>NW_027132013.1:25597916-26258333 GCF_026122565.2 Emydura macquarii macquarii
TCTAAAATATGCCCAAAGGTCAGTGGTTCTCAACCAGGGGTACACGTACCCCTGGGGGTATGTAGAGGTCATCCAGGGAGTACATCAACTCATCTAGATATTTGCCTAGTTTTACAACAGGCTACATAAAAAGCACTAGCGAAGCCACTACAAACTAAAATTTCATACAGACAATAACTTGTTTATATTGCTCTAAATATTATACACTGAAATGTAAGTACAATATTTATATTCCAATTGACTTATTTTATAATTATATGGTAAAATAAGTAAGCAAGCAATTTTTTTCAGTAATAGTGTGCTGTGACACTTTTGTATCTTTATGTCTGATTTTGCAAGCAAGTAGTTTTTAAGTGAGGTGAAACTTGGGGGTACGCAAGACAAATCAGACTCCTGAATGGGGTACGGTAGTCTGGAAAGGCTGAAAGCCACTGCCATAGGTGATGAAAAAGAGGAGACAGTTTTACATGGACAAATATAGGGCCTGCTCCTACAAACTCTTAAGTAAGTTCTCCCATGACAGGTTTTCAGCATCAGGCCCCTAGACTATTCAAGAGGCTGGATGCCCTCCTATGTGAAATTGTCAGGAAAACACAGGATCATCAAACCCTGATATATTTCTCTGCATATTGACTTTAAAGAAATAGATCAGAAATGCTAATCTGCTGGCATGTATCAGAGCTAGATGATCCCTTCAGAATATTAGCAGTACTGGTAATAATCATTCTAAATTTTCACTTTGCTCACTTTGGTTTTGATTTTATTGTCTCGGAACCCAATCCTGCATGGGCCAAACACCCAAAGTGTTCACAAGCTTCAACAGGAAATTAGGGTTCTCAGCACTTCGCAGGATCAAGCCTCTATGATTTCATTTTAAATGTACAAGAAGGGATTTATAACAATGCTGTCATTAATACCCAAAATATATTTTCTGGCACGAATGTATCATAGTCAATCTTAAAGCAAATGCTTACCAAAAAATAATAATAATAATACCATTCTCCTGATTTATAAAATATAAATAACATTTCCCTACCCTCTGGGGGGTGAGGTGGAGTTTAATCCATTAGGCACTGATCCTTCAAACACTTACCGGTATGCATTTTACACACTGTGAGTAGTATTGGAACTAATCAAAATGCATAGAGTTAAGCATCCAGGTAACTGTCTGCAGGCAAGAGCTATAGATATGCAAATTATCAGCTGTTATTGTTGTTAATTGAACTGGGGGGAAATAAAGTAGAATGGGGAAATTTAAAAAATCTATTTAAAATATACCAGTTGTTCGTTTTAAGATTGTCACTGTTATTAAACTAGATTCTTCTCTCCAACAAGCTTGGTCTGCTTTTCAGTTAGAAAGAATTGTTGGAGCCCCCAATTCTACAGACCTTATGCAGGCAAATCTCCCACAGAAGTCAAAGTAAGGAGAGCAGCATCAGGCCCCGAATGTTAAGCATTGTTCAGACATGATACTTAACAACACTGTATTTTTCTATGTTGAGAGTTAAAGAGGCTGATCCTGCGATGTGCACAGTGCCTCTAGCAAATGCTAAGCATCTATCACTCCCATTTTTAATTTATTATTATTATTTGTTCTACAGTATCCAAAGTGTGCGAAGCATATTAGAGCCTGATCCACTCGACAGACATCAATGGGAGCCTTTCCACTGATTTTAATGAGCAGAGTCGGATCAGGCTCCTAGAGTGAGGCTCCATTCCTGCAAACATTTATGCACATGCTTATCTTTAATACCAGAAGTAGTTTCTTTAAAATCAGTGGAGTGTCTCATGGTAGTAAAGTTAAACACTTATGTAAATGTTTGCAGAATTAGAGCATAAAATGAATTTATCTTGCAGGACTGGATCCAGATAACAGCAAGATGGGATCAGAATAGGCTGTTGGATAAAGGAGAAGAGCTAGTAAGAAGGAGAAATGGGAAGGTAAAAAAGGAAGAGATGGGGTAGAGAAGCGGGAGATAAAGACAGGAGATGGGAAACGGAAGGAGGTAGATGGAAAAAGGGGTGGGAAAGAATAAACTGCAGTTTATATAACAGTAAGTTGCATGTAAATGAATCATTTTCTGGTTCCATATTTTTTTCAGAAGTGAAATAAATGAAGAGAAATCCTTACTTTCTATAGAAATCAGTATCATGCTATAGAAATTTGACTCTATAGAAAATCTCTACAGAACTGAGCCAGTTCCCTCTAGAAAGTGGAATTCTACAGCCGAAGTCTCTGAGAATAGGGAGGAGAAAAAGAAAAGAGGTGTGTGTGTGTGTGTGTGTGTGTGAGGGGAGGAGGGGGAAATTAACCTGACTGCAGGGGGCAATGAATGACATGTATCACCGTGACACACACAAATGCCCACACCTCAATCAGAGTTGTAGAACTTCCTTCAACAAGTTGCTTTTAGGTTTCTCTGTGAGCTTGCACTGTTGCAGAAGAAGAAGAGAAATGCTGAATGGACAATACAAGCTTATGTTTGCCCAGCTGACAATGAAAACTGAGGGCCACTCCTTAGGTCTCATTTACCATGGAGCTTTCTGCCTTCCTTGGGACAGAATGAATTGCTTGCAAGGGGATTTCCATGCCCTGGGAAGAAAAGAGTGTTTTTCTTTTGCTGTCAGAAGCATTTAAAGAGACAGAAGCTCACTGAGACCTATGCCTTTTAAAATGTGGCTGCATTCAGAAAAAGGCCCAACAGAAACACCATCTCAGTGTTTGTTTGTTCTCCATAAGCGACTTCATTATCAAATTTGCTCACTTCAAAGTGAGCAACACTTTTTTCTATCTATCAGCAAGGCATGCTGAGCCCAATGAACCCTGCAGTCTAATACAGGTCAAACTCCCTTAGCAAGGATGGAAGTTTAGTTTGTGTGAGGAATGCATGATCAGGGACAAAACCTGAAAATCAAGCTGGTTTTTTCTGCTTCCCACAACACCAGTAATAAAGATTCTGCAGTGACAGAACTCAGATGGCAATTTTATTGTGATGAGGCAGAGCATAACAGTATTTGCCAACCCCAAATTACTCTAAAATCATGATTCAGGCCCCTGCAAAATCATGAAATTTCCTTAAAAATCATGAGATATTTTTTAAAAATAATTGGGGAGTGGGAGGGGAAAATAGGTATTTACCTTCTGATTCCTGAGTTTTTAAGCTACACTCAAATCATGTTTTCAAGCTTCTCACCACTGCCGTGAGGTGAGGACTAACAATGTATTTTATGTCAATGAAAGCTGAGACGCGCTGCAATCTCTTGATTCCAGTAGGTGGGGCTTAAAGAACAAACACCAAAGCACAAAACTTGCAATAAAATCATGAGACTTGGCCACACTGATTATTTTGTGCAGACAGTAGTCTCAACATGTTTTGGAAGTAAAATAAGCAGAAATGGCTCATAAGACACATTATGGACTAGATATGGGCAGTAAATACATAAAAAAAGCCATTCTCCCACCACTTTTCTGAGCTTCACAGCAGTCTACCACTGAATGATTGTTCTCCATTGATCAGAATGGAATGTTGGGACATTTTTTCCTACAATTGTCACAGGACGCCATCACACATGATTCCAGATAAACCTCCGTATACAAAAATACCATCTTGTACGTTAATGAGCAGAAATTACTAGCAGAATGTCTACCCCAGGGGTCCAGTTCCCAGGTAAGGAGCTTGTCTCAGTGCTATTGTGGCAGCTCTATTAGCAGAATGCAGCAAGGTCACTGGTATAACTTGCCCTCAGTTCACAATTTTCCATTTCAGACTCTCTGTCTCTGTCTTGGTTTCGGTCTATTTACTCGGAGCCATTTCTTAACAATGTCTAATTTCCTCAAGGAATCCCTCTGAGTCCATTCTCTCAGATATGCTGCCATATCTTTTTTTTAAATCACTGAAAGGCACAAATATCCTTCCTGAGCTCTATAACCATCTAGCTTGATTATATACATGGATTTCAGTTACCATACATTTCTGCACAGCAGGGGTTCGGAAAGTGTGCAGCTTCGGGGATCTAAAGTGTGGCCCTTAATTGCCTTCGACCACAAGATGAGGGTAAAGCAGACTGAGTTCTGTTTTTTATTGCTAATGAACAGATCCAACAAGCATTTTTTTTATCATGGAAGATACAAGCTATGGGAATTGTGGTGCATTCATTTTTTATTTATATCAATGCACATGCAAATTAGAGGCATCCCCTCAGGTGTCTGGCAAATTGCCAGTGTCTGGCCATTAGAATCACAAAGTCTGCACATCTCTAATAAATAGAAAGCTTTATGCTAGTGTTTTGCAGCCATTTCCCCCAGGTTGTCTGATTTTCCCTGGTGGAGAACTAGGCTTAATTAAATTAGGATTCAGCCCTTTATTGAAAATAAAAGAACCAGTCCTTTTTCTTTCTTACTTGATAAGGATACACAACCCAAGCGGAGGTGCCTTAATCCCTCTCTAATGAGGAGCAGGATCAACCCTTCATCAGGCAAATAAAAGATTGGGGGATGGATTTTGGAACTGGAGCCATAAAGAAATGTATCAGTGTTTCTTGGAGAGAATGCACATTATTAGCACATAGATCTAGTGATGCCAATTGTAAATAGCCTCTCACAGACCATTGTCCGTCTGGAGTGTTAAACTACAGAGGATCACAAGGACCAGTCAGGAAGAATGTTATATTAAGATCTCACAGTAACTTGCCTCACCTTTGTGGTAATCAGTTCCAAATCTAACCCCTCTCCTTAGTTTAGGTTACAAACCTCAATAACTCTGTGGCAGTCTTGACAGCAATTAACATTACTCAGCAGCCAGCTGGGTTTTAAAATCTCCCTTCCAAGTGATCTTGTTACCTAGGTTTTAAAGACAGCATGACACCATCATTCTGTATCTAGGGGCTTGATCCTGCACTTCTGAAATCAATAGGAGTTTTTTTTATTGACTTCCATGGAAGCAGGAGCAGACTCCAGAAAAGCAAACCTAGAAACCAGTAAAACAACAGTAAACTTTTGACTGGTTCCCAAATCATTTTCCTACCTGGTTTTGATATTGTTACGGGAAGCAGGAGATGGGGTATTGCACAAAGGTATTTTCTGAAAGCTTTCCCTTCCAAATTAACCCCCCTTTTTCCTCCTGATTATTTAATTTGGCATATTATGCACATATATCACAATAGTGTATATCAGTGTTTCTCTTACCCTGCTACTAGAGCACTCAGACTTCAAAAGCCTATGGGAGTCTCCTAAGTCATTTAAAACAAACAAACAATGGTTTTGTTTGAAAATAACTAGCTGCTGTTGGACTTTTACATCAGTTTCAAACCCAGCCAACAACTTCCCAGCACAGCTGTTATAATGGCTCTGCTCTGAGTCAGAACCACTGCCATGGAAGTGGTGGGCAGTACAGGGTCCTAAGCACAATGGGGTTTGAACAGTAAGACTGAATGAAGTTTAAAATGAAAACATACTTTTCGAAAAAGAATTTCTCTGTAGTGTCTCTTCTCGCACCTCTTTCCCCCTAAAATTACACTGTGTATTTATTTCTTCACCCAAGTTTGAGATGGAATATAATTACTAATTGTAGTGACTCCCTTCTCCCACTTAACCAGCACAGAATTGTTCTCTACAGTGCAAGGGTTCTCAACCTTTTTGGCCTCAGGACCCATTTGTAAATGTTTGTGTAAGTAGTCTGGGGGTGAGGCCTTGGAATGGTTATGGTCGGATCCTGCCCCTTGGGGGGTGGGTTCTGCCCAGCACTCACACCACAGTGGTGGCTCCTGCAGCTCCTGTGCTGTGGGGCTAGCTGAGGGTTGGCTCTCCACTCTGGGCATTGCAACTTCCAGGTTGCAGCATTGCTTAGGTTTTGCCCACTCTTCTGACTAGACCAAATTTGTGTGTGGAGTTTTGACCTGGCTCATGATGTTGCAGCGCAACTCACTCAAATTTGGCCTACCCGGACTCCCACCATCATGAAGGCTAGGCTAAACCTGAGTGGTGCTGGGCACAACCCAGAGGTTGCAGTGCCTGAAGCAGGGAAGTGAGCAGCGCCAGCCCTGTGGGACAGGAGCTGCCACACAACCCTTTGAAACATGCTGGCGACCCAATTTCGGGTTCCAACTCACAGGTTGAGAAACCTTTCTCTAGAGACTATTCTTGAGTAATCCAGTCTAGCTGGGAGGCAACGTGGCCTAGTTGAAAGGGCACTGAACTAATAGTCAGGAGTTCTGTATTCTCTTCCCAGCTCTGCAAATGGTTTGCTGTGCTACTTCACTTGCAATCCTTTGTCTGTCTTGTCTATTTAGATTGAAAGCTCTTCAAGGCAGAAGCTGTCTGTTACTAGTGCCTGTATAGCACATGGAACAATAGGACCCTGTTCTTGACTGAGGCCTCTAAGTGCAATACAAATAATAATAATAATAGTTTTAAATGACTCAGGTAGTAGGGCTTCCACCACTTCCTTTGGGAGATTATTCAAGACTCTAAGAGATCTCATTCTTAAGAATTTTATTGCTGATGTTCAACCGAGATCTGGCTTTGGTTTAATTTCATGTCACCGGTTTGAGGTTTTTTGTTTTTGTTTTTTTTTTGGGGGGGGACTTTGTTGGGTTGGAGGTTTTTTCAAGATTGTTAAAGCACAGTAATACTGCCTATTTCTTGTGTGTGAGTAACTCTTGTAATTTGGTTGTAAGGCATTTCCAATACAAATAAATGGGAGAAAAATAAAATCCCCAAATAACTCACTGCATGATGAAAGCTTCGTAAGGAATTCCAGATTTCTCCAGTAGGTGAAGAACAGGGCTTCAGCCTCTTGCCTCCACAAGATACAGATGGTATACAGGCTTTTCAGTGTAACTGCAATATGTGGTACGTCTCATTCTGATCTCACATCACTTTTACACTGTAAACAGCAAGATGCAGCCTGGCATATATTATTTACTTACAACTCATGAAAATGTATCGACTTGGAGGGAGTTCCCCTTTCTGAGTGGGTAGACTAGTTAGGATGAGCATGATGAGAGATAAAGGAAGTGGAGCCCTCTACACATTGACCTGAGAATCAGCAGTGACATTTTGTACTGTGCAGTGTATTTGGGGAGTCAAGTGCTGATTCAGAGCTCAATCCCTTGCTCCCAGATCCAGCAGGTGGTGGGAATGTTGCCCAGCTGACATGCTCCATTTTGGAGGGAGGCAAAGGAAGAGTTTCTCACTGATACCATTGAAGCCTATTTACTGATATGGGTGGAGGCCACAGTTCTCTGCAGCAAGCCCTAACGGCTGATTCTCCATTGCCCTCTGGCCCCTAGAAAATACCCTCAGCACAGAAGACCATCCAAGTCAGCATACCAGGCGGGCTGGGAGGGAACAGATGTGGCCAAACCACTGCTGCACACCAGCTGTTATTCAAGAGGGCCATCATCTACATTGGGAGTAACGCAGGCCCCCAGATGGGCCTAGAATAAAGGGAGTGCAATGGTAGTTTGAAGCCACCTTTCCCCTGAACTTTGCTATGCTGAATTAAGTGCAGGAATAGAATAACAGACAGTTGGTCCCCTAATTCCTATCTTTGGCTAGAAAATGCTGCTAAAGGGACAGATTAGTTCATACCTATGGCAGAGAGTGTCATGTCTTGGCACGAAGGAGGTCAAAGGTTCCAAAAGAAAAGCACCACATATCAGAAGTCCTTTCATCACCTCCACTCTCCAAGGACCTGAACATTGTTTTTGACTAGAATAATAATGTATATTTATGTACCTTTTTATAGTGCTTTAACATCCTCCGACAACAGCAAGGTATCATTGTCCTAGCAACCCTTCCCAGCGTGATGCTGTCCCCTCATTTTATAATCACACTCTCTGCTCCATTATCTAAGTCATATTGAATAGTACCAGATCCAAGACTGGCCTCTGGGGGGCCCCACTAGATACAGCCTCTCAGTTTGACAGCAAACCCTTGATAAGGACCTTTTAGGGATGGTCTTTCAACCAGTTACATACCCCCCTTTTAGTAGTTTCAGCTAGACCACATTACCTTGCTTTGCTTATGAGACTGCCATGAGGCCCTGTGTCAAACGCCTTACCGCAAGCCTTCCTCGCCCTGCACCCCATAACAGCGGCCGCCCAGCTAAGCCGGAGCCTCCCTTCATGCACCTTGCTGTGCATTGTGCGCTTTATGAGGGGCTGGGGATTTGCCCTCCCTCCCTTACTCTGGTTACATGGAAGTCGCACATTACCGTCGGTCCCTGCTGCTGCTGCGGCGCTCTTGGGAGGGGGGGGTCTGGGGCGGAGGCCTCTTCCCGTATTGGCTGGTTGGCGGGCGCGTCACCTGGGGGCGGGGCTCCTATCAGCTGTTTGGGGGATGCCAGGAAGCAAGTGTATTTTGGAAACAATGCGGCGCGGCGGCGCCTGAGGCGGCAGCCTGGGGACTCCTCACTCCGTCCGGGCTCGGCGCCCGCACCCCTCCGTCCCCGCTCGCCCCGCGGCGCCCTACCCTGTCTCAGGTAAGTGCCCGCCGGGCTGGGGGCTCCTGCCGGCCGCCTCCCCGCTGCGGGCACGGAGCGGAGCGCGATCCGGTTCTGCCGCGGTCGGCGGGCCCGCGAGGAGCCCACTTTGCACCCCGTGCTCCCCGCTTCTTGCCATCCCCTCCCCGGTGGGGCAGAGACCCCGCACGCTCATCGCAGCGGCTCCGGGGCTGCTGCAAGTGGTCTCGGTCCCGGCGCGTCCTGACCTAGCAGCTAGCTCGTCTTTGGTCCCAGCGGGGCTGGAAGGGGGCCGTGACTCAGGAGCCCGGGGGCGGTGGGGAGAAGCGAACCTGTGGCAGCTTCTCTCTCCGCTGCCTCTTGGCTGGGCTCGGAGCCGAAATCGAGCCTCCTCGGTTGCAGCAACTTGTGCCATAGGAGGGCCGGGAGTCAGGTAGGGAGAAAGGTCGGGATCCGCACTTAGACGCATGGGGTTTGCGGTTAACAGCTTAGCCGGGTGCCTCACTTCAACATGGAGAAATCCGCTCCCTGCTAGTGTCATTTAGTTCTAGTTCACTCTGCTGAGTGGCCCTCTCCACATCTAGGAAATTGTTTCCCCTGTTGGTATCAGGGAGATGTTTATATTGTCCCCAACTTTTCCTTGGTTACATCTGTTTCTCTCTGTACTGTGTGAGCTCATAAATTCCAAACTGATGAGGGGGAATCTTCTCCCCTGTTACTCTTCTTCTCCCCTGTTACTCTCTGACTATAAACTCTTCCTTAAACTGTAAGTGGCAGAGTCATTAGACTGCTGGGAACTAAAAGGGAAAGACATTTATCATGAAACCATGTATCTGTTCACTTCATCCCCTGCTTGAAAGGGCCCCCACAATCTTATTGTTTTTATATCCTTTCATTGTACTGTCTCTGCAGCTCAGTTCCAGTCCGGTAAATAAGCCCCTCCTTCCACCAGAAAAATACTTGTAGTATCCTCATTTAGTCCTAGGACTATCTGTTTATCCAAGTTTTCATAATGATGTCCATCATCATGGTATCTGAGAACTTCCCAAAAGGTTTACTTAAAATAAATAAAACTCCTCTTCTGTTGAGTTTCCTCAGCCTGATCTGATCACTTCCTTATAGTTAGATTCATGCAAGTAGCTGTTGAAAAATACTTGTGCCTCTTTGAAAGTGAGCTAAATCAGTGTATTGCCCCCACAAAGCAATTAGGCACTTGCCAAAGGCAGAGACTTTAAATTGGCGATTTGCATAAATATTAATGATCATAAAAAAAACCCAAGTTAGTGCTAGCATTCCAAAAAGCAGTATGCTTTGGAATAAACAGCTACCTACAAGTGAAGTGCCTCATACGTACAATGCTGAGAACACTTGTGATGCTCAAATTATGGTAGTGTCCAATAGCCCAGATAATGTATTTCCACTATTAAATCTCTTCTGGGATTTAAAGTTTCTGTGTTAAATCCTGCTGACCTCAAACATTGTATTTAAGTCCTCTGTACGGATATAACTTTGCAGTACTTAAGCCCACAAAGGGAGCAAAATGAAGAAAAGGAATATGGTAATCCTAAACTTAGGCCAGCCAACTTTGTTTTGGGAAGCATGTGTATGTTGAACCCTCCTTCTGTTTTTCCTGCCTGCTCCATCTTTAGAGTAGGCCTGATACTGTCATGAATAAACATTCCACTATCAGTGTGCTGGCTTTCTTAGATAGCAGGTTTTCTTGTCGTCTCATGAGTATGCAGTAGGTAGACTGACGGTATGACACTCCATGCATATGTGCTCCCACAATCATAAACAACCCTAGCAAACTCTGACATGTTAGATGCATCTCCCTTTGAGAAATTGTATTTTTGTAGTTCTTGTTTTTGAAGGAGCTAGCAGACTTTATTTTGGAGTCATGAACAAATTAAGTGGTGCTTAGGGTAGGTGACACTCTGGACTTGTCACACGTCTTGTTCTTCTCTGGGCCTCAGAACAAAGCATGATCATACCTTGGCCCAACAGAATAGGATATGGACTATCATTTCCCTGCATTCTGAAGCCCATTTTGTTAAATGTTTGGTCTACCTAGTAAACTTCCTGGCTTGGGTGTTTGTCACATTTAGCTTTTTGTAACACACGTAGCTATAGATCTATGCATACATTTTAATGCTATTTGCAGTTGTAATCTCTTTTGGAGAGTAGAAAATCTTATTCTTTCCTGCCTCTGCACCTCCTTTAGGACAATGGTGTCCTGAGTTCATATTTACATGGGGGGAGGTACTTGTGGAGAACTGTGAGGGAAGTACTGGATAGATCTTGTTAACAGTTGTCTTTTTATCTCCTTCAGGCCTAAGATTCCTTTTACTAGTCTGCCATGATCCATCCTGTTGAGTTGTGGTCACAAACCAGAGCAAAGGAGATGTGAAGAGTTGAATTTCACTTCCTTGTTGAAAACTGGGTGGAAATCCTGGGGATGGATCTCTTAGGAGACTGTCTTCAAATGGGGTTAGATGAACAGATAACAGTAAGGGATTGCTGGATTCACTGACCAGGCTACTTCTCCTATCCTGTGTTTGCAGGAGTTCTAAAATAGTGGTTTTCATTTTCCCACACTCTTTTGCCTGATGTTAGGACCTAATGGGGCTCAGGAATATACTTTGACATGTCTAAAAGCCCTACTTGAGCTACTGACATGACCAAGCACTTGCTGACTCCTATAATTCTAGGGTGAGCTAAAGGAAGGGTATTTCAGGTAGATTATGTAATAGCGAGCATTACCCGGTGGTGGTGGGACTGCATTAGTTCTAGGCATTTGCTTGGTTGGGTTGGGCGGGGAATGAAGTAACCAAGGGTTATGGAGAGTTGGACAGAACTGTTGCCAAGACTTGTGGTTTGATGGAAAGTCTCTTACTATTTGGTGTAACCTAAAGGCTCTGAAATCAGAAGGCAAATACAAAGATTTCCAAAATGGGAAGGGGATGGTTGTTTTAAAAAGCAAATGCAACATGCACAATGTCCCTCTGTCTTGCTAAGACTCTCCTTTTTTTGGGGGGGAGGGTCTTTTAAGACTTCGAACAATAGGTGGAGCCTTTTTGGCACGCTGAATTCAGAGCTCTTGGTTTAAGGGTGGCAGAACTTCACCGCAAGACCTTGGTCATCTTATTTCTGATCTTTTCAGGCCATGTAGGCTGGTTTTAGGTGTGTGAGAGGAAAGAGCGGGGCGGGGGAGACGGGAGACCTGTATGTTCCTTGAGGGAATTGGAGGGGGTTTTATTCTGGACTGCGCTGGTTGTATCTGTGCCATTTTCTCAAGTGTTCATTTGTTGCAGGAGCAATGGATCCCCCCAGCTACTTGGAGGAGGACTATTCCAGCCTGGACGGGCTGGATGATGACGTGTTTCATTCTGATGACTTTGGACTCACAGGTCAGCCTGGTGAGATGATCCCTACTGGCATTTTCACACAGAACCAATCCTACAGCTGCCTCTTGGGGAGGTTTCAACTGTTCCCACTCTCACACTGCTGTGGTCCAGGTATCAGACATGCTGAGCAGCAGGACAAGGCAACCCAAACACTCAGCCCATCCTCTTCCACTCAGGATGTCATGTTGCCTTGTGGAGTCACTGAAGAGCCCCAGAGACTCTTCTATGGTAAGAGCACTCCAGCATCACTAGCTTTGCAGCAGGGAAACTGCCCCTCTAGCGCTTCCCCTCTTTCTCCCACCAGACAAGACAGGGTCACTTATTCTGCTGCTATGCTCCTGCACCCTGAAGAAAGATAGTTCTCTCTTCTTCTCTCCCTGGCATTCTCAGTGCAAGGGCTGTCTCTCTGCTCGCTGCTTCTGCAGTCCTTTTTACACCAACTCCTTTTTCCCCCAACTTCATTATAGGGCAGTTGACGTTATTGCTAGACAATTACAGCAGCACTTAAGGCTGAGTCCCTCCTGCAGGCTTTAGATGGTAAAGTGCTTCCCTCACCACAATACATATGCTGCTGATTTGCCTGAAAAGAGTTAAACCTTCTCTTTCTCAATGCCTCTCAGGTGAATCTTCTCATGTGGACCGGACTGCATGAGAGTTTTCTGTGCAGAGACGGTAATAACAAAGGTTCAAATGTTGTGGGTCTTTTGTTGGGCTCTTTGCTGGGAAAAACTTGTCAGATAAATAACACGAACAACCAGTTTTTCAGTGGTAAAGTGGTAATAGACAGGTCTCCAGGCTTGAATTTCTATTGGAGCTGAATTGGAGACATGAATCATTCCTGACTTTCTTTCAGGTTTTAAAAAAAAACAAAAAACCCGAACAACTGAGTCAAATTCTGCCTTTGAATCCTCTCATGTGGCACTTGTTAAAATGGAGAGCTGTGCATGTGTATCCAGGGGTGAAACTTGGCCCTAACTGCTGGGCAATTGTGAGTGATGCCTGGTTTGGAAGCTGCAGCAAGTGTTAATGCCAGGAGATTATTGGTGTGTAGGAGGGACATTGGTACTGCATAAATGTAAGACCATCATTACAGATAAAATCCCAACATTGACTGAACGATAAACAAGCCTGATCCATGTGTGAGAGCTTTTCCTATCTCAATGTGGTTTCTTTCTTTCAGGTCACTCGGTTATGGGAGGAACATAATACACTCTGCTTGATCAATGTAAATCTACTTAAAAGTCTGAGTGAATGTTTTACTGAATACTTAGCATGATTAGTCATTGTTTAGGCTGTAGAAACTGGACTTTAGCCTGAGTCCGAAGTTTGTAATTACACATCTTTTTCCTCATGATGCATAATGGTGAGAAGGGGAGCTATGCTTTATGCTGGGAGACCAAGCCATTGAGCCTTCTCCTCTCTAATGTCTTGCAGGGAATGCTGGGTACCGTTTACATGTCCCCCCAGTTGGCTTTGCATTGAATCCGCACCTCCAAGAGGAGCCTCAGGAAGGTCAACGGGAAGCGCGTGCTGAGGTTCAGATTGCACGGAAGTTACAGTGCATTGCAGACCAGTTTCACAGGCTCCACATACAGCGGGTAGGCACTCTTTTGGGGGGAGAAAGGGATCTGGTTATTCAGATATGGCATCCAGGTGCATCTGGCTCAGCTGACCCTTCACCTCCCATTCTCTTTGTAGTCATTGTCTATGCTGAATGTTCAGAAATACACCTTGCGCCACTCTGGTGTTGCTAGGCTCTGCCCTATGAGCCAGTCCTAATCAGTATCTGTCATATTTTGGCTAACTTCCTTGCAGCAAAAGGCAACTGAATGACACCATCAGGTCTCAACCTTGCCTCAGACTTTACGTTGGTTAAAAAACAAACACACAATCTAACAAATTCACACTTAAGAAGTTCAGGATTTTAGGATTTTTTTTCCTTCTCCTTTCACCTTGCCCTCCAGTCTCTGAGTAGAAGAGAACTAGAAGTCCCTGATCGCCCAGGGTTAAGAATCGGCATGTCCAAAGTGCAGCCCAGCGCTACCCTCCTTTTTGATGTGGAGGTAGCTAGCAGAGGGCACAGGCTCTAACATACAATGCCTCATCTTGATTTGGGCAGACTTCCATTTAGATCAAGGAGTGCTACACGCTGGGACCTGTCATTGATGACACCCTCCTGTGGGCTTCAGAGGGCGATGGAGTGCTTCCCTCACCCCAGTGGAGTCACTGTGTGCTGCACCTCTCTATTAAAGATGGGGGCTGCTTCAATCTTACTCAAGTGTGGTGAGGAACTCAGCTGCCAGAGAGTTGCTGGTATGGCCCTTGGTTGGGCAAAGTTTAGGTGCGCTTAACTTATGGAGATGAAGGGTCCCAAAATTTCCTTCACATGACCCAACAGCAGAATTGCTAAAGGGAATGTTATAGAAGATCAATGGAAGAAACGTGAAAGTTGGCTGCCCGGTCTCTGGGATGTCATTCTGACTTCAGAAATACCATATAAGAAGTTATTTTTGTGCATTGTTCGGTTTTTTCCACCCCCTTCTAAATGGCACTCTCTTGCTCGCTGTCCCTAGCTACTCACTGTAGCTAGCTTCTTACAGCAAAGGGAAGGTTAACAATCTTTGCTGTCAGGCGTCCTGAAGGGAAGCAGTGGAACTGGTTGTAACTCGACCCTTTCCATCTGGGGAGTGTAGCTATCCGATGTCTTTGTCAGGGAAATGCGTCCAAGAATACACCCCCACCCCGCCCCAACACACACACACACACACACACACACACACAAAACTGAACAGAAAACCTTGGCCTGTCCCCTCCCTTCTCCCCTAGGCAAGAAGCGTGTGCTGCTGTGGCACTGAGAGAGCCATGCGACTGACTGCACTGCAGTGCAGGACGGCCGTGGGGATTGAATCGCGTGTCAGCCAAGCATGTGGGAGAGTTAGTAAACAAAAGCATCCGCCTGCACTACCAGCTCATGCGGCCAGCCGAGGAGGAGCTCTCGTGTCTTTGTTTGAACTGGAAGGACAGACGGTTGCAAAGGAGGGGGAGCTGTTCATCTATTTAAAAAACAAAACCAAGAACAGGTATGAAAAATCTTAGCCAGTGGTTCTGCAGGACTGGACTTTGGGATAGGCATTGGCATCTAGAACTGCTCAGGGATTCTTTTTCTTGTGAGGGAAGTACTGAGCCCTCACGTTAGCGTGGAGCTGTGCCTTGGACCACATAGGGTTTTAGCATCATATCTGTGCTAATGCACTCTCTCCCCTGCCGTCCCTGCCTGGAGGACTTCCTTTGGCTGTTGGCACAATCCACAAAAACAGTCCTATGCAATGGCTCTTCCCTCCCTGCTGTTTAAGGGGCAGTCAGTGCCTAGACACACATGAACTGATTTATGATGGGCTGTGGTTTGTCCTTTGGAACTGTGAAAGAAGCAGTCTCTGAGAATAGGAAACCTGAGCTGTCATCTGTGTGTAAAGCTTCTATCTTACTGCTTTGTAACTAACCCCAAAACTGGGTGCCCTGTTTCAACAACTCAGAATCTTGGTCACAACCCACAATTCCAGGGATGTAACAAGAAACATTTAGAACGTCGAAGTCATACTCACGGCCACACCAGAGTGGCCTCCTGAACACCTGAAACAAAGAGTGGGCCTGGTGACCAGTGGGACATTCCTCCAACAGATATGAGAATCTGGGGAATATATGGAGTGTCTGGTGGGTTCTGAGTTGGCAAAATAGGTACCTGTCCTGTTAGCTGTTGGCATATTCAGGTTTTTTATGCCTTTATTTGATGCAGTGATGTATTCAAATAAAGTATAATAATTGTGTCTTCATCCCCAGTACAAAGTTAGAACAATAATGTAATATTATGTAACAATTCATGGTTTTACTGTTCAAAGTGCTTTTCAGATGTAGTCTGCTACAGGAAATATTTCCACATGCAATCCTAAATAGCAGAGCCTGCTATGGTCAGTCCATGTTCTGCAGGGCCCTTTTCAAACTGTATACAAGGGATCTTTAGTTCTCTCCTAACACTTGCATTCCCACAATGCCCTCAACTCTTTGAGGCTCCATACTTTCTGGTAATCTTCCCTCTCACCCCCAAGATCCCCACCATGTACCAAGAAGCCAGGAGGTGGAGCTAAAACACAACTTTCTGTGAGCGGGGGATGCATTGGATATCTCTACTGTGGCTTTTAATGGAGGTAGATTGGATATGAATGGGAAATTTGGGATGTTGCTCTGACTGGTAGGTTGCGTGCAGGCATACATGCTGTGCAGACGGTGTGAGCACCTAAGTCACTTAAACCTGAGTGTTTCTTGCTACAATAACTCAAGGGAATACTTCTGCAATTTCCCAGTGAAAAGGCATTTACTGAACAGGCTGCAATTTGGGGGGGTCAGTTTTATTCATCCTTTAAATCCAACACTGGCTACTGTGCACAACTGTAAGATCATGTCACAGAAGGTAAAACTGACTCTTTAAGAGTAAAGTCCTGGTAGCTCAGGATAGTTCTGGGCTTAAATCCAAGTGCAGCCACTGACTTGCTACATGTCCTCAGACAAGTTTCTTGTGCTTCAATCAACTCAACTCAAATCAACTCTGGAAGACTGGGTTAAAAAAAGCAGAACCTCAATGAGAACCAGATGTTGAATCAGAACTGAGCTATCTTGGGTAAATAAGTACATTACAACCAACAACAAAGCCCCCTTCAAACACATCGGAAATCCCACAGTTGATTTAGGTGCGCTGACCATGTTCAGAAAGCAATGGGATCTAGCAATAGAAATTTATTACTACCTTATGTAGAAATTCCCCATGCAGTTCAGCAAATTGTCTCTTGCTATAATTGTGAGGAAGAAAAGGGTGACAGGCCTGAGCATTGGCCCTGTGTATGAAATGTTTAGGACTTGATCCATGCTACTTGTGGGCAGATCTCTGGAAATGAGCCCATTTCAGTAAAATTAAAAACAGCAAAATAAATTCTTACTCCTGAAAACTTTCCAATTGAAAGTGAAACTTGTCATGCTTCGCCTATGTTTGTCCTTATGCAAATTCATCAGCTGAAGCCTCCATTGAAACATTTTGGATCTCCATCCATTAGGGAGTGTGTGGTCTAAGACTCTCCAGTATAGGCTGTGGGAACAGGACATTGTCCAAGAGTTCTCCATTCCTTTCCACAGCACACTTGTTCCCATGTCTAGTGATTTTTTTTTTAACTAAACGTTTTTCGTTAAAAATCTTGATATGTCAAAACCAAAACTGTTCTGTGTTATTTTCAGTGAATTTCCCATTTTGTGAACTTTTGGGGAAAAAAATGCCAAGTTATCAAAACATTCTGCTTTGCCCCTTCCAAAATGAAAGGGTCCATTTTTGGTTCAAAATGACATTTTGTTTAGAAATTGAATATATAGTATTAAAAAGTTGAAATTTAAAACTTTTGAACTTATCAAAATCCTTCAAAATATTTTGATCTGATTTCTCTTTTTGCAAAAATTTGAGATTTTGATTTTTGTTTTGCTTTGGGATGGGGGAAATTTTAGACATCTCAAATTCTCTTGGGATGGGAAAACTTTCCTGCTCTGTTCTAAGTACCAATGAAGCAGTGAGTGGAGGGGATAAGAAAAGGCCCAGATGTGGGGAAAATTGAGAGTTCTACATAACTAACTACAGCTTGGGTTTAGCTTGTGATAAAAAGGGCTTTGAACGGGTGCCCTGGGGACCTCTGGCATAGCAATGGGATTGCAGCCTAAATATATGGTGATTTTCCCCACAGTAAAGAATCCAATGAAATAATTGTTTGAGATGTCCTGCATTATGTGGGATGAATTTCTGTTTCAGAAAGTGGAGGAAGTAACCAGCGGGACAGCTATTTCAGAGTGGATACTGGCCAGCCGAGAGGAATGATTGCAAATCTGAAGCTGAAAGGCAGTTTAGGTAAAGTGATCTTGATATGATAGATTTCATGATTCTAAGAAAAGACAGGAGTGAGAGCTGCAGAATAAGGACAACAGACTTGAAAAAAACAGACTTCAATAAACTCAGAACTTGTAAGTAAGGCCCCGTGGAAAGAAAAATCTAAGGGATAAAGGAGTTTTGAAAAGCTGGCAGTTTCTCAAGGAGACCATATTAAATGCACAGCTGCCAACTATTCTGATGCAAAGGAAAGATAGGAAGAAGAGAAAGAGGCCAATATAGCTCCATCAGGAGCTCTTTAATGTTTCCAAAAAGTGAAAACATGGAAGAATTGCAAAGGAAAAGTGCAAAGGAATAGCATGTAGGGACAGAGTCAGAAAGACTAAGGCACAAAATGAGTTATACCTAACAATGGACATTAAAGGCAATAAGAAAAAAGTTATTTAAATACATTAGGAGCAAGAAAAAGATGAAGGAAAATGTAGGTCCTATACTTGGTGAGGAAGGAGAGTTGTTAATTGGTGATATCAGGAAGGCTGAGGTGTTTAATACATATTTTGCTTAAATCATCAGTAAAAAGGCTAATGATGACCAGATACTCAATACAATGTTAACAAGAAGAGGGAAGGAACGCAAACCAAAACAGGGAAAACAGGTTATATAAGATAATGATTTGAAATCTGCAGACCCTGATGAAATTTACTATAGGATACTTAAGGAACTAGCTGCCACAATCTCAAAACCACAAATCTTTGGGAATTCATGGAGGATGAGTGAAGTCCCAGAAGACTGGAGTAGGGCAAACATAGTATTTATTTTTTAAAAAGGGGACCAAAGAGGACCTGAGCATTTATAGAGCAAACAGCCTACTTTGATACCTGGAAAGATACTGGAACAAATGATTAAATAATCAACTTCTAAGCACCTGGAGGATAATAAGGTTATTTCTTATAAGTAATAGCCAGCAGGGATTTGTCAAGAACAAATCATCCTAAACCAACTTAATTTCTTTCTTTGACAAGATTACTGGCCTGGGGGGGAGGAGGGTGGTCTGTAGACATGATAAATCTTGATTTTTAGTAAGGATTTTGACACAGTCATACCTGATGTTCTCATAAGCAGACTAGGAAAATGCAGTCTAAATGGAATTACTGTAAGGTGGGTGCATAACTGGTTGAAAGACCATACTCAGAGTAGTTATCAATAGTTTGCTGTTTGCCAGGGGCTGGGAAAAGCCAATGGGATGGATCACTTGATGATTACCTGTTCTGTTCATTCCTTTGAAGCATCTGGCATTGGCCACTATCAGAAGGCAGGATACTGGGCTAGATGGATCATTGGTCTGACCCAGTATGGCCGTTCTTATGTTCTAACTGGGATGACATTTCTAGTCGGGTTCTGGAAGGGTCAGTCCTAAGTCTCATACTAATAAATATTTTCATTAATGACTTGGATAATGGAGTGAAGAGTGTTCTTATAAAATGTGCAGATAACACAAAGCTGGTTGCAAGCACTTTGGAAGACAGGATTAGAATTCAAAAAGACCTTAACAAATTAGAGAACTGTTCTTAAATCAACAAGATGAAATGCAATAAAGACAAGTGAAAAGTATTACAATTAGGAAGAAAAAATCAAATGCACAACTACAAAATAGGAAATATCTAGGTAGATGGTAGTACTGCTGAAAAGGATCTGGGAGTTATAGTGAATAAAGTGAATATGAGTCACCAATGCGACGTAGTTGTGAAAAAGGCTAATTTTCTGGTGTGTATGAGCAGTGTCATATGTAAGACACAGGTGGTAATTCTGCTCTGCTGTGGTCTGCAGGGTGCAGGAGATCTAGATGATCACAATGGTCCTTTCTGACCTTAAAGTGTATAAGCATGGGTGAGGCCTCTGCTGGGGTACTGAGTCCAATTCTGGGTGCCACCCCTTAGGAAAGATGTGGACAAATGAGGGAGTCCAGAGGAGAGAGACAAAAACGAGAAAAGGTTTAGAAAGCCTGACCCATTTGGAAAGGCTTAAAAAAACTCGGCATATTTAGGGTTGAGAAAAGAAGACTGAGCAGGGACTTAATAAGTCTCCAAATATGTTACAGCTGTTTTAAAGAGGATGTTTTCTATGTCTGCTGAAGGTAGGACAAGAACAAATAAATTTAATCTGCAGCAAGGGAGATTTAGACTATATATTAGGAAAAACTAACTATAAAGGTAGTTAGGCTCTGGAATAGGCTTCCAAGGGAGGTTGTAGAATCCCCATCACTGGAGCTTTTTAAGAACAGGTTGGACAAACACTTGGATGGATGGTCCAGATTTACTTGCTCCTTCCTCAGTGCAGGAGGCTGGAGTTGTTGACCTCTCAAGGTCCCTTTCTGTCCTACATTTCTATGATTCTATAACCAGTGCAGGACACCTCAAATGATGTGGGATGAATTGCACTAGAATTGCCAAGAGCCTTGTTTTGTGATAAATAACTTACAACACTGTTTGTGCTACCATAGGATCCCAAGGCACCCTTTAAGACTCAAAACAGCACTGTTGGGGACAATGGTCACCAGTAACTCAGTGCTTTTCATCCGTTACCACACTGTGGCATCTGAGATCCTACAGCTATTTCTTACCCTAAAAGTACTAATATTCCATTTTACAAATGGGGAAACTAAGAAACAAAGGTTGTGACTTGCCCAAGAGGGCAGAAAGAAAGGATTCTTTCCAGTGAGACCAGTGAACAGGAATCAAGAGCCCGGACTCCAGTCCCTTGCTCTGGCTGCTAGTTGGAGAGCTCCCTGGGGATTGGAGTGGGGGAGAGGAGATGTTTGGGTTGATTATTAGTAGAAGGAGGGATAGAGAAAGGAGTGCATGTGTGAGTGAATGAAACTTTATGATGGAGCAACAAGAAAGTGAGAAAACTCCAACTTAATTCCTCCTTGCACCTGAAGGAGACTATCCTATTAACTCTTTATAATCTATTCGTAACTAGTCTTGTAATTGGCAAAGGGAACTTGGTATACTTAAAAACAAATATTTTCTTTACTCTCTGCTGTATGCTTTCCCTTTAAAGCAGCAGGCTGCTTTTATTAACCCTGATTAGGTTGTTTGATGTAACACAACCCTAGTGATGAAAGGGGGTTGCACAATAAAAAGTCTCTGGAGCAGACAGCCTCCCCTTACAGGAGGGCTTGCAACTTCCAAGAGTTAGGAGAATGAGAAGGAAAAGGTTCAGAGAGAGAGAGTGCGTGAGAGATGGATCAGTTCAGCAGTGTTTGCTCTGCGGCCAGCTCTGTTTATATCATTCTCTATATTTAGCCTCTGAGTCATCAGAACTGCTGACAAGAAGCTGAACTACCCACAGACTCCAGTGCTGCACCTGATTGCTTGCCTTTGTGTGTTTCCAATGGAGTGGGGGTGTAGCTGTGCTCAAAGACCACTCCATTTCAGTCTCTCCTTGGGGATTTTCTTGCAGGAGATCTGAAAGGTTTACTTTTACCTTGTCTTTTAGTTCATGTAAATATCTAGAAATAGGGAGACAAGTTCCGCCTCTTCTTCTCAGTGCCTTCATCATATATAGAAACTGCTTTGTAACTTCACTCTTTGTGAGGAAGAGATCTGTATAAAATAAAGGTCAGAAGGACCCTACTGCATACGCAGCAGAACAGATTATGAATAAGGTACACCTAGACATCAGAGCTCTACTAGCTAATATTTAAAGTCTGGATTAAACCAAACGTCTCCTGACAACTAGCACTATGTCTCTAAATGGGAAGTTTAGTTTGTTTCACCCCAACTTGATTAAATGTTTTATTGCAAACTTTTAGTCAGTTTAGTACTATGTAAATTAGAAAATCTGCCTCCACTTTGACTGAAATCCTCAAGGAGGGGAGGGAGTGTTCTGCTGATGTGGAGAACAAAGGCAGATAGAGCAGGCAGCTCCACATATGTTAGATTGGGACACTTTGTCAGAGAAGAGAAATTTTCCCACATCTCCTATGGTTCAGTTTGGGGAAGATTAGGTGGGAGTGTCCGTCCTTAGCTGACACTTTTCATTGGGGGAGGAATTTAGGGAGGGTGTGGACCCCTGTAACTGATTTAGTGATTTATAAAGGATTCCTTTACGACTTGGTGGCTGTGACTTAGTTTTAAGGGCTATAAGTATAAAGCAGCAGCAGCAGCAGATGAACAGATCCAATGAGTCTTGAAGAACCTTTATTCTTCCTCCCACCCCAAATGGAAAACACAACTAAATAACCTTGCCAGGTTGCACAGGATAGGAAGCACTGTGGCCTGGGAAAGTACTGGCCAGCAGTTGCCCTTTCCAGGTTGAAAGTTAGTTGGTTGTTGCCATGGTATCTGTCTGCCTCCACTTCCTGTCAGCTCAGTTCAAAGAGGAAGGCACAAGTAAATGGTGGTGTTTGTTCTGAGTAAGAAAAACTTCAAGAAATGATTCACCTGCCAGACCTTCTCCCAAGCTGGAGAATGTCTCTCAAAAAAAAATTTAAAAAAATAAACGTAGTTACTTGCCATTCTTGGCATCACTGTTGTGGTGAGTGTCTGTGTTATTCCTTCTACTGCTCCTGTGGCCAAAGGTCTCTTCCTCTCGTTTCCATGTCTCCTCTGTTCCCAGCGTTCTGAGCCCCAAAAAATTTAGTGGCTTTTTCTGTATTTGGCTAACTGGCTTCTAATTTAGACATCACCAGAACCAGATGGTGCTTGTGACTACTACTCCCTCTTCCACCAGTTTAATTTCTGCTCAATGGAGCTGTAGTGTCCATTATAGGAAGGATCTTTCTTACCTTCCTTTCAGAAATGTTGTATTAATTTAGATGGAATAAACGGGCCAAATATATTAACATGACTCAGTCACTGTCCAAAATTAAACAGTGTTAAACAAAGTTCAGAGTTTGGTATACAGAGACCTCAGCCTGCTTAGTGGCACGGTAAATGCACCATTAAAAATCTTTTAACCCTTTTATTAAGGATAGAAGGAAAAAGAATAGAAGCATTTGAAATGTAATGTATTAAATAAGGCTTTATTTTAACAACCTTCCTTTTTTCCTGTTAGCTGGAGAAGTTTTTAGAAGGAAAAACCTGTCTGACAGTCTCTTAAGTGGTATAGAAGATGGTAATAACTGTCTTTGGGGAAAAAGAGAAGTTATTGAGATGTTGTAGTTGCTGCTGCTGTTAAAATCCGATCCTATTTTATCCCAGATGGTGTTTGGGATTCACCTGGAGCCAGTAGAGGGGGTGATGTCAGCTGGATCCCTCTCTGGCCCGGTCTTGTCAGGACATTTCTTCACATCAGGGCGATGAAGGCCCGGGGACCCAGGAAATGGTGGCAGTGGTAGTCATGATGATGAAGCTTGCTCCTGTAACCTTCATCTGTTCTTCCTTATTTCCCTCCACAAAGTGTGTTTCTTTAGAGAACCAAAAAGGGAGTGATGGGTGAAATAGCCCATTCTCTCATTACTTTGCTCACCAGTTAGGCCTAATATCTGACACACCAATTTTGGTTTATTAATTTCTGGGCACGCATGTTCTTGTTTACCAAGCGTGATTTTAACATAATCCTTGAGTTATATCAGTAGCTCTTTTTGTTTAGACTAATTGTCTTTGTCTTCTTTTTGTACCTTTTCCCGCCAGCATTTATTATTATAGGTTATTGTGATGTATTATGAACTTTTACATACTTATTACATACTTGAGCTCATAATTAGAGTAAATTTGCAGGCCCTATTATCACAACATAATCCTATTCTGAATGTGAATCCAAGAGAATGGAGCTCCTTCTAAATCACTCTCTCACTCTTCCACTATTTTTACTTGTTTGCAGGTGTATTATTCCCTAGTCATTAGGAGCCCTTGAGGTTGCAGTATGACTTCCTTTGTCCCCTCCCCTCAAATTCTAGCTGGGACATCATCCATGATGTTTATTGCCTTGGGGAACATGACTTCCCAGTCTTAGTCAACTCAAGTCTGTTTTGTGGAAGCACAAATGTGCCTCTAGACACCTGGCACTAAATGCAGCTTTCAACAATGAATCAACAACTGCTTCTGGGTTGCAAGTGTTTTTTGTTTCTTTGGAAGAAGCAGCAACTTACTGCCAAGATTTGTATTAGTCGTTAAAAAGAGACTGTCTAATACACCTGCATGCACATCTACTGGCGTTCCTCTTAGGCTACAGTATTGCCATTTAAAGCCAAATCTTGGTTGCATTGACTTCAACAAGAGTTTGGCCACTGACTGTGATGGGACCAGAATTTGGTCCTTGGAAAGCCTTATGCAGTAAGAACTGTGAAGCAAAGCAGAGAGCAACTGACACCAATACTGTGAACAAAGGTACATTCTCTTGTACAAAAGGTACCACCAATGGTACTGTGAAATATATGCACTCTCTATATAGAAGTATATATGTGTGACAGTTTGTTTTGTAAGGAAGGAATCCACAGCTCCTGTTCCAACAGGAAGAAAACAAACCCCTTCATCTACTAATAAACTACTACCTGTGATTTTGGGGGCTGCATCCAGAGGGACACATTTTATCTTTATCTGTGCATCACATCCTCTGAAATCATCTTAAGCCATAAATTTGTATCCAAGGGCAGAGTATGAATAAAGTAGTTTGACACAAGAAGTGGGATGCTGATTGGTTGGTGACAGATTTTTTTTGTATATGAGACATATCGCTTATTGTACACAGTGTGCAACACACAATAGGAATATTGATGATCAAAAACATATTTTGCCAATTCTTGTCCCTATTCCATTTTTTGCACACTTCTTCTCTCTCATCATGGCTCTTATGTTCTTTATTAACTTGTTTATGTACCAGCATCATGGCTGATACAAGCACAGTTCTGGGAATAAGATTTAGGTTTGTTAGCTAACAGTTGCTGTAATAGGATGTGTTTCTTGTAAAATTACCTTTCTTGTGACTTACTGAAACATCCATATTAACAGCTTGGACAGAGAGTCTCATAAGGATATCCTCCTTAAAAGATTGCAGCTATAACAGGAAGCTGTTTCATGTGCCTCAAACTTTGTGTGTCACTTGCTGACTTACTATAGTTTACAACTCTAGTCTGCTTTAGTCACAGGCTAGTTCCCTTCTAGAGTCATTAGCAATTTATACTTCCCTAATATTTCTCCCACAGTAAGATTATGAAATTAATTGCTTTTGGCAGGGATATTGTGGGCTAGAATCAGCCTTGGGAAGAATATAAATCTGCACCGCGAGGTAGCGATGGGTGAATCTCAAGGCTGTGTGACTTTGATACTTGTCTTAGTCTCTTGTATCTGAGAAATCGGACTGGAAATCTCATGAACTGTCTCTCCTGATATTTCTGGTCCTTTCTTGCAGGCAAGCAATACTTTGGAAAATAATCGTCTCTTGCAATATTTGAGTATTTTGCTCCCAGTCCTGGCAGAAGCATAGTGGGGAAAAGTTACTTGAACTTATTGAAACTTCCAAGAAGGTCCTGTTCGGGTTTGGGTATGTTCTTTCTCTGAACTGGCTTTTCCATCCTTACTGCTAAGATCATCTGCCTTCTTCCCTCCATGTCTCTTGTTTCACATTAAATTGGTGCCATTGATTTTTATCTGACATCCATCTTGTTAATGACTGAGGAAGTCATTCCTCCTGCAGCTGACTAAATAGGAAAATAGAGAGGAAGTGAGATCTAGAGGACTGAGACTCTAAAAACCTGGGTTCTGTTCCTACCTCTGCTACTGGCATGCTAGATAACCTTGGACAAGTCACTTCACTTCTCTATGCCTTAATTTCCCCACGTGTGAATTGGGAATAATTATACCAACCTTCTATATAACACTTTGAGATCTCATGATGAAAGCTAGGCATTATTATTATTAATTTTATTAGAGGGAGAAAAGTAGGTAACCTGCAGTGATATTAAAGGTGACCAGCAAAATAAGAGAAGAGGGAGAGTGCAAGAACTAAGTAGGTGCCCTTTTTTCCTGCTTTGACACATAAAGAAGGATTGAGAGTTTTGTTATATTATTTAAGACAGGGGTTTTTGCACATTACCTAGTCTGATTTTTTTTTCTCCTCTGGTTTGCTGAAAATCTCATAGGGGATCTCTGAAAAATACTGGGGAGTTTTCTTAACCAAAGAGTGTGGTGGGTATCAAATCAACAAAGAGGGCTTTTTCCAAGTGTTTAACTCAAACAGGTGTCAGTGAAAACAGACACAGAACAGATAACATTCTTTCTCAATAAGGTTTCACTTCTTTAGTATTTGTGATGTCAGATTCTACTAGCTGTCCAGTGAATCCTCCAAGGTAGATAAGGCCTGAATTTCTGATGTATAAAAAGTAAGTAGGAAAAACTTTTTTTTTTTTTTTTGTGGGATAAACATCAGACTTCCTTTATCCATCAGACTAAAGCACAAACACATTTTTTCTTTCTGAAGTTTGCCTAAGCTTTGGGAAAGTGGGAAGATAAACATTTAGAAACATCTTATAATATATTGCATAAAAAATTCAAGCAAAACTCAAGGCAACCTCCTACCGAAAATCCGGCAGCAATGTATGGGATTTGGTTTCATAGGTTCATTATTTGCTCCCATATAAATGCGTGCAATTTATACTGCTACACTAGTTTAAAGTGTATATCTTTTCCTCTGCCTTCCCCAAAATAACCACATTGACTAATTTCACTTAAGTGGATGGGAAAGAAGTGCCACCAATTAAATGGCTGTATGTTTCAAATTTAGTTTTAAGACAACTTAAGGCCATCTCTTAAATTTCTCTCCAGATTTCTTAAAGACCAGCCAGTTTGTTTGGTCTCAAACACAATAAAGTAATAAATCTTGTTGAACATGTGAAATGTGCCTGCATTTCCTTTGGAACATCTTTAGTGTTTGCACCAGCTCTTTCCCATAGTTTGCTAAGTGGTGGAGATGAGGAAAATCTATTGCACCTTCAGAGTAGCCTGCCATAAGCATACTGCGGTGTAGATGAAGACCTTATTTATTATGCCTTTAGGTTGGTGGTCTCAAATGAGTTGGTGAAAACATGTTTTCTGGATACTCTGTGAAGAGTCATGGTTGTACATGCATGTCAGATTAAGTTCTGAAATCTGTCTTGGGATAAGGGGAGGAAGAGAGTGAGAGATCTCCAAGGACTCTGACAAAAAGGAGTGGTTATAAGAATAGAGGGAAACCAAAAGCATCTGCCTCCTTAAGAGGATTTTAAGGGTTCAGTATGGCACTAACACAACCCTAGAGGATAGTATTTTCAAGAGTTGCATGGTGGGAATAGTTGTTCTCACCTATGAATGTAACCACACCCTTCGACAGGTTGCTTGTGGGTATAAAGGCTGGAGCTGTTTGGAACAAATAGACTCCCGAATGGCTGCTGAGGGCCATGCTCTGAACAGAAAGATGTTGGAGAATTGTAATTAGAACAGTATAAACCCTCCTAAATCTGGGGATATGTTTAAGTCTTGAGGACAAGAATAAAATATTGAACGAGCTGCTGCTGGGTTAGTGAATACAGTGCATATCCTTTCCAAGGTCTAATTTGAGTGCGTATGAGATTCACATTGTACCTTTTATGCAGTTGTAGTCTCCAGAAAGCATGAGCACGATTTAAAGAGTTTATTGGAATGTTTTGGATATTTTCTCTTGAAACAATTCTAGTATGCAAATTACAGCCAAGGCTCTCTCTTTTTCTCCAGTTCATGATTACATGGAGAATGCCTTGAAATCATGTGGTTCTAACCAGTTGGGCTAATCCAAGTTCAAACACCTTGTTTATATAGTGTGCTTCAGTACTCTGTAATGCACTCATGTGTGCTAAGGTGAAGTTGCTGTAAAACAGTCTTCTATTCCCTGTCTTCTGGGGATATTTTTAAGAGGTCACTAGCCTGGTTTAACAAATAGGGAATTCTGGATGAGAAAACAAGGGCTGGCCTTTTAATTGAGGGTTGGTTAGGGATGTGAAACAGTATCCCAGACTGTGCAGTGTAAAGAGAAACCCACCTGCTTGTATGAGATGCCATTGAAGAACAAGAAAGTGGGGGCATAATGGAGAACACTTTCACAGAGATGATTACATATAACAAAAGAGGGGACAGCATTCCTTCCCAAAAGCAGCATTATGTGGTCTGATGTCCCCCTGAAATTCAACTTACAAACTTCATTGCTTGACAATGGGACCTGAAATAACCTCTTGCTTTTCTCTTTTTCTTTTTTTTCCAAGTATGTTCTTGCTTAAGGTTTAATTGGCTCCAGTCGGTAGGAAAGGGCTCCAAGGCTGATTATTTATGGCTTACTGTCAAAAGTAGCTATAAAAAGGGCAGTATTATCTTGGAGATGCTGGGAAGGAAAATGAGGGGAGGAGGGAGTGTGTGCGTGTGTATGTGTGCACGAGTGTTTTCTTGTACTGGATGAAATCAGAGTTTTGCTGCCTCAGCAGTGTGGTTTAAATTGAAGATTAACCCTTTGACCTTCACGGTGTCAAATCACTTACAGATGGATCACCAGTTACTTTTTTTTTCACTTTTGGGGTGAAGAAGGGGGGTAACTTTTTTTTTTTTTTTTTTTTTTTTTTTTTATTTAATAAAGTTGTTTGTTCATGCAGCTGGGGCTTTTGAGAGGCTCAGAAGCCAATCTGATTAAAAACAGCACTTGGCTAAACTCTGCAAAATCCTGCAAGCAAAAAAAAGGTTTAATCCTCTTGTGCACAATGCATAAGGGTCTGCTCTTTTTTTATAATGTTAGAGCTATAATTATTTCTGGAGAACTTATCATTCTCCCCACTCCCTATCTCTCTCTTTTTTTTTTTTTGTCCTTGTCATGCTGATGGGATTAAAGTGTCTGCTCTTGAAAAGTAACTGACTTTTTATTGGAAAAGATAAGTAGTATGTTGCAATTGTAAAATATAAATAACCTTGTTTCAATCATTCTCTTTTACAGCATCAGCAGAATAGAAATCAAGTGTGGTGGCAGATCCTTCTCTTCCTACATAACTTGGCCTTAAATGTGGAGGCAAACAGGAACCGTGCAGGTCAGAGGTGAGACTCCTCCACCTGTTCTAGGTCATATCCAGTCTGCAGGGAGCAACAAACACTGGTCTGGGGGAGAGAGACATGCACACCGCCGGCGGATGTGAGGACTCTGTCAAACTCTTACTCATCTTCTCAATTTTTTTTTTTTTTTTTTTAAAGACTCTTCTTTACTACTTCCTGCCTGATGAGGCTGGGAGCTCTTGTCCAACACTGTTGAAGGAAAGTCTTAGAATTTGGATGTGTTTGGTAAAGCTTGCTGCTGATTCCCCAAATCAGTAATCTCTATGCAAGTGAGGCAGGTAGTAGACTAACAGGTTCCTCAGCTCTTTTTTTTTTTTTTTAATTTGATAGAATGCAGCATTTTGTAATTTTGGCTGCTGGTTAATGAGGCTGTCTGGGACTGATGGCTCTCAATGTACTTTGGGCAACTTCCAGATTAGAGACACTTGACTCCTCTATGGGATAATTTTGAAGAAAGTTCTTTTTAGAAACAATTACACTTAAGTAGCTTACATACAGCAGCAGGTGAGTCACTGTTTATTTCCCTGCATTTTAATACCAGGGAGAATGTAAAAATCTAGTTGTGTTTAATGACTTAATTGGCTCAAGTTGGACATTCTTCACATGAAGTCACTCTTTGTCATTGCCACCAACAGATGGAATTGTTTCTGTTAGAAGAGTCTTCAGAATCTTTCTGAAGATGTTGGTGACTTTTCAGTATCTTTGTGCAAAGGATTGTTTGGTCCTGTATACCATATACTGTGCCCATAAACCAGGATAGAGCTGATAAAGAATGAATATAATCTAAACCTCATTCTTCTGGAATTGTTAATCTGTATATTTTTGTTAGTGCTCTGGTGTTTTTTTTCCCCCCCTCCCTATCATGTGCGCTGTTAAGAAGACTCAGATCCCAGGCATCTGATATGTTTGCTTCATGATTTGACTAGGAGATTAGTTAATAATTAGTTTGAACCCATACACTGCAGGTTTGTACATGTGATTCATCTATTATTCTAACAAGTAATACTGGAAGTTGGTATTAGTGTACACTGACAACTGAAATATTACTTAGAGTGATAGCTAATTGTCATTGACTTGTGACTCTTCTGGCATTTTTAAATCTGTGTGGCTGCCGCTCTTGGAACAGGGTAGCAGAACTGCCTATCCCAGAAAGTTTGTTTTAGTTCGTTTATGAAGCCTTAAATACTAAGGGAAAAGGATATAGCCTCTGCTTTCCGCAGACTGTTTCCATACTTGCCCAGAACTAGGTCTAAATCACAAATTATAAAACTAACACTAGGAAAAATCTTTCTGGACAGTTGCCCTTCAGTCCTGTTACAGCTGTCAACACAGAGGGGTTCTGGAGCTCCTGGTCTGCTTTGAAGCCTAATAAACAACAAACCATCACTGTATTGGAAGAGGAGTTTTTTTTCACCTTCTCCTTCCCTTCCACTTCTTTCCCTCTTTTTCTTGGCTTTCTTTAAGCCTGTTTCCATCTCTGATATTTGTAATGATCCAGCTCTCATGTATTCTCAGTGCCCCATTAAAGTGCCTGGTAATGATTTGTAGCACACATTTGTATTTGAACACTTCCCCTCTATTTCTCAATCCCGTCCCTTGACTGGCATTCTGCTTTTCCATGGCAGAAGTTGTCTAACCCCCTGCAAACCAGCTCCTAGGATCTTCTCAGCTTACACAGTTCTGCCGTGATCTTTCAGTACAAATGGGATTCCTCATGCAAACTGACCACCCCCCCCCCCCCCCCCCCCCCCGCTAAAACTACATTATGCAGAGTAAAATGTTCCTCTGGGATGGTCAGGAGTTCAGAACAATGATTCTTAAGTTAGCTTTGTTTCTTTTTAGTTAAGCATGTGCACTACAGTTACTCAGTGGGACATAAGTGGTCCATGTCATTGATTATTTTGCAGCAGTACTGGAAGCCACTCCCTATTTACTGAAATACCTCCCATAGCTCTGCAAAGCAGAGTCACTTGGGGGTGCGTGGTCATTGCGGCACAGGGATTTAAACAGAAAGAAAGCCTAAGGGGTGGGGAGGCACAGACTGGATTGAAGGGAGTGACCCCTCAGAAGCTGGAGCTTGGGGAAAGTCCTCTTAGAATTGAAGTTGTAGGTCTGGTCAAGAAAACTCTTAAGGAGAGGGAAGTGGCACTTTAGCGGTTGCAGTGAGAAAGGAATGAAATATGTCAGTTAGCCAGCATGGCAGACTGGTGGGTAATGCACACTCACTTCCCTTCTGATTGGCTGAAATCCCTTCATTAATCACAGAGGGGTCAGACTAATAACTACTTCATAACAGCCCTATGAAGTGCACAGAGATTGGGCAAGCCTATCTGACTTTAAAATACTACTTAGTCATCATATCAAGAAATCAAACAAGATAATCTTTCTCCCTTCAATTCCAGCCTGGTCAGTTAAACCCAAAAGCAAAAAGTCTACCTGAACTTCTCAGCCAACCACAGTAGAAACATAAGCTGGAAAAGCAAGTTTTGTATAGGTACTTGATAGTCTGCCCTCACTAGCTTATTCTATAACAACACCTTTCTTAATGGGGGAATAAATTGCTGAAATACTGTTGTAGACCATCTAACTGTACAGAATCGTTTGGCTTGTGGAGAGATGGCACCTTTCTTGACCATGATGTCCACTGCTAGCAATGGGTTTATCAAAACTGTCTACGCCAAGATCTTAAATTGGAATCTGCCTGTTCCTGTATTTGCAGTGAAGGCTGGAATATAAACAAGATTTCACTGCAGATACAGGACTAGTCCTAGACAAAGTCTGACTTCCTGCAATATGTGTGCTGCCGCCTTTAGCCAGAGGTTTGACTGCCACTCTAACATCTCATATTTGCATATCTTGGTGAAAGGAACCAGGGTTTTATCAACCCTAAACCCAAGAATCTTAACCTACATCTTTGATGTGGAGGGGAATTTTGCTATTGACTTCAAAGGGAGCAGGAATTGGTCACTGCTTAACATCTCATCTTCTCCAGGAAAAAGTGGATTGTTATGTAGGGTTGGTCCCCTTCCTTTGCCCAACTATGTGGTTCTGTTACCTCCATATGAATGGGGGAGTTGGGCTACTATTAGCCTCCCCTTAAATTTCTACAGAACAGTTTAGCGGTACCTGCACTTCATCTGTGACTGTTTGTCACCCGTTTTGTCAAGGCAGGGTCCATTTCAGTATGTACTTCTGTTAAGAAAATCCTCCCCTCAAAGTGCTTATTACAATCTGACCACAGTTAGAAATATGTGGATGGGTTAAGGAAGTATTTTCAGTTAGCAAGGCCTAAATTTGGTTGTGGGAGGGGCAACTCTTGAATGATTTTAATTGGTGGTTTGCTTTGGTGAAGGGGTGGAGTTTCAGTTTTCAGCCCCTTTTCTGTATATTCAAACACTAGTGATGAAGTGTTTTAATAATTTAGAGAACAGTTGGCTTTCTCCTAAAGTTACTTCTAGTTTAATGGGGAACAGTCAAGACAACGTGCATTTCACCTGACAGCACCTAGAGTGTTTGACGTCTGTCTCCTTTTCCAAAATTGCTTCTGACCCTGAAATTCTTGACTTGAGAGAGGAGAGAATTTATTATTGTATCTCTCCCTTCTGCCTCTTCAAATATCTCTCTTGTAACCCAAACCTTACCTGGATTCAGTTAGCCTGGTGCTAGTGAGTATTAGTTAGTCTTACTTTGTTTCCTGCAATTCATGAAAGCTGAGCCAGTAATTACAAAGTGACTGCCCAGGGTTAGCTGCAAACTGCCATAGCTAGGATAAGGTGGAGGTAGATGAGGGAATGGACTTTTTCGACAGAAAGGGCTGATATTGGAAATGGATGTTGGCCTGCAGACTTTTCCCAAGGTGCTGATCGACTCTGCTGGTGGTGAACTGCTGTGTAACTTATTGCATATATTAATTGCTACTGCTTTTTTGGTTTCTGTGGGATATTATATTCTATTGCAATTTTCCCATTGTACAAATCTGCCTGTCTTCAGCTGCCACCTGAAATTTAGCTTAATACTTGTCAGTGTTCTTGAAGGCTGGAATTCTTGTTTGAAGACTGACTCTTGAATGAAATGCTCTGCTCAGCTTTTCCTTTTTAAGCTTTGCTTGTATCAACACTGGAGCAGGAAAAAGGAACCCAATCCCCTGTGAGGAAGAGTCACTTGTGAAGACTTGTTTACTTTCACTGCTACTTTCATCTTTGCTCCTTCAGGTTTGAACCAAGGTTGAATAAAAGCCATCTGAGATGTGACCAGACTTAGACACCTTGAGGCCACTTCAATTGCAGTCAATGAAGTTATGCCACAGATGAATTTGGCTTTGGGGGGAGGAGGGAAGTTGCCTCCCTCCCTTTGGGAAATTGCAGATTCTGAATTCTAATAGACTAGCTGGAGGTAAAACAAAGGCTCTAGGCAGTTGCTGCAATCTGAAGTCTAAACTCTGCAAAATCACTTTGATTCACTTTAATCCTTCCTCTGTTGATCCTCAGTAGCATCTACTGTGTTTTCCAATGAACCTGTAGAAGTGGTAATATTGGAACATATCAGGTACATTCCAGGGGTGGTTTTACTTACACCCTTCCTTTGGTTAAAGGGAGGGCTCATATTACTATGAGCAACCTTAACAGGATGTTTTTGGGATCATGAACTAAGGGCCATATAATGCCCTTGATTCATCTCTGCAAGGCCCATTCACACTAATGGGAGTTCTGCATGTGGGTCAAGTACTACAGAGTATTAAAAGAATTGATAGCAAAGCTTTTCATAGCCATTCTAAAGAATATTGTTTTTAAATTGGCGGTTGTGGTCATTTAAAAAAAAAAAGGAAAGCCTTCCTGTTGCTTTTGATTTGTTTCAGAAAGAAAAAAATACCTCAAGGAATTGGTAAGAGATTGTCCAAGATCTCTTACAACTCCTAAAAAGCTCTTATGGGATTGTTTTTTTGGTTTGGACATGTTCACACAGCTAGTACACAACTTAGTTCTTACCCATAAGGAAAAGCAGAAAAGACCAAACACATCAAATGCACTGGAATGTAATTGTGTGTGCATGCACGTATGCATGTGTGTGTTTACATAAAAATGCAGTCTGACATCCCCCCTTCTTTCTTCCACACCTCCCACCCTCTTCCTCCACAGAAGGGCAGGTCTCTTCCTATGAATCCCATGCTGGAAGTTGGTTTCTGGGAAGTGAAACTTAAGTCTGTGGAGTTTTTTAAAAGCCATTTTTTCAGTTCTGTCTTCAGACTATTTGCTGCCTTTGGGGAATGGAGGGAGGGGGTAGGAAGGCTAGATCTTTAAACTGTTTTAAATTTTATTACGAACATTTTGCATGTACAAAGTTATCTTTAAAAATCTAGTGGAGTCTCCCTGACTTGTGGATTTAGCCCCAAGAGAGCATCGCCACAGACACCTCAGCTCCTAGGAGACAACTTTAGGTCTAAACCCCTCGGAAGACCACTCCAGTTTGGTCAGACTACTATGTGAGGAAAAGTTGAGGGTGCAAAGAGGATGCAACACTTCTGTCTTCTCACTGATGTGTTGTAGTCACATGATGTAAGAAGACAAACATGGCCAAGATCTTACTAAACGGGTGCTTAAAGTTAGGCTCCTAATGTGGGTTTTCAAAGGAGCCCAAGCGTTAGGTGCTTTTGAAAATCCTGACATTAAATATGGACTTTGGATGCCCAAAGTTAGACTACTTACAAAAAACAATCAAACAAAAACTTGGGCATGTATCTCTTTTCCAAATCCTCTTCCTTTTCTTCTGTGGTATCAGAAATGTATTCAGATCTCCTCTGCATTTTTTTCTAAAGATCCATAGATGAAAATATTTTGACATGCAGCTTCATCTCCCCTTGGACTTTTCTACTCTTGTAGGAGATGTTTCATTTTTAAACTTTGGAATAATTAATTGCCTCCAGGGGCTGCCTTGGAGAATCACAGGATGAGGGGCAGAGAGGTTCTCAATGTATTGTTAAAAATGTTCTTAACCTTTCATGGAGGGTATCCCTACTGAATGAATTTTATGTTCTCCCAGCTGAAGAAGGACAGCTGATGCTCTCCTGTGAAATCTTTGTTTTGACCAGTCCTGAAGTGCACACACCCTCTGCCATGGACTGAGACCCAGTGAGAATGTAGCATTTTGTTTATCTTGGCTGTGTGCCTCCAGGACTCCTGGCTGTAGTGATGGTGACTGGGAGGAGCTCCTTTTTTGTATCTGTGCAGTATATTTGCTTTGTGCTTTCTCTCTGGTGCTTTTTAATACTTGGAATATTTTCTAATAACTGGTACAATTTTTAATAAAACTGTTAAATGCTATGTATGCTGTTCTTTTGCACTTTTTTTGGTAGGATTTAATGACTGTATGACACTCCATTTTGATGTCCTGAACGTCCACACACTGACTAACTCTGTAATTTAGTACAATATGAAAGTACAACTTTGGTAAATTTTGTAAATGGCTGGTAGATCCTTGTGTATATTCTCTGTTACCTAGCCTTTATCAACCTCTGCAGCTAAACCAAGATTTTCCTTTAATATTCTGACCTTTGTACAGAAAAAAAAGAAAAAAAAGAAAAAACCAGGTATTTTCTAGCCCATTGGCGACTGCATTATGAAATAAGCTTTTGAGGCTGTATTCTCACCACAGTATACTGGACTTTACAGGGCTGTTGCTAAGAGGAGTTGCACAGCTAAACTTTCCAATTCCATCCATGAAGTTGAAAATTGTATCTTAAAACATGTACCAATGTGCGGCCTCCAGACACTTAAAATGTGGCTTCTGACTGCTTTTTCTCTGCGCTTTCTAGGCAAGCTCATTCAAAGTTGATCAACTGCTGGCTTTTACTGATGATGAATGCAATTACCATTTGTTCATCTACCTAGGAAGATACAGGTTCATACTACTTGCTTGTCTTCTAATTATGTATAATTTATGTGAAGGAGCTATGGCTCTGGAGGATAGGCTGGTGTCATCGGTCCTAGATGAACACCCCCTTTAGGCTACTCCCTAGATTGCTGTGAGGGAACCAAGGCTCCAGCTTCCTGGGTGTCTTTAAGTCTTCAGAGTCTGAATGGAGCTGAGCTGCTGCCCCATGGCACATACAGGAGGCATAGGCCCTTTGTCTAATATCCCCTTTTGAGAGCCGGAACACTGATTTCCAGCTGCCTAGAGTGCTGACCCTTCAGATTCCCCTGTAGCTTACACACCCTTATCTAGAAGCCCACCAAAAGTGAGTGTCTTCTGGGTTATCGTTTAACTCTCTCAGGAGGGCAGGTGGCAGTTGCGAAGCATATAACACACACAGACGCTTTGCCCAGAATCTAACACATTATTACTCTTAATCACCTGAGAAATATACAGAGTACAGATCATTTAGAAAACAAATATTTTAAATGCAATGCTCCTCACTACTTCTCCCTTCCCTGGGAGTCCTTGCGGGACCATCTGTGTCAGTTTGTAGGAGAGTCTGTCTCATCAGGCCACCCACATGTTGAGTTGCTTCTCCCTCCTCTTAAACAGGAGAAAAATGACCATTGAGTAAAGCAGCTCCTGCCCTTTTATAACTTTTCACCCCCTTTGTCAGATGATGTCCTGCTCAGCCTCCTCAGGTGATCACAGACCCATGCCAGGTGGCTTTGTTGCCAAGGTGATCTTTCCTTTGACAAACCAGCTCTGTACTGCATAGCCCTTTGTCTAGGGTGCTTTCTTTCTGAGTAGGGGACCAGCATGGCTTAATGACCCTCTCTTGTTAGGCCTTCACCACTGACACTGTTGGAATTTTGGTCCAACATGCAGGTGCAAAAACAACAGAAGGCAAAGAACCACTTTTAAAATGGAGTTTTCAGCTTGGTAAAGATACATACAGAATTCATAATCTCTCAGATAATTCATGAATTGTACAGATTCCCCAAGTCATCACAGATGGTAATGCACCCCCCAGTTGCAAATTCAAATCTCTGATTTCGCTGAGATAGCAAATGCACACTTATACTTAGGACCCTGATGTTTACCCCTTTGTGGAATTCAATGTTGAGTTACTGTAAATGAGTGGAGGAAATATCTCCATTGAATAATGGTAACCAATCAAGATAGGACAGAATGTATGTGTTTAATAATTTTTATATATATTAAACTCTGTTAAAGCAATGTTACTAGTGAGATTTTAATCTCCAAAGGGTTTAGCAAACTGAGTTAATGTTCCCCCTCCAATGTTAAGTTGCCTTGTTTTGGTGTATGCATTACAATAGGCTCTTTCATTCCATGAACACATGATGTATGCAGTAATATAAAAAGCAACATGCACATCTAAAATTATAGAAAAAAGTACAATTTCTTTTCATTGTATTACATTTGCTGAGAAGTGTGTCCCCCTTACCCAGTGTCATGTGATTATGAAAGAGCTTATTGTAATACACTCGCACAAGGGGACAGAGGTAAGATTGATGCAGCTGGGGGAATTAACTCTGAATTTCCTGATTCTTGCATGATTAGAATCTCAATTTTTTTCATAATTCTTTTATTAAAGTAAAATGTGGCCTTTAAAAACTAACTGAATGGTGTTAGCTCTGACATTTAGCTGGAACAGCTGAAAGAGCTTTCACCTAACAGGAAATATAGGCTGGTGCACAAATGGTTAGAACACAATCCTTCCTTGGAGATCTCCCAAAGGACTAAACCCAGCCTTGCTTAACATATGAAATTAGATGCTATCACAGCCTCTAGTCATATGACTGCAGCCAAGTGAGGATTTTTTAAAATTGTATACATTAGAGCCTGGGGTGAAGAGAGATGATAGGATCGAACATCAAAACCAATCCAACATGCTCTTACACGCTGCAGTGCTCCCACTAGGATCAACAATAACAAGATGGAGGTTTCCACGTCAGATCCTAACTTAGACTCAAACGAGCACGGTGATCAAAATTAGATAGGAACAGGGTCCCTCACACAGTCTGCTTCCAGCCACTGTTCCTCCAACTGTAATGTGGTGGGGCAATCATTATGTGTCCTTCTTAGGATGAATTTGCACCATAGTTATAGCTTTAAAAATGTATTTGAATTTCATACCATTAACTTTTAAATGGTACGCTGTAGTGAAGAGGTAAAATGTTTAAGTTGGGTTAGTGCTGCAGGAAAAAGTATTTATTAAGAAGTGTTCAGCTATCTTTCAAATAAAATAAAATTATAATAAATGAACTGCTCTGATGCTCAAAGTTCTTCTCTCATTACACAATGAAATACATAAAGCACTTTATTCTAGTACCTCTTTCTGTTGAAGTTAAGGGGAAGAAGTTATTGTATATGGTTAGTGGGCTATGATTAAACACCCGGAAAATTTCAAAATTAAATACCTTGATGTATGGCAAAAGTACCAGTCCTTGCTGAGCATTATGTATATGAAAGCTTGAAAATGGCTACCCAAAACAACATTCTGTCTGCTTTCACATGCGAATCATTCAGAAATAGATTGGTATTGAAAAGACACTTTACAAAATCCATTCATTTCTGGTCTAGCACCAAGTGCCTTTTGTATTTGTTTGGTTTCGGAGGGTCCAAAAAGTCATCTTTTGAGCTAGATCTAAGTGGTTGGGAAATAGTCGCTTATATGGGAGAGCTTCAGCAACATTGTGTCATTCAAACAAACAAAACCCCACCAGGGACAATTTTAGCCATGTGCAACAGAAGTGACTGTTTGGGCCCATGTGCTTTTGGGGGGTGTCACACAAGCTAAGCAATTTTCCTACAGATGAGGAGCAGAGGCAACTTGCCAACTAATTTCCTCCTTTCTGGCAGGTCAGGACAGCTGTTTCTGTCTGAATAATTATATATTTGCTGAATAGTAGGACTTTGCTTGATGCCACATAATAAACAAAGTCCCTGTCTCAAGGCGCTTGCAATCCAAGATAGGGAGCATCCAATACATATGCAATGTCATATGATTGGCATATGAAGTGATATGTCTGAAAATGGAACAGACTTATATAAACGTACCTATATTGCTAGTTAGCATTAAACTGTTGCATGAAAAGAAATGTGTTTCCAACAGGGAACTGAATAAAAAGTGGATGATAGATCAGTGCTAATAGCTACTTGCTATTATAACACTTGCTAGTGATGTGTTTGACTTCCTTCCCCTATGACAGGTATTGCTTTTTTTTGTTATTGCAAGGTCCTGATGTCTGTCTGTCCCTTTAACAAAATTAAGTGTCTGACATCAATATAAATGTTCCATATGAAAGGTCTTTAAACCTTGATTTCTCCTAAATGAATTAATTCTCTCCTCTCTAGAATTATAATGGTCTCTTTTCTTCCCCATTGAACTCTGTGTCAGCATTCTCCCTCTCTGTTTTGCCTCAGGACTCTTGATGTATACAAAGGATCCTCTGTTTTTCACTCTTAGTCACATGCTTTTACTCTTAACCTCAATTCTGTAAACTAAACATCCACCCTCTGTGGCTGGAGATGACCCTCTTTATGTCTGTAGCTCAAATCAAAACAGCAACAGTCGTGAAAACTGTGTTTGATGGAGACAACTAGCTTTTAGTAAATGGACAACAAATCTTCATTTTTGCATAACTTAATAAGTTCCAGAGTTTATGGGAAACTTCAATATGGGAAAGGAAATAATAAGCAGGAGATGGCTAATGGGTTATATAAGGAAAAAAAAATTTTGAGCCATTTTCCTTTACCACCACTTGCATTTATTGCAGATGATTTATTAGAATCTGTGTTTGTTTTTAGGCAGTGTGAACTCCATTTGAGATAGTGAAGTGACAGCCATGTTCAGGGGTGACTACTTTTAAAATCTTTAGTTAATTAACCACTGGTGAAAGGTGCCAGAACGATAGACCTAAAGCATGAAGGCTTCTGTATCAACAGAGCAGGCAAAGCCCATCAGTTGTAGTTCAGGTTTCCTCCTCAGACTGTCCTGCTGACGTGCCTCTCAGCCCCGAGGTGGCAGGGCCATCTGTGTATGTGAAGGGATTTGGTTTCAGACAGTACTCATTCACTCTTCAACCTTTACACTAAGACTGCCAACAAGGGTGACAATTGTGGCAGGGCTTTTCATAAGGTGTACACTTGTCCATTGGGAACAGGGCTGAGATGACAATCACATTTCACAAAGGCCATTCAACAGCCAACAGATGGTAACGTTTGGGGAGGGCTTGAGTGGGGAAAGAAACATTTTAACATTTTATACAGGAAATGGGTCGTTAACAACTGAAAAGCCTGAAGTCATGTTTGGTTCCATGCAGAGAGAGCACAAAGGGACTGATAATGTGCACAGCCAAAGAACTTTTTTTCTCTGTGTTTAATTCCCATTCATATTAATTAATAAAACCTCAAAAATAGACAGAGATCCTTCTCAGTGAGGAGTTCTTCTTCTTTTGCTACAATCTCAAAAGGTAGTGGGGAAAAGAAACATTCCTACAAAACATTCAAAGTTCTTCCAGTGCATTCCCTTTCTTCCTCCTTACACTCACCTAGAATGCTTCACCTTTTCTTTCAGAATTTGGCATACAAGGAAAAAAGTGCCTGGATGTTATTTTAGAAAAAGGATTTCAACATTCTCCTCAATATCTCATCTCTGTGACCCCATACACAGTTGCTGTTTTACAGGCAGATTTTCTTCGTCACTCAGAATTTGTACCCTCAAGCACAATTCTCAGACCTGCTTTTCTTTAGTCAGGAATTCCTGAGGCTCCTCAGAAGGGTGAGAACAAATAACTTACTCTGTCTTCTCTTCTGAGTCCTGATACAGACAGGCCGCCTCTGACAGTATTAGGTCATGTAGTCCATTCGCCTGTCAGTGCAGGCATGTTCCCTAGAGCATATTCTCCAGTGCTTTGATTAGTTTAATTTTAAATGTCCTAAGTGACTGGCTTTCCATTACTTCCCTAGAGAGACTGTTCCACAGACTAATAAATCTCACTGACAGGAAGTTTTCCCCAATATTCATCCTACATTTTCTCTTTCTTAATTTTGTTCCACTACCCTAGTTATATGCCCTTGTATCACCTTGGGTGTACACCAAGCCATTGTTATAGCTAATACATAGTAATGGCCTGATCCAAAGCCCACTGAAATCTTTGGAAAAACTCTCATTAAGGCCAATGGGCTTTGATTCAGGAGCTAGAAAATCAGGATACCACCTGGCCTATTCACCTGTGTGACAGATCAGTGTATGTCTGTCTATGTGTGGAGAAAAGAGGATTTTTTGTAATAGCGTTATGAACAATATGCATGACTTAGTTTTCCCACTCACCTTGTGCAGCTACTTACTATGTCTGCAGGGGTTAAGTTCTCCCTGGGGAAAGGGGTAGTGAGGCATGACTGTATATCATGTGAGCCTGTCTGGATTGGAATGGGTTATGTTTTTGAGAACTAACTGGAATCAACACAGATGAATGGAGTGTACCGGAGAGACAACAGAAGCTCCAACAACCAAACATTAACTTTTAACGACTGGGGAAGGAAGGCAAGCTGCACATGAGCAGACAGCAGGGCCTGCGGCTTGGGACAAAGGGGCCAGGTGTGAAAACAGACTGTGTTTCAAGTTTCCTGCTACCCAAGACAGAGAGAGACACAAGGAGACAGAAGATGAATCACAGGAGATGGGACAGTGGGGCAATATGCGGGGCAAGCTGACTTAAACTTTGCTTTACCATTCAAACCTGCACTCTTAAATACTTTATTACAGTTGACTAATAAATGCTGACTTGTTTTGAAAAGATGTCGCTGCAGATACTTACTGGTTGCATTGCTCCCATAAGGGGTAAAATCTGTAGCAGGAATTTGAACTCATTTGAACTTGCTGTAGAACCCCAATGAGCAACTGAACCCAGAAAGCCCAATCTTGAAATAATGTAGCCAGGTGGCTTGCCCTCATAAAAAGCTACGCCAAAAGCCTGCCAAATAATAGGAGCATTGGACACCCTGTAATTCCATGACAATATGTTTATATCAAACTTCAAATCCCATTTTGTTTTGTGAACACCATTTTAACTGTTAAGTACACTGTACTTTCACTGTTGCCGTTTAATCTCCATCTTGAATTGGGCTTCCAAGAGGTGATAACAGAAGGCTAACAATGGAGAGCAACCAGGAGTTGTTAACCTGGACGACATTCCATTCAAATTCCTAGGACAGTGATCTTCACTATTTTTCAAGCGGGGTGCCACTTTGGCAAAAAACCTTCAGTGTGAGAGCCACATTAACTACTAAATTAACACGTTGGTTGCTATGGTAATATTACAGTTATTATACAACGGATATACTTAGATGTACTTATTGGCACACATCGTACCATGTGGTCAATGTGACATGTAAGGGAGGTGGACTTTGATAGGCTCGGTATATATTCTAATGTTAAAAATAAAATAAATTGGAATTTAAACAGAAGGGAACTGCACTTAGGATCGATGGGAGCTGCCACTGGCTCCCGGGCCTTGCAGTGAGGAACACTGTCCTAGGACAATGAGCTGGCTACCTGCCCCCTGGGCCCTCACAGGACCCAGCTGTCCCAGGTGGGCTTGTACCCAAGCAACAGATTACCTGATGATTGACTTGAAGCCACTCAGGAGAATCACCTGATGAGGGTCTGGAACATTACAGAAGGAAGGCTCTCTCAGTGGCCATTTGAGAGGTGATCAGAATACAAGTCTCTGAAGGAGGTAAAAAAAGAATCCTGGACTTCCTAGAAGACACCGACTGAAACCAAAAGGTCTCTCTGGATGGAAAGGCCACTGGAGGGAAGGTTTTGTGTGCAGGTGTTTATTATTATTCCCTACATCTGTATATCTCTTGTGCTTTGTGAGTCTAGGTGTGATTGGTTTAGAAATTCCTTTGCAAAGTCTGTGCCCCCCTTTGGTTTCACTGACTTGTAGTTCCAGAAGGCAGTTACAGTAATCCTTAGGGCTCACAACTTCAGTGGAGCTCTGGGAACATGCAAGAGCCACTGGGAGGCTTGGGAGAGCTGGTGCTAGTTTCAGGGTGTAGGCAGTTGAACTGCGGAGTCCCATCTTTCAGGAAAGCATGCTAGATGCAGGCTTGGCACTCTGAAAGTTCATGTTGCGGGACAGAGACAGAGACAGTGCCTAACTTTTACCCATCCCCAGCCAGCCTAAGAGCATGTGAGCCCCAGTAGTGGGATCAAAGAGTGTCCACTGGGAAGCGCATCTTAATTGCCCGTTGTCTGAAGCTTTCCAGAACCTGTGCCTCTTTTTCCCTTGTGGTTGTAGTCCTACCTGGGTCTAATAATATGATATCCAATACAGCACAAGGCCTTCATTCTATTTTCTTAGCAATCATGACTCATAATTCACATGAGCAGAGGGCTCAAGTGAAACTGAACAGCCCTTCAAAGTGTGCCAACAAAAAATGGAAAACTAATATCTCTTACTCCCCATCTCACTTGAAAGCCACTTTCAAATGTTCTTCTATCTTATGACCTAAAGTTCTATGGCCACAGGTTTAACCTTTTTCCTGAGCTAAATGTCATTCGTCTAGACATCCTCACCCACAAAAATAAAACCATCCTCCCACCCACCTGAATGATTCTCCTACCCTCTTTTTTTTTTTTTAAAGGCAGTTCTTAATACATCTTTGGGCAAGTTAAACCACAGTGATTCTGCACTTCAGAGCCTGAACTGGAACAGCCAGAATTCTTTGCTGCATTGTCCAGCTCCTAAATCCCTGCTGTCAGAATGCGCATGGCAATTACAAAGCTTTGGTGGTTATTTCAGAGAAGGTCTGTTGAATCCTTGAAGCTTTACAAGATGTGCCCTGGATTTTTTTTAAATTAAATATGCATGTAATACTTATTTTTGGTGGTGCCATTCCTAAGCTAGGTGCAGGGATGGAGAAGGGCATTGCATTGCACACACACTCTGGCATGCAAACATTCTTCCACCTTGATGATGGTGGAGGCTGCCTTGTGGTGACGATATGCTTATTCTGTATTCCTTGGAGCACAGCGCTTTTACATTACTCCCTGCATGTATATTCTTATGCAATCCACACTAAGTGTGGCTTTCTAGCCTCTGGGCCACAATGAGGTTTATGAGTCTGCTAGAGCCTTTGGGCTATGAGTCTCTTTTAGCTTGGCAGCCGAGGCTCATTCTTCTACATCCAGAGATCCTGGGTTCAATCCCTACTGCCAATAACCAACCAGGAGTATTGGGTTATAAGTGGTGTCCCACCTTGAAATTTGAACTGAGTTGAACCTCTAAATCTTGGGAAGAGCTTCCCTGGCCAGGGGGAGTAACTCCCCTACCCACACAGTGGCTGGACCACATGTGGGTTTAAACTAACAGAGCTGGATCTTAGAAAGTAGAGGCTTATTATGTTAGATCTGTTGTTCCCAGAGTTTGATCCCTGCTTCTCCTGACCCATCCAGCAGCATCATGTTAAACTTGGAATGCTGCTGATGTAATCTCTTGATTAAAGGAAGGGTGCTTGGGCTGGGTCACACTACATATATGGTAATACAGTGTAGTGGTTAAAGAATATGGGGGGTAGGAGGGAGAGCAGGAGAGAAAGGTTTATTCCTGGTTCTGAAACTGTTGTGTGGCCACTTACTGCAAATCACAGTCTGTCTGTGCCTCAGTTCATCCATCTGTGAACACTGATTAATTGATATTCCATAAGGCTGTCGTGAGGCTTAATCCATTAGTTTGTAGGGTACTTTGTCTTTATATAGCATCTTCCATTCAAGACTCTCAAAGTAATATTACTATAGTGCACAGCACTTCCTTCCCTTAGATGTGGGTTTGATTTCAAATGTCCTGTCTCCTGAGTTGGCAGGAACATCCTGTGGCACAGGTGAGGGCCACTTCTTCACCTTGCCAGGTAGTGATTAAGGGGCTATATTGATAGGTTCAGCAGCTTCCTTCACACCTAGCAGAGAAGCTGGAGGAGTCTATGCTGCATACAATGTAGAAAACTACTCTCCATGGGAATGGGAAACCTTGTGCCTATTCTAGGACCTGAGCCCTTAAAGTTTACAAGGAAAGGTGCACCAACAATTCAGAAACATCATCTCTTTTCAATAAATCTAGTGAAGGGTTTATTGAAAGTATGAAGTCCTGTATTTAGCCTCAGAACAAATGTTATACTGACAGCTGAAGTGCAAACTTCCTTACCAACTCTCTCAAAAAGATGAGGACAAATTGGAGAAAGTCCAGAGGAGAGCAATAAAAAGGATTAAAGGTCTAGAAAACATGACCTACAAAGAGAGAGTGAAAAAATTGGGTTTTAGTTTAGAGAAGAGACAACTGAGAGGGCACATGGTAACAGTTTTCAATGACATAAAAGACTGTTACAAGGAGGTGGGTGAAAAATTGTTCTCGTTAATCTCTGATAGGACAAGACGCAATGGGCTTAAATTGTAGCAAGGGAGGTTTAGGTTAGACATTAGAAAAAAAACTTCCTAACTATCAGGGTAGTTAAGTACTGGAATAAATTGCTTAGGGAGGTTGTGGAATCTCCGTTATTTTAGGTTTTTAAGAACAGGTTAGACAATCATCTGTCAGGAATGGTCTAGTTATGTAGTCCTGCCATGAGTGCAAGGGACTGGACTAGAGGAGCCACTGAGGTCCTTTCCAGTCCTACACTTCTATGATTCTGTGATGATTCAATTTTGGTCTTTGTTGCAGGCAATCTTGCCATGATGCAAAAACTCCAGCCTTCATATAATTTTGGGGAAGCAAACATTTAAAGAGAAACTTCACCACACAGTGCCTGCAATCCCAGATACCATGAGTTCTAATCCTGTCTCTTACTTTGCCTGCTGTTGATATTTGAATATCTGTCTAAACCTTCTTATGAGCCACGGTCTCATACCCTGAAGGGTAACTATCATTTACCCATTTCAATATAAAATAACTGAGATTACTTCAAAAGAGCTGGGAACAGAACCCAAATCTCATCCACTTTGCCACACAGTTTTTCACAAGGAAAATATCAAATTAGGTGTTTCTGTAACCCACATAACACAATGTGATTCTATGTCACTAGCAACAAAACCACATATAGCAATTTATGACTCTGCTAGTGCTTCTATGAGAGCTGATTCTTTAGTTCAAGTGGTAGAGGCTCATGCTTTTATATCCAGATATCCAAAATTCATTCTTGGAAGATGACTCAAAGATGGCATGTTACATTTGGTTATGCTGTTTGTAGTCACTGGACTACAATCTGCTCCCTGAGTCAAGAATCCTGGTGCCCAGTATTCCATTAAATCTTTCCCAATAAACTTGGGAGAGTTGACAACACTATAATATTTTCTCTCTCTCTCTCACACGCACACATGCTGGGGGAGAGGGGGGGAGGAAGGGGCACAAGTTGGTCAAAACGTGGTGGGTTTTTTTTGTTTTTGTGTTTTTTTTAATCAAGATTTTTGAGCAAATAATTTTTTTGGCATCTGAGTCATGATTTTTTTAACTTTTGCTGCCCTGCCAATATGCCTCAGCCTTGATATACTGAGATCAGCTTTAGGTACAGGAGTAGATTAGTTTTCATGCTTGTTCATCTATCTTTGGAGACCACCTACAAGGATACCACTTAGTGGCAAATGTGGTGGTGGTTTTTGTGATAGGGTCTCGGGACACATCTGCAGAGAACTGTACTAAAATACCAACTCATTTCAGAGGCCACCAAACACTAGCCAGCTAGTAACCACTTTAGATCATTACTAGCCTTGGCTGGTTTTGAACACATCATCTACAGATAAGTGCACCATGACCCCATGCAGGGCTGTTCCTGCCACTCTACTTGTATTGTTATTTATTGTTTATCAAGTGCCTGATAGTGTTCTAGGTGCTAAGAAGACTCAGTCCCTGCCCCAAAGATCTTACAATATAAAATAAATGACTCAGTCCAGAACAGTAAGTAATGTGACTTGAGGAATTGGGGGCATAGAGAGCAGGAGATTGAAGATTCAAAAAATGGTCCTATAGGTACTTAGGTTTGTTATGTGCACACCCTGTTGGCCCCACCTGCTCTGCAGGTGTGTGTATTTCTTTTTCCCCTGAACCTGAGCTTAGTAAAGGGCTTTGCACAGGTATCCAATGTGATCCAAGTGACCAGAGCCTTGTTACCAACTTTTCAACAATTGCTTCTGCATCAGAAATTTTAACATTTCTGCCCACACAAATTACAGGTTCTCCTTAAGACATATTGCAGTTATAAACTATCATCTCTTGAGACTATGTCAAATGTATGGCTTTGAGCATAATTAAATCAGATATTGGTTTTGGATCCTGTGAGTTTGTTTTAAGGGCTGAGCTTGGCACTGCTGTCTGAGACATGAGTTCCATTTCCCATTACGGTCCCTAATTCTTGCATCCAGCAGGGTCTGGGAGCTCTAGGCAAGGAGCACCCTTGAAAGCAATGCCCCTTGCTGATAAGTCACTGGTACTAAAAGTTCAGGAGGGAAGCCCATCAAGTCTTCAGCAGGAAGCATGGTGACAGCAGTGCCATCATTCTGGAGCAGTGGTGTAGCAAGTGAAGGAATCCTGGGCGCTTCATGTCCCTATCAGAGGAGGCAGCAGAGTTAAATCATTTTTTTTTTCTCCTTGGTTCCTCTATGCTTCAGTACATTTTTCTGTTTGTTTTTCACTGCACCCTCCATGCATTTTCCACACTCTCTGGAAAACACTGGCTTTGTTTAAAATAGACTTTGGAATAGCTGCCAAGGCTTGATCTAGAGAGTAAAATGAAAACACACTGAGGCCAAGTGCCCATGAAGTTGTCAAGAAATCTCTTCACGCCCTCAAGAAGCTTGAATTGCCCAGAAGCCCTGTTTCCCTGTCAAGAACCTGAGCTGTTAAGATTCCTCCTCCCACAAGAGCCTCTCTTCAACAGACTATGGCTGTTAATGGAGCCTCTTATGATTGGCTCCTAAGTGCCCACAATTAACTCTCAAGAGTCTTTTTCATAGCTTGGTATTTTGCTGTTCCACTGGGATGCATTGAAAATGGACAGGAAAAAAAAATTCTAGTGTTCTAGGTGCTAAGAGGACACAGTCCCTGCCCCAAATATCTTACAATATAAAATAAATGTGACTCAGCCCAGAACAGTGATTAATGTGACTTGGGGAATTGGGGGCATAGAGAACAGGAGATTGAAGATTTAAAAAAATGGTCCAATAGGTACTTGGGTTTGTTATGTGCACACCCTGTTGTTCCACTGAGATGCACTGAAAATGGAAAGAAAAACATGAAAAAAGCCATCTCCAGCATGGCTTGAGATGCCCAACTCATTCATTAAAGGTGTAGAGACAATTTCAAAAGTATCATAATAGAGTAATGGGACTCCATCACATATAGTTCTACATTGGATTCTTGCAGGGTTTTCTTGGGGTCTGAATCTCTGATCTCTTTTCTTCTTAGGTCTCCCTCTTGGGCCATGTGATCTTCCTGACCTGGAAACATAGGTGAATTTCTACCCTCTGTCTGTCACTGGTTGCTACTGCATTTGCTAAATAATCCCCCTGCCATGCAGAGTTCCCAAAGTGCTGTGACAATTCAAATGTGCAAGATTGAAAAATATTTAAAAATAAATTATAGTGGAATTGTAAAGCTTTCCCTGACATGCTGTATCAAACTCATTCATTGCCTGAGTGAAAAGCCTAAAAATGGAGCCAAAATGAATGAGCTTCACTCTAAAGAAGGGAAATGTTTATTGTTGGCTACTAGACACTTTTCTCAACACTTCTTGACCATAATCCACAAATGCTTATTGAAAATACTTGCGATGGCTGGAATGTCCTTTCACATTTCCCATGCATAATAATATGAATGTGGTTGACCTTTTTTTAGCGCTGAGGGAGACAAAAATGCTGCATGTTTTGAGACCAATGTTTTGTACATGAGAGGTAATAATGTAATGACTGAGAAACAGGTGGCTCCAAAGCGTCACTTATTGGAAGAATCGAGACAATATCTTTAAATCTAAAGGAAGTGTTTAATGAATCAGTGTTTTGGGAAGGTATTTTCCTGAAATGCTGCCCATCTTTAGTACCAGGGATATCTCATGCAGGCTTCTACTTTTCAGGAGCACAAGTTCTCATTCTGATTCAAGAGCCCTACATTTTTCTTCTGCTGTCTGACCATCCCTGCTCAGAGGTCTCCATGTTACCATTCTATCCAAGTCATCTTTGGTCCCCTTTTTAAACATAGATACTGTAATATGTTTATCCTTCTCAGTTTTCTGGGACCTCACCTGTCCTCCAGGAGTTCTCAAAGATAATTGCTAATAGTTCCAAGAATGCTTCAGTTAGTTTCTTAAGTACTCTTGCATGAGTTTCAACTTGACTTACCAACTTGAATACATCTAACTTATCAAAATAGTCTTTAATCTGTTCTTTCCTTATTTTGGCTTGCATTTTTTCCCCCTCGTTAATATTAATTGTGTTGCATACCTAGGTGCCATTACCCTTTTTAGTAACAACTGAAGCAAAATAAGCATTAAACATCTCAGCCATGGGTAGCAGCTATAATAGGCCAAGTGGCCTCCCTTGGGGCTGGTGCAGCCGCCGGACATCTGGGCTGTGGTGACCCTGCCTCTTCCTCTCTGCTGGGAGTGGGCTTCGGCTGGCTGGAAGTTTTTGCTTATTTATTATGCATCATGCAGGCTCCAGGTGAACCTAGGAAGCTGAGCAGCATATACCGCCTCCTCAGCTGCCTGGGAACCTGCATGGTGTGTAATAAATAAGCTTGGCTCAGGGGAGCTGGAGAGCATGAGTGGCAGGGACCTTGGGGGAAAGGTATGTAGAAGAGGAGGGGCCGAACATGGAGGGGGAGGAGGGACGCAGCAAGCAGCAGCAGAGGGGCCGACCAGGGAGGGAAGAGAGGGGAGATGCACATGGTGAGCAGGGAGGGAGCCACACAGGGAGGGGTGGAACCTGGGGAGGAGTGGGGGTGGGGTCTGGGTCACAGTGGGGGCAGGATGTGGGGAGAGCTGCAGACAGAAGAGGTGATGGGGATCTGGCTTCCCCAAAGGGAAGCTTCACCTGCCACCCATGACTTCAGCTTTCTTGATGTTATCAATTATGAGCTCTCCTCCCCGAAGTAGGGGGCTGTGACAGAATGCTGAGATCTGACAGGTGAGTCAGCACTCTGATCACTGTAACCTCAATTAGTTCCCCAGTAACAGCTAATTGAATAATTAGCTAATCAGGAGAGCCTGGAGAGGGAAGGGACTAATTAGCCCTCAGCTGAATAACCTGATTGAAGACTGGCCTAGCTGAGCCTTGAATGAAGGAACTCTCTCTCTCTTGAGAGAGAGACAGACAGACAGACATCCTTTCTTCCTAGAGCCCTAGCAAAGTAGGGCTGAAAGAAGTAGTTCAAGTGGTGATATTGCAGTCTACTGGTGTTGGTGAAAGGATTTAGAATAAAATACCATCTGCACACAAGATAAAAGTGGGTCTGAGCAGTTTCTGGGACATCAGAAGACTGGGACAGAGCGTCACCCCGTCACAGGGACCTACACTTTCTTTTGTCATTCTCTTGCTCCTAATGTATTTAACAGACCTTATTGTCTTTTATGGCCCTTGCTAAGTGTGACTCATTTTGTGCCTTAGACTTTGATTTTGTTCCTAAGTGCTTGTGCTATTCTTTGTAGTCCTCTTGAGCAATTTGTTTCCAATTTTTGTAAGATTCCTTTTTGATGCTCAGGTCATTAAAGAGCTCCTGGTGGAGCTATATTGGTTTCTTACTATTATCTTTCCTTGACATCAGGATAGTTTGCAGTTGTGTTTAATATTGTCTCCTTGAGAAACTGCCAGCTGTCCAGAATTCCTTTTTCGCTTTGATTTTCTTCTCATGGGAGCTTACCTACCAGTTCTCTGAGTTTGTTGAAGTCTGTATTTTTAAAATCCATTGTCCTTATTCTGCTGCTTTCACGTCTCCCTTTCTTTAGAATCTTATCATTTCATGATCACTTTTACACAAATTGCCTTCACAAAAAAGTCACCAAAAAGCTGATTTTTGTCGACAAAGCAGTGGAGGTATACACAGTGAAATGCTCCTCCCACTGATGTAATTCCTCTGCTATGCTGACATAATAAAACCACCTCAAGGAGAAGTGTAGGGCTTGTGTCCGTGTAGGTAGGATGATGCAGTGTCAGTGTAGACACTGCGTTCCTTACATCAGCAGTTGGTTGTCATTCTTGTCAATTTCATGGCTCTGCTGGAGCCTCAAGAGCTGAGCCAGGAGCAGGGGCAAGAAAAGCAGGAACAGGGAGGGGAAAAGTCTGGGCAGCTTCTCTGCCCCCTCCTCCTCACCCACAGCCTGTGCAGTCTTGTCAATTTTACAGCTCAGCTGCCTTGCTCCTGACAGGGAGTTAGTGAGGGTGTGGGGTCCAGAAGCCAGGGTAACTGGACCCACTCCCCAGGGTTTTCCAGCAGAGAACAGGGAGGGAAGAAGCTCCAGGAGATTTTCTCCCACTCCTGGTAGGGAATGGGGAGGGACAGCCCGCTTGGACTGGCTCTCAGCTCCCCACACTGGCCATCTTAGGTCCGTGGAAGTGCTTCCTGGTGAGGATGCACTCCACTGACCCATGAAGGGGAACGTGGACAATAGCCTCTGCACTAACTAATGCAACATAGGTCAACTTACCTTTGTAGTGTAGATGAGGCCTAAGTGCATTGCACATGGGGGTGTTTTTATCACTAAGCAGTGAGAGATCTGCAACTTCTGATGAAATTTTCAAAAATGATGGTCTTTCATTTCCCCAACTACTGCTGTGTCTCAACTTCCCCGGGGGCTGGGGGGCTCTTTGTGTTCTCAGTATAGTCATAGAGAATCTTTGTTGTCTAGCAAATTTAGTTATGTTCTTCCTATTACATTTTACAAAACAAGTTTCTCCTCCCACTGCCCTCTTCTGTATATTTCATACAGTCGCCTAGAAGATATTAATACAAGAGAGAGCCTCTTTCTAAAACCAATGACTATGGGCTTTGTTCATATGCAATGTCCTATATGAGGCAAGCCCTACTTTCTAAATAAAAGTAGAAAGTGCAAGAGAACTGAGAGTCAGAACTCCTGGGTTCTTTTGCCAGCTTTATCACTGATTCACTTTGTGGCTCTAGGAAAATAATTTTGGCTCAGATATTTCAGAAAAGCGTGTGTCTCTAATTTACATGCATGTTTGCTATGATTATATGTACAATTGTGGTAAGTGCATATAGAACTCAGGCACACAGTTATACACAGGATCTTGAAAATTTTGTCTCAGTTTACCTGTGTGAAAAAAGGTTGTGAAAGCATTTAATAATGGAATTGCAAAGCTTCGTTAATATTTTAAAATGCCTTTTGATCCTAGGCTTCAAGGAAAATCACTATTATTGTTACTTCTGCTGTTATTTACAAATAAAATCTCTGTCCGTGCATCCCATTCATGGGTGGGAGCAGTGCAATGCCTTAGAGAGGAATTGCACCTCTCAGTGTAACCTCCATGTTACAGTGTGAAATCTTGTTTAGCAAAATATCTATTCTTGGTGCACTGAGGTTCAGATTCAGCATCATGCTGAATGACTCCTGGCAGCTATTCAGCATCCTTGATTTGCACCTCTCGAGAAGAACCAGCCATTGCAGGAATTAGCCTTAGAGGTTTTGGAGATTTTTTTTTTTTTAATCACCATATTTGTGTACCTGAAGAAGAAACAAATTTATACACAAAATGCTAATTCTGTGAACAGCACAGTGAGGCCCAAGGCAGAAGATATGTGCACCCTTAGGTAACCAGCAACATATGATACAAAAGTAAACACAAAACAAGAACAAAGCACAGATTAATGTTTATTTGCAGTGCAAAGGCTTAAGTTAATAAAAGGAGCCAGAACAGACCCATCCCCCCCCCCCTTTATTTTTTTAACAGGTCTGACTTTGAAGTGAATTAATGTTTCCAAACTTGAAGCAGGTACATTTGCAGCAAGTAGAAACATGAGAATAAAGTCAGCAGTGAAGCAATATTAAAACTGAAGATTACAGACTGGAAATTGGGCTCAATGTAAAATCTTTTTAAACAAGTAACTAACTATAAGCAAGAAGTGACTGCCAGAGGAATTTAAGAAAATGCAGACATTATGGCAGGACTGCAAAATTGAAAGCTTTAAGAGAAGAAAATTTAGAGAACTGCTGGAAATATTAGTTGTAGAAAGGATGAAACTGTAGAACCATGAAGCTTTGGTGAAAGAAATAAGCCTGTACTCAATGCTCTAAAATCAGACACATACTGCATGAAAGTAGGCAGTCCTGTCACTGCTGATTGTGGGGAAAATTTTTAAGTGCAAGATTTTTTTAACCACCTGGAGACTAAGCCATTGTGCATCATATAATGCAGGCACACAAAGAGAGAGAGAGGGAGCAGTAAAGGTAGGGGGGTCCAGTGATTTAAGGGTTAAGCTGTTGGAATACTTACTAGACACCATTTCTGTAGAAATGATGAAGTTGAGCTTTAGAAGATGTTGAAAGAATTGTGATTCTGAATGGTCAAATACACATTAGTGCACCCGCCCCTATCCTGATGCAAATAAACTACAGCTGCCTGGATAGCACAATTCCCCATGGCTTAAAACATATATGTTTATTCAGAAGGATCTTCAAGAGTAGAAGTAGAACAATGAGAGAGTCACAGGGAACTCAGGAACCTAGAGCCAATCCAGCAGGCTGCCACTCACTGCCTGTGCAGGAAAGCTGAGGTTAAGACCACCTTTATCAAAGGTAGCTCCAATGAAAAATGGATACGGGGCCTGATCTTGCTCTTGTAGACATTATCAGCAAAACAGTAGATGCTCATATGCTACAGTGATAGGCACTCTAAGTGTAAGAAGCTTAGCAGAATACAGCTCCCAGTGACTTCCAGGAAAGGTGGGTTGGACCTTGTTTAGGTACTATAGGGTGCCCACCTTCATTGGCATGGAAGGTGGAGCCTGGGTATCTGGCCTTACATGGGGCCACTCCTCAGTCTTGAATATGAAACCTTTAATCATTCCAGTACCTCTAGTTAATGAATTGCTGAGCTGTACACTCAGTACTCCCTGAGGCATCTATTTCTTTGCTGCTACATTGTTCAGAAATACTTGGAGTCCCCTGCTCAGTCCTTTATAACATTTATTTATTATTCTGGTTTAGTCTTTAACCACCCAAGGAGCAGTCTATCATTTACCAGCTGTCCACTTCCAAAGCTGCACACTGCACTTCCCAACACTGCACCCACAATGTATTCTTTCCTAATGGGTTGTAAGTGCAGCCTGTGTCTTCGGTCTTATACAGAGCAAACATTACACACTGGCTACTACTTTCGACCTTTGCTTCCAGAACGGCCGTCTCCTGGCTGACAAACCACATGAGAAAAGGACATTTCACACCTATGCTAAATTATATTTATGAGAACTTGTGAGACATTTGTCTGTGTCCCAGCCAATTATAAGAACTCCCACTTCAGCAAGCAGTTCATCCAGATGGTATACAACCCACTACAGCACAGGAGACATTCTTTTAAATAGATTTTTCATGAATGTTGTGCTTGTGAAAGGTGCCAGACTGACAAAAGCTGAGTCCTCCGCACTGAACAGAAATGACAAGGGCAAGCTTCCCCACAGTGCCCTACCAATATGCCTCAACCCGGACTTGGTAGGATTATCTCTAGTGGAGGGGCTGTAATTTAGTCTCCATGTCTATTCAATTTTTCTGAGACAACTAACAAGGGTGCCATTATAGTCAGTTGTGGTGGTGGTAGCGGCGGTTGTAAAATGGGAACAGTTCACTAGGAAATGGACTGAAACCATCAATTTTTTTCACATTAGATACAACACAGCCTTCAGATGGTATAACAATCTAGGCCAGATTTGAACTAGCAATCTAGAAATTAAAGACTCTATATTCCAGCCCCTGTCTCGGAAGCTATTGGTTTTGCTATTGAACTTATCATAATTCACTGGCTAAAAGTGTATTGTACAGTTTGGGCTCCATGGTATAAAATCAGACCTGTTCAGTAGTGTGTCATAGACACTACGGTAACAAAAGAGAATTTCCTTTGGTCCAACGGGCAGATGCCTGTGCTTTTGGACCAGACTTCTATCCTCTCTACTGGGCTAAATTCCAGGATGCCATGCTGTACAGTGCAGTGACAACCAGGATACAATAAGTGGCCACAATTTTGTAACATTAATGACAGAAGCAATCATTCAATGATATGTACAATGATGACCCCTATATACAGCTTAAGATCTTTTTAAAAAAAGCATTTTGGGATCCTTCTCAACGGGGCAGACATCATCTCTGCACGCCCAATAGATGTTTGCCTCAACCCACCAGTATCCTCTAACTTGGGTGGACTGAGTTTCTGCCAGATGGGTCTCCTATAAATCCCTATGTTGGTCAGACATTTGGGGATGCAAAGAAAGTGAACCCATTAGATCCTTCTATGCAGAAGGATCCCAAAGTATTTTGTAAACTGCATATAAGGATTAATTACTCACCATCTGCATGCAGCTACAGCTGGGGTGATACCTAGCAGCTATTCTGTGTAGAAATGTACTAACCCCTTCAGAAATATCCAGGGTCCTTGCCCTCACACCTTGCCCTGATTGTGTCTCTCTCTTTCTTCCAATGCCACAGACAGAGAATGTAAGAATGACCATACTGGGTCAGTGCAATGGCCCTTCTAGCCCAGTATCTGACAGTGGCCAACCCCAGGTGCTTCAGAGGGAAAGAACAGTACAGCCAATAAGCAAGTGATTCATCCCTTGTTGTCCACTCCCAACTTCTGGCAGTCAGAGGTTAAGGGCACCCTGAGCATAGGGTTGCATCCCTAACCATCTTGGTTAATAGCCATTGATGGACCTAGCCTTTATGAACTTATATAATTCTTTTTTGAGCCCCATTATCGTTTTGGCTTTCACAATATCCCCTGGCAATGAGTTCCACGGGTAGACTGTGTGTTGGGTGAAGAAGTACTTCCTTTATTTGTTTTAAACCTCCTGTCTATTAATTTCATTGGGTGACCCCTAGTTCTTGTGTTATGTGAAGGGATAAATAACACTTCCTGATTCACTTCTTCTCACCATTCCAGATTTTATAGACCTCTATCAGATTCTCCCTCAGTCATCTCTCTTCCAAGTTGAAAAGTCCCAGTCTTTTTTAGAGCTGCCTTCTCTACCTGGGAAAGCAAGTGTCATTTCAGTTCAGTTGCATGTAGTCTTTAATGCGATATAATGAAAACTTTAGTTGTACTCAGGGATGAATTGGCAGGCACAAATAATGCAGCCAAATGTTAGAATAGCTTATAGTATTAGTTTTCAGAAATCTGCATCCTTTGTTCAATTACCACTCCCTTCCATATATATATTTATAGTTGTTTCTAATGGAAATGCATGTGCAATGTGGTTTACTGCAATGTCTGAGCATAAAATCTTCTATAAAATAAAATTTTTAATAACTGCCCCCTGCTTGCTTGTTTTCTTCTCTTTTGTTCAGTTCTGTACTATGTCCCCCTTTCCTTCTAAAATATATGTTGGTGTGTCTTTCCTTTTTCTTTCAGTGCCTGTTTTCACTCAGTCCAGTTTTTTTGTTTTTTGTTTTTTTTGTTGAGGTTACTAAGTGTTCCCTTCTATTTCAGTTTATTGAAAATAGATTTAGAGCCCGGGGTGCCTGTTTAAAAATTAACTAATAAAATATGCAAATTCGGACCAATGTCCAAAATAATATAATGTCCTTCTAAATGAACCCCAAACTAGGTTTCCCCCGCTACTCCGTACAAACCACCTGGCTCAACCTGGCCCAGAGAAAGCATAGGAAATAAAGAGAACTTGCAGCATGCATGAGCCAAAGGTCAACAAATTTGGGCTCACCAAGGGTGAGAGGCAAGTTATAGACTCTTCATGCAAATAATCCTGCCACCAGCCCCCTACCAGTTAAACTACAAGGTGTATTGGTACAAGCACTTCAGCTGATCTCAGCTGCTACAGTAGGACACATCAGACAGAACCTAGGATTAACCATGCAGGGGCTTATAAAGTTAAGAATCAACACTTTAAATTACACCCAGCAATGAATAGGGAGCAAATACAGTTCACATAGCATCAGGATAACCTGCTCCACACAGAAAATACCGGTAAACAAATGAATGGCATTAGCCACTATACATATCTGGCAGACACTTTGGCCTGTGGACGAGCAACAACACAGGAAGCAGCCTTTAGGAGCGTCATAATGTATAAATAGTGCTGCTGACAGCATAACAAAGACTCAACTGTGCTACTGCACAGCACAGCCAACCATGGTATCACCATGTCATTGAAATAAAACCAATGTGTTACCTGAAGTGAAACCATACGGGGGAGGTCAACTGGCAACCACAGATACAATTGCCAAACAACACTGCAAACAAACATTATCATGGCAATGCAATATAATGCCTTTCTGGGGAACCTCACAAGGGTCGATGCTATTGCAAAGCAAGATGAGCCCATGTGCACTTCTTGGGACTGTTCCCAGTTGATGTAACCCTCCCTTTCTTTCAGCTTGGACAGTCAATTGTTCTCATATTTCCTGAAAGAATAGGACCATCAGCAGATTTCATATGCGTGCCATGGTATTGATTGTTCATACACAAAGTGTGTGTGCAGGGTGGGAAGTGGTTGCTGATAGTACTGATGAGCGTGATTGCTCTTTTCACAGTAGGAGGTATCATGTTAAAAAGAACAAGACACAAATGAAAACTTAGGCTTGATTTGCCACTGCTCTGCATCTTGTGTGGTCATTTACACCTCTGTAAAGTGGGAATAAAATGCTTCTATTCTGATCTGGCAGCACACAACCCAGGTCAATGGTGAATCTGGCCCCTAGGGCCCAACGCCATTCCTGTTTTAAATCAATGGGAGTTTTATCACTGACCACAATGGAAGGAAGATCAGGCTTTTAGTTTAGTGTTAACAGCTATTTTAAAATCCTCATGCTTTCCAGAAACTTAAAGGCCCTTACGAAAACCCAAACAAACATTCACACATGCAACACTGGAAGTAGGCTTGAGTTACAAACACAGGAAATTAAATACAAAACTGTGTTACAATAGCATAGAGGATCTGACTTAAATCAACCCAAACAAGGGCACACACAAGTCAGCTTGCCATTCTGCACCCCACCCCCTACAAAAGCTGTAGCACTTTAGATAACCCCTATCGTGTGGCTACAGGTATATCAGTACAAAGGTGCTTTATATCAGTATAGCTATTCCCATTTGGGTAGGGCAGTCAGCTATAGCACTCTGAAGGTCTCTCTCTACTACTGGCACTACAGTGGCACAGTGACAGAGCTACAGTTGTGCTGCTGCAGGAAGTGTCTACACTATGGCACTACAACAACAGAAGGGTTTTTCCATCCATGTAGTTAATCCCCCTCCCTGAGGAGCAGTAGCTAGGTTGACAGAAGAATTCTTCCATCAATCTGGCAGCATCTACACCAACCGTTAGGTTGACCTAACTACAGCGCTCCGGGCACAACATTTTTCACAGCCCTGAGGGACGTAACTAGGTCAATCTAATTTTTAATTATAGAGCAGGCCTTAGTCACCTTTATACCAATATAACTGCATCCACACTGGGGGTTGTCCCAGTAAAACGATATCAGTAAATGAAAAATCACACTGCTAACCCAAATAGCCATGCTGGTACAACAGCTATATATGTAGACTGGGCCTTAGTGCCTTCCCCTGATATGCCCTTAGGCATTACAGCAAATATACTACTATCCTGTAACATCTCATACTCTTCAAAGTCCCCTCCCCCTCAAATCCATAGACACACTGGGGTCAATTAAAGGTAGAGTGTAGCTCAGCACCACATGTCCTAGCTTGTGGTTTTCTTTTCAAGCAGGAATTTAACCTAGCTTAGAGTTTGTATTTTGTCCTTAGCTGTAGGTTACACACTTACTTCTCTTCTTTTATCTTCGATGGGACAAAAACTATCAAACATATTTCAAATGAGAACGTTGTTACGAGATTTTCCTTTATTACATTGTGCCACAAATTTGTCAACTAGCTACCAGAGTTATCTGAGGCCACACTTTTTTTAAAAAAAGACTCCCAAGCTCTGAATATTTATCTGGAGCCCTGCATAAGGTCACATGTCTATCTACTCCAGCAGAAGGGCTCGCAAAGTTAAACAATGTCCCCTCGCTTGCTCTGTCTGAGTAAATACAGACCATATTGGAGTAAATAAACAGCCAGGCAGTGTCCCAGACAATGGGCCTTGGCAATGAATTAATAAACTCTGCCTCTTGCATTAGCAGAGTGTGACTGGAACTGGCAGCAGTCCCTGGCTGGACTCCAGAAACGATTATTACTAGACAGAGCCAAAGGAGACTTGGCACGAAGCAGGGCCCACAGCTGGAGATTAGGTAACAGAGGAGCTGCCAGGGCGTTGGTCATCCTGCTTGAAAAGAGGGTCAAAATTTTGTTTTTGTGGCTCATATTCACATATGCTGCCTACCTCCAAAGCTCACACCCATTTAAGCTATAATTTTCAGTGGATTTTAATTTGTAAAACGGGATCTGTCATGCCAAACTTGTACAGCTACCAAATTCCTGCTTAAACAATGCATTATGGCACCCCCAGAAATTTGCACCATCCATTTCCTTCTAGCCATCCAATGTGAGACCCCATTTATCCAAAGGTATCTGCTGTCTTTTAATGCATGGCTATACTGCAAAATTGCCGTATTGCAAAACGGATGGTGTCTCCATGAATACCAAGACAGTGTCTTTGTGGGGAAAAGAAGTGGCAAGGCTCCTCTTTTGTAAAGAAAAGCTTTATTTAGTTTGCTTCTTGCTTCCTGAGCCTGGCAGGGACTTGGAGCACTGCAGAGGCATTAGGATCAACCTCTGGGGGAGGAAGTACCTCGTATGAGTCTGTAATGCTGACAAAAAATCTCTCAAGGAGACTCCCTGGCCCTCCACAGCTGTAGGAAGCTCATCCCAAGGCATAGCCTCTAGGAAGGGAGGTAGAAGAGCAGATTGTGGATCCTTAATAACAGAAGGCCCTCCACCCACCCCACCCTCTCAAAGAAAACTGTGTTTGCAGCTGATGTCTTTGCAATAAGTTATGAACACCAAATATATCTTCCACTGAATCAATACTTACACACATATAGGTAAGGATGATGATCTGACCTCTTCTGTAAAGCGTTTGAGATCTATAAATGAAAAGATCTATGTGAGAGCTAGGTATTATTGTTGTTATTTTATTAATGTTACATTTCATACACTGGTAAATGTAGGGAGAAAGTACAGGACTAAGGCCTACTTCTTCATGAAATCACAGAGCAAATTTTAAAGCCACTTCTGATGAGGGGATGTTTGTGTGAAGCCACCTCTGTGCCAGGACTTAGAAATAATGGTTTTGTGTGTATATAGGGGAGGGCAGTTAGTGGCCTGCAGATCCCAAGCAAAAGGAGCTTCTAAGCAGAGACATACGTGCCCGTTTAGCTGGGAAAAGAATAAATGTAAGGGCACAAAAACCAGAAATACCTGGTTGATGCAGCTGTGTTCCCGCCTTTTCTTCCCATCTCGCTAGAGGACATGTTTGATCTAGTTTGGTGGAACTAGGAATAGGAAGACATGTTAATGGATTGTTTCTCCTCTTTTGACAATCTGTAGGGAGAATTAATCAGCATTCCTCTCTCTCATGGTGCCCTGAATCGCTCCTAATTTATCCCTTCCTCCAAAATGCTCTTCTGTCCTTTGGTCATAACTAGAGAGAGGCACAAACTATATCTTGAAATCGAAATCCGTCTTCCTCCATTCACATTATGCTTGGGTATATACTTGGATCCTTGCATCAAAACCACTTTTGATTCCAGATTTTGATGGTTTTGGTTCCACATGCAGATTTTCTGATCTGCTTCTGCTGTGGCTCAAGATGGAGGAAATCTCACAAGCACAGCTGATCTTGTGAAAGCGCCAGCATTTTAGGCTGAAATCTCACAAGAAGGATTTGCAAGATTTTGATGCCATCAAAATCTAAATGCTAGGCCTGGCTCAGCCTCTGACCCTAATCTAAACCATATGGAGAATTGAATATCACAAGTGTAGATCTAAACAGACCATTCCTCTCTTCTACTTTTTGCTCCTTCTCTCTCATGTCCCCAGTCTCACATTTCTTCTCTCTCTGCATTTCTTCTTCTCTTATCTGCTATCTGTTTTTCTCTTCCCTCCTGTCCTCTAATTGCTTCTCTTTTTTCCTACCCCACAATTGCTTCCTTATTTCCCCTTCCCTTTTTCCTTGCTCCCCAGTTGTTCCATTCTCCCTTTTCTATTTCCCCCTTTACTGTACATCTTTATACTTTGTTCTGATAAAGAATGGGATGCTGCTTTTAAGATTTGTTTCTTGGATGCAGCCAGCACTATTTTTTATGGCAATTCAGCATTACCGAAGCCCAAGGATGGTCACCCTAAACAAGCCTGATAGTAATTTCTTTTTAAAGCTACATTTTACTTTGGTGAACGCGGTGCTCATTAGAAGGGGCAACACTAAGGTGACTAAAGACTGATGTATTCTATTGAGCTACATAACAAGTACAGGATAGCATGTGGCAGCACAAGCTTTCCGCACACCAACCCACTTAGAGTATCTCAGATCTGACGTGGACTGACCGCGTCAAAGTAATAATAGCACCTAGCCATTGTACAGTGCTTTTCATCAGTAGCTCTCAAAGCACTTTACACAGGAGGCAGGTTTCATTATCTGCATTTTACAGATAGGGAAGCTGAGGCACGGAGCATGCCTGGAACCTTGTCTTCTTGGGTCCTAGCTCCCAGTGCAGGTCACACTGTCTGCCTAGCCTCACAAAGTGATCATGCTCATTTAGTAGCTTGTCTGCTGAGACTGCAATCAAGAATGCAATTCTTGTGCCAATTTGTGATATAAGAACTCTGCCCACTACGAACTAAACTAAGGCCACAAACGGATTTTGCATTGATAGCTACTCAGTAGCCAATGAAACAACTTTTGGTTAATATCGACCTTATTTGAAGTCAGACTGACCCCTTCACAGTGAAAAGCTCTGTATCCCTTTACCAATCCCCTGAGCTATTTGTTCCCTTGAAAGTAAAGGAGTGGAATTGTGTTTCTCATTTTTAAAGTTTAAAAACAAAACTGCTTTCTCTTAGCCAAGTGATAGATGTTGTTCTTCTCCTTAAATAACTCTCAGTTTGATAAACATGGGCACTGCCTGCTGGTGCCTTCAAAGTGTATTGCTTAGAGAGAAAACCCAAGTGGAAAATGAAATTCAGAAGAACTAATAAAACATTTTCTGAAGGGTTGAATCTCTCAATCCAAAGAAAACAAAGAGGTCAAATGACCTTTCAACCTGATCCTTCTTTTTTCTGAGACATTAAGAAAAACATTCTGAAAACAATGAGTGTTCATGCTAATTGTCCCTCCCCTATGTCCCAGCTCCTGCCAAAAGCAACATTTCAATGGCCATGGGGTGTGGAGGTTGAGAGCAAATGAGGGAGCAAGGGAACACTGGCTTTCACACATCAGTGACTACACTGTCAACCAGATCCATGGAGGCTCAAGGTGAGGGAGTCAAGCACACAGACCATTACCGACTGACTTTTACTGAGTTGGGTACGTGAGATATTGTAATCAAAGTGGGCTGTTGAAAACCTTTGTCAGCAGTGTTCAGACCGATAGGTCAAAGGGTAAGAAAAAGGGCTACCTAGTGGTAAAGTGCAATTTCAAACTTAGCCCATCTGCTCTGCATCAGTAATTACCAAACATCTATTCATAATGACTAATGGAAATCTTCATTGCTTACACAGACAAGATCTGTCCTAACCTAGGTCTATAAGAGTTTTATTTGTTTGCATTACCCTGGTACCTAGGAGCACAAGTCATGGACCAGGACCCCATTGCACTAGGCTCTGTACAAACACAGCACAAAAAGACAATCCTTACCTCCAGCAGCTTAGAATCTAGATAGGTGAAAGGATTGATTTAAAAATAACAGAATGCTACCAAAAGCTGTGCTTTCATATGGAAAAGGCTTCTTGGACTATTTAACACCACTGATTTCTTGCATCGTAAACTGGAGTAGGTAGATCTGTTGTAACATGCTTCCAGATGCAAATGTGTTTCAGATTGAGTTCACTCTAGCATCTGGATCATGTTCTACTGTGCAATCTTTTGGAATATTTCTCTGCAGTAATAACACTGAGGTCTTCTAAGGAGGCCTCCCCCTTTCACTTTCATCATTAGCAGTGAATCCAAACTTCCAGCCCAATGGTGTACTCACATCCTTAACTGTGCAGGGAACAAGGATACTCCTGAACTACCACTAACTGGTTTTGTGATCTTGGGTGAGTTGCTGAGGCCTTCTCTGCGTTAGAGAATTTTTACCAAAAAATCCACTGTTGGTGCAGCTCATGTTAGCAAGATTGGGAACTCTTATGTAGACAGGTCTGTGGCTCCAACAGTTGTTTTCGGTTCTCTGCTGCTGAAGCTGGAGAACTATCTGTATTAGCGCTCCTGACCTTGCTAACTCTGGAGCAGCTGCACCATTTTTGTAAAAACTCTCCAGTTATAGACAGTGCCTTACCCTTTGGGCCCACTTCCCCATCTGTAAAATATGGATAATAACACTTTTCCAGCTTTATAAAGAGCTTTGAGATCACTGGATGAAAGATGCTACGGTCTGTAAGTGAAATATAGCTGAGACTCCACTGAGACTTAAGCTATATCTATATTTTCTCTTCTTCATTGTCAGTGGCGCTAGCAAGTACAAGGAAAGAACAGAACAGAAGACTTCTTTAGAACGACAATGTAAAACCAGTGACCCTGGGAACCTACCTCATAATTCCTAATAAGCACATGAGTGGGTTTAGGTACTCGGTGGGAGCGGGGGAGGAGGTTAAGAAGGTTAAATAAACAATTCCTCCAGGACCTTTTTGTTACCCTTGAGATTTATTACTACTATGCAGTCGGCGTTTCTAAGGCAAAATGCAATTTTGTGGTTCTTCATCAGGACTCAGATTCAGTATATAAAAAGGGAACTCAGAGCTGAGCTTTTGTGAGCAATGTTCAGTTCATTAAGCAATGACTCAGCCTTGGTGTTGTGGTAGAGGATTTGGCTTTTTCTTAGAGGTGGGATCAATCATCAAGATGCTCTATTCTACCATAATTTTACCTTTCATCTGTGTCACATTACAAAGTTCATATTTACTTTAATCCCACACAAACCCAATATTCTCTCACTTTTGTTTCTGTAAATGATTTACATTAGAAATGCTGAATCCTGACTTTGAGGTTAGATAAAAGGGCATTTATGGTTAAAGTAAAAATTATTCCAACATCACTGTAAGATCCCTGTATTATTATTTTCCTGGTGTCTTCATGTGTTATGTTTTGAAGAGGGTTTAAGGGGTGCATTGACCTTGGCCCTCTGCCTAGGGGTGAATTCAACGCTCAGTGCTTGTAGACGATGCTTGTTTAACAGTCTTTGGAATGGAGGGCTTCTGTGTACCTAGACAACAAGAACCACCCTGGGCAGCAGTGCAAGCTTCCCACACACAGCCACACTAATGTACCAGCACACTGTTACAGACTGACCTCCGGTGAGAAGGTAGTCACTCTCTATGTCCATTCAGTCTTTGGCCTTATTGAGGCTACAAATAAGGGGACAAATTGTAGTAATGTAACAAGGACACGTGTCAGCCTAGTGATGGAAGAACCTCAAACAATTCAGAGGGTCAGTTCAGCTAAACACCCCAAGGTTTGAAAGCTTATCTGAAATTTATTCTGACAGCCTGATCTGCTGGTTTGCAAACCTTGGCTGGAAATCTCATGAGAAAAGGTTCTCTTTTGAGACTTCCGGTACTTCTGGCTTCTTATCCAGGCAGAAATACTAGAAGAACAGCCGTTCTCACTATTTTTTGGTACTTCAGCTTCCAGCAAGAAACCAGATGTGCAGAGGCAGCGGTGAACATGAAAACTAAATCTTGATTATAAGTTTTTGAACCTCACAAAAGATTCAATTTGAGGTGAAGGTTAGGGTTAGTCTTATTTTATCTGAACCAATTCACTTATTTTCCACAAGGAACTGGACTTAGACCATCAACTCATTTCACATAGTCCAAATCACAGCCACCATATAATAAAGTTAGATCACTACCAGCGTAGTGAGATTAGAACAAGAGATCTGGTGACAAAAGGTCTACTGTCTATCACCAATCACCTGAGACACCCTTGGTTTTCATTTTCACTATGTCCTAAATTTGACCTCCAGCAGCCTTTCTGTGCACTGAACCAGAGTCTCATCCTAACACACGCAGGCCATCACTGCAGCCAGCTAGCCATTCTGACCACATTCGACATTCTGTCAACCGAGTAACTACAATGAATATATACAACCAAATTCCAAGGTGATGTGTAAAGGTGGTGTAAACTACATGTTAGTAAGTGGGTACAAGTGGGAGAAAGGTAGTCTAATTAAATCTACATTTTTGTAACGTAAATGCTGATGGGCTGAAAGACAGAGGTGCATCAGGAAAAGCAACATGCAGGAGGATTAGGTTTAACTTACGTTTTGTTATACTTTCTACCACATTAAACTCCCTTACAGCCACTTAATGATGTGCAAGTTATATCACCTCACACATCACCTCTGAATTTGGCCCTTTGTTTCATGGTTTGTCACAGATGTGTAAGATCTACTAGTGACTGAACAGAGATAACTAAGGACCATATGGAAACATTTGATTAGACTTTAGTCCACAAAAACTTTCCAAAAAACTTCTCATTTTAATGAAAATAGAACATGAAAAATGAATAAAAACTTTCAGTTCTAAATTGTCATGAGGCTGAGAGAATATGGAACAGGTCCAATTACCTTTAACAGAAGTGCTGTAGCTATCTTCAGAAAGACAATTCCAGACGTTAATATGCCACTGGAAATTTTAGGTGTGGGACATTTTACTAAAAAACTAACATTTTTTACAGAGTAAACAGAGTCAGCAAGTGACAGACAGCGTGGTAACCATAGCCAAAAGTGCTACTCCTGACCTGCAGCTGACCGATAGACTTTCTTGCTGCTGCCTCTGCTGCTGCAATGCACTTTTCTCTGAGTAAATTCATAGCCCTGATTTTTTAATAAGATGGCTTCTATCTTAGTGTATCTCCGCTTCATTAGACAACATATAATGCACTAAACGAGGCAGATGTGGGCAGCTTATTACAGTTTAATGAGTAAACAAACCACTTTTTCTAGCTTTATCCATGATCACTCAGCCTTAGATGGGACTCCAGTTTGCAGCTAAAGGGGCTCTTGTTCTTGTCTCTGACCTAGTGCAGATAGTGACGAGGCTTATTCCTTGACGCAAAACACAGTTGCAATACAAGTTAGCAGACTGTGTGTAAACCATGTGGAATTATACATAGTGATGACTTTTTCAAGAGAGAGTTTTTCAGATGCACCTGAAAGTGTATTAAACTTCAATTGTTACTATTTATAATAATATTTTACATTTCTGTAGGCCCTGTCTTCAAAACATTTCAAAGTTCTTTATAAACATGAATTAAGGCTCAGCACTCCTGTAAGGTAGGGTTTTTTATCCCCATTTTACAGCAGGGGAAGATGAGACAGAGAATAGTTACAGTAAGTGCCTTGCCCAAGGACATGCTGCAAGTCACTGACGCAGTCAGGGATAAAACCTATCTGTCTTACATTTTTCTTGTGATGGTACATCATGTGTTTAACCAGAGTTAACTATGTCGAGGCTTGAGGAGTTTAAATGGGGGGTGGGAAAGGGACAGTGTGATAGTCTGCTTGTATGTGAGAGAATCCCAGAGGGTTGCTGAAAAGCCTCTGATTTACTCAGGGGAAGGTGGATTTTACAGTTTGTAAACATCTGCATTTTACACTTTTCCCACACTGCCATGCCTCTGCCCCCACAGTCTTTATCGATTAGACAGGGTAGTATTTGTATGTTTTCAGGGACATAGCCATATGACAGACCTTAATTTAGATCAGCTGGAAGGAGAGACCCTGGAGCGTGGGACTCTGCAATGGTACTGCAAGGCAATCATATAGACAGTCTCCCCATTTCCAAGGTTTTATCACGAGGTCAGTGGATGTCTGTGCATTCTCTCTCACTCTGCATTTGAGACTTTGTTCTGGCGCTAGTGAGTGTGAGTGGACAAGCACTCTCACCACCATCTTGAAAACAACATTGCAAGCATGCTGACAGACATTAGCCCTATTGCTGAGACTCTGAACACATGGGATGAGGATTGTGTACACATGGACAGTGACCTTTGAGATGCACTAGGGCGAATGAGAGTGCACAATCCAAGAAGCAGGAGCCTTTGAGTCCAGGGTTAGTGCCACAATTCAGGGGAGAAAGGAACAAATCTAAAAGCACAGTTAGGAAACTGCACTTTCTGACTGTCTCCACAAAGTGCTCTTCCATTCCCAACTGTGCTGGGGTGGAGGTGAATTTACAGTGCAGTGGGAGCACTAACACAGTTAATGTTTAACATTATTATTACCTCATCTTCCAGAGGCTCCTTCTAAACATAACAATTGACAACAGGCTCCTGACAGTTTGGAGGAGATGGACCTCAGCCCTCAGACTATGATGAACATGATTTCCCCTCCCCCTCTGTTTTGATTTTCTGCTCTGTTACCCCAGAGCCTTGGCTGGCCATGACCCCTGGCCGCTTTTTCTGTAATTACCAGCTCCTGCCAGATTTACTGTGGAAGTTAATGTCTGTTCCAGCCAAGTGAGCCCGCACTGTTACATTCTAAGAGACTGTAACCCCTTCATTACAGGCAGCACTAAAATAGATAAAGAAAAAGCTTCTAAAGGTCTTGCAGAAGGTTTTATACTATTTGATGAGGCTGTTGAGTTAACACTGTCGCTCCCATGATGAGCTTTCACTCTGTGGATGTGTGATGTGTGCTGAGGATTCTGTCATGAGGATTTTCTAGTCCTGAAAAGCACAATAAATGCCGATGAGTGGAGAGAAAGGACATCTCACGGAGAACTTTGAAATATCTTCAGTTTCTTCCCAATCTGTGAAATGTGGGTCTTTCCTTTAGAATCTGTGAAAGCTGGGCTAGGATCTTCCCTAATCAATGACCATTCTTCAGGTTTGTCCTCCAAGTGTGTAGGGTTTTTATAGGGATTTTTTTAAAAAAATGACTAGAGAAGTATACCTCGCTACAAATGGTGAGACTCAAGCTCTGATAGACCTCCAGCAGAGGTAAATGCCAGAATTTATGCACACCCATCAGGAACACCTCCCTCTCTGGCCCCACACATTTTGCCTTAGGTCTAGTTAACCAGGGGCAATCCATGGATTGCAACGGTTGCAACATTTTACAGGCTTTTAAACGGGTTTACCCAAGATTAAACATTATACATGCTTTATTTTAGCCAAAGGTCCAAATGGATTCCAAACAAAAGCTAGATTCTGATCTCAATAACATCGGAGTAAATCTCCACTCAACGAAGTTACTCCACATTTACACTAGTGTAAGCTGAGAATCAGATCCAAGGCCTAAACTCGTGCCCCTACCATTGCTGCCGCCAGTGGAGCAGAACCAGTGCCAGCAGTAGAAAGAAATGTAAAAAAACAAAAACAACCCCAAACCCTAACATAGACACAGCCTAGGAGACAAAGGGATCACTGAAGTACTGGCTTTAGTCTGATCTGTTACAAGAGAAAGAGAAACACCATGAGTAGTCAAACAGGTTCATACAACAACAGTGACGAACTTTTCACCTTAGTGCTACAGACAGAGCACAGCTCATGGCAGATAGCACATTGCTGGGAAAAACTAGCACTCTGCTCTTCACCAAGGCCATCAGAACTGGCTTTGGCTGTTTGTGGAGGTTCAAGGGAAAATGGAATCACAAGCTACTAGTAAGGATTGAGGTATGGGTTTCTTCCCCCTCTGGTCCCACATCTCAAAGGAGAGATTAGGCAGGACTGTGAATTACCAAAAAACAGCACAAGGGTATGGGGCCCCAAATGGTAGTCTGATTTTTTTGTGCTTAAAACCACCCTGTAAATTAGAGCACTCCAGATAAAAGTCTTTCCTTACCAATACATCCGTGAAATTAAGGAAATATGCCTGTGGTGTTGATATGGATTTTACAAGTGCCAGACTGCAACCTGATATGGATGGTGACATGTCATGGATTTTGAACTGAATCTTCTTTTGTCATTCTTTGTTGTTTTTTCCCGACACACAAGGCAGGAAATATGTATATCTCAGTCTAGGTGACTTATTTCAGATTAAGGAACCCAAACAAAGAAAGAGCAAATAGAAGGTCTCCATGGAGAAGGGGGAGAGAGAGAGATCACAGTGACTTCACTTGTAACATTCTGTCTGGCCCAGAACACAGGTGGATGCTCCTCCTGTCCAGTCAGGAATATCCCTGAACAGCATAGGGGTAGAATAAGAGATCCTATGGGACTTCTTGGTGCAGGGAAATGCCAAGAGCAATCCTGGGGCTGATGAGGATGTGGATAGCGCTCCCTGTCTCTTGGCTATTCTGAACCAGAGCAGCCCATAGGTGGGCATGAGAAACTCTTATAAGCTTGTGTAGGTCCTGAGGCTGTTCTAGCTTTTTCTGGGGGCCAGGCAGACCCAGAATTAGAGGGTGCAGATGTGCGCACACCCTGCGCTGCTCAGGAGGGTGCAAGTCAGACTCAAGCTTGCTGCAGCAAAATTGAAACACAAAATGGCAGCTACCTCCCAGATATCCCTGTAGCAGGCAGAGAAATGCCTCTCAGTTTAAGGGGGCAGTACACGAAACCCAGAATGTCAACATCTCCTGACAGTTCCAAAGATACATACATCATGGTTTTTGTTCTCTTACTTCAAGCCTCATCAGCTTGGATAATTACATGCAATATCACATACACACACAAGTGTACCATGTCCCAGTTATACTTTGGATGCTGGATAGCCTGACTCATAAGGACTTGGGAATACATGTGACTTTTGTGCAGATACATGTGGGCTGGCATCATGGCAGACAACAATGTGAGACAAAAATGGATAGACACTTGAGGCTGGCGAGCATTACAGACTGGATCATGAATATGATCATATCCTCCGTTGACCTGCAGCATTCACTGAAGTTTCTATTGAAGGAATCATTTTAAACCATATTTATGAAGAAACATACAATACGCTTTACTGTATCTGAACAGACCATTGGTCCAGTTAGTCTGGTATCTTGCCTCCTGTAAAGATGTATACCAGGTGCTACAAAGAAGAAAAAAAATCCCACAATGAATTCAGCCATTACTTGGGAGTGGAACTCTGTTCTAAACACCTCAAGTTATGTCCTAAAGCATGTTTTTAAAGATTATTACTTTCCCCATCCTGCCATTACAACCTGTAATTTAAACAGCATGTGTAATAGAGCTAGGCCCAAAACGAACCACAGAATTTGGGGGAGATTGGAATCTGAACCTAGACCCAGAAAGGCATTTCATAGCTGACTCCAGTCTCTGAAGCATAAGAGGAAGGGTGGTTCAGTGATTAGATACTATCAGCCTAGGATGTGTGAAACACAAGTTCAGTTCCCTGCTCTACTATGGGCATCCTCAGTGACTTAGACTCAGCTTCTCATTTTGATGGAAATTAGGAGCCTAAATAACTTTGAGGATCTGGGCCTCAGCTTCCCATCAGGAAAATGGAGATAACAGTATTTCCCAACCTTACAGGGGTGTTGGGAGGATGAATACATTAAAGATTGTGAGGTGCTCATATACTAGCATATTGGGATAGATATTACAGAGCAAACCTAAGCCCCAGAGCAAAACAATATCAGATTTTGAAGGGGTGTATGTGTAAAACCTGCATCCATTACAGGTTGGGCTCCTCTCAGATATTCAAAAATTTAAAAACTTGAGATATGAGTAGGAGCTGTGGAAAAAAAACGTATACAAAGAACAAATGAGCTCTTCTCCTTTTTCAGTTTACACATATCTGTCATTATCTAGCTTTAAAGGGACATTTTCAACCTACCTTTAAGGTCTAAACTTCTTGGTGTCCTTTTAAGTGCCTTGAGAGCAAGGAGAAGTGGGGGAGGGAAGTCTCTGGCAAGGGCTGGAGAGGGAGATATTCTTGTCAGCTAGTTGTTTTATTATGTGGGCTGGGATTTGCTGCTGGATTTGTTTGGGTTGAGGGTTGGCTATGGCTTTTGTTTGTGTGTGTGTGTGTGTATTTTGTAGCAACTGTTAAAGCACCTAAGGCTGGGGAGAGGGTCTTTTTGTGTATCTAAAGTTAAATACATGAATAAAATAAGTACATGGAGTGTGTTACTGTTAGAACTGTAGAGTAACTTTGTACTGTTTTAATAATCAACAGTTATCAGTATGTACAGTTTATTATTAGCAATTCTGTGCACTGGAGACTTTATGTAATGAAATAGTCTACAGCAAATACCATGAGCTGTCTCTGAAACAGGCTATGTTTCTTCTTTATGGAGATACAAGCTTAAAATGGACCCAGCCACAGAACAAAACCTTTGTCAGAATTAAGGAGTTTTAAAGTTTATGATGTTAGTTTTGATTCAGACCCGAGTTCAGATGTTGATTTGGGAAGTGTATTCACTTTGGGCCTCTCCCCGTGACTCTATAAACAGAGGCAGTAACTTGCATTGGAAGCACTAAAAGTGATTTAAGTGATTCAGCCTGTGATTCCAGGCAAGCAGCACCTCCTTCTGTTTGGTGTGGGGGCTTTTCTCCCCTCCTCCTTATGGGTGGTGCCCCCCCTCCTTTTTTTGCATGCAAAGTTCTTTAAAACTATTCTCGGAGACAGTCTCTATTAAAAGAAAAGCAAATAAAAGCCCCTTCTCCAAATGGACAGCTGCTCTCTGCTTCTTTTGATGTAGCTTTTATCTGCCTGGCCAGTGCTCTCTTGCTCTCTGTCCCATCTCCCCCGAGGCAGTTTTCCATAGGGGTTTCAGGGGAGTTTTGTCTCTCACATGTGTTTGAAAAGAAATGTGGGGCTGGCACAATGGCTCCATAGCTTGACCTTCGCCCTTCGGTGTTACGAGGGCCATAAAGCTCAAGTCCCTAGTAACAGTGCTGGTGACCAGAGAAGTTCTGTACATAGACAGAGCTCCCTGGCAAAAAGTTGTTTAACTAAAAATGATTTAAGGAGGAAAATAAAAGGTTGTACAAAGTAAGCAATCTTTTTTATTGCCTAATTTAGCATTACTCCCTTGTGTGGCCAGAGGCAGATGGCTTAGTGGCAAAGCATCAGGTTTGAAACACATAGGGCCTGATTCTCCTCTGATTTACACAAGCACAAATCAGGAGTAATTCCAAATAAATTACACTAGTGTAACTGAAAGGAGAATCAGACTCTTAAAAATCCATAAACCAGAAGTAGGCTTGTAAGCTCCTTGGGGACAGGAACCATCTTTTTGTTCTGTCTGTGTACCTCTGCTGGATCATGACTAAGGATCCTAGGTACTTTGGTAATACAAATAATAAATAACAACGATCCTAGTAATGTTAACTAAAACCCTCAGCCTTCCAAGGCAGATAAATTGAGAACCATGTGATGTGCCATAATGTGGACTGTTAAATTTTCCTATTCACAAAACAGTCTAGGTGACTTTTATTTCAGATTAAGGAAAGCAAAAAACAAGAAAGCACAAATATGAAGTCTCCATGCGAGAGACAGAGAGAGAAAGAATTAGAAAACTGTTTTGTAACACTTGTGTTATGGTCCAGAAGCAAAAGCAGGGAGAAGTTTTTCACTTAAAGGTGCAACACAGAGAAAACAGAATGACAGCACCTCCTTCCAGTTACATAGCCTCATATGACACAGGACTTCCTTTTGCTTGAAAATGTTTTTCATTGCATAGACATTAAGTAAAATTCCTTGTTCAAATGTGGAGCAGGAATTGTGTATGATAATGCCATTTGTGTGCATTTGCCTGACTTGTGCATGCAGTCATGACGTATATGGGTGCACATGTGTGCTCTTGTTTTCTTCATGAGAACTTCCTCTTTCTGTTTAGAAGGCTTAGCCCTAAAGATACCAGGGCATTTTTACTAAGAATACAGGCCTACACTGGTGCCTTTGGCTATTCTCCTCATAGCAAGAAAATCTCAGCTGAAATCCAATGGATCTGGCTCACGTGCCAAGTGGCCCCACTCCACCATGGCATCGTGGAAGAAAGCATGTAAGGAGGGGGACTTTTCCTCAGCTGCTGATCCTTCATGGGTGCATGGTCCCTAAAAGAATCCTATGGCTGGCATAAGCTAGAACAGCCTAAGGGTTACTTTAACTCAGTGGTCCCCAAACTGTTGGGGTTGTGCCCCACCCTTATGTGGTCTTGCCCCCCCCCCCCAAGCCACAATCAGGAGCCGGGGCCAGGAGCAGGACCAAAACCATGGTTGGGGGTCATGAGTGGGGCCACAAGCTGGGGCCCGAGCTGCGGCTGGGACTGGGACAGGGGCTGGAGCTGCAGCGCCTGGTGCCAGGGCCATGAATGGTGCCAGGAGCCGGGCCAGGAACGAGGTCCAGGGCCACGAACTGGGCTGGGAGCTGGGACTTAAGGCCAGGAATGGTGCCGGGGCCCGGGTCGTGGCTGGGAGCCAGGGCCGGCCAGGAGTGGGACCTGGGCGCAGGATGTGGCCAGGCGCGGTGCCCGGATGCAGGGCCTGGGGCCATAGTCGGGAGCCAAGGCTGAGGCTGCAGCCAGGGTAAGGGGGCTGGAGCGGAGATGGGGGCAGAGAAGGGCTGGGTGCTGCTTCCTCTCCGTCCCCATGAGGGCTGGTCCAGGCTCCACCACACCCCACAACCAAAGGTTCCTTCCTACGGGGCACACCCCACAGTTTGGGGACCTCTACTTTAACTCATGCCACAGCTAGGGCCAAAGTAGATAAGCCCACAGAATCAGGGAGCTGTAATCAATTTCCTGATAACCTTCACACTCACATTCTTCTGCTCCTGCACCAAACAGACCTCAGATGCAGGAAAGAATCAAGATCTTTTGCTATCATTTTACTGAGAACATGTGACTCTAGTTTATAACAGATGATCCTAATTACTGTTCCCTCTGCCCAGAGCTAGCAGACAACTCTCTCTTGTAACTACTGACCCCAGTAATCCCCTTGCTGCTGTGAGCTAGCAGATATAGTTAACTCTGGGTTTTAGCTGTTAGGATTAATAATTCTTTCCTTGCTTAAGGCTATTAGATAACTAACTATGGGAGCACAAGGATGATTGAATAGCTAAAGCACAAGACAGGGAATCAGAAGATCTGAATTTCATATCTGGCTCTGCCACAAACTTGCTGTCTGTGACCTCACGTTATTTAACCTCTCTCTCGTTTTCCTCATCTAGGCAATCAGGATGATAATAATAGATATCTACTTCAAATGGGTGTTGTAAAGATGCATTAAGTGATGTATGTAAAGTGCTTTGAGATCTTCAGATGGAAGGTGCTATATTAGTGGGAAATATAACAGCTGAGAATTGCGCTTTATTGAAACTGCTCACCACACAGAAATTGCTTTTCTACTAAGATAGTGGTTTCATTGCCTCTGTAGCCCTTGAGGCTACATTACCACCGAAGGATAATCTCACAAACTCTCCATTTACACTTTATAACCTCCATGTAGACTGCAGAGTCACAGACGCAGCTGTGAGAAGAAACCACACACCACAGACCTGCAGGTGCATGTGGGCCTTAGTGGGGAAGAATATTAACTATTTCCTGGTAATAGGAACAGAGAGATCTCTAGCACAGATGAAATTATCTACTGATGTCTCCAATACATATTCCGAGTATGAAATGTGGGAGGCTACAAAATCTACACTCAGGTAGCCCTAAGAGTCTGGTTTAATTGACAAAAAGCAAAAGATCCAGGGCCTGATTCTCATTCACACCAAGCTGATGAATTTACACACTACATGCCCTACATTTTCAAAGTACCATGCAAAGCTTTAGCCAGCTGATTCCCACTACTGTTAGGTTAGCACTTTATGTGCTGAAGTTGTGGTTACCACCTGTCCCAGATTTTTCAAGTTGACTCCAGTGTGATAGCTTGATCCTGCTATGATCCTATGTCTCACACACAGAACTTGAGAGAGATTTGCAGATCACAGAATCACTTTTGATCCACAAGACGTACAGGAACTAGAGTTATGAGAATAATTCCTAATGGATACGTTATCAGAAGAATTTCCCATTTTTTCTGTTGGAAAATCATTCATGATGATTTTCTCTAGTTCATTCATTAATCATAATAAATGTCTGAAATTGAATGTGTGTGACTGGTTACATAAATTACATGGTATGTATAGATAAATAACTCTCAGAATCAGATTTCCAGTGTGAATGTTTGCATAAAGTGAATTGTAAAGTGATTTTCCTCAAATATTCTTCTGAATTCCCTTAAACTTGCTGTTTCTGCAATCATCTCTGCTAATAAACTTGTTTCCTGGAATATTAGTGAGAAGCAAACACAGAAGGGGAACAAACACAGAATGAATTCTTTTACCAACTTAATGAATTTTGGGGACTGTTTTGCAGTATTGTCCCAGCTATAGCAGAAACATTGCAACACAAGGTGATGATGCTTTGCTGCAACATAATAGGTGGATGTATTATCAATGATGTTGTTACTGTAGTGTAACAAGTGACATTGTAACATGATGTGGTGGTGGTTGAGCTTATTACACTATACACATTCACAAATCTGGCAACCCTGTGTTTCAGTTGATGGCTTAGGATAACTTCAGCTAGATCCTAGATTTTACTACAATCAGTGATGGCAGAGGATCCTTAAAAGGTTAATTCCCCAGCAGGTTGAATGCTTAGCAAAACTTCTAGACGAACCATGAGGATCTATAAAACTGGACTGGAAATCTCGTAAGAACAGGCTTTGCAGCAGTTTCCAGTTCCTTCCTGCTTGAGCAGAGCAGAAATACTGGTACCATGAAAACAACCTCTGATGATATTGACCCTTTCATTTTTAATTCTTGTGAGAAGCTGGAACTGCAAAGTTGCTTAGTACTGAAATATGATTTTAGAAAGTTTTCTAAACATTTTCAAATTTGAGGAGTTAAAATTTGGCCCATATTTTGGTAATTTTGGGTTGGTTCTTATTTGAAGTGATCCATCATCACTAACAGAAGTTGCATTTAATTTCCTCTCTCTTGGCACAGATAAAAAAAAAAGATTTTTTTTTTTAAATTTAGTTGCTTGGCATATTGACAAAGTTAGACAATACATTGGTCTAAACTTGTCTTTGCTGGGGTTTCCACCACTACTGGAACTGACAATGTAGTAGCAAATGCAGGAATTTTTAGGGAGAAAATGTTTGTGTAGATTAATTCAGTTTCAATGACCATTAAGTATTCCATCTCTCCATTGTGACTGCCAGCGACCACCTACTTGCCAATTAGAGGCAGCTATGAGTCTGATTTTTGTGACATGGACATCTATCCACTGAATTGAGACCAGAAAACTCCATGTCACATGGGAACTGAATAGCCATTAAATGGTAAAAATCTTATGATCACCATTATGCAGAGCTAGATTTAAACAGGCAACAATTCAGAGGTAAAAAATTCTACTAACCCATTACCAGTCTACTGAGCATCAATACCCACAACATGTGTGGCCTTAACAAATATGAGTATTAAGGCCCAGTACACACATTTTTGTTTCTCAGAAAGCCCTACATTTTATGGGCTCTTTGAACTTCTGCACTATGATTTTTTTTTTTTTTTTAAATTCTGCCTCCTTGTTTTTTAGCACTACATTTTAAGGGGTAGGGGAAGAGAAGAAAACACCACTGGTGGGATTTCAGGCTGGGCTTTCATTTCCTCTTTCTTGTTTGTCACTTGGTGCTTCTTTAGCAAGAGGAAAAAAATAAATAGGGTGGAAAAAAAAAAAAAGAGCAGCTGCACCTCTTTCTCTCAGATGAATGTTCTCCTGTACTTCAACTTCTTCACCTTTTGGTAACATTGAACTCCTGAAAATTTAGAGCACTCTCCCTTTAAGAGGGGCTGCTCTCTGCCCAGCTGTTGACTTGCCTGAAGGTGAGACCTCTGCTTAAATTCATGGCTCCAGCTGTCAAAAGCAAAGAAAAGCAGCTTTTCCTTGGCGGCTCTCTGCTTTGGGTAGAGTTTGACATCTTCCTCAGTCAGCAGAATTTAATCAGCATGGAGTACCCACAGCCTCTCAGCTTCTCCACAGCTCAGCTGGGGGGAGGGAAGGGGAATCTCGCTAATAGAAAAAGGGGATAGTCCAAGCACAATATGTATAAACAGACACAGACACAGACACGAACATGATCTAAAGCACGTTGCTGTCTAGAGATAGTCCCATTATACCCTTTGATTTAAGAATTGCTGCTACCATTAACTACAAGGGAACCCTCCCACTTGCTTATGGAGGAAATTATTTCCTTGCTTAGATTTTGCCATGGCTCCATTACTTACATTTAGCTTCTCATGAAACACAGCTGTAATTTGCAGTTGACAATGATACTGATTGCGAAAGAAAGCTGATGAAATATGCCCAGGGATATGGTTCCCCATACACAGATGAACAAGTGAACCAATTTCAGCAATCAGTAACAGGTATATCTTGTTTGCAATCTATCTAAATATAGGGCTTATAGAACAAAGCCCCTCTCCCATTCAGTCTCACCTACATCTCAGCAAATGAAACAATCCAGACCTGTAGGCAGAATTATGAACAAGTCACTATGAAAAACATTAGTTTTGCATCTCAACCCCACAGAGCCTTAGGCCCAACAGTAAATGGATTTGTGAACCTCAGCCAGTGCTCAAAAAAACCCAAAAACAAACAAACCCGCAGCTTGGTGCACACAAGCTAAGGTTGTTCACACAGATGAAAGTTTTCAAGACTTCCTCCCCACATCTAGCCTCTATTCCCCCCTACGGCTGATTCTCCTTCCCCACAAGCAAACCCAAAAATCCCACAAAGAGAACTAAGGTAAGAAAGGAGGCAGTTAGCAGTAAGGGAGAGGTTGAGCCTGGGGTGGCATAATAGTTCCTGCTGAGAGGTTTCAGTTCTGTGCTGTATGTAGCTATTGTGACTGTTTTCTGTGTCATTTCTAAGCAGTCTGCCTGCCTGCTTACTGTGAGACCCTTGAGTCCGAGGAGCAGTTTCAGTTCCAGCTGGCTGCTGTTATGGAGTGAGGTACATACACAGTACTCTCTCAAGAAGACTTTACATTCATTCTTTCTTGTTTTATTGATTTTCTTTGTGTAAAGTAAGACTGTCTTATTAAAAAGTATCTATTTATTTCAACAATCCCAAATGGCTGGCTCACTTCCAACACCTGCAGCTTGGTTACCCTTTCCTGACCATTTTTGTGCCAATGATAGAGAATGAAGGAGTTGTCTGTATTATTTTTAGGACTATTATGTGCACCTCAGTTTACCTGTTTGATATTATTCTGCCTGGCTGCATGTGATTAAAGCAAAGACAGCTGTTAGAGGGAAACAAATCAATAACTAAGATAGGGAACTGGCAGAGAGACTACCAAGGGTACTTAAGGAAACAGTGGGGGTACTATTAATTGGGAAATGTCCACATGCCTGGCTCCAAACAGGCTAGCATGTTAATTTTTCCCAGGCCTGAATCTAGGATCAAAGAGGCACTAAGGGTTCTATTCCCAAAGGAATTTAGGCACCTAAGTCCAAAATTTTGATCCTCAGAATTTCCACTCAGCTGCTGCCTATAGATGCCTAAATTTCTGCTGATAAAGTCCCATAGGAGCCTAAAAATTGGGCATGCACACAACCACTTAACTCCATACCCAGGCACTTAATTCACACCTAAAGCCTCAGACTAGGCATTCCCCTCCCTATCTTGCCTGCAGGGATTGAGTTGATAGGTGTTCTCACAGGTAGTGTAACAGATCAAGCCCTGCATAAAACACAGCTGCAGAAGGCTATAGTAATAACCCAGTAGTTAGTGCCTGTACATAGACTATGGGAGAACTAGGTTCAAATCCCAACTCTACCTCATTTGGATCTACACCTCCCACTACTCAGGAGAATGTTCTAACCACTGGGCTTGGGATATTCTGGTGTGAGGGTTACTCAATCTCTTCTATTGAAGCTGTTCCATAGTACATAAATACTTAGTCATTGGAAAATGGGCTAGATACTCCAGCCCATCGTAAGTGAGTGAGTGCCAAACCACTGAGCTACAGAGTTATTCTTGCTTTGTCTCACACTTTAAGGGATGGCTCATAATGGGAGAGAGGCTATAAACCCAATCCATGCTAAGATATATATATATATATATATATATATATATATCCCTTTTAGGAGAGCCATTCTCTATCCTTTAGCAAACTGTTGATCATTTTTCTCACTCTTTGCCTCCAAAAAAATCTCTTCTAGAGCAGTGTAGTTCAATAAAGTTACATTCTTATTTCCACCCTCAAACAGCTTCCTACTGTGAACAGGTACTGTATGGACCCCCTATAACATCTGGAGTCTCCTCTCCAATTATATCCCTCATATGTGAACAACTTATTGGGAACATCTGTTGTCAGGAGCAATTATTTGTACTTTAAACATTATATTACTCTGAGCCTCCTGAATAATAATTGCAAATAATCTATCTGTTTACATTCTTTCTTTGTCAGCTATTGAATTAATAATCAATGAATACATATTTCTATTATCCATTCAACTCCGTGGATGGTCAAATATTTGTCAAATAAATTATTAGCAAACTTTCTCTTTTGTCAAAGCTATTATCTTTTAATAATTATTCAACCAGCCCTTCATAACCAAAAGGGTTATAAATCTTTTTTTTTTTTTTTTTTTTTAAATGAGCTGAGATTCTGCAACACAGTTCTGTGGCAGGTGGTGAATTCCATGGCAAGTACCATGTGTGTAGAACTAGAATGCACAGGAACCTACCTGGAAGAAATCACCCAACCAATGATGCTAGGTTGAGGGGTAGATGGAGATTGCTGATACTGATTTTATGTCAGAGCTAGTTGGAAACTGTCCAAAAAAAAAATCTGTTGCCAACAATTTCAGTTTTGCAAAAGGTTTTTGTTGAAAATTCAAATTCTTTTGACCAATTTTACTTTATCTGCCTCCCTGTCTAAAGCTCTGGGTGAAGCCCTGGTACTTCCTTACAACTTCCATTGTGCCTGACCCCGAGAACACAGGAAAGCTCATTATTACTAGTAGCAATATTACTGCAGCTCCTAGGATTCCCAGTCATGGACCAGGACCCCACTGCACTAGGTGCTGTACAACCACAGAACAACAACAACAACAATAAAAAGACAGTCCTTGCCGTAAAGAGCTCCCTCCCTTATCTACACCCACACAGGAGTTGGGCACAATCTCGCTTTTAGATTGCAAACAACCTGGGTTTTGTTTTTTTCTGTGCTTTGTATAGTACCAAGCACATTGTCAACTCTTACCTCCTCATTGTTTTTTATTATTTCAATCCACAACTTATGTTGTGAAGTTTGCTGAATGAAAAAGAGTCTTTGGCAGTCTTTAAAATGTTCATATAGTATGAAACGGGGTATATAGAGGAATATTTGAGGCCAAATTGGGATTGGCCTTGTGTGGTGAGAGGCCACATTCAGTCCCCAGCCAGTGTAGCCCTGAGCCAACAGTCAGGCATAACCCCCTCTAGAATTTCTGAGCACAAGAAGAGGGAGAGGCTAGCACCGCCCAGGGAGACAGATGCGCAAAGGCGTGGGCTGAGGGTTGAGCTGAGCTGGCACTGGGAGTCTGACAAGCTCCCACATTCTGGTATACACTTCTTTAGAAATCCTCACTGGGTCAGCCAGAATGTCTTTGAAGGCTCCCACTGGTGTAGAGTGTCTCCACATCCACCCCAACACAGGCTGTGGCTAAATAACGGGAGGTGTACGAAGCAGCATGCTGCTGATATGTGGCGAAAACTTGTTTGTTTACTTTGTAAGAAAGTTTCATTCTTTTTACCACAAATATTAATTGGATTCTTGGCTTTAGCAGAAGAAATCCCACTGGATTTCCTGAAACTTACAGTGTAAGGTTGAATTAGGAGATATTGGTATATATTTGAAGCCAAGATCCTTGCTTCATTCTACCTATGGGTAGGTGGTAGAAGATAATTTTCTGGACATTTTAGTATATTGAGGAACAAACAGTGATATTTCTACAGTGAAATATATTTTGTGTACCACCTGGGATTTCTCTGTTCCTTAAAAGGAACCAAAAAGCTCTGCACATGGTTAATTTTCTCTAGCACCACGTCCCAATTCCATGGCTAAATCCCCGTCCATATAATACTGTGTCCCAATTCCATTGCTAAATCCCTGCCCCTATTATTCTTTAACTGTATCAGGGAAGCTGTTTTCAGAACTGGTTTAAAACATGCACACTGCATTTACAAAGAAGCAGTGCTCTCCACTGTGTTCACAACTACCTCTGATGTGAGCCTACAGCACAGCTCTATAACATAGGTTTAAAAATTATGCCCTGGAGTGCAAGGTGTGCTACTTGAGCTTGATTTTAAATTGTGTTAAATTAGGAGTGTGGACAGGGTTAGAGGCAGGCCTAGCATTAACTATCAAAGCTGAGAAAATTCAACACACATGTAAAATTAGCCTAAATACACACTGACACATTAATCGCTGCTACAGTTCTCACAGGCCATGTCTTCACTGCTAAAAAAGAGTATGTTTTTTACCTCAGGGCAACTAATGCATGTGAGCTATCATGACATTAAAACACAGTGAAGACAAGGTACTTTAGTTTTACTGTGAGAGAAACTAGGCCAGGTCAGCCCGAGGCAGAGGAATAGGGGATGACTTCACCTATTTTACCTCATGGAAAAAACTAAATTGCCTGGTCGTCACTGTGGTTTTTGCCACACAATAGCAATCATGGGTGCTGCTTACTCTAAGGTTAAAAAACACACCTTTTTTAACAATGAAGGCAAGTGCACAGAAAGACATGCCCTCCTGCAGATATACATCTACACAGACAGTCCTGGAAACACACAATTGTACATATATGCACACAGACTTCTCAGACTCCACAGGGCCATCACTTTCAAATGCAGAGGGCTAGCCAGCTCTGTTCTGTTTGTCTCCCTTCTGCCTCCCTCTCCTTTTTGCTGCTGGATGTGCCAGCACTTGTCTTAGCAGGAGCCAGCCTTGCATAGTAAAACTAAAGAAGCTTCCAGTGTGCGCGTGACTCACGCAGTCTTTAGCAGCCCTCTCCTCCCCCTGCTCCAGCACACAAAGAGAAACAAACATACATTGATACATGCTGGGAACAGATACAATCACAAGGCCCATCCACACAGACCTTCACACAATGCTTCACAAACAAGCATGGTCTGCACTTCCGTAAATCAGGGCCTTGTCACAACCACAATTACACATGGATATACCACACAGACCAAGGAGTGCAGACGCCAACATTCACATTAAAAATAACAGAGCATTTTCACTGAGTACAGGCTTGGACTACAGTTTGGAAAGTACATTGTGTTGAAAAGTAACAAGTGCCAGGCTGACAGTCCTGGAGACTGAAATCCTTTCTTTGTGCACAGTGCAAGTAAAACAAAAGTAACAGCAGTGTGTGAGCATCTCACTACAGTCCTGCCTATGTGCCTTAGCCTTTTGGTGTGGTTGTTCTCTCTGTCCTTTCCGTAGAGACTGTCAGCCAGAAGATGTGGTGGTGATGGTGATTTTGTGACATGTGGCCACCTGCCCACTAGAAATCAGCCTGTGTACGTTTGATTTTCCACAAAGACCACCAATCAACTGTCATATAGTGAAGATTTTCAGCCGCTGCTAAACCTTTTCTGGATTACAACCAGTGCCCTAGATATTAAAAGTTCCATATCCCATTACCAGTCACCAAAGTGATCTTGCCCTGCTCTCTAAATAAATGAACACATGAGTAAACAGGAAGATTTTATTGTCTTCATACATCAACATGTATAGACTTTAATTACTGCCTCTTATCAGCCCCACTTGAGAAAGATGACAACAGGCCTCCTTCACCTCAGGATGTTAGCTATCACTTGTGGGAAATCTTCATCCATATGTTAATATCTGAAACTTCTGCCATCCCTCTTTACTTCATTAGTCTTGGAAACTAAATGCCACCCTTGCCTGCCTCTGTCTACTGGATTTTTTTTCTCCTGCACAAAAAAGGTAAGAGCAAGGTAAATCACTTTAACAGAAACAAGGGTAAGATCCTCAGACGTGCCATAGCAGTACTTGGTACACCTGTGGTAGGGGGAGGGGACGCAAGATTTCTGTAATGTTTTGAGTCTCCCTGATGTGTGGTTCATTCTAGAGCAGCATAGGAGTCGTTATGGAGGCAGGGACACTGGAGTGCAGTGTGCTCCAGACATGCCTCCAATATGTCCCCTATTCCAGAGAGGTTGGCATGGAACCAATTAGAAAAGAATCAGTTGCAAACAAATGCAATAGGATGCTGCCCTGGGACTAGACAAATCCAGGAGGGAAGTCTTAGAGAATGTGTGTGCAACCCTTGAAAACTTGCAGAATAAATCCACAGCATCTATGGAAACCACACAATGAACAGTTAATACACACAGATGTGCTGTCAGTCCCCACAGTATTGCATCATAAGGGATGGGATGTTTTAAGTTTGGAATGGGAAGAGTTTGAAGAACAGTGATACACAAGGAGTTGCCTTTCCTCCACGAGGGGGAGGGGAGGTGTTATCATTCTACATTAATCACTTGCACCTCCAACCTGCCCAGATCCCCTGAAAAGAAACAGCAAAGAAAACACCAGCTGCTGCAGCTCCTACTCCTTCTTCAGTACCCTGCAGCCTCCCACTGGGCTGTGTTTATTTTTCCAGCTAGTGAATCAGCCAGGGGCTTGCTCCTTGCAACAAGATCAGCCGAGAACAAGCTGTAGTTCGTAGAGCCCATGAAACACTGGGTATGTTTTCTAGTTTATGATCAACAGCAAAATACATAGCTGAGAAAAAGATAGACATCTCTGTCACCCAGAGAAATGGGACTTTCATTTCACTCCAGACACAGGGGTTTCCCCAGCCTGCTCCAAGAAAGCATTTCAGCCTTTCACTAGGGACTGTAAAGTTAGCATAAGAAATGAATTTAGTCTCCACTTAGATTGTAAGCTCTTTAAGCAGGGACCATCTTTTATGTGTGTTTGTACAGCACCTAGCACAAGGGGACCTCACTTCTTACTGGTGCTTCTCGATGCTACTATCATATAAACAATAACAATAATGTTCAGTCAGTCACAGACATCTGTACACTCCTCCTCCAGTGGGCCCCAATGCTTCTTAACCCAAGGGAAAGACTATTCTCTTTTTGAGTAAAAGAAGATTGGTCATACTCATTCAGTCACTCCTCCACACTGCTCTCCTGGTAGCCTCCCCCTCTCACCCTCTAGAGGAAGTGAGCACCTTTTTCTGGGAAGTTCAGTCTCATTCAGCCACGTTTCTTCACTCACAGGCCTCTCCAGCATAGCTACACCAACTGACTCTAAATCTGACTAGGGCCCATCAGTGACCGGCATCCCATTCTGCTCTATCAAAGAACACCTGCCCAGAAGAGACTCTTTTCGAGTGAAAAGGGAGTTCTCATTTACTCTTTGTCTCTTTCACAGTTTGTAAAAAGCATCACAGGGAATGGAGGGATACAAGACAGGGGATGCAGCAAAGAAAGACCATTAGGGAAGGAGAGGTGATGGATGGGTGAGAGAGCGAGAGATGGGAGGAGGGAAGAAGGGATGAGAGAAGATATGCAAAGGAAAGGAAACAGTACAGAAGAGCAATGGCACCTTCAGCCGTAGGAACGTTATGCACGATGTGTACCATTGGCAATGGCAGAACTGGGGGGCCTGTGGCTTCAGGTGCTCCTGGGCATGCTCAGCCCCCTCAGGCATGGCTGCAGGGGAACTAAGGGATGGGAGTGACTCCATAAGTTTGGTGCTGGGTCCAGCATCTGCAGCAGGCATGGCTCCACAGGAATTGGCGGTGACACTTGGGTTTTCTCCAGCTCCCCCTGCGCTAGGCTTGGTGGCTGCTGCACTCAGGAACAACTCCGCTCTCACAACAGGAATTCGAAGAATACCGCTCCACTTCCAGGATAGTGCATGGTAAGTGCACATTTAAAGTTTCGATTGTATTTTAATGTTGTTAGTAACTAGTATTAAAATTTATAATACATTTTCCTGATTGTTGACATCAAATTACAAGTTGTGTTTTTATTATCTTCCTTTTAGTTTTTTAATTGCCAGTTTTACCGCTAAGTGTAAGATAAAACAAGTGTATGTGTAGATGCCATGCAAAGTTAAAGTGAAAGTGGTTCAGTTGTGTGTACCATGTGAAAAATTGCTGGTGCCCTTACATAAGAGAAGGGAAAGAGGAGGAGAGACACAAAAGAAAGAAGAAAGCAGGAGGACAAGAACAGATAAAGGGAGAACATGACAAAATCTTTCTTGCCAGAAACAGTACCTTATATTAGTAGAGAAGAAGTGTTGCATATAAAAATCTAATTGAGCTATCAGGATGGGGTATGAACAATAGGAATCCCCAAGTCCTTGACCAAATGTGGGGTGAAAAAAGAGGACAAAAAAGCAGATGAAAAAAAAAGACTTCTATTTCTGAAATTTCCCATGGCACAACTCTGCCATGTTTCATATGTGTGTGGGACATTAAAACCTCCAGCAAATTCAGCATCATCCACTGGAACAATTTCTTCCTCTTTTTATCGCCTCATCATTCAGCCAGCTGAAGTGATAGTTCCGATGTCAGCAGCTTCTGAGCTTTGCTGATGGAGGCTTTCCCATCAGAGGCTTAAAGGCGACTACAACATTCTGACTGAATAACCTATCTCCCAACATTTCAAGTTGGTAAAGACAGAGAAAACCTGCCTCTGGGGCATGGGAGGCCCCGTATGAGGGTCACATGCTATCCCTGGAGTATCAGAGGCCCTAGGTGCTATATCATGATCAATGAAACTGGTGTTGGAAGGCCCGTGTTTTCTGGAAGGACTGTTATTGATGGGACACCAGTGGAAACAGGGAATGTGAAAAGTTGGGCTGGAAGGAACTTAACCACATGGACAGGGCAGTGCTCAGGGTTTAATAAAGTTCCACGTGATCAGTTTAACCTGGATTCAGGCTCACACAAACACGGTGGCAATGTCTGAACAGTGAGTTCTCTGCAGTGGAAACTCTGTATGAAGCCCTGGGTTTTGCAGACATAAACTTAGCCCAGCAATGGACCTGATGGAAGGAGGAGTTTGATCTGTTTACAGGCTTGACCATGCAGGAAAGTAAAAGTGTTATTTGACCTCATTATAGAGCCAGGCAGAGAAGTCTGCAGCACTCTGAAATTCAGCTCTGCCTCAAGCCTCACAGCTACCCAGTCCTAGGAGCCCTAGCGGCGTATCGCTCCCCAAAGCAGAATGAAACTGTGGAGTAACACAAGTTTTTCACTGGAGAACAATCTGAAGGGGGGGGGGGAAGGAAGATCCCTTACATTACTGCCGAACAGACACTGGCTGCTACATGCAATTTTGGGGACTTGACAGATTTCCTAATTCAGGACAGGATAGTCTGTGGCACTTAGGATCACCACCCGCAGGTGCAGCTGCTCTGAGAAGGCGATGTCACACTAGACAAATGCTTAGACATGAAAACCCTATGTGGTACAACACCCCTAGGAGTACATGCAGTCAGACAACAGCAAAGGAGAGCACGTGACCAGGGTTCCATACCCATATTGAGATGCATTTACTGTGGGACACAGCAGGAGTGGGTAAAGGAGAAGTACCCTACATTATAACAGCACTGCAAGGAATATGGCAAATCAAACCATTTTAGGAGAGTGTACAAGAGCAGAACCAGCTCTCAGAAAGATTCAGTGAGAAATGGCACATCAGACAGTGGTGACTCATCATCATGAGTCTCTCCTTGTTTCTGAGAGCTTATCAAGTTTAGGCTGTCAGGACAGGAAACAACAGGGACAACATTAACCTCGGTGCATGCAACAATGGTGCGATTTCAGCTGGATAGCAGGGCCTCCTGCAAGGTGATTCCTTGGGGTGAATTGGACTCTTTTAGATGGGGGACAGGTTTTGGCACATACGGATAAAGAGTTCAACACGCTGACAGTCTTTGCAACACCATTTGGTCACTACAGATGGCTGTGCACGTCAATGAGTATAAGCCCAACACCGGAGGTATTCCAGAGAAGACTCCCCAGGCACTGGAAGGACTACCTGGGGTGAAAATAATTGCAGATGATATCCTCATTGAGGTGAAGTGAGCAATGATACAAAAGCTAAATGAGACCATGATGGAAAACTACAAGCTTTTCTACAGCAATGCAGGGACAAGAGCATAAAACTCAGCCTAGAAAAAATGCAACTCAAGGAGCGTGAGGTGACATACATTGGATATCTGCTCCCGGCAATGGACTTAAAGCAGATCCCAACAAGATCAAGGCAGTCAGAGACATTCCAGCTCCAGTGGGAGTGAAAAGGTTACAACACTTTATAGGAATGATAAATTTTCTGTCCCAGTTATATCTACACCTGGCTGCAGTAGCGGAAGCCATATGTCAGCTCTCAAGTCAGGATTCCACGTGGGACTGGGCAGGTTCCAAACAGCAAGCATTTGATGCACTGAAACAAATCATAACAGATGCCCTGTCCTGAAGTACTACCAGCCAGGAGAACCACTGACACTCCAGTGTGATGCACTGGAGAAAGAACTGGGTGTAATTTTTTTGCAGGAGCAGCCAGTTGCTTATACCAGAAGAGCCCTGCCGGAGACTGATTGGGGTACGCCCAAATAGAAAAAGAGCTTTTTGTGGTTTATGAAGTGGAGCGACTCCAACAGCACACCTGTGTCCACCCTGTAATAGTGCAATCAGACCACAAACCCCTAGAGACAGTCCTGGCAAAACCCCTTCTTACTCCTCCAAAGAGATTGCAGCACATGTTGATGTGCCTCCAGTGCTACCAGACAGAGATCAGATATTGTCCAGGACAATTACTGGTGTTAGCAGATGTTCTGAGGAGGGCATAGATATCCAGCATCAACAAGTTGGGGGATGGGTATCAGGACATTGAATCCATTAACATGTTGCACTGTCTCTCAGTTTCAACAGTGAAGCTGATGGAAATCAAAGAGGTTATGGAAAAGGACATCCAACTACAGGCAGTCAACACAGCAGTACCAGAAGACAAAAGGCAAGTACCAGGAGGAGTAGAACCATATGCCAAATTAAAGAGGCAATGACTGTGCAGGATAGAATCATATTTTGAGGACAGGCAGCTGTTGCCTCCACTCATTATGTAGGGATATTATGCAAAAAATATATGCCTCACACTTGGGTATTGATAACTGTCTTGAATGGGCTTGAAGGTGCCAGGAATGCACATGCAACTCTCACTCCTTGATAGAAGGGCATGACACCTGGCAGTCATGTGATAACCACAAGTGCTTGAGATCCTCGGCGTTGGCTAAGCAGAGGATACCAAGCTCTACTGGCCCCACCTGCCTGTGAGGCCGGGGACCCCAGACTATTTTTGCTAGCCCCGCCTGTGGGAAGACCAGGGGCTATTGACTGCCCCACCAGCCCTGCCCGGCTTGCGGGCTTGGGACCGTAAACTGCTTGCTTGCCCCGCCCTGCCTGAGGGCGGGGGGCACCAGACCACTTGCTAGCCCACCCCGTTGGGGGCTGGGGTCAAAGACTTGTAAATGGGCACTGTTTATTCCCCTAAAAGAAGGCACTGTGGCCTTCCTCGGAGCCTGGGTCTCAGGAAGGGTTGCGATGCCCCAGCCGGACCGTGCCACCGACTTACAAGCTAGTAAACATGGACGTAGTTGGGTTCCAAATAACCATGTGGTCTTCTCAGATTCTTAACGTTGTGTAGACAGCAAAGACAACACTGCCTCATCCAATTTTCATGAGGCAGCTCAGATTTTTATGGGTCAATCCCACATCTTGCTAGTCATTTTGAAAGTCCCAAATCTACTCTGGGTACAACACGTTATATTGCATTATAGCGTTACATTGCAATGCAGGATCATGGCATGATGTGAAGAGTTTGTACGGCAAGAAGTAAGAAAACTGATAAACCTCATGTGTGAGAGAGAGAAACCTGCCTTGGGACCATCAGCCCACCCTAAGGCAGCAGGGATTCCAGCAAGGCCTGTCCTGGGCCTAATCTCCACAGCAGCAGGAATTCTGGAAAGGCCAGTCTTGCTACTGTTCCCCATCCACCACTGTAATGGAAACAATGGTTCTAGAGAGACCCATACTGGGCAAGATGATCCCCATTTTGCATGAATTCCAAGGAGGCTTGTCTTGGGCCAAAGCATTACCAACTCTATATGTACAGCATCTCCAAAATCTGTCTGCCAGCTGTTGGTGTTTGAACCAAAGGCAGGCCCAGACTCAGCTGATGTATATTATACTTATATACAATCCTTTAGTCTTTGGAAGGAATTAAATGGTACATTCTGCTCCAAGCTGAATGGAAAACCACTTGACCTTTGGAAAGGTGTCAGTTCCTTACCACAGTGCTTTCAGCCAAAGACTGTGTCTTCAGACTTTGTCACTTAAGCATAGATCTAGCACAGAACTGCTAATCGCCTTCAGATTTAAGAGGCTGTTTGCTGCCAGGATTTCTCTGCCAAAAGATAACATTATGATCTTGATAATCAGGTGCTCTGTGATGATAAAATGGCAACTGACTGCGTCTGTATGAAGAGTTTCATTCTGACAAGCTTGTTGAATATGGAAAAGCCATTTGTGCTGTTTCTTATGGAACTAAGCAAAGCCTTTTACTCAGAGGTATCTGAATGCAATGTCCAGTCCTAAACTAGGACAGGTGCAACAGACTATGCAATGAAGAAGATGCAACAGACTATGCTTTATCTCTTAAGACTTATCACCAAGGGGACAGGTTTCTAGCTGCAGCAATGAATTGCTTATTACATTATAAACTATGCGTGGGGACTGCTGTTAGTTCTAAGACTGCCCTGCATAGGTCCTCTCTATGCTATAACTTTTAGCTGACTGTGTAACCAGATAGTGACATGATTGGCTTTAAACAAGGTTTGTGTCTACAGACAACATAATTAATACCTGATAATTAAGGTTAAGATTTTATCACAGTTATTTTTAGTAAAGGTCAGGGACAGGTCATGGGCAATAAACAAAAATTCACAAAGCCTGTGATCTGTCCCTGACTTTTACTAAAAATAACCGTGAGAAAATGGGGCTGACTGGGGTGATGAGCACCCCAACCCTGCTGTGGGACAGGTAAGAACTTGCAGCAGCTGACAAGTCTGGAACCCCTGCTGCCCGCATGGCTGGGAACACAGGGAGCTCTGGGTCTACGGGGCCTCTGCCACACCCCGGGACTTGGAGCCGGGAGGACCCCCACAGCGGCTTGGAGCTCTGGGTCTGTCCCCCAGACTCCCATAGTGGCAGGGAGTTGTGGGGGGGCCCCGCTGCCCACAGCGGCTATGAACTGTGGGGGTCTCCCCCCTGCTAGCAGAGGCAAGGAGCTCTGGACCCTGCTGCGGGGGCTAGGAGCTCCGTACCTCGCCGTGGGGGCTAGGAGCTGCGCCTCCCTCCCCCCCGCCTGTGGCTGCTAGAAACTGTGGGGACCCCTGCCGCCCATGGCAGAAGGGAGCTCCAGTTCCCCCTGAGGGCATCCCAGAGCATCCCAGAGAGCATTGCCCCATGTGTTATTGACGCCATGCTGTGCTTGCCCTTGGGCATTCCATCACCTGCTGAGGCAGTATGGGATGATTCCCTAGATTTTATCACAATGCACCTGTGCATGCATGATCAAGCAGAATGATAGGTGTGGACACACAAACACAGTTGGCACATGGCTGTGTTGTGAAAAAAACTGCTGTGTGAACACAACTCAATCATGTTTGAAGAACTGAAATCAGAGGAGCATGTTGTAGCTTGGCTACAGACAATGTTGTATTTAGTGTAGATGGGTCTTAGCTAGAGCCTCGTTTTTTTAAAATACTCTTTCCTGGCATCCCAAAGAGCTAGAGAACAGTTTCTCAACATAATGATAACATTTTGGCGCTGTCTACACAGGCAAGTCCAGACAGTGATATAATATGGTTGGGCAATTACTGTATTTAAGCATGGTAAATTTCATAATGCGGTCGGGGTCTAAGATAGTTTTATTCTTTACGTTCTCCTACTACCCTGGCACTATGCCCCAAATCCATTCTATTCTTGGCACCCTCAGTTCCAAGGATTCTTTTTACTTTTGCATTGGTATTGTAACCCAATCCCATCCAATTCAGAACCCCAGTTGGCATCATAAGGACTTTTCCTCTCTCTGCACCCTCCAACGTGGCGATTCCACTCTCACTGTGCTGTAAGCCTATCTCAACACCTGATGGCTGTGCCTTAAAGCAAAATCATTCTGGAACGCAGCTAAAAGCTGCAGGACTTATTGATGATGATTCTGAGGTTCTTTAAGGTTATAGGCCTTTGTAAAGGAATTACATTTACAAGCTCAGTTTTGTTTCAGTACTGGTTTTTGACAGTGTTGTGATTTAGGCTCTGCAGACTTGATTGACAATGGCTGCGTTACCTGCTATGGCAAATGGAGGTGACTCACTTGAGATTTCTGCAGAGCAGGTGCTGAAGAGTCTGCAACTTCCAATCTGCCTGGGGCCCTTGTACACTTCTACTCTGTATGTTTGAAGACAGTGCATGTTCAGGAGTGGCAGGCGGGGGTGGGAGGGTGCAGAAATGAAATGGGAGGGAAGGTGACAAACTCAAATTACTCTCTGGGTTTCTAGAAACACCTGTTTCCTGTTGTTGAATGGCTCCAGTAGAAGCTATATTGTTTACTTTAATTAACTTGTTCTTTACACACTTGTACCCCAAACCCTTAGCCCCAGAGCTTGCTTTTAGAAAAAGAGGGCCAGTAAGTGAGGTGAGATTCCTAGATGGAGAGTCCCTGAGGACTAGCTGCATGGACTGAACTGAGAGATGCTATACAAGTGTACCTTATGGGGAAGTAGAATGAGAGGGGGAAGGGATAAAGACATTCTGTGAACTGAGACAGATATGAGGGGATTAAGGACTCTGCACTCAGAAAGATGATAAGAACGCTGTACTGAGGGGGAAGGGCTAAACATTTCCTACACTAATGTCCTTTCTACTCCAGTAAGCTGACCATTGCTGAAAATGGTTATCAGCAACTGATCCCCTTGATCTGGTGCTGAAAACAATTTAACTGCTTAGTAGAGGAGACAAAATGTTTTCAGCACTGTTACAGAAAGCATGATTCAAACTTGCTGCACCAAGTCCCTGAAAGTTAGCACACATGGATGTCAGCAGATCTCACTTGGAAGGAAGACGGACTGTGATATGAACCAGTAATTTTAGGCAGTCTAGTATTTCAAACCTGATGCTTAGGCCTTTGGGCCATTTATGGCAGAGGCATTGATAAGTACCAGTTATCCAAGCCCTGAATGTCTCTTTCTCCTCTTCTCTCTACTGCTGCCTCCAACTTTTAGACTTAGGAACAGGAGGAGGAGATGGAGGTGAGGATGGGGCAGAACAGGGAGATGTGCAGAGTTGTAATGTTGAAAACAATTTCCCCATGCTTAGATCCTGCAGTCTTAATGCAGCTTTCTTTCCCCCTATTGTTAAATGGCATTGAACACCATCAAAACAGGAAACGGCTTCCTCCAACCTCTGACACCAGTGAATACAGCCCAGCTGCTGGTAGCTGAAAGTGGCCACATCACGCCACCCTGTTCCTAGAAAGTATCTGTATTTTCAGAGGGGCACTAGGGGATGAGGAAGAATACAAAAGAAGTCTACATATGCAGTAATACACAAAGAGGACTATAACATCACTGGAAACCTCTGGTGGAAACTTTTCAAAACTGCATTTCTAAAATTAAAGTGAAAGAAATAATGGTCAATGTAATCTCTATCACTTCATTAGTCTTGAATTCTAACGTTACCTCCCTGCTGCTCTGCACAGCTCTTACATCAGGCATTATGTGCTCTCACACGGGCTGTTGGGAAATTACTGTCTTATGGTCATTCCAACTTGTGCTGTGATCCTCTTAGATCTCACAAGTCAAGCCAGATTGCTCTTGGGTTAGGAGACATCCAAGGGACACATAGGTGTTACAGGAAATGGGGTTGGTAAGTTAGTAGGTGGCCCTTTTCCTCCTCAGAAAGCAAAGCCTTAGCATGGTATCAGGGGGCCCTATGAAGCCAGTGTTCCATCTTCTCAATGAGATGTGACATGGAGCTGATTAAAGATCTCATAGCACTTTTCATAATTACACCATTCCCTATTATTAACTGGCATCCAGGCCAAATCCCAGTTTATGTAATGACTTTCTGCTGACCTAAACTTCCCATTGCAATTTCAATCGGATATGGTATTCTCCATTTCATCTCTAAATTGTTGTGTTTAACCAATATGAAGTGATCACTATATGTCCTCTTTCTACCAGCAAGATGTGTTTTGCGGTTTGGTAAGTATTTGATTTCTATCACATTCTCAGGGAGGGTACGTAGTGCTACATAGACCTCATCTGGCACCACAGAAATCCATGGAAGTTTTGCCATTGACTTCAATGGTGGCCTGATTGAGCCCCATATTAAGTGAAGTGTTTAAAGCAATTAACAGTCTTTGCCAGAAATCAATTATAGTTTATAGAACATGCTGCTCTAAAGGTAGAAGTTATTTAATTGCTACCAAGTTCTGCTCTCTGCTACATCCAGGCAACCCCATTGACTTCACAGGGGCTTCAAGGGTGTAACTGAAGAGAGAACTTAGCCTTTTACGTTAATAAAGTACTTAGAATTTCCTGCATGACAGGCTCTCCATTACAGTGCAAAGCAGTGACTATTACTAATTATTGTTATTACTATAGTAGGAACTAGGTTTTATTCTCCTAGAATCTGAGGATCTCTCAAAGAAGTTAAAAGGGAAGAAACCGGGGGACAAAAAGAGAGGAAATGTGTGTGTGTGTGTGTATGTGTCAGAGAGAGAGAGAGAAACATGTTTGATACAGTGCCTCAGTGTCTGGAGCCCCACATACATTTATGCATATCCTGACTCTAAGATCAGACAGCATGGAGACCCCAGTTTGAAGAAGCTCCTGGCATCCACTCCCATCAGGGCCAAAGAGCTGACAGTTGTGAGAGTGAGGAAGGGGCTCTACCTCTTAATGTGAATGAGGTAGTGCAATTGGATCTTGGAGCTGAGAGAAGTTTGGATCTTGGAGCTTAGGAAGTTCATGAGAGAGGAGCCAGGCTACTTCTGCTCTTCTCATTAATGAAGACAGGCAAGTGAAAGGCACCTCCTCTCTCTGGAGAGCTGGGAGAAAGAAATAACATAGCCAGAATAAGAAAAATTGATGAGAAAAGATTAGGATGAAAAAGGTGTAATCAGGTTGTATATGCTAACTGAAAATCCTCAGAGTATCTTCCCCCACCATTTTGTTGGACCCTCTTTTCTGTCTCCTCTTTTTTAAAAAAATATTTTTTTCTTCTCTCTGTCTTTTTTTAATTTGTTTTATTTATTTTTTTGTTCTTCCTCCCCTGAGTTCCTCTCTTTGTTCCCCAAATCATTAAAGGTTGGAAGGCTGCTCTCTGCTTAGAATTGGCATGGTTTACTTAACACATGCCCACTTACAAGTGAGCTATCATGGAAGAAGAGAAGCTTGAACTAGCAAGCTAGTTCCTGACACTCAGCCCTGTATACGTGAGCTATGACGGAGGCTACTGCCAACACAGAGGGAAGAGAGGCAAATTATAAGGAACTGCCACTGCTTTACCCGTACCCATTGGAACATATTTAAAGTGCATGACAGGGTACCATATGTGGTCATTCAGCTTTCCCTGTCCCTACTGTTCACGTCTGCCTTGCATTCTCAGGATTAATCTGTTTCCCCACCCAACCCCCTAAGTACAATATATTGGGGTAGGGAAATAGATACAGTTCTCAGTATAAGAAATGCATCAAGGGATCTCTAAAAATAGCTGTATAGACAGCACTTTGGAGTTGCGGCTCAGGCTAGAACTCAGGCTCTGAATCCAGCCTTCAGAACCTAAGCTGCAACTTCAAAGCACTGTCTGTCCACATTGCTATTTTTAGAGTGCTAGCATGAGCCCCACTAGCCCAAGTCTGTGATATGGGCTAGGAGGCTCGCTGGCATGGGCTGTGTAGACATACTCTGAATGTCCTCAAGAAAAAGAGAACCAAAGTTTTTCTTATTTTTGTTAGATATTTTCTGTTCCCTCTATAGGAGTGATCCACACGAGTGGTTAGGGTGTATGATCTTGGTGCTGATGATACGTACCTATTATGTTGGCAACCTGCCAGTCACTTTCTGCTTGATATTTAATAGTCTCTCCCATTTGTAAAGACAGTAACTGGCATTCTTGCCACAGTATTTCTTCTCTATTAATTTTCTGGCATATAGCTCTTCTGTAGCTTCTTCAGGGTTGTCTTTTGCTCAAGGAGTCTGTTAGATGTTGACACCAAAAAGTTTTTCCTTCTGCCCATTAGTCTCTGATCTGGTGATCCTAATAAAGATGTGAGGTGTGTTGCAATATTCTAACAATGCTAATTATAGACCCCTTGAATATGTTGGGGTTTGTTGTTATCAAATTCTTTGCATCTGTATTAGCTTTTCTGCTAACCTGTTGGACTGTGCATAGTTAGGGCTTGATGTGATGTACCTGAATGACAGATCAAAGAGAATTGCCAAAATGAACCACTTGTGACTTGTGGGCCATTATCTGTTATTAACTCATGTGGAGTTCCATGATGAGAAAACTGTACATTTACAGTATGTTATTACATTGTGGCTCGATACGGTATGTAACAGGTCAATTAAAAAAAAGACTGGTAGTCCACTAATGAGGTAATCTTTTCCATTTAATGCAACTAGATCTTTGCCAATGTTTGACCAAAGGTGATCAAGAATTTAATTTAGTTCTAGTAGTTCTTTCACATTCTTTTTGCTGCTTCTGAGCCTATTGCATGTAGCAGTGTAGATGATTTCACCTTTTTTGATACTCTTCAATATTGCTAGCTTCCAGGAAAATTTGGAAGCACTGCAACCACTTACTCCAGTTTTCTGCCAGTTTTCCTTCCATACTCAATGATTCAGGTGGATTCATTTGCTCCATTTTTGCCAAAAATTTAGTTTTCTTCTGACACTATGTAATAAAGGGTAGCAACCAGAAGTGTTGATAAGAGACTTATCTTTATTGCCTCACCCCAGTCACATGACGTGGAGCAGGGTTACAAAAGGGCAATACCCCATCAGATGTCACCATTGATTCCTGTTGCTACTGTTACAGCTCCTACCTTTTGTCTTGGCGGGGGCAGAGTGGGGGCACACAGCATGTCTGCTTTCCCTCCACCATTTTTGCAGGCCGTCTCCTATTATTCTCTCCCTCTGCAATCTTTCATGTCCCCTTCTGGCAACTGTGCCTGAGATTTTCTCTCTCTCTCATATTCCTCCCCTCTGGAGTGTTTTTCCTTCCTTCCTTTCCCATCTAAGGATATCTTTCTTTTCCTTGATCTCCAGGGTTCTCACTGTCTCTTCCTTTCTCTCCATGCCCCATGGTTGTTTCCCCCTTGTGTTCCTCTTTCCTCTCTCCCAAACTCCCCTCAAGGAAATTGCTTTCATTGCTTAAGGCTGATGGGGTCTGGTAACACTCTGAGGTTCCACTGAAACACTCAGATTAGCGGCAGCAAGACAGTAGAAAGAAAGGCAATCTCTGGCAGCTACAGCAGTGGCTCCTAGTGGCAGGATGAGAGAATTGTAGGCCAAAAAAAAAATCCATTCTATGGTGCTCTAGCATCTGAGCATCCCATGAGCATTAATGAATTTACCTTCACAACAACCTTGTGAAGAAGGAAAGTATAATCTCCATTTTATAAGTAGGGGAACTGAGGAAAAGGGAAAATAAATGACTTGTCCAAAGTCATAAAGCTTGAGGATAGAATTCAGATAACCTAAAGCCCAGTGCAATGCTTTGGCCAAAAAAAATTCTTATTCTAAGTTAGCAGGAATGTATGGAAATGGGCTTCTTTTGTCTCCCAATGCCCAGATTCACAGAAGTTTCCAAAAGGGTGAATATTGTAATTGTTGTGTTTTTTCCATTTCTGTTCTTCTGTTTCATCAGTACATGCAGTATGCATCTCTTTGTTATATATTTGTACAGTGCTCAGCACCATGGGAAGACAATATCATTGACAGAAGAACTCAATAATGGAAAAGAAAGTTTGTGTCAATGGCAAATACATGGCATGGTTTCTATTTCCATGGGAGATCAGCAAGGACGTGTCCTGTCACTGTCGTTGATTGGTTGATGAATAAGCTCTAGGAGACAGCTGTCAGTGGCATTAGGCTGTTTGACATTTCAAATATGCCAAAGACATTGTCTAATTGGCTAAGTTTGGTGAATCGCTGCAGCTGATAGCTAGTCTGGTTGGGCAAAAAGCAGCACGCATTGGTCCAGTTATTAATCCAGATAAAATTATGTCCTTCACCATTACCATCAAGCAACTTCCAACTCTGAATTACAACCAGTGTAGTATTAACTTGTCTGGATGGGATATTGAACAGGTGGCAACTGTCAAATACTTGGGAGCATCATAGACAGTCCTGGAGGATGCTCAAAAGATGTGGATGCTTGTATAGCAGTAGCTGCTGCCATGTTTCAGGCCCTTCTGTGGCCTCTGTGGAGACATTGTGACATCAAGCTTGCTACGAAGTTGTGGCTCACAGTTATACCAACTTTATTGTACATCAGTGAAACTTGGGCACTGAGGAAAGCTGAAGAGCATCAGACTGACATTTGTGATTCTTGCATCTTCATCAGCTGCTCCATGTTAAATGGCAGGACAAGATCAGCAAGGAGGATATTTGTACCTGAACTCACCAACCGCCTCCATCAGCACTGATTCGGTTGCAGTGGCGTTCTTGGTACGACATGTTATTAGGGTGGAAGATCAATGAATTATGAAGTGTGTTTACTAAGGCATGCCAATATGTAGCCAGTGATTCACATCACTTTGGTGGTGCGATAAGATCGCAGATGTCAGATGCAGACTGAACATCCAGCCAGACTGCCTTAAAGACCTTGCTAGAGATCAGCCCAGGTGGCAATTGATCTGCAAGGAGGCTATATCCTTTTGGAATTTGCCATGATGATGACGACGACGATGATAATAACAAAATGGGGCTTTGGCCAGTATTACTGCTACTACTAATGATGATGTTGATGTCCCATTAGAAAACCGGTACTCAGAGGACTTGGAAAATATTTCTTTTTTCCCAGGTAAATATAACAGTTGAAAAGAAACTGGGACCAGGGACCCTTCAACATCAGAAATCTGTGAAAGAGTGGTTGAATTACCTTGAAACCGACTCTGAAGGCAGTATAATTGAGTGAATCGTATAAAGTGATAGATTTCGGCTGAACCCTGCCACTGCTGTGACCTCCTGTCTCTCTCATATATCTTTACTTGTACTTCAGGCCCACGCTGTTGATCTTAGTTTGTCTGTGTAGTGATAGCACCCTCTACTGCCTCTTAAGCAATCTGCAGACTGACTGCAACTGATAACAGGTGCTGAAGAGGATCAATTCTCCAACATTTATTGACCCATAACTCTAAGGAACTCTTGTATAAAGTTTTTCCTCATGAGAACTGCTTACATCACTTTAAGATATCATTAAAAATTAGATGTTAACCTAAAGGAAACTTCTTCTCTGGGTGTGCAATTGTACACGCAGAAGTTTATCCATCTACTGAGCTAAAATATTCACCATGTTTCTTGTCGTTTTTCATACATTGGTGAAGAATTATCTCCTCAATTTCCATTCTGTTAGGCACATGAAGAGCAAAACACAAAGTTTGTCAGTGTCTGAGCTTTGTTAGAAATATGAAATAGCACTAGATCAAATTTCACTGACAGGAAATTGCCACTCTTCAGCATTTTGACCTTAGTCAAGAATTACAAGTATTATGGACGGAAAGTGCCCTTTCTCTCCACCCTAAGACACTTTGTTTTCACTTAGCCATTTATTGTATATTTATTGTACAAGGCTAAGAGTTTTACCCCTTCTCATATACTGAAGTTACATTTTTAATTCCCTGAACTTAGAACCAGACATTCTCAGACATAACCCAAAATCCTTTGCATCAGTTTCCATAGCGCTTCAGAGAAAGTGTCACATCCTGCAGGATTGCATGTCCTGTAGTGGCAATTAGCATATGGGATATTTCTGGTGCCTGAGAAGGCCTGGATGTAAGCAACTTGGCAAATCCACTTCAGTACAACTGAAACAAGAGCTGGTTCACGACCCACCATTCCTAAAGAGTACTTTTGGTGATTTCCTTGGGGGGACACATTATGAATGTTTTTGGTTTGGTTTTCATAAGTAACAATATAATATTGTGCTGTAAAGAGTGTAATAAACATACTAGCAATGTTGTTGTAGCTGTGTTGGTCCCAGGATATCAGAGAGACAAGGTAGTTCAAAAACATGTCTCTTTCATCAACAGAAGTTGGTCCAATGAAAGATATTAGCTCATCCACCTTGACTGTCTAATCTGAACATATAATATAAAGCTCTTTTTGATTAAACATTTATATGGAGAGTTCAGACTGGAAAGGGAGATGGATGCTGGCAGTGGGGCCAGTGGAGAGCTGAGTTAGGGAAAAAAACATTGTGGGTAAGGCATAGAGAGGATTAAAATTAGAAATAAAAAAGGTAGTGGCATTTTTCCAAGTTCCAGCATAAATCAAGTTCTGCTTATTTAGAACATAAGAACAGCCATAGTGAGTCAGACCAATGGTTCCTCTAGCCCAGTATTCTGTTTTCTGACAGTGGCCAATGCCGGTGCTTCAGAGGGAATGAACAGAACAGGAATCATCAAGTGATCCTTCCCCTGTTGCCCATTCCTAGCTTCTGGCAAACAGACACTTCAGAGCATGGTTTTGCTAACAGCCATTGATGGAATCATCCTTCCTCAACTTATCTAGTTCTTTTTTGAACCCTGCTATAGTCTTGGCCTTCACAACATCCTCTGGCAAAGAGTTCCACAGGTTGACTGTGCGTTGTGTGAATAAATACTTCCCTTTGTTTGTTTGTTTGAAACCTGCTGCCTATTAATTTCATTTGGTAACCCCTAGTTCTTGTGTTATGAGAAGAGGTAAATAATACTTATTTACTTTCTTCACCCCAGTCATAATTTTTTATAGATCTCTATCATATCCCCCTTTACTCATCTCTTTTCAAAGCTGAAAAGTCAGTCTTATTAATCTCTCCTCCATATGGAAGCTGTTCCATACCTCTAATCTTTTTTGTTGACCTTTTCATACCTTTTCCAATTCCAATATATATCTTTTTTTGAGATAGGGCAACCAGATCTGCACACAATATTCAAGATGTGGGCATACCATGGATTTATATAGAGGTAATATGATATTTTCTGTCTTATTATCTATCACCTTCCTAATGATTCTGTTAGCTTTTTTGACTGCCACTGCACGAGTGAATGTTTTCAGAGCACTATCCACAATGACTTTAAGATCACTTTCTTGAGTGGTAACAGTTAATTTAGACCCCATCACTTTATATGTATAGTTGGGATTATGTTTTCCAAAGTTCATTACTTTGCATTTATCAACATCGACTTTCATCTGCCATTTTGTTACCCAGTTTTGTGAGATCCGTTTGTAACTCTTTGCAGTCTGCTTTGGACTTAACTATCTTGAGTAATTGTGTATCATCTGCAAATTTTGCCACCTCACTGTTTACTTCTTTCTTCAGATCACTTATGAACATGTTGAACAGCACTGGTCATAGTACAGACCCTTGGGGGACACCACTATTTCCCTCCCTCCATTCTGAAAACTGACCATTTATTCCTACCCTTTGTTTCCTCTCTTTTAACCAGTTATTGATCCAGGAGAGGACCCTTTGACCTGGCCTTGCCTAGAGTAGCCACCTGAAAATGCCAAGGTCAGGGCAGGCTGCATAAGGAGAGCAGATTCTCCCAGAACTGGTGGGTGACACTGAAGTCAAACTTCCCAACCAGCCACAAACAATACTTCTGATTCCCCACACTGGTTATCGAGAAGCTAAAACAAAATATACACAGCCCTCTTTACTGCATTTCAGTCTCTGGCTCCCAATAAGCCACTAGGTCCAGTAAAGAGATAAGTTATTTAAAACTCTATGCTCTTTACCAAAAAAGTTCTCCTGTCCTCAAAGGGTCAGCCACATTACCAGATCAATACAAATTTAGATCTTACCCAAGATACGATGCTGTCAGCCAATCCTTTAGTAACTAAAACTTAAAGGTTTATTATAAAACGAAAGAAACAAATTATAAGAGAAATGTAAAATGATTAAAGCAATCACATACATAAAAATTATTTGAAAGTCCATATATATCAGGTTTCAAGTAGAATTGTGGAGTTTGCAGGCTTGTATAGTCCCTCTGGTGTACATCCAGTACCTGGATGGGTCTCAGTCCTTTGTTTCACAGCTTCAGTTCAGTTGTAGGTGAGTTGATCCAGAGGTAGGCTGAAGACCAAAGACTGAAAACAAAGTGGATGTGGTGTAGCTGCCTTTTATGTCCCTTGGCCTTTGCTATGCTGCTTGTGGAAATTTACAGAAATAAGATGGACTTTAGGGTCATATGAGTAAGTCCTGGTGACTCATCAGATGTAGTCCTGGCTCCTCTCCCTGGGACCCTTGTACCTGTAAGTTTTTTTTAATGGGCCATTAAGCAGCTAGTGCTGCAGCCATCCTGTCTGGGGTGTTGCCCAGAAACACAACATAAATTGAAATACAGATTCATCAAACATATCCATAACTTCCAATACAAATATGACACATACACATAAACAATATAATCATAAAAACAACAAGAGATCTGTGGCACTTTAAAGACTAACAAATTTAATATTTGCAAACATAAGCTTTTGCCATTCCCCCACCAGCACGATCTATTCTGTCCTTCCAATATATTTTGTACCCTGATATTACTGTGTCCCATTGATTATCCTCATTCCACCAAGTTTCTGTGATGCCTATTATATCAATATACTCATTTAATACGAGGCACTCAAGTTCACCCATCTGAATATATAAACTTCTACAATTTGTATATAAGCACTTTAAACAATCGTCACTTTTTAGCTGTCTGCCACTTGAGAAGCCAGAATAAGATACCACTATTGTTATTCAATATTGGCACTGAATCCCTGGTGTTCTAAGTATGATCACATGTGCTCTACTGTCTTCCTTACATTGGATTGCCCCTCAATGCAAAAATGCACCTAAGACCTCTGCTAAGCTCCTTGGGCTTGACTTGGCTTGGCTTCCTTGACTGGAGGAAAAAAACAAGTGGGGGTAACTTGCCCATTCACCACCCACTTGTGGTGCCAATGAGCTTACATTATTATTATTGGGCCTCTGCGATTACATCTCATTGAAATGAAGAGGGCAGTTTACACTTCTCAAAGAGTTTTTGTTTCAGGATGTTTGCAAACTCACATGGCACTTCATTAGTTACACTTGAGTCACATAAGTAGGACTCTACCAAATTCAAGGTCCGTTTTGGTCAACTCAGTTTCACAGCCAGAGAGGGTTGCTGCTGGGCTCTGAAGCTGAGAAGCAGCTGAGAAGCTTCCTGCAGCTGGACAAGGCTCCTAGAAGTCAGTCCAATCTCCCCCCTGCTGCTGGGAACACCCCAGCAGGGGGCTTCACCTAGTTCTGGCAGAAACCCAGAACCAGGGCACCCTGAACCCCAGTGGTGGAAGCCTGGGTGCTCTGAGCCTCAGCAGGAGCCGCGGGGGCATAAGCCCAGGTGCCCCGAGCTGCGGCTGAAGCTCCCAGCACCATGGGGGAGATGGATTTCATGGTCTGAGACATGTTTTTCACAACCGTGACACTGGCAAGGCCCTAAACATCATCATTCTGAATGTGTTCTCTGCAACCATATGGGCTAGAGCCTTCCACACCCCCCCCTAGGTCTCCCAACTCAAGCCATGTGTTCAGGATTGGGAATCAGGAAATCTAGGTTCAATTCTCAGCTCACTGTGCTGAGTGATGCTAGCCAAACCCCTTATCTCCTCTGAGCCTCAGCTTTGAATCATAGAAGGTTAGGGATGGAAGGGACCTCGGGAGGTCATCTAGTCAAACCCCCTGCTCAAAGCAGGGCCAATCCCAACTAAATTATCCCAGCCAGGGCTTTGTCAAGTCAGGCCTTAAAAACCTCTAAGGATGGAGATTCCACCACCTCCCTAGGTAACCATTCCAGTTCTTCACCACTACCCTAGTGAATTTTTTTTTACCTAATTCCAACCTAGATCTCCCCCACTGCAACTTGAGATCATTGCTCTTTGTTCTGTCATCTACCACCACTGAGAACAACCTAGCTCCATCCACCTGGAACCCTGCTTCAGGTAGTTGAAGGCTGATATCAAATCCCCCCTCACTCTTCTTTTTGGCAGAGTAAACAAGCCCAGTTCCCTCAGTCTCTCCTCATAAATTATGTGCTTCAGCCTCCTAATAATTTTTGTTGCTCTCCACTGGACTCTCTCCAAATTGTCCACATCTTTTCTGTAGTGAGGGGCCCAAAACTGGACACAATACTCCAAATGTGGCCTCACCAATGCTGAATAGAGGGGAATAATCACTTACCTCATTCTGCTGGCAATGCTCCTATTAATGCCTCACAATATTCCATTAGCCTTCTTGACAACAAGAGCACACTGTTGACTCATATCCATTTTCTTGTCCACTGTAACCCCCTTTTTTAAAGATTGGCATACATTTGCCTTTTCCAATCGTCCGGGACCTTCCCCAATCACCATGAGTTTTCAAAGATAATGGCCAACGGCTCTGTAATCACATCAGCCAACTCCTTCAGCATCCTTTGATGCATTGCATCCAGCCCCCTGGACTTGTGCATGTCCAGCTTTTCTAAATAGTCCTGAACCTGTTTTTTCCCCACTGAGGGCTGCTCACTTCTCTCCATACTGTGTTGCCCAGTACAGTAGTCTGGGAGCTGATCTTGTTTCTGAATATAGAGGCAAAAAAAGCATTGAGTACTTCAGCTTCTTCCACATCATCTGTCACAGGTTGCCACCCCATTCAGTAAGGGGCCCACACTTTCCCTGACCTTCTTGTTGTTGCTAACATACATGTAGAAACCCTTCTTGGTACCTTTCACGTCCCTTGGTAGCTGCAACTCCAGTTGTGCTTTGGCCTTCCTGATTTTACTCCTGCATGCTCAAGCAATATTTTTATACTCCTCCTTAGTCATCTGTCCAAGCTTCCACTTCTTGTAAGCTTCCTTTTCATGTTTAAGCTCACCAAAGAGTTCTCTGGTAAGCCAAGCTGGTTGCCTGCCATATTTGCTATTCTTTCTGCACATCAGGATGGTCTGTTTCTGCGCTCTCAATATTTATTTAAAATACAGACAGCTCTCTTGGACTCCTTTCCCTCTCATATTAGCCTCCTACGGGATCCTGCCCATCGGTTCCCTTAGGGAGTCAAAGTCTGCTTTTCTGAAGTCCAAGGTCCATGTGCTGCGGTTCTCTGTTCTTCCCCATTTGTCAAATGGGAATAATAATGGTTCCTTACTTGAGAGGAAGGTGGGAAGGCTAAATTCACTGGACATTTATACGCATGATGAGACTCTCCAGTTACTTTAGTAAAGCTTATTACACAAAGTGTGGGAGGCATACATTCCTTCAGCATATTTCCCACCTCCATGGGGTGTAGATACTTTCAGTAGCAAGAGGTTATGCCATAAACTGCATGCACAAGATTTCCCGCACCCGCCTCTGAAGCAGCAGGTATTGGCCCAGAACTAGCTGCCCCTGGTGTGGCACGTCCTAGGTTCCTCGGCTTGCGAGATACCCAGAGACTAGTAGGCACCAGGAAAATGCCTGCAGCTAAATAGGGGCCAGCCAAGCAGCCCCGCTCCTGCAGCACCCACTGTCCCCACCCCACCCAGCCCTAGTGTCTCAAAGGCGGTGGCAAGCGGAGGTGGTAAGCAGAGACCACAAGGTTAGGCAGGGGCAGGCACACTGGGCTCCCCAGGCACTCCGACCCCAGCCGGGCTAACAGGGCACGCCGGGGTGCAGCCTCCCGGACCGACTCGCCCGGCCTCCCTCAGGGCGCGCTCTCCCGCCTCACAGCAGGGGCCGGCTGGGCGGGGTCGCCGCAGCTCAGGCAGCGTCGCGGGGAGCCGCGGGGGGCAGCACGGAGCAGCTTCGCGGCCCCGCCCAGCGCTCGATGGTGCGGGCTCGGGGGCGGGGCGGGGCGGGGCGGCTCTTAGCTTAGCTTTCCGGCTCCGGGGTAGCAGGAGGCAGCCGGGCGGGGCGGTCGGTGCTGCTGCTGCTGCTGCTGCTGCTGCTGCTGCTGCTGCTGCGCGGGATGGTGCTGCTGGAGAGCGAGCAGGTGCGGGCCGGGCCCCTCTCCCGGGCTTCATAGCCCCCCGCGCCCGCCTCCAGGGACCCCAGGCCGGCGGGGGCGGGCTGCCGGGCATCTCTTCGGCCACTGTCCGGAGCGGAGCCGTGCCACACGTACGGGGCCCCTGTAGGGGAGGTGTCCCGGGCTGGCCGCCCACCGTTGGCTGGGCCGGGCTGCTCCGTGGCCGCAGCCGGCACGATGGCAGCAGCGCCCCGGTCTGGGCGCAAGATGCCCCCCTACGATGCGGGCCGGGCGAGCCAGGGCGTGGGGTGAAAGCACCGCTGACCCTCCCGGGGGCGCAGCAGGGCCGGCGAATCTCCGGTGGCTCGAGCTAGGCCGAGTCTGGGCTGCGTCTTGTTTGCCTGGTTGCAGGCAGCGGTGGCTTGAAGGGGCCATTGGCCGGCAGCAGAAGCGCAACGCTGCGGGCCTGGCTGCTCTAAGGGGCCGTTTCACCCCGGCTTGTGGGGGTGGTTTCTTTCCTGGCCTTGCACTCCTTAGGGGCCGGTGAAAATAGAGGGGTCGGGCTGACTTTCAGGTTCGCATAGGCCAGCAAATTACTGGCCTGTTTGATTTGCAAACCCTCAAGGAAAGGTGTAAATCCAGCTGACGTGTTTTCCACTGATTTAAAAAATATAAACTTTTTATAAAAGAACACACTAATACAAACACTCAGTGCTACTAAAACGGACACAATTCTGCATGGTAGATTTTACAAAACATTGCTGATAAACCTAAATGTTTGGACCCAGTGTTCTCCACAGGCTTACTTTAAATAGCTTAGCTGCCTGTGCCTTTTGGATGAAGGAGGCTATCTATATAAACACTTTCTTCATACAACACTTGCACTGATTTAACCCATGCAAATTGTGTGTATAAGTTGTTGGGAAGCATTGTGTTGTAAGATTGCTACTGTAGTGAGACATCAGCTGTTAATTACATTGAGAATGGCAATATTTGCTATCTAGCAGAAAACTGTCCTGTGTGTTGATTTTTTTTTCTCAGTGGCAGTTCTTAACCAGAGATGGGTCTCTTTCATTTGCAGTTCTTGACAGAGCTAACAAGGCTTTTTCAAAAATGCAGAACCTCAGGCAGTGTTTACATAACACTGAAAAAATGTAAGTATCAGTGCCTTTTGTATTGGCTTGAAGGGACACAGTCAGTTTAATTCAAAGTTCTTCTGTTCCTAATAATTTAATGACATTAAATGACAATTTAAAAATATTATCTTGTTGCTATGTATGCTCTTTGTATACTTTTTACATTTCTCTCAGCTTGGACAAAGAAAAGTCAAGTCAGTTTCACTTTCAAATTCTTAGTGATGTGATGTTTGAAATTTAAACATTGCAGGGAAATGTTGAACAGTTCTCATTGGAACTTTTTAAAATAAATATGGAAATTATATTCTCAGAATTATAAAAACTGCAGAGAGGAGGAGAACAGCAAAACAGCTCACTATCCATTCCTGTGGGGATGGCATATGCTGCATAACTTCAGGGTATAACCTTTGATATGGTGCCTTGGATTCCAAATTGCTTTGAAAGCTAGTGGTATACAGCTTGGTGGTGGTGGTGGCAGGCATCCTCTTGATGCACTAAGATTTTGGATAAACTTACTAGTTTTAGTAAAATCTGGATAAACAGATTAAAACATGCTTTTGGTTTTCAATACAGATGATGGTCGAACAAAACCCATTCCACGTAAGGGCCATGTGGAAGGTTTTGAGCCAGCAGACAATAAATGTCTTTTGAGAGCAACAGATGGAAAGAAGAAGATTAGCACCGTGGTAAGCAGCAAATCTGTGTCAGAGAGAGCGTGCAAACTCATTTGTTCGTGAAATAACTTTGTATGATTGAGGCTGAAGGCCAACTTTAGTTCATGTAAAATTGTCTGGAATTTTTACATGTGGTGGATAAACCATCAGTGTCAGGGATGACGGCAGTCACAGCTTGGGCATAGGGAGATAGCCTGGACATTTGGATGCTGGAGACATGGGGCTCAGCATTCCTAAGAGAATTTGAATGTGCTGTGGGAGAACTTGAATGGATGTCACAAATGAATGAAAATTAATCTGAAGAGAGTGCCTTATGTTGAAAAACTAGCCAGGATAACTTAGTCTGTAATAGAGAGACAAATGAAAAGTGCTGGAATAAGCAGATAAGTAATTGGCTTGGGATTTTACATTGACATTTGTATCTGTTTGAAAGTGTGTAGATTTGGAGATGAAATGCTACTCTCTTACTGAAACATGACTTAAATGGTGGGGGGGAGGAGGAGGAGATGAGGTAGGGAAGGGAGAACTGTTACCAAGAGTACTTTCCTGTTATCCTTCCACATGGTCTCTGTATCCATATTGATGCCAACTCAACATGTGACTGAATGTGATCACTTGATCGGACAGCTTCAGGTTAAGTGCTGCTAGGTGGGACCAGGTGCTGTAACTGACAGGCAAATGTCTATTGAAATCTTTAGTCCTAGGATAAAATGTTTACTGTATTTCATGCTGAACACCCTAATTTGCTTTTCACAGGTAAGCTCAAAGGAAGTAAATAAATTCCAAATGGTAAGTTTCCTATGCCCCATGTCTCTCTTCTTCCCTTTTTGTTCTGTATTGTAAGGAGGAATATTCAATAATTTAAGTGAAAACATTGAAGCTACAAATCATTCACCTATCCCAAAATGGGTAGGTTGGTTAAGTACTTAAAAGTTATAGGATAGGTGCTTTCAACAAATTGAAGTGTAGCTCTCTATCTTGGTATGTATATAGACTTCCCATCTGTATTTGTATGAAATTCTCCAAAGCATCTTATTTATCACTGTGGGGAAGAAATGGGTGATTGTTTCCTGATGAGTTTGAAGAGTCTGTAAAAAGGAGCTATATGGAAATACAGGTTGTCTAAATGGAAGACTTTGTATAGTTTTTATTTTTAACCACAGTGCACTGCCTCTGAGTACTTGATCTATCTTAAAGTGGTTATTTCATGATTGCAGGCCTATTCCAACCTGTTGAGAGCGAACATGGATGGCCTGAAGAAGAAAGACAAGAAAAGCAAAAATAAGAAAAGTAAAGCAACACAGTGATGGAACAGAACGTCTTTCCATCACTGCAAGATTCGCATTCTAGCCTTCAAAGTCCATTTCTTCCTGAGTCACCACTTTTCTTTGGCTGTGGAATAGTGAGATGTGAACAATACTAGCACTTCAATAAAATGAAAGTAAAAGGTGGTTTCTGTAGATTGTTTGGCAGCAGTATTCACAGGGTTACACTGACACCTCTTCACTTTCAGCTGCCAACTAGTTTTGTATTTGCACTAGTGTATTCTTAAGCAGGATGGTCAGTGTAAACTATTTTGGGGAATACTACTGGCTGGTCACAAGGGCAAAGTGAGAATAGATCTTAAGTAGCAGCGACTGAAAACAATTTTGTAGATAGGCCTTATGTAAACTAAGTAGGTAAGTTGAGAAGTAGTAGGAACATTGATATTTTTTTCTATTAATTTAGCTTCTAGCAGTTGCTGAAGGATAAGCAGCCAAAAAAGCAAGTTCTAGAGCTTCATATGTTCCAGTTGTAATGTCTGTTTTAGTAAGTATCATACTTCTGAATACGTGTCCAGGGATTTGCAGCTTCTTACTTTGAATGGTTAAATTGTAAATACAGGATCTCCTGATGCTTTGGTATGAACAAGTAATGTGAAAAAATATTTACTTTGTTTAAAAGGAACATCAAATGCATGTGGTTGAAATGATTACTGCAAGTTTTAGTCTTTAGTGAATGAGTGGTCTGATCATATGTTTGCAGTGGGGATCCAAGCAGCCAGTCACGTCTCATACTACTTACACGTAGTGAGACGGGCATTAGAACCTCTACTTGTGCACACATATAGAACCTTTTGTACTTGTATAAATAGGTATGGACTTTCCTTGAAGCATTCTGAGCTGTCTATAATTTCTGTTCTAAAACACAACTGGCCCCCTCCTCTGGAGAAAGAGGAAGGTAATGTCTGTACTCACTCTTTGCTGAAAGTAAAGGGTGATAGCTAGCCTTAGTATGACCTCCTACATGCTGCTATATAATAAAGGGGTAGAGACACTGCAGCTGGAAAAGTCACTTAGTACAGGACTAAGCAGCAGCTCAAATAAAGGTAGTGTACTTGTGGAAAAACAATCCACGTGGATGTAAGGACCTTATACCTGTGTAATCAAACCAAATGCTAGGGTCAAACTCTGAATGGGAAGAACTGCTGGACGTTTGCGTGGCAGAACTCCAACACCCACTCCTCAGCAAAAGATAGTTAAGCAATCCTGTAAATAAAGTTGTACCCTTAATTAACAGGGGGAAATGGTATGAATGTCTCTTATCACAGCACTTAAGTGCTGCAGTTGTGGAGCAGGATCCAGATCTGCTAGGCCCCATGCAAACTAACAAAAACCATCCCTGCCCCAAAGAATTTACACTCAAAGATGTTAGGATTGCTTAAGTCTCTCTCCTAGGATCCTATTCTTAACACTGCTAACCTCTTAGGCTGGAATTTTCCATATTGGATTTCTGCCTGAGGATGGTTTTGTTTGGTGGGGAAAGTTACAGCCAACACAGGTCAGCTGTTTCTGAAAATGTTTAGGAAAAACATTTTAAGATTCTTAAAGTTTCTCAGTGGAACAGTGTTAGCACCTCCCTATTTTGGAGTAAAGATGTGAAACTTTGCAGCTGGTGGGGTACTCTGGGATCAGAGAGGATAGCTTTCTGCTGTCCTAGAGAAATTTCACTCAACCTTGATTGAATTATAAGCTTCTAAAAAAAAATCACCATTTGCATATGCTTAGAGGCATGTTAGCAAAATATGCTGCTATCTGTACCAGCTCTGGGCCAAGACTTTTCTTGAAATTGCTTCTCACTGCAGCCAGATACCAGAAGAGGCTGTCAGAGGCCATAGAAAAAAAGTGATCTGACTTAAATGTAGATACTGGGGAAGACCAATGAGAGCAGAGGGGAAATGGTGGGTATGTAACCATAAAAAGACTCCCCTCCAGATGCACAAAGGGGGGAAGTTAAGGCAATTTACCTTCACTTTTAAAAATGCCTAATAAAAAAAAAATTCGAGAAGGAATGAGTAACTTCTCTCTCTATGTAAGCTGTTGGGACACAATGGTGTTTATTTTCAAAGCAAACCTCTCCCTCATTCCAAAAAGATCTGTTTATATTAGTGTTGTAAAATTCATTCCTGCTGATTCTTGCACTAAAAATGAATGTGCTATCGGGGGATTGTAGGACGCCTTATTTTAAGATCACAGTTGAGTAAGAACATTCAGGGGGTTTTCATCCCATATGCTGCTGCTTAATACCATACATATTTGAAAAACACTGGCTACTCAGTTAAAACAGCTTTTTTAGTGAAAATTTAAGTTAGTCCTATTCAGTAGCTTGCAGCATTAACTGATGTGATAAGACAGCTGCAAAATATAGAAATTTGGGAACAGCTCTGCAATTCTTTTGCTGAGTTAGTTTCACTTTCCCATTCATTTTCTTTGCTTAACACTGATGCTGTGCAAGTAATATGACTATGCATTAAGAAATAACCATTTAACATTTATTTTGAACTTTTTTAGATGACACTTAAGTTTTACATATAAAAATGCAAAGTATAAAGCAGGACACTGCACGCTAAAAAAATAAAGGCAGTAATTGCCCGAGTCTTTTTATATCACAGCTTATTGAAATTCCATGAAAGTATATATTCCTATATCAAAAGTCGTAATGAATGTGCTTCAACTAATTCACATTTGATTGATAGTTTTGGTTCCAGATTATGCAGATTTTGGTAATGTCCCGTGCTATTTAAGTATTCCACCAACTCTTGCCTCTTTAGAACTAAAACAGAATTTTGTAGTAGTCATCTCGATAAGAGTACAGGATAAGTATAGGAATTCTGTAGAGGGAAAAAAACCAATATTAGAATTTACTTCCAAGAAAACAGAGTAATTCAGTGATCATTCTAAAGGTTCCAAAAAATATTTTTTTTTCTTCTAGAGCCAGGAGAATTCAGTGGCTATCATTTGCTCTTAAGAGGTTAGAGATGGGAAAGATCTTCTTAGTAAATCCTGCTATAAATGCAGGATTAGTCTAAATTTTTCTTGTGCTATGTCCACTTACTTTAAAAGTAATAGTACTTCTAGTTTCCCTGAAGACTATTTCACAAGCAAAGATCCCACTGTTGCTTTTCCTAAAATTTAGTCTAATTTTTTCTCCTAATTTCAGCCCTTTCCTCATTATACCTATTTTTTGCTATCCTAAATAAGAATTCTCTCAATCCCTTAATGTTTCCAGATGACTAAGGCTTTGAATTCTAGAACAGAGACTTATGTAGTTTTCTTCCACTTAGGCAGAAGGAGAGAGAGATTTCACTTTGACCGTGTGGTCTAATTGATGTAGGGTAACATTCACCATCATTGGCAATCCAGGTAGCAGATATTTTAATGGAATGTCAGCACTTCAAAGAATACTGCCCTATGAAGCTATGCTGAAGAATATTTGTGAAAGGGTTAGTGTTGCTAAATAAATATATTAACATTTTTTTTAACATAAAAGGGCTAAGTTAGGATTGATAAAACTTCTCATTCTACAGTAGCTTTAACATTATTAAATTGGCTTTCAGTAGCAGCTGAGTGGCAAAGAATCAATTTGAGAGACCTCTAAACTAACTTCAATATAAAGTGTTTTTTCCTGATAAGGCTCTGACTCACAAATTTAGTTTTTTCTCAGATAAAGTAGAAGTAGATCCTCTGGAAGTCTGCTACTAAAGGAGAGTGTGCCGTCACTGGATTCTGGTATTCAAAGCTTTGTAAGCCACTGAGGAATACTGGAATTTGTCTACACTGTTGATGCATGACTAGTATCTTGTTTCATTCTTTTCTGAAGTGTTTGATATCTTCAGTACTGAAAGGCACTATTATTAGAAAGCCAAATTCTAGTTTCACTGAATGATTCAACCAAAGTTAACTGAATATTGCTCTCGAAGGGGGAAGAGTGGCTCTCAATGGACTGCACAAAAAGTCAAATATTAACTTTGAAACATTCAATTTTTAATAAAAATGAAATTGTCAATGAAAAGTTAAACCAGATTTGAGTTCTAAATTATTTTCTCTATCTACACATTTCTTTTCTGCATTTATGCTTAGGGTATTTTAACACGTTTTACTGCATATAAATGGAAAGAGTTTAAGTCTTTTCAACTATGCCAAATACCTGCAGCTTCCACCAAAATCAGTGGGAGTTATGGATACTCAGCAGTTCTAAAATCCAAGTCTTTGTGTGTCAAGGAAATTCTGCACAGCTGACATAAGAGAACAGATTCCCAGCTATCAGAACACACATCTGTCCAAATATGTTACTAGTTACACTGCCAAAAGCCAAATGTGTAAATTACATGGAAAGGAAAATGTGAGATTAAATGTGAGCTAACATCTCCCTGCCTAGAATTTTACATATTCCACAGTTCAGTTATATACTTCAGTACATATTACAAGATTTTTCTTATAGTTGTATAACTGTGGTGTTTAGATGAATGTTAGGTCACACCTTAAGACCATAAAAATGGGGACAAGAGGACCAGTCAGGTGTGTTCACCTTAAGGTAAACTGAGGAGTAATTTTAGGAAATATCCATATGGAGTAAGACACTTTTTAAAAGGGTCTATTCTTTGCCTTTCTCTAGAGAAAATTTACAGCAGCCCATTTACCAGAGTTCAAATGTGTGGAATGGCTCAATTGTTGTGGCACCTACAGCAGTGTAACAAATACATTACCTTTTTTCTATTTTGATATTGTAAATTTCATCACAAATGGATTTTAAGTATCTCTGCTTCGGCAATCGTGACATCAATTGTCTCACAGTCGTGTAAAAAACTTGTTCATCTTCATCACACTAAGGAAAAAGAATGAGGTATTTTCATATATATTACATTGCATTATGAAAGAAAAATATAGCGAAAAAGGACTAGCAGTGAATGGTTTATTTTTCTGAAGGTCATGCAGGCAGAATATCAGTTACTCCTTAACCTGCCAAAGAAGTAGCTGCTTGAAACAAAATGCACAAAACTACATGTACAATTTGGCTCTGTTATAGCACAGATCTTTGCAAGGAGGCTGCTGGTCATCAAATTCTCCTCTCCTACAGTATGACAGCAAGCATCATGGCTTGAGCAGCCCACTCTTCCTCTACAGAGTTATCACCACAGTGAAAATGCTTGCATCCTCCTTTCCCACCCATATTCTTTTGCCTGTACAAACAGCAGATCATACTTTGGTGCCTTCTGCCAGAAGATGGGCTTTTTCCCTTCTGAACTGATCAAGGCAAAAAAAGAATATCTGATATGAACATGATTTCGATGTTTCTTCGATTTCCAATATTTAGGCTACTTACACAATTGTGTGGCTGATTTAACATTCCTATGAGCATCTTTACTTAGCATCACTTGATATTGTGTATATATATTTTGCACTTGTATTAACATTAACATTTATTAATTTCTTGACTCAAAATAAGTTTCCCACTATACCCTTCTAAAGGTAATATGCAAATTTGCCAGAACTACTTGCAGTTCTCTAGTCTCACCAGCAGGTGGCACTGTAATACAAACAGCTATAGCAGAGCATAATTTTGGCTCCTGCTACATTCAGCACAGCCTGTGCCTTTTGCATGTTATGCTGATCAATTCTAATACTTCAACGGGTTATGATTTATTTAAATATAAATAGGCACTGTTTGGTGTGGCTTTATTTTCTGTTTCTAAGGCATCTACAGTACTTTACCATATAGGCACATTAAACATTTTAAAACAAATTATTTCAATTTGTCACTCACGCATGTTTAAAAACAAACTTCTCAATAGTTAGATCTGATAACTAATTGCCAGAGGACTAACTCTGCCATTGAGAGGTAGATATGAAGGACAAGCAGGGAAGTCCAGCTACAACCCCAGGCTGGTGGGGAAGAGGAGGACTGATAGGATTTCTTTCAGGAGGCTATTAGACTGTTGTTTAGTATCAACGTCTTTCATATTAAGTTCTGTGTAGTAGAGGACTGCCAAATTTTAAGCCACACCACTTTTCCCCACTGGAAGGGAGAAGGAATTTGTCACTTCTCCACCCTCAGCTTTCCAACAACATTGAGGAATGGGAATATGGTTTTTGCTTACTTGACTCAGTTCCTCTGTTTATGCTGTTTGGGTCATCCTCCCTCACTAAGAACTCCAGTGCACACCTTTGGTGCAGCGTACTCCCATGGTGCAGTAGAGTAAAACTGGCAATTTACACTATAGCTCATAGGGTTCTGAACAGTAGCAGTAAAACTGATCAGAATCATGTTAATCTCAATGGCTGCTGCCTGGGAAAGCCATGGGCAGCCACATTGTGGCACTGCTGCTGTCTGCAGCCTCAAGACAACATTGCTCAGTTCACATTCAGAAGGTTATTTTCATAAACAAAGACTAAAAACCCCACCACCTCACTGGGTAAAGTTTCCTACTTGTGCATTTGGCAAATGAATTTTTCAAGGCCTGTTCTAAACCCTTTATATCTGTACAGAATTTGTTTAGCCTTTCTTAAATCTTTTAAAAGAAAAACTGGGTGAGAATTTTACCATTGACTTCAATAAGGACAAGATTTCACCCTATTAACTTTAAACCTTTGAAAACCTACTGTTAAATCCAAATTACATACACACGACCATTGCTTACCTCTAATGATAAGAAGTGTATTATGGTTTCTTTTGACAGATCTACCTGCAAAAAACAGCAGGGCAAAGAGGTCAATGTCAAGGAATCAAATGTTATATAGCTTACAAGTAAAAATAACTTATTTTGCCGGTTCTATTCCTGTCATCACTTTGGCCATTTGAAGATCCCAGTACTCAAAAAAGGGTCAAAAATGTAATCTCTAATTCATAAAGAAGCTTTGCAAACACATTTGGACTGCATCAGAATTTTACATATTTCTGAAGGCAAGTTATATTTGGCAGATCTCGTCTGTGTATATGGAAAGTCTTCCCTTTATTTCAAAAAAGGTGAACATGTTTGTTCGTAAAGGGCACTTGGGAAAGATGCACCGTTTTTAAGCTCTTCAGAGAGTGTTGAGAGGGAACCTAGAAAGTAACATTTAAATGTTCTTTATAGTGATAATGTAACAGCAAATTATTATTAAATCCACTACCATACAGGACTTGGAAGGAGCTGTACATCTACACATTATATAATTAGGGGCAAGTAGTTAAAATGTAAACATTTTGCTATACACTCAGCAGTCAATTCATACAACAGGCAACATTTCTCACTATACTAGCTAAACGTATGGGTTTTATTTTACAACAAATTTCTAAATTTGGTTACAATTGCCATTTCTAAAATTTGAGATTATTGCTGGTGACAGACACCTTGCTAGCAATTAACATTAATGACTCGAGTGTCAACCTGTGTAATGACCAGACATTTGCCATTTAATTTAGGCTTTAGCAAAGAGACTTACTGCTAAAATTTCAATCTCACTTGTTTTCTGTTGCAGATTAGTAATAAAGGTCTGGAGTCTTGTTTGTACCTGCAAATTAAAATGAATAGTGGGTAAAAATTTCAGGAAACAGAAGATTTAATCCTTGATAATAAACTTTGATGTGCCAGATGGTCAACTGCTAACTAGGAATATGGGGGCATCTTACATTAATAGCAGGAGTGTGAGCACAGGGCTCATGTTCACTCATGAAGTATTTTTGCCAGTAGTGAGTAGGAGTGGTAAGAGAGGATACCAGGACTATTGAGGTTAGGCAGAATGCACACATGATTGTGAATTTCCCGAGACAGAATCAAAGCTATGCTTCTTATGGGCACTTGTGGAGGCCATCTTTCACAAAGTTAAGAGAAGACACCACTCGAATCAGAGATGAGCAGCAGAATCACAGAAGGCAGTCCTATAATACGCTGTAGCTCCTCTGCAGCTCAAAGACGACGGCTGCATTTTGGGCAATAGGATATTGAATTGCTGGTACATTCAGTCCCACAGCATTACATATTGCCTTCTTTCCAGAGTAGGATGAGACAGAATCCAGCATTCTATAAAAATTGTTACGTTCTTGCATACAAAAATGTGCTTTTCTGACATGAAGAGAAAGTTACGTTCCATCATACAATCCAAATATTTTGGAAGTCAGTAAACCCTGAATATTCTATCCTCTTCGGAGCCTGTTCCTTTTTTCCCTTACATTTAGTATATTTAGCATCCACATGAGGAAAACTCCATCTATCTTTTGTACAGTGACTGGTCTAACATTACAGCACTTTGTTTTAGGCAAAATGGGCATTGTTTGTACACACCATGTTGGATAACTTTTGCTTACATCCACTACCTGGAGAGGACATAATGAAGCATTAAGCTATAGAGGGCACGTTTGAATCCACTGCATACACACTAAATACAAAATCTATGTTTAATTTGTAACCTTAACATTTTCTTAAGCACTCAAAAGTTAGGAAGTTCCAGAATTAAGGTTCCGCATACAATCTTCACTGAGCTCTCTTGTACACATGCATTATGATTGCCCCAAATCATATGGAAAATCTGTGTCAGAGTCAAGAACTGGTCTCCTTGGATCACATTCCAATGCCTTAACACCCTTGAAAAAAAATCAATTTTCCTCTTCTTGCAACTCCTTTGCTTCATTCACTATCCATTCTGCAGACTAAACAAGGCACTGATTCTGCAGGACAAATAGCTTGTGAGGCTACATGCAGGCTGGAAAAAAAAATCAACCGAAAACTGAAAAGAAAAAAATCTGCATATACCTGAGTTTCATAACGCCGTCTGACACTGGCAGACAATTTTTCAGGAGCTAGAAAACTCACATTTGGCACTACTGAAGTTCCATGTGGTTCAAATAAACCTAAAATACAAATAGTTTGAGAATGTAATTTCTCCACGTAAACAAGCATGTTATATATTCTTTTAAACAAAACCAATCCCCCCACTAATCTTAATGGGTCAAGACTTATTTATAAGGATACAATTCAGTCACGGATTCTGTGACTTTTGGGGCAGGGTAGGATCAGAGGCCTGCCCCAGGGCCGCTGCCCGACAGCTGACTGGCGGCCAGGCCCAGGGCCGCCAGGGTAGCAGCCCAGGTTGTCAGTCTCCCCTGGAGCTGGAGCAGCAGCAATCAGTCCCTGCCATTGGAGCAGTGGCAGGGCTGAAGCAGCTGCAAGCTCCAGCAGCTCGGTTTGTCCCCTCACTCCCAGGGTATTTTTATTAAAAGTCGTGGACTGGTTGTGGGCCTCCATGAATTTTTGTTTATTGCCCATGATCAGTGCCTAGCCCCCAATGGTGAGCGTCTGCTTGATCTAGTGTGGGACCGGTGCCATCCTGCCAGGACCGAAGCCTTCTGTGCTGGTGACCAAGAGCAGTGTCATGCCAATGCCGCTGGGCTCCTCCGGTACTGGCGTTCTTCCTTCTAGTGACCGTCTCGATTACAGGCAGCATGCCCTTGGGGATCAATGCCTCGAGGGTGGCGATCTTCTCCACGGTGACCTAGCTTGTGGAGAAGAATGTTGGGGCTCCGGAGAACAGTGCTGCCACTGGGGGGGTCCCATTGGGGGGTTCCCCTTTGACACCAGCGCCCTCTCCTTTGCCTGGTCCGTCTGGGGCATTGGCATTGGAGGTAAGGGCAGGGCCATCAGGTTGCTTGCTGGTTGAAATGCTTCCGGCATTGATGGCACCACGAGCTGCAGATGTCCTCTTCCACTTCCCGGAGTCGTAGGGTGCTCTCTGGTAGGGCTTGGAGCCCTAGGCAAGGCCTGTTCCTGCAGGGACTGCTCAGCCTGCTGTGTCTGTGCCGCTCCAGTGTTTGACCCCATGTCCTTGGCCTTCCTTTGTGCAGGGGAGTAGTTCCTCTCTGAGCACCATTTCTTTTGCTTCTTCTTCGACAGTAAAGAGGAAGCTCAGTGCCACTGTGGTTCCAGTGCTGGAGGAGCCCTCTGCACCGACACGGTGTTCGGTACTGAGAGGGAGCAAGCCAGTCTCCGAGCTGCCTCTATCAATAAGGCCTTCAGACGGACTTCCCATTCCTTTTAAGTCCACAGTCTGAACGCCTTACAGATCCGACACTTGTCTGAAGTGCCTTGGGGAGTCGCACAGGAAGGACAACTGTCGTGGGGGTCGCTAAGCAAGAAGGGTTTTCTGCAGGACTTAAGTCTTGAAGCCAGATGATCAGGGCATGCCCTGCCACCAGGTGGAGGTCCCTAAAGGAACTACCTTACCTACTAAATTATTTACACTATCAACTAACTGCTTAACAGCTACTTAAGGGAACACTTAACACTAAACTGCTAAGAGGCACTTGCAGAGGCAGCAAGCAAGACAGTTCCAGTAACCGTCTGTGGCTGAAAGAAGGAACTGAGGGGTGTAGGGCCAGCAGTGCCTCATATACCACGTCATGTGCACCGGACTCCAGGGGGCGCCAAAGCTGGCCCTACGGGCACTGCTAAGGGGAAAAAAATTCTGGTAACCGTGCACAGGAGGAGGGGGGGCAGCGCTCACACCTACAATAGAATCAACATGAGCAAGCACTTGAAGAACCACCTTTGAATTTTCTGTGGAATTAATGCCAAATTTAAAAAAAAAAAAATCCTACAAATCATAAACCACAATTTCTTTTTGCAGCATATCCTATATCAAAGATGATGAAATAATGCTTAAAAGAAACTATGCTCAGACCAATAGTAAAACATTTTAAAGAGAAGGACACACTGAATAAACTGTAAAATTAAATATTTTGAAATCTAAGTAAAAATTATCATTTTTAATATACCATCTGAAAAATGATGTCTTTAATTTCAATAGCATTGTGACACCCCACCTTAATAGCCTATTAAAAAATGTAAGTAAAGGTGTATCATTTCTAAACTAATAATCATAGAAAACAAAACTAAATTTACCCAAAAGAGAATCCCAGTGCACCCACAAAGCCTGGAGGTAAGCACTCAGTTACCCAATTTGTATATGGAAATTTGTGTTATTGAGTATAATGCATATGTGATGCAGGCTCACCAGGGGCCAGCTCATGCCAAGGCCCCTAAGCCTCAATGAACACTGACAAATGCATAGATGGAAACTAGTCTAGTTTACATGTGTGTTAGCATTGCTAAAATAGATGTTAAGTTTATAAGAATGTGTTTAGACTTTATGACATGCTTATAGGATGCTGCATGTATTAATCTTACTTACAACATCTGTACTCCATGTTATAAGGTAATACTAGCTATAAAGGTATTTCCTCTGAAACTGCAAACCCAGTCAGGAGAGAAGCATGACCAAATGTGAAATACTAGTTTACCATAAAAAATGTCATCTCTCCAACAAAAGAAGGCCCAGAGACACCAGACAAGCCATTGTGGAACATCAGTGGACAAGACTTTGTTGATTGCTCCCCCTTCCCCAACACCCATGAAGAGGAGATGTGCACAAACATTTGTCCCATCAGCTTGAATTCTGGGGGAAGGAATACAAGTCTTTGACAAGAAAGAACTGTATCTCTGTGCTGTTTGAACTCTGAAGGGCAAAGATATGTAAACATAAGCAAGGGATCCCCAGCTGTTTGGCCTAGATTAGCCCTAGCGGATTTATAGAGCTTGCATATTATAGCAGTTGCTATTACCTTTTGGAACCTAATACTGTAACTCATCTGTATATGTTTACCTGTCTTAACTTTGTAAATAACTCATTTCTTTTTTCTTAGTTAATAAATAGTTAATTTATTAATTATAGGATTGGCTGTAAGCATTGTCTTTTGTGTAGGATATACGGTGCAACTGACCTGCGATAAGTGGCTAGTCCTTTGGGTCCGGGAGTAACCTGAATATTGCTGTGATTTTTGGTTAAGGGACCCTCTATCACAAAGGAAAGTTTGTCTGGGTGGCAAGATAGACCAGAATACCCCAGGGAACTGTTTGTGACTCCATGTTAAGACTGTTATAGTGCTTGAAAAGTTCAGACTTGCTACTTGGTTGGTGAAATTCAAGTACAGCATTCACAACCAGTTTGCACTTTGTACCCTGATTTGTAACAGTCTGCCCTGAGGTTGGTACTCATCTTTGTGAGCCACTCCAGACAGCTTGACAGCATATGTGTGCAATTTTTGTGACTGCAACTTAGTGACTCACCCTGGAAAATCATCTGATTCTAAAACCAGTAGGAAAAAAAAAAAGGATGAAAACTGGCTGAGAGTCTCCTTCATTAGCTTTCTACGCTGTCAGCATCACAAGTTGCATCACTTTGCAGCAAGATAGCCATTTCCAGATATAGAATCAGAAATGTTTACTGTAAACAAAGTTTCAGCTTATTTAGTGTGACAAGAAGAACTTCGTGCCTTGTGCACATTTTGACTGATGGGCCAAACAAAATGGGTGTTTGTTTTTCGTAAGTTTAGCATAAAATTATTTTTTGCATTTTATAGGAAAAATAATTTAAACTTTTCAAATTGTAGACACAGCATTCGAGATTAGAAAGAAATTACTCTAGCCAAGTAAATGTTGTAAGGAAGGAAGTTTGTGGTTTGTTTATAATGATTCATATAATGTGTTTAAATATATATACACACTACTTTATTGCAAAGAATGTATACTGTATACAAAAACAGTCAATTTTATCTTAGAATTAGTGATTATATACCTGAAGAATTAGCAAAGGATCCTTTTAGATTTTGCACTGAGAGATTATCTGAAATTTCTCTAAAAGCAAGCAAACAAAAACCAGTTACAAAAATAGACACATAATGTAAAAGAATGATAGTAATGTAAGCTACTGTTAGCAAACTTTCACATACTAAAGTATCTTGTATTCTTTTCACTCCAATTAGCTGAAAAAAATGTAAAGGAGATTTTCAACATACATTTGCAAATTCGATCCTGTATTTTTGATTAGTTAAGAAATGCCAACACACAATTCATTAAATTTAAAATTAAATTAAATTACACTTGTTAATTAAAAAACAACAACAACTGTCTTTGGCATCCATAGTAAATAGCAAAACTTCTCTTGCCACTTTCACTAATTGTAAATGGGAACTATTTTAGACATCAGATTTCTCTCTCACAACCTATCTATTCCTATATAGGATCCTGCAGTTATGTCACATAATGTTGCTTCTGCGACATAAAAGAGTCATGTTAAATGAATGTCAAACAGAAAAAACAGTTGGACTTCACAGCCTGATTAAGCAGGAGGCGATGGGTAGCAGGGGAAAGGAAAAGCCTTTCTTGCCAATAAAATTGTTAAAAAACCTACCCACATAGCTGTACTTTTCTTCAAAAATGTCCCAATATGGAAATTACCTTTTACAGAGCTAAATTTTGCAAAGCCATTCAATAATAATACTGAAGGCCAATCTTTTGACAATCATTGCATATAGATTCATGATAGTATGAAAGTAAGGGCCTATTTTTCAGTCCGTGCTTCTACTTTCTCATGTACATGTGCCTTCACAAGTACAAATGTCCATAGGCATACTTGAATGATTCTAACATGTACATGCATAAATGCAAGAATTTTACTTAGACTGTATGTTTTTTGGGGGCAGGGACCTCTTTTGTTCTGTGTATGTACAGCACCTAGCACAATAAGATCCTGGTCCATGATTGGGGCTCATAGGTGCTACTGTGATACACAGAGACGGTTACTCACCTTGTGCAGTAACTGAGGTTCTTCGAGATGTGTCCCTGTGGGTGCTCCCACTCTAGGTCTTGGTATATCCTCGCATCCTCAATCGGAGATTTTTTCACCGGCAGTGCTCATCCAGGTCGCGTATGTGCAATCCGCATCTCACAGCACCGTTGGCACCCTTTTTGGCACACGCAATCCGACACCCTCTGTTCCTTCTCTACTGTGAAGCCGTATGTGTAGACTCCAAAGTAGAGGGGAAGAGGATGGATAGTGGAGCACCCACAAGGACACACATCTTGAAGAACCTAAGTTAGTGCACAAGGTAACCATCTCTTCCTTCTTCGAGTAGAAGGGTGCTCTATTCTAGGTGACTCCCAAGCAGTGCCCTCATTAGGAGAAGGGAGCTCTGGAGATCTTAGGTTGAATAGAAGAGTACGGATAGTCCAACTGCTGCATCAGCCCTTGATGCTTCGTCAATAATATAATGCTTTGTGAACATGTGAGCCGATGCCCAGGTGGCTGTTTTACATATTTCTACAATTGGGACATTATGCAAAAAAAGCTATGACATGGAAACCGCCCTGGTGGAATGCATTCTGACTCATGGTGGTGATACACCTGCTTGTGTATAAAAGGAGTGAATGCATCCTGAAATCCACTTAGTCTTTGTTTGGAGATAGCTTTCCCTTTGGAGCGATCTGCCAGTGATAAAAACAATTCGGGTGATTTTCTAAATGCCTTCGTTCTTTCTAGATAGAAAGCTATAGCTCGTCTAATGTCCATTGTGTGGAGGGCTGCTTCTTGCGCACTGTTGTGAGGTTTTGGGTAAAACATGGGTAGATGAACAGGTTGATTTATATGAAAAGATGATGCAACCTTGGGGATAAACTTCAGGTGGGGTCTAAGGGACACCCTGTCTTTGTGAAAGATTGTATATGGCAGATGTGCCATGAGTGCCCAGAGTTCTCCTACACGTCACACCGATGTAATGGCGACTAGAAACAACGCCTTCATAGACATATATAGTAGGGAGCAAGTTGCTAGCGGCTCCAAAGGTGGTTTAATGATGGTTTTAAGCACTAGACTGAGATCCCACGGAATCGTAGGAGGGCGAATGTCTGGGTATATGTTCAGCATACCTGTGATAAAACATTTCACTATAGACTGTGTAAAGATTGATTTGTTGTCTACTTGATTGTGGAGAGTGCTGATGGCTGCTATGTGTACCTTAAGAGAACTGATCGATAGACTTGTCTCCTTCAGGTTGAGAAGATAGTCAAGAATAGCTGGGGTTGGTGCATCGATGGCGGAGATCTGTTTCGTGTGGCACCATGTGGAGAACCTGTGCCATTTTTGCAGGTAAGTCTTCCTTGTGGCAGGTTTCCTACTATTTAGCAATATGTGTTTTACTGATGCTGAACATTGTAGTTCTGTGTGTCGGAACCAATTAGGAGCCAGGCTGTCAGATGTAGTTTCTTTAAGTCTAGATGAAGAATATGGCCGCTATCCTGAGATAGGAGATCCCTGAGACGTGGAAGGGAGATATGTTTGCATGCTGACATTTGTATCAGGTAAGTGAACCACGTTTGCCTGGACCACAGTGGAGCTATCAGTATTACTCTTGCTCTGTCCTTGCGTATTTTGTGCAGAGTTTTGCATATCAGCAGTATGGATGGGAAAGCATAGAATAGTTCCATATTCCAGTTTAGGAGAAACACGTCCCCCCCATTGATGCTTTCCCTAATCCTGCTCTTGAGCAGTAGTGACGACATTTGCAGTTCTGTGCTGTGGCAAATAAATCGATTTTGGGGTAACTCCATAGTTGGAATACTTTTCTTAGGACTCCCTTGTACGACTCCCATTCGTGGGTGCTGCCAAAGTGCCTGCTTAGAATGTCTGTGGTGGTGTTCTGAACCCTAGGTAAGCAGGTGACTGATATATCTATGTTGTGGTGTATACACCAATTCCACAGTTTTATTGCTTCCGTGCATAGAGAGTTGGTTCATGCCCCTCCTTGTCGATTGATGTAGAACATGCACGTGATGGTGTCCATCATGATTTTTATGGATTTGTTTCTTCTTATAGGAAGGAAGTGGGAACACGCGTTGCGGACCGCACATAGTTCTAGTAAGTTTATGTGAAAACTTGTTTCCTCTGTGGACCACTTGCCCTGAATGGTATGTTCTTGCAACTGCGCTCCCCAGCCTAGCAGGGATGCATCTGTAGTTATCATAATTGAAGGTGGTTCCCGTGTGAATGGGACGCTTAATGTCAGGTTCACGCGTTGTGTCCACCATCTCAATGATTGTTTGACTTTGTTTGGCACCGTTAGCATTCTATGAATGGAATGCTTTTGTGGTCTGTAGACTGTTGAGAGCCACAGTTGTAGGGCTTGCATGTGCAGTCATGGGTTTTGCACTACAAAAGTAGTGACCGCCATGTGTCCAAGCATTTGGAGACATGTGTGGGCAGTTACAGTCGGGCTGTTTTCTATTGTGGCTTGCAGGTTTACTATGGCATCAAACCTGTGACCCAGTAGCGATGCCATGGCTGTGCAGGAATCCAGATGCCCCTATAAATTCTATCTGTTGCACAGGAATCAAGGTGGATTTCCTGTTGTTTAATATTAGTCCTACTTTTCGAAAGAGTGTTCTTGTATCTGAACCGCATGAACGGCCTGAGATTGGGTGCGTGCTCTTATGAGGCAATCGTCCAAATGCAGAAATATGGTTATGCCCTGTCTGCGTAGATGCGCCCATATGACTACAGATACTTTGGAAAACACTCTTGGGGCAGTGGACAGGCGGAAAGGTAGTACTGCATACTGATAATGGTTGGTTCTTAGTGTGAACCTAAAGAATCTACGATGTGTTGGATGGATAGCAATGTGAAAGTGTGCGTCTTGGAGGTTGAGGGCTGCGAACCAGTCCCCCTTTTCCAATGCCGGTATTATGGTAGCCAAAGTGAACGTCCTGAATTTTTGTACCCGTATGAACTTGTTCAACCTCCTGAGGTCTAAAATCTGTGTCCAACCTCTGTTCTCCTTTTGGGCCAGGTAATGAGAATAAAATCTTCTGCCCTTGTACTGAGATGGGACATATTGTATGGTACACCTATCTGCAACAGGTGATCGACTTTCTCTTGTAATAGATGCTCGTGAGATGGGTCCCTGAAGAAGGATGGGGAGGGGGGTTGGGTAGTAGGTTGGAGATGAAGGGGGATAGTATATCCCGAGTGGATAATCTCCAAGACCTATCTTTCTGTGATGATGATTGCCCAAGTTTGATAAAACGGGCGTAATCCATGGTCGAAAAGAGTGGTATTTGGTATCATTTCTGGCTCTTGAATTTGGGGGTGGTCAAACAGACCCTCGACCAAAACCTCAAAATTGAGGCTTCAATTGAGCAGCCTGAGATGTTGATGGCTGCTGATTTGATTGTCTGCATCGCTGGGGTCTTTGTCTATTATGTGATGAATCATATCATCTGTACTGTAATTGATGCTGATATCTGGAGTTGTAAGGATGGTACCTAAATAGTTTTCTTTTTGTCGCAGGTGTGTATATCCTGAGGGTATGGAGTGTGGCCCGAGAATCTTTCACTGTATGCATGACATCTGTTTTCTCTGCGAAAAGCTTCATCTTGTCAAATGGCAGATCTTTGATCGTGGATTGAAGCTATTTAGGTAATGCTGCAGAATGAAGCCATGATGATCTGCACATGACTACTGTGGTTGCGACTGTCCTGGCTGTGGTATCAGCAACATCAAGGGAGGCCTGTAATGCCGTCCGAGAAACTAATTGACCCTCCTTTATGCAATTGCTCCTTTTCGTTCTCTGGGATATGTTCAATAAATTTTGCCATCTTTGTGTATTGTTGTGATCATACTGGACAATATGACCGCATAAATAGCAACTCTTAATTGTAGAGTAGTAGAGGTGTAGACCTTTCTGCCCAGCAAGTCCATTCATTTATCATCCTTGTCCTGTGGGGCTGACTTATTATGGTGTTGTTTAGATAGATGGTTGGCTGCCTCCACCACCAGGGAATTTGCGAGTGGGTGAGTGAAAAGAAATTCTGTGCCCTTGGCTGGTACATAATATTTCTTGTCAGCCCTTTTGCAATTGGGGGGGGAATGGTGGCCATATGTTATTGGCCAATTCCGTAAGGGCATCATTCACAGGGAGAGTGATCTTCAAAGAAGTTGAGGTCTGCAGAATTTTGAGCAGTTTGTGCTGTGATTCTGTGACCTCTTTGAGGAGGATGTCAAAGTTGCCAAGCTACCCTCTTAAAGAGGTCCTGAAACTGCTTGAAGTCATCGGCAGTCGTGGGGGGTGGAGGGATTATAGCCTCATCAGGGAAAGAGGACAAATTATTTGCAGGTTGTGTAGTGACCTGCTGTGCAGTGTCTTCAGAAGGTTGAAGTTGAGTATCCATGAGAATGGATCTTGCCCGAGATTTTTCCCTATGCCTATGAGAAGCAGACAGTCTACTGTATGTGGAGTAAATAGACCAGGAATCCCAACCAGGCTAGTGCATGCGGTATAGGAGTAGTGGTTCGAACCAAGGGGGTGCCACCCATGGTTGTGCCGGACGTCTGTGGTGCATTCAGTGTCTGGATGCTTCCTGCTTAGGTGAGGCTCTGTAACGGAGCTATGAGGGTCTCTTGGTAACTCAGGAGCTGTTGTACCGGAGGAACCTGCAGCCTCTTTGGTACCAAGTCTCTTTTCCTTAACAGGAGAGGGCCTCCTCTTTTTCCTGTGGTTTATGTCCGGCGGTGTGGAATGTCTCTTTCTGTCCCTATTACGCCTGGCTCTGGCTTTAAGGTTTCTACAGTGAGGACATTTTTGAGAAATGTGTCCTTTACCGAGACATCTAATGCACTCTGCATGCCCATCGAACACTGGCATCGCATCTCTACAGGAGGTGCAGCGCTTTAAGCCGGGTGAGCCTGGCATGTCGCACCGTCCTGAGGAAGGGGAAGAACTAACCTAGTCTAAGGGAAAAATAAGTATTGAATAATGTTGTTGGTTTTTTTTAAGCGAACTGGGGTAACTATAACTAATGACAAAACTGACTAAATTTGGTAAAAAGAGTAAATTTTAGAGATTCTCTATCGAGCTCTGAGGAACTGCTGGAAGCTCCGTCTTGGATCACGGATGGTTGAGAAGGAACTGAGGGTGTCATGTCACGCATGCCGAAAAGGGCGCCAACGGTGCCATGAGACATGGATTGCACGTACATAACCCAGAGAAGCACCGCTGGTGAAAAAATCTCTGATTGAGGATGCACCAAAACCTAAAGTGGAGCACCCATAGGGGCACTACTCAAAGAAGAAGAAGTAATAATATCAATGTTCAGGCAGGTGTGCTGACATTGCAAATTTGAACAATTTTGCTCATACCCAAAGCCCAGCTGAAAATTTGACCCTACATCTGTAAAGCTGTAGGAAGAATGCTTCAAAATATTACTCTCAGTTGCCAGTGACAAAAAATACTTTGACAAATCTCAAGACATAACAGAAGTTATGCCATCAAATTATATTCCTTCTTTTTAAAAAAGGAATTTGGCAAAGCTCTCAATGGTAATTTTAATTAAAAATCATTTTAACGGAAATCTCAACTGAAGTCTTATTTTGAAAGATTATATTTAAATTTGATTTATGAAATGACCTCTAACTTTAACCATTTCTGTTCACTGTGCTGTTACCTGTTACTTCTTTCATCACAGACTTTAGTCTTCAGTTTCTGGACCAGGTGTTCTACTAGATCAGACTCTAAAATCCTTTTCTCCATCTGCCTTTCCTTCTCAAAGGATTTCACCTACAAAATGGTAATTTAACATTTTAATGAATCATAAATGGCTAAATTTGAAAATCTACATAAATATAGTGTGGAAACAAAGAGAAATTAAGTTTGAAAAGGCTCATCACATTTTAAAGATGCAATTATCAGATGGAATGAGACTGAGACTATCGGTTCATCTGATCACTGGCCAATTAAACCCTCTGGCTTGGTTGGTTAGATTTCAGCAACTAAATAATAATAATTTCTTTGACATTTTCACTGTTAGGCTTGGCCACTTGCACTTGTTAATATAGGATAATGACCTTTGGTTGGGGTGTACAGGAGGAAATAAGGCATTAAAACACAGGGTTCTCTTTTTTAAAGTAAGTGATTAATTTGGACTGTAGTTGACTTTCACTGAATTTACAGAGAAGTAACTCTCCAGCATTTGAACCTATGCAGATTTTCTCAGTCTTTGTTTTATTAATTATGAGAAGACTAATTAAAATAGAGAATCATTATGCCATTTAATATATTAACACGCTCTTTGTATTTTTGATCTGAAGTAACAAAATATCATCACTAGGTTTAAAAAAAATAAGTGTGCTTTTTTTATTGCATCTTTAATGCCTAGATACATCACTCTGTGATCAAATGATTGTCAAGATCAACTTGTTCATACCGTTAGTGTAAGTCGAAGATAGATAATTGAAATAACTGAAAGGTTAAAGTTATACATTATAACTATGTTACACAATCATGCCATATAAGGGCAAATGATTTTAACAGATCACTTTATTTTTTATGAAAATGAATTTAAAAAAACAGCAAAAGTTAATGGCCCAAAATCAGTGACAGTTCTGAGCACCAAAGCCCTCTGTTTATGCACAGAACAGATACAATACAGACAGCAGCAATTCAAGCTTCCTCACAGTAATGCCTTTGCACATTAACCCTGATCAAGAGAGACAAATAGAAAGGATGAGTAAGTCTCTGTGCCTATTCAAACATTATTTATTTTGCTAGCTACCCAAAAGGCTGCCAATTTTGGTGGTATTTGTTTTGTAATGTAAACAGCAGCCCAACTGAAAGAGGACAGAAACCACCAATTCATTTCATAATGTCACCAAACAGCCATTAGACGGTGGTAACACTTGGTCACTACCTTTTTTAAAAACAAACAAACAAACCTCAAATACGTTTTAGATGAGGCTCAATGTCGAACGATTCTGTAAACAAACAGTATTTGTATTTAAGCTATCAGATTTCCCCTTCCCCCCGCCCAATAAAAGAGGAGGGAGTCTAGGCTTGGTGAAAAAACTAGGAAGATGGATCTGCTGTGCATCCACTATCCATTCTTCAGAGTAATTTTGTACTTCTTATTAACTCTGAAACTGTACGGAGCTGAAATGGCAATTATTAAATTATAGAGCACTTTTCCCCCGAAAATACTGTATTAACTCTAAAAAGATATGTAGAAGAGCAGATTATTCATCTCAAGTATGCACAAAAATTCTCCCCAACCCCACCTTTACCTTTACATGACTTCCTTCTTTCTCAGAGACAAGAGCCACATATGTAATCCCAGAACATTTGCAATACTCCTGCAGTTCTTCTTGGGACTAGAAGAAGAAAAAGTATAGGTAGAGAAGTGGGGCAGAGTATAAAACGAGAATTTAGACAATCAAAATCTCAATTAAGTTGACTGGAAATTCATATATAGTGCACTTATTGACCTTCTGAGTAATGCAAAGCTTTATGTATCAATCCAGGGAACAATTTCCTTGTGAATTTTTTATTTTCATGTTTCAAGGAGTATGACTCACTAGAGTGTGTTTCACTAAGACTCAGAAGTAGAAGTTTGATATTTGTGTCCTTTCCATGTTAGCAAGAATGGGCTATGGACGTCTATTCTCCCAGTGTAACTTTCCTTAACAGATCCACTCTGTCAACAAGATCTACATGGATGGATCCCTGTTCCTGTGTGGAGTTCCACTGACTTCAACTGGGCTTTGTACAGGGTGTCCACGTGTGCAGTTCTCTGCGAAGAATCAGGGCCAGTATTTGCTATATTGACATAAAATTATGTCAACACTAGTTGTCAAGGCAAAAAACTGTCCAAGGTTAAGTGCACAACTCACCATCCCTGAACAGCATCATAAGGAAACCAGCAAGGGCCAATGTGGGCACAGTAAAAACAAATGACTTGAAAGGTCAAGTCATTAACCAGCAGTTATACTTGCATTTCAACAGCATATAGCCAGATGCAGGAAAAAATAGGGAAATTGTTGATGATACTAAGGCTATAGCCTACTATAATGTCAGCAAGGCAGCTAAATGGCTCAGAACTCGATGCTGTGGAGCATTCTGAGTGTGCAGAAGCACAGCTGACTAAATTTGAGAGAATGGGCAACTCCACAGCATTTCCTTTGACATTCACCACTTAGCATATATATAAATAAACTGAACCAGATTGACAAACTGTCCAGAGGGCTGTAAATTGCTTAAGTACTTTGTTTATTGTCCCATCATCTGACTATCTATGCTAGTTTGGGCTTGATTTTTTGGGATTTTTCTCTCTCTCTCTTTTTTTTTTTTTTAGAATAACAAAAAATATTTTACTAAAACGTAAGATTTACAGAAGATTTTCCAGACAAGCCATCCAAAATGGGCTTGTTGTGAGGGAATGAGGAGAGTCCTTAAATATGAGTAACATTTCCAGGAATCAGCCCTGGAATACCTAAAGAGACTAATGCTGTGATGACACTTCCAGAAGGAATGTTTTTAGGTCAGTAATCCAACAGTCCTGTCTGCAGTCCTGGTGCAACAACTTCATTACCCTACTGTAATGGTGACTGGGGCGCAGACAGGCCTATCAACAGCAATTCCAGGCTCCAGGGCGGAACAGTCAGTGCCCTCCCCCCCAGAAAGGGATGGCTGAGGTTTATGACCATGGGCAGCAGGTGAAACTTCTCCTTGGGGAGGCTAGCTCCCCGTCCCACCTTTTCCGCCCAAGGCCTTGCTCACAGCCTACCCATGCTCTGCCCCAGGCCCCGCCCCCTTCGCCCCACTCAGCCCACTCGCCACTGAATCCCCATCCCCATTGGCTCTGCCACTCGCTGTGTCCCTCCCTCCGCCCTCTTCCACACTCCCCTTCCCCCAAGGTGGCAAGTGACAATAGGGGGGCTGAGCAGGGACGCAGTAAGCAGTGGTGGGGGGAGGGAGGACAGGGGGAGAAGGGACACGGCAGTGGGGCCTGGTGCAAAGGCTGCAGGTGAAAGAAGCAGGATGGGGAGTTTGCCTCTTTGATAGGAAGTTTCACCCACCACCCATGGATCTATCCCTTCCATCAGTGGGCCTGGTCGCAGAATATGCTCCTGTCTCGCAGCCATGTTAGTCCCTCCCTTCCCACTTCTAAACAATATATGAAAACTTTCTCCCCAAAAAGGTGTTTTTCATTATTACTAGCCCCATATTTAGACCATTTCCATTTCCTCCTATGAATGACTTCCTCTTTCTTTCTTTCTTTTTTTTTTTTTTTTTGGGGGGGGGGGGGGTGTTAAAAGTATACTTAGTTTTCATATTGTTGATGTGTGTTGGTAAATACATGTTTTGGGAAGATTTATGTCAGGATCTCCAGAACCTTGGGTGCTTTATAAATAAAGCTGTCTCCAATACATGCGTCAACCCACGGAAGCAGCATAATCCAGTGGACATGGAATCAGGAGACTTGGTTCTTTCACTGTTGACCCTGACTCAGGACATATCCAAAGCCCAATGAATTCAGTAAGAGTCTTTCCACTGGCTTCAGTGGGCTATGTATCATGCCCTTGGTGAGTAACCATGGGCACATCACCTAGCCTGTCTGTGTTGCAAAATAAAGATGATGAGAGCTACAGAGGATAAATACTATAAAAGCAAAGGTAATCTTCATTGATTTAAGGATAGCTGAATTGCACCCAGCTGCTCAATATTATGATTTGATAAATGAATAACCTCTAAGGGGCTGCTTCAGCAATACCAGCCTTTATGAAACTGACATATAGCTAACAAATATGTAGATTGACTCTTTACCTGGGACCAGTCATACATGATATCAGCTGGAATTCCTGCAGTCCAGAGTTTTTGAATGATATTGATGGCTCTCGCCATTGACATCTGCCCAACACTCACAACCAACAGGTCACAAGCGCCCATAGTAACCTGGAAGAACCGTAGAAATGAGAGGGGCAATGTGAGCAACCAGAGCTTGTTTTCAGGTGTAAAAATGGTTAAATTCCTGGAGAACAAATACATTATTGTGTTGCTTTTCAAGCAAATTAAGCAGAGATTAGGAGATGGTTCATTACTAAGCATTTTTTAAATTAAGCACTTCAGCAAATCTTGCCCTGTTACAGATAAAGCTCTTGCAAAGCCTAAACCAGTGAGTTATCTGGCTTTGCCTCCTACCCATTTAGCAATGTTAATTTACCTTTTCACAAAGAAGGATTAAAAATATATACATTCTGCTGCTGATTGAAATTAATTGTTATATTACTTATGTAGAAAAGCCAATTTCATAAAGAAACAAAGGGCTTAGAGACAAAAAAAAATCATAAGGGGGAGAACATGACTATATACTTGTTTCAAGGAAGAATGGGGGAAAGATATTTTTCCCTTTCACAGATCTGAATCACCGAATAAATTTCAAAAGGAACTTTATTCAATTAAACAAGCCACGCATTACATTTCAGTTTATCAATTTTTTTTATTATAATTTTTTTTAAAAATCTACATAGATGGGGGAAAAAAAACCCAAAATAAAATGCACTATATCTTGAGGTTTCTGTCTATTTTAGTATGGAATTATTCTGAGACACATCTGAACCTCTTAATATGTAGCCACAGATAGTCAGGCAATATAGGTTACTGAAATGACAGAAATAAGAATGAAACAGAACTGAAACTTACAGAGTCCTCCATAGTGGAAACCGCAGCAGTTATTTTATCTATAGCTATACTGACTCCAACAGCAGAAGGAACAGGTCCTACTGTTTGCGGCCCTCTAAACTGTGGAATCTGAAAAGACAAGAAACAATGCTTTTAGTAAGATATCAAAAAAACATATCCATCTAAAAAAAAAAAAAAAGGTTAAAGTATACACACCAGATGATCATATCTGCCTCCAGCTGCAAGAATTTCAGGCACAGTTCTTTGTCTGCGTTTGATGTATGCTATAAACTGAAAGATGACTCCATTATGCTGTTGCATTTTGTAAACCAGTCCTAAATTTATCGACACCTGTAAAACAAAAATGAATATTATGTCCTCACTAAGTCTTAAACCAGTTTTAGTTAAACAATTGTAAAGTATTAAAACGTACACATCAGCATTTCTTCCTCTGGTTTTAAGGAGATTTAAGGCTGCGATTAAAATACTGCTCCCTGAAAAGACAGTTTCAGCCAAAAAATCTGAGAGAAGAAAGAATGTCTTAAATCTAAAGCATCACAAGAGGACATGAACTACCGCAGACCTGTGTATAAGTCCTAAATAGCAAGCCTGTAGAGAAAAAGAGCTACTCCAACTGTTACCATTTGCATTTTATACATTTTAAAATTTTCAAAATATAAAATTTATTTTAAAATTTTCAGAGAAGCCCCTACGCTTTCAGTTATATGTATGTAGAGAAAATTATTTTTACGCTAAGAATGCAACTAAAATAATCCAATTACACAGATATAAGTATTCTTCAGCTGAAGATCTCTGATTGATACAGGTCCTATTCTGAAAGTGAGGATCTAAACACAAGGGCCACTATTAGTGTTTATCATATACTGTATCACAATTTTATGGTGCTTTTTCTGTTCTTCAGACTATCAATGTATTGGTCCCTGGGGAAAAGTTTATGAAGAGTGAGCAGGGGTACAGAGCCATAAATCAATTAATTTATAATCCGAGTGTTTTACAAACCTGAAGTTTTATACCAAGCTTCTTTAAGAGGCTCATGACTTCTTCCAGATCTTTCATGCCATGCTTTACCAGCTGGGTGACACCAGTTTTTTGTTTTATCATTGTGTTTATCAACGGGGTTAAATCATGCAACTCTCCCTTCTGCTCAATAAATCTGTACAGTTGACAAAGCTGAAAATATACACAGATGCAATACCATAAATATGCTTGAATAGAAGGCATAGGAACAGCAACACAGTATTTGGTTTCTTGTGGCTAAAGATTTACAATTTATACTTGTTTTGCAGAACTAACTAATTCTGCTTAATAATTTAAGGAAGTAGGAGGGAGGAAGTAGAAACATAAAACATAAAAATATAAAAACCCCTAATCAGGACATCAAAAAGTTGGATGGTGAAGATCTATCTCAAACCTTCCTTATATTCATGCACCTAACTTTGCTTAATACTATTCAGTATCTCACACGTTTTTCATTTGGAAATCTCAGTCTACAATATTCCATTTACCTTTTGAGCATCTGCATGATCTGAAACACAAAACATTAAAAAGAAGGGAGAAACCCAGAAAATAGCAGCACTGAAAGAGATAATTTATACCATTTCCAAGGAGGTATGACAGCAAAGAGATCAATGCCATTTCAACCGCAAATGCAGTGGCATTATATCTGTACCATGAGTGGCATATTCTTAGCTGAGGTTTTAATGGGTTTCATGGTAAATAAGTACTACAGACTTATAACAATTTATAGGGAAATAAACATACAATGTGTAGTGTTGAACTACTTACACTGTTAGATGACAGAGAAAGATTACAAAATTTGGCTTCCACTTCTCTTTTTGTTAACTTTTCAGTCTAAAGTACGACAAAAAACATTACATTGTAGCATGTTTTTAGAAAATTCAGTTTTGAGAAAAAAAGTTTACTAATTATTTGAGACAAGAATTAATATCACAGCTTGATTACCTTTTTCCCCCTTCGATGTACCCATCCTCAATCAATTACTCTCTGAAATATCACTATAAACAATGGCAAAATGTTTACTTGTCTCTCAGTGATTCCTTTTTTTGGTTTGGTCATTTTACAGGTAAAAAAAAGTCTATTTAAAATTCAACTTTTGCTTTAAAAAAAATATAAAACCTAATGCTAAACAGAAATTTTTTCATGAAGTTAAAAACTATCCATGGATGTTCTTTGCTGGGATTTAAACATTCTTTTCTAGTGTTCACAAATGAAAATGACTAATCCATTTTCTCTGATCAAACTGTGTGAAGTAAAAGCAAAATATAAAACAATAAAAATATATTTGAATGTAATGTTTTCAGTTTTAACAATCTAGAATGTTTTTAGTCACATAGGTAAGAATTCCCCCCCACCAAATATGTGTTTTAAGATAACAATTCTCCTATAAAGAGGTAGCAGATAAAGCTTTAATACAAACTGATAATCTGGAATAATCAATCACTTTTAATGTATGGTTAAAATGCTCCCTGGTAAATTACCAAAGTATTATTATTCATATTTAAAGATGGATCTATAATTAATAAGGCACTTTACAGTAACTGAACTGATCTCTGCATAAGCCGTTAATATCTTACCACTGCATCATACAGAATGATGTAGACTTGATTGAGTTTATCTTCCGGTATCCCACAGTGCAAGAGTATAGCCTTCAATAAAGCAGTGTGGTTCAAGTAAATACTATATTTTCTTTCCTAACAGAGGGAAAAATATGTTTTATTGGCATTCCAATTTGTAAAATAGCTTTTTTGTTTCTCATGACTAACTCTGAATCTCCCCCACACCTTAACTCCCTTCTGCATACTACAGAACTAACGGTATCTGTGCTATTTCATGATACCTTTAATGTCAGGATTAAGAGATAAACTCACCCACACCTGAAAGAAGATAGCCATTGTTTCAAACAGTGTGGCAAAAAAGTGTTCAATAGTTTATATATTGCAAACAGACTATTCATTGGAAATTGCACTCGCAAAACATTTTTCATTTACAGTTTATATTATACTGACTTAGTTTTCAAGTTTTATCAAAAGACAAAACATGGAAATATTTAGTGTGTTAGAAGTTGAGAAAGTCTTTTTCTAGACATTGTTGCCTACATACTTCCTTATTTACAATTTCCTCTCTAATGAAACAGCCTTTTATGGTTAAAAAAAATTCATAGAATGAAAACTGTCCATTAGTCAAGGAGATAGGATGGGGGAACAACCTGTAGTACTGGAAATTCTTGGATGATTTCAGAAATAGTATAGATTGTTTCTGCAATAGGTAAAAAGCTGTTTCCAGTGGAAGTGATGATGTCAAATGCACATTCTAGGAGTTCTTTGGGGTGACAACGGTCTAACTTCCGAGTTCTGTATACACGCTCTATACAATATCTACAGAAAACACCAAAGAAGGAATCAATACACTACATTCAGTGCTGTCATTTACTTAGTCATAGTACAAAGTTACATGTTCAACAGGTGATTATTAGTCGTATTTGGATGAGACATAATTCCTCCCAGCCATTTTCTTACCTTTTCATGTTTGATATATTATTTCTAGCTACAAATCTTGCAAAAGGAATCTGAAAACACAAAAAAGGCGGTTGAGACAAATATGCATAACTTCATTCTGACATGCTCCCAGGATAATGCTGAATTATGCATCATGAAGTTACACCTTTATTCTCCTGTCTGTAATAGTGTCTCAGAAAAATGTATATTTGTTACAGTTAAATGGTATTAAGTATCTTTGGTGTACCTTTCAGAAAAATGGTGTTCACCCTTTGAGTGGGGGAGAACTCAGTTATGCCGACATAGGAAGAAAGCACTGCAAAAGTGGATATGGATCTAGCAAAAAAAGGAATACTAACCAAGATTGTTTGTGTGCTGTTAACAAAACCCAATTTCCAGGAACACAGAAGAGGTTATAAGCTGCCAAATTCAGTCAATGCTTCTGTAACCAAAACATATCTTAGGAAAACACTCATTCCAACAAAGAGATCAAAATTGTGGAGGCCCTTAGAGTATAGACAGCACTTAGTCGGATTCTTCCTTTTATTACACCATTGGCATCACACTGGCCTGAAGCCGGGGTAACAAAGGCAGAATTAGATGTTATAACTTGCACTACTGAAGGAAAACACTAAAGAAGTCTCTAGCCTGTTTCACTGTACTTTTAAAAATATAAACTGGACATTGGGTACAAGGCACTTAAATATGTAACTGACAAAACTGCAAAAAATATTTTGGTTAATAACTACAGAGGAGACAAAGATAGAAGAGTGACATAGGCAAAGTAAAAGACCAGCTGTAGTCAGACAGTGCATGTTTTGTTGATCTAATATGATTAGCAGCCATGATGTTACACAGTAGATATAGTGAGAAAAATAACACCCAAGGATTCTTGGAATTGCCATGCAGTCTTTAGGCACAAAAGCTAAACAGCTAACAGGCATATATGCAAGACCTGGTGAAAAGTGAATACTTCCAGATGACAAACTTCAGATAGTCTCAACAAGAAGCTGACCATTCTTGAGTAAAGTTCAGACACTGTCACATGAGAGAAAGAGAGCCTAAAACTGGAAGGTGGGGACTGCACACAGACAATCGTAGGAGGAGAGGAGCCTGTCTTTTCTACTGTAACCTTCCCAGGCAGGGAGAGAGATTTATCCATAACATCTCACAAACTACAGGCAAGATAATCTTGCAATATGCTGTCATTTTCCTTTATTTTCCTTCAGTTTCTATAAAACTACCAACAAAACCTCGTTTAAGCCAAACTGAATTGGGTGTCTGACATCTCTGAAGCTGTTGCTGCCTGGAAATGCTGAAGAAAATCTGTCATCTTACTGGAGGCAGAGAAAGGTGAAGGTAACTTTGTTGGCATACCAGTTCCTCAGCACATACTGCAGTCTCTCTTGGAAACAGTATCACAGAATGTGCTTCCTGCACCCGAACACGGTGGGTCTTTTTCCAGCTGACCAGAAAAAAAGGGGTTGTTGCTCTTTTAATGGAGCCACTCTGCAACTGAGTTGGGGTGGGAAGCAATGAAAATGTACCTGAATAGAGCAAGGAGGAGCAGGAAGTGGTTGGACTAAGTGGGGGACACTGATTAGAGGTGGGGGTATTTATATCCTGGGCAGTTCTGGAGAAGGCCCTTCTCATAGCAGTTGGGCTGTGGGGAGGCAGCCAAGCTAAATGATGGTGCCTCTTTGTGGCAGGTGTCCACTGCAGGTACTTGTTATTGCAGGGACAGAATTCTCTGATAAACTGGGTTTGGAGGGGAATTTAGGAGAAGGCATCCCTTCAGGGATGGGGAAGGCAGAGTTGGGACTCCTAATGTTTGGTACAGCAGGGAGATGACCCCCCCCTTTTTTCCCCATTCACACTCATAGGAGGGGAGGGTAGCGTAGCAGGTTCCCAGAAATGGGCTGGGAGCACACTGGGAAGGGCTGACAGCAGCCCTTCCAAATAGGCAAAAACAATTACGAAAATAATGATGTCATTCACTGTATTCCCAGGTATGTGAAGTGAATAAATTTGCAGTCTAATTAAACCACATCCATTGCCTTCTGTCTTTCTCCTGCTGTGGCCAGAACAATGACTATTGAGAGTAGTTGTGAGTATACAAGGATAAAATTACCAATGGACAACAGAGGCGGTAGCAACAACAGGGTGATGGCAGCTACATGCATACAGTACGTATGTAACTGCCACTTCTGAAGAAGAAAGGAAGTGGGATGCAGTTATTTTCACTGGGTCATAAGTGTGAAGGAAAGATCCATTAAAAAGTTGAGTTATGAAGTCTTCTCCCTCACATGTGCACAAGTGAAAAAAATCTACTACACCACTATCATCCGCTATATTTATAGCGTAGCATTTTTTTCTTAAATTTAATTGTTTTAAAATGTTTTAAGTATGGAAAAAGTAGCAATGCTTTTTCAGTATTCAGTGTACTTCCACTCTTTGTACTACAGTTCATTTTTGTGACTGTTGTGATGCTTACTCTTGGAGACAAGTGCAGGCACAATTCTGATTGGACACACTCCCTGGAGTTGTGGGTGAAGTTCAATTATGATACAAAAAGAAGGCTCACTTGCAAAGGTTACATTTTTCAAGTGGCCATTTTTTTCTGTCCTCTCTATCAGTTCTGGAAATGTCATCAACTCCGGGTAGAGAAGACAGATTGGCAAACAAGAAAAAAGGGATAGACACTGTGCAATCAGATGCCTGAGTGTTGGGAGAAACCTGTGCCTAAATCTTGATTAGTGAATCAAAGACAATAACAGAAATTATAACATTCCCCAAACCCACTAGCTTAAACTATAAAGTGTATACTACTTACCCTGAGATCATAAGGAAGCATCAACAGCATCCCACTGTGATCCATGAAATATGAAGCTTCATTATGGTCATACAGTTTCCTATTTCTAGGCATTAGCAATGGGGTATGCAGCTTGATAGCTCCTATGCAAAATTGGTAAAACACAATTCAAATAGAGGTTGCACCCTCTCTTCAGAAGTCAATTAAAAAGAAAAAAAATCAAAATTCCACGTGTATAAGAATCTTTTTAAGTAATATTTGTTTAAAATCTGTTACCTTTAGAAATAGATTAATTTTGGGGTCTATGAATAAACAGAGATTTAAGTAATACCTTTCTTATTTGTTTCTTGGGAGGGGGCAGGAGGAAGAGGTGTGTGAGGCTAATTAGAAAATCTCACAGATGAATTCCACCCTTGATAGAATTGTGTAATCACCATCAGTTTTTCCTCCCTCTTCAACCTCCAGGTTCCACAAAAGGTTCCCTTCCTCCTGAAAATAATTTGTTTCAGCTCTAAAAATACTTTTGAGCAAAGAAGTATGTGCCCATGAAAATATGGATTCAGCCACAGCAAGTGAGATATTAGAGATGTTTCTTGAAAACAGAATATTTTGTGAAAACATGAAGATTTCTCTTAAATTATGGTTTAAGAAAATTTTCAAAAATATGACACGCTTTCAATTAAAAAAAAAATAGCCACTTGGTTGTTTGCCTTAATGTGTTTTGGTTTCTGGTTCTCATTGTCAGGTTGTCACTGATTGGTCAGATTAGCCATATGATAAGAACTGATCAATTTTTAACAATTTCAAAAATGTTTAAAAAATTCTATTTTTGCTTTCTAGAAATAATTTCATAGAAAATCCAACAAGTGAGAGTTACAAACAATGTGACTGAAAAAGTTTCAAAATTTTCCAACATTTTAATGGATTTCCCCCCCATTTCTTTGAACTAGCCTTCACAAGTTTTATCTATCACTGTCTTTCTTTGGTCTACGTTAACCTAAAATAATATCCATATAGCATTCCTTATCCTATAAAAGCTCTGAAGTATTGGTCATCATAACACAACAATTTAGTATTCATTCAAAAACAAAGATTTACATGGACTAAGATTTGAAATCGTCATCATATTCCATTTATGGTAGATTAATAATTGAGATGTCAAACCAGTTTCTCAATGGAAGCCAAAATGAAGGCCAAAGTTCTAAATATGCATCTATCGTCTCATGCAACCTCGTGTTTAGTTTGTTAATAGTGAAAACATTTCATCGTCTCTCAAATCTATTCAATACCATTTTCTGAGTAAGGAAAAAACAAAAGGAACAACAACATCTGCACATAAACCTACCATGTTTTTTAAAGATCCGGCTGACAGTCTCACATACATGCTGCTGTATCTTGGCTGCTCGAATTGAAAAACTACCCTGAAAACAACAGCCACCCCAAAATAAGGAACATTTAAGTATATTCAAACACAGAAGATAACAACATATAATTCAAATGACCATAACAAACCACCACAAACACTATATACAACATAATGTCCTTATTCTTTCCAAACATGACATTCCCATTATACATTTTGATTAATAGTTAAAAAGTGTAACAGAAAGAAGGAAACAAAATACATTTAGAATAATATTTTTAGGTATTTTAGAATAAGAGGAAGAAAATCTTGGCTGCAGCTATTAAAAGGGGTTGTCTGACAGTGTAGAAACAGCTGGTGCCCCAAAACAAAAACACTTAGATGTGAGTATCATGACTATTGTAATAGTTAAGAGTAAGAAGCGATCATATGCATACAGGTTTGTGGCCATTTGTTGCCACAGCCAAATTTAGTTTAATTCTTCACTAAATATGTGAAACTCAGATGGGGAACAGGATATGAATTAGATTGGAGACATCAGGCCAATGATATTAAATTATCAGTTTATAAAGGGATGCTAAGCACGGAGGTAAAACATTATGAAGAACTGGTTTTGAGCTGAGTTACATCTACATTTTCTTGGCTGGAGTTAATTAAAAATCAATTTAAAACTAACCTTCAACATATCGCTGTCATAGGTGTAATCCATCGCTGGAGAGATGCGTTGTGCAAATATCTGGCCCATCATAGTCCGGTAGGCTTTCCCATCTACATTTGCTAAGGTATGATGAAGCACTTCATGAAGCTCAGATTCTTCCATCTGGGGTGGTGGGAGGAGTTCACTTTTTAACAGCTCCACAGCAGTCGGTCGTTTTGCAGGATCATGGTTCAACAGCCAACTAATAACTATTTTCTGCAAATTAAACCAAAATATATTACTAATTTAACTCCTATTAAAAACATCTCATGGTATGAATATCTAAGTAAGCATTATCAGTTACATTATCATGTCAGTAAGATACTCACGTAACAAAAACTTTCAGTAGTATTTGAACCTTGTAGGCAAAATTATTCTTTCCTCATTAGTTTTGAATATCTTTTACTGAGATATTATACTAATATATATATGGATATGATATAATATGATACTCGTATCACTAAAAATTTATTCTCCCCCAGGCAAGACTCTTGGAATGTTGTATAACAATTTCATAACAGACAAAAGAATGCAAAAACTCAATATAATGTAAAGTAAGATACTATTATATTAATTTACAGAAGATATGCAGTAAAAACATGCAACAAGGATTTATAAAACACTGATATAAAAGCGAGAATCTTACTGGCTGATAGGATTCCATTTGTTGGGTATTTGTTATAACCTCAAGTATTGGGATTCTTTTAGTAAACTGCTGCCAAAAGATAAACATTTTATAATGCTCTAACAAAGAGCCAGAGCACTGTGCAGCAGGGCAAAGAAGCCAGAAAGCTGGTGTTATTGGCTACCCAGGGACTCTCCTAGTGTAAAGAAAATCTCCAAATGATGTATAGGAAAGCATAGTATCTCCATGGCTTCCACTCCTGGCCCATACAGTAGAGGCATGATCGAGATAAATGGGGCTATAAAAACCTAAGATAATGTTTGAATCCATTAAGCTCCAGCTGTCCCCAGCTGCCAGAATGCACCACTAGTGGCCACTACCCCTGGTCACAACTTATAGCTATCATTTCACTGTACACATCTTTTTTTCTATAACACACCCACTGTGTTTGAAACAAAGAGTTTTCAAAGGTTAAATTAATTGCTGTACAGTGTAGCTTCAATTTGTCTGAACCTAGTGTCATAATAGTCCTTCAGAGTTTAAAAGACACGCCAACGAACTATGTAGCTTGTTAATCCATTATGACTGCACCTCAGGAACTTTGTGTTTTAAATATATTTAAATGTCAGTTGTATTAATTGCTTTAGCCTTTTGAGTTTTCTTTTTACTTTGTTCCAGTATCATGTGATGACTTGGCAGAGATTACTAATTTAAAATGAAGTGAAAAAATAGTCATTAACATTTCTTAACAGAGAACACCTAATAATTAAAATGTCTATAAAATTACCTGCTCTTTATGTTTCACTTCATCGAAGTCTTTTGGAAATTCAATAGCAGGCTAAAAAAGATAAATATATTTGAATTAGAATGAGGACGCAAACTTGAGCAAGCTAACCTTATTAAAACATGTATATATCAGAAACAGTAAGTCTAGATATTTTTATTACTCAAAGCAAAAAAATTTAGCTGGCTGTTATAGTTAAGATTGCCAAGACAATGTTCTATTATTATTCATAAGCATTTATATGGTGCTTTGTAGCACACAGAATAAGAGTTTACAAGACACAACCATGGCCCCAAACCCTCTCAGTGAGAACCTTCTGGATGTGAGCCTCTTATTCTTGTGCTTCTATAAACCTAGAGGCAACAGTTGACGCAAACCAAATATATGGTCCCGTCACTAGAAAGGGACAAATACCACAACGGGTTAATAGGGATTACACTGAAAACCCCAATTTTCTTTCATGTGAGAAGTATATAATTTCCTCTCTTTAGCTTACTATAAAAAAAACTTCAAACATTTGGTTACAATATAAAGCATAGTCAATATTTTGCATACTTTTTTCTGCTCTATTACTCAATAAAGTATTTGATGGACTTCCTCCCCCCAACCTCTCCAACATTTATACATACTAGTCTTAGTTGGCTGAGAACAAAGATCCTTTCTGATGCAGTACTCATGGGATGGTAGGACATCTCAAAGAATATTATACCCAGACTGAAAAGGTCAACTTTCTAGGGAACAAAAAAATCAAGTAGTAAGCCTAAAAGATGTGTTTCTGATCCATGATGATAGTAACTTAACAGACAAAAATGAACGTATTTTCCATTCTATTCTAGTTACTTATATGGCCCCATTACTACTGTACGTGTGTGGCTCACAATCTTGAGAGTGTGGTCAGGAGAAAACACATTAATGAGGTAGGAAGTATGTTTTACTTTGAAAACATTCCTATTTAGAAAATATTCTGCTTATACACTGCACCACATATTTCTTCTCTCGAACCACACCTGTGTGAAAACAGGATCTTTGTTTATCTATCTACTCTTGATACTTGTTCTCAATTTTAAATCCCTAGAAGGAGCTGCATCTTGTCCTCCTTTGCAAGAGGGCTCTTCTGTGCTCTGAGAAGGACTTGGTCACCCCTCCATCAAAAGAAAAAGCATACTTCTTTTTGTTCTCTTTTGATGTCGCTTTGTGTACACTTACACTGCTGCAGTCCATTTTTGCCCAACTCTATCAGCAATTACATTTTCATATTTCTAAAGCTAGCAGTTTGCCTATTCTTTAGCCACATCATTAATTCTCATATTTTAGTCCTACTAAATGATTGCCTACTTTAATCAAAGGACATAGTGCAAACCCATTTTTAGACATGTACATTTTCAGATGTACATATGCAAGTCTAAAATGTAATTATGGGAAAGATATATTTTGGTAACAAAGCATTTTCTAACTAGCATGACAAACTACTGACCACATCTCAGGAAGGGCCAGTCACCTGCAATTCTCATTGATTCCAGCAAAAGTTGCAGCACCTTTCAGAATATAGTCCTATAAAAGTTAGAGAATTCCAGCAAGTGTTTTGGGGCTGCTTTTAAGAGATTATTTTCCACCGCCTTATGTTAGTAAAAACCCCCTCAAAATCATCATCTTTTTTTGTATGTTAATAAATACTCTTCCCTAATTCTCAAGGATTTTCTTTAATGAAAATGTCAGTTGATAAAATTGGCCAAAGTTGGGGCAAAATGTCTATTCTGTCAAGCTTTTACAAAACCTAAGAAACAGAAATGTTTCCATGAGTTTTTTTTAAATTTAAATATAAAACACAATTTTTGAACAAATAAATATTCTCCTGCAATGTCTAAAACCCAAATGTGGTAGCACTGTGCTTGTGAAACCAAGTCAAACATATGGTAAAATGATTAAATGCAAGTCAAACTGGCCAATCTATGTTTATTGTCTGATAGAAATGCAAAAAGTAAACAAACAAATATCAGTCTCTCAAAATGCTTATGTAATTCACACGGACAGCAATGGCACAAACCTGGGATGTGGCAGGAGGGCAGTTTCACCTTCAAGTTTTAAATACCAACTGGCATTGATCATTATTGGATACTGATGCATTAGGTCCAGAAAAATCACAAATCTGTAGTTATGCACTGAAATCATGGGGTTTTATCTGTCTGTGTGTAGGAAACCTGACACACAAATGTCAATCTTTTAATTACATTTTCTAGTTTAGCAGAAAAAAATAAATGCCAAAAAATCATACAACACTAGGAGTCCAGTAGATCAGTAAACTGGGACCATTTTACCTCACTGTGATTCCCCCCCCACCCAAAAATATAACCTTACTCCTAAACTGGAGAGAGGTGTTACAACATATAAAATTATCTTTTCTGATTAAGGATTTGTATTGTTTGTTGCAAGATGAACGCTAATACTGATGTAGGTGCATAAAGACTCATCTATACAGCAAACAAACAAAACAAAACAAAAAACACCCTGTGGCAGCAAATCTCAGAGCTGGGTCAATTGACTTGGGCTCGTGGGGTTCATGCTACGGAGCTAAAAACAGCAGTGTAGCTGTTCAGGCTCAGGCTGAAGCCTGGGCTCTGAGACCCTCCTGCATCATTGTGTCTTGGGCTCCAGTCCAAGTGGGAACATCTACACTGCTATATGTTAAGCCCCACCACGTGAGCCCAAGTCAGTGGACCTAGGCTCTGAGACACACCATTGTAGGTTTTTTTTTCTGCTGTGTAGATGTACCCACAGTGGCTGGTGAGGTTAAGTTTTCAACCCCAAAGTAATTTTATTTAGCAGATGAAAATTGTTTTGGTAAAAACAGATGCAAGGCATTCTCTGCAATAACCTCGAGTGAAAATGGAAATTAACTGAAATCCTCTTAACTGTGAATTCTGCAGAAAAGAATATGAAATAATGCAACGTTTTTGAGTGACAAACCTTCATAAATTACACCTGGCAAATATGTCAACACAAAATTGGTAATTCTGTTTTCAACAAACAAGTGATGACAAAGCGTACTTCTAAATCGATTAATTTTTCTAAATGTCCCTAACTTTTGACTAGTATCTTGATTTTATTAGTATAATGAACTTACCCAAATAATCACATTAAAATGGTTACTGTGCACATTTTAAAAAATTACTGCATATGTAAGGACCTGTGGCATTTTTAACTTTTAAGCCTTTACATTTAAATCATATCTATGGATGTCAGAGCTTATTTACAACAGGTAAAGATCATATAGTATGCAACTAAAAACAGAAACCTCTACTGCTATTTTCTTATAATGCCCTTGTATTAAGTCATTTTCATATTACCTGATTATAGGTAGATTTAGTATTTCCTTGGACCTCAGGGCTCACATATAGTGCAGTGCCAACCATCCCTGTCAAATTATCTGTATGGATATAAAAAAATTACTAGTGTCAGAGAAGCTGCAAGTGGAATACAGCATCAAATAGTTAAGAAAGCTTAGCTTTCTTTTACTCTCTTCTTTAAATGGGAATTCAATCCTTGTGAAAATTAAGTAAAATATCCTACATATATATCGACAAAACAGGTACAACTTGGGCATGTCTCCTTCTTGTATGCCAAACACCCTCTCTTTATAGGATTCCGTTTTGACACTGTGATGCAATATGTTAATACTAAGACTAGAGTCATAACCAAATTAAACTCCATTATATTCATCCTCAGTATATTTACAAGGTAGATCAAATGAGAACATATTAAAATTCCCCACCCCTCCCCCCAACACACAGTGGGAAATTCAACTCACTGTGGAGGTTTGTACAACTGAAATCTTGAAAAAGTCCTGCATGGGTGGGGGAAGGGTGGGAGAAAGCACAGGCAGTGTCTACATAAGAATCTCTGCAACCCATGCAGGCCAGAAATGGGATCTGCACTGATTTATGGGGTTAGGCTGAGAAAGAGAGTGAATTCACTTTTATGTAGATCAAGTGGCAATGACCTCCTGGCAAAGAGGGTATGAAAGGACAGCAGCTGCTATTCCAGCTCATAGCTAGAGTCCTACAAATCTGTGGATACCCGCTTTATATCTGCATCCCCGGATGTGGATATCTGTGGACCATTTCTTGCGGATCGGATGGGGCAGGGCTGGAGCAGCTGATCAGCCCTTAGGCAGGGGGAAGGGGCTGATCAGCCCTTAGGCAGGGGGAAGGGGCTGATCAGCCCTTAGGCAGGGGGAAGGGGCTGATCAGCCCTTAGGCAGGGGGAAGGGGCTGATCAGCTGTTCGGGATAGCAGGGGCTCAACAGCTGATGAGGGGCTGCTGACTCCAAAACAGCTAATGTGCTCATATGGTTAAATCTAAAAGAGAGAGGGTGGATTGCAGGTTGGGTAAAAGTTTATTCCAGCAGACACGGATCCACATATTTGTATCTGTGCAGGGCTCTACTCGTAGCATGGAGTAGAGGCTGGGATCTCTGCACAAAGCCAGATGATTTGGAACCTAAACACCCACCCACCCACACTCAGATATAGTGGTGCAAAATAAAATAAATAAAACCTGACTATAGAAGGGGTCTTTTGCTTTGCATAGGATAGATGCAGATTTCAACCCATTTGGATACACAAAGCAACACTGTTTGATGTAAGATTTTTCTTGGCACCAGTTAAAGTAAACAATATTTTTTGTACTTACCTGAAGGATCAGACTTTCCTAGATGGCTTTCTGAATGATCTTCTCCTTGTTTAGTGTCTATCTGAAACAGAAAAGTAAACACACACAAAGGTCAGACAGTTTATAATTTTCATGACTGCAATGAGTATAGTGACTTAACTGAAAAAACTTCTTTAGACTAAAGCATTTTCACTGTTTAATAGCCAGTATTCCCCAAATTCAAATATAAGGTTGTAACTTTTGGCCACTAAATTTGAAAATTTGGGCTTAAACTTCTGAAGATCAACTACCACAATTCTAGACAACACTTTACACAATTAATGAGTGTGAAATGCATTTAACCCTTTGGCACATGTATGTGTAAACACAAATTCTTTATAATCCTACACTAGAATATACACTAGTGAAATGATAAAGCAATTATAGACTGCACATTAAAATCTGCTGAACAACATTAGTTTTTATTGCGATCTTTCCTTTCCATGTTACTCCCATATCAAATTAAAATTATTTAATTTGCTTTCTGTAATGGCTAAAATGGTGTGTTGCAAAGCTTAATTTTACTTAATACTTACTGCATATGCTGGGTGATCTGTAGCTAAACCAAAATCACCAATTTTCACATGATCATCAAAATCTAAAAAAATGTTCACAGGTTTCAAATCTCTGTGAATCATTCCCTGTTAACATAATAAAAAAAAGTTTGAATCAGAAGAGCTGAGAGAAAAAAATCCTTCTTTTAAGAGGCTATAAAACAGTATCAGAAAAGGAGCCCCCTTTTTGGTTCTGTATACAGTATCAACGCATTCCACTAACTCATCAATGATTGATACTGGGAAAATATTTGAAGGCTAGAGCCCAACAGCTAAAAATAATTTCAAATGGCATTATATACCAAATAAGGTATCTCAAAACTAACTAAACTGTGGTGACAACAAGACAAGTCTAGAGCAATTCAAAATGCAGGTTTATGATATGCACGATTTCAGAACCATATAAAAATGGAAACTAAGGGAATGGGTGTGAAACAAAAAAATGATTTTATAGATTTGAGTTACTAACTAGTGTGGATGTTGTAACATTTACTAACCTTTTCATGGATGTAAGCTAATCCATCTAAAATTTCTCGGAAAAGTCTCCAAAGCCGACTAGTATCTTCATACAATCCCTGGTCAATGGTGTCCCGTAATGTGCTCTTTTCACAATACTCCATCTATAGATGCAAAGGAGAGAGAAGATAGTTTTAGTTTTAAAAAAAATTGTCAGAAGATTTCCTCTGTCAATATATTAATGATCAGCTCTGTACTAAAAACAAACGCAGTCAGGAGTAATTTATAATGCCATATCTCTGTAAATGTTATGTTAAACAATCTGGAATTTTCTGAGAGAATTATTTCTACCAGAAAAAACAATGGTATTGTCATTCACAGATATTATCACAACTTCTGTTATTCCTGTACTGACAAATGTTTAAAAATCAATCCCTCCCTAACCTCAAATTTAAAAACAACAAAAAACACCTAGTGGAACTCTAGTCTAGAAGAAATGCCAGTTTAAAACTGGCTTTTAAAAAAATTCTGGACTGATTTTGCTTTAGTTCTTTAACTGCTTGTATTAAAACAATGTATATCTATATAAATACACGTAGGAATTGCCATACCAGAGAAGACGGGAGGTCTATCTAGTACAATATCCTACCTTCAACAGTGGCCCGTGTAATAGAAAGCGAGTGCCTGAGACAAGAGGCCTAGTATAACAGGCCAGGTATGAGGCCTGAGGACTAAGCTAAAGCAATAGTCAAGCCCTGCTGTTATAAAGCAAAGTTAGCAAAAGCCATGCTGTAAATGCTAGCAGGCTCGCAGTAACTGGTAAGAACAGAGTGGATTCACACATTCCTAAAGAAGCACTAGGTACAAAACACTCATGCAGAAACACTCCAGAAAGGTACCAAAACATCCCAATACCCCAGAGATAACAAGGGCTTACTAACCCCTCAGAATGACAGTATGATGAATAAAAATGTTTTGGCCGAACCATCCGGTAGAAGGTAAAAGGTAGTATTTTACCACGTCAGAGGGTGGCAACTACACACGTTAGAGGGGCAATATGCAACATGTTTGTATCAGTGTATAAAGCAGGGTCTCAAAGGGTGTGTCTTTGTCTGTCTGAGTAAAAAACAGAAGGTCCCGCCATTTACCGAGCTGGTCCATTGTCATGGCATACATTATTAAGTGTACTTGTAGCCCATATAGGGTGCTTTTTACCATGCTGAACATATAATATAATGAACATATAGCTAAACATATAATGGCTGATTTGTTTGCTTACATGGTCACTGTAGTACCAGTATGTACTGTATTGCTTTGTAAAGCCCCTTAACCTAATGGTTCCCTAACTGTGATCCTTGGACAGCTGACTGGTTCCATGATTCTCTCTCTCCTTGCTCTCATCTACTAAATCACATGAAAAGAAGCTTAAAAATACATCAGATACTTTCTTAATGTTTTTCAATATATGCAATCACTTGGGATCAGGCATGCCTTTTTGAAATCCTGCTGAAGTAAAGGTTGATCATAATTCTTTAAAAAAATTGAGGCAGAGGTGTCCCAGGCATACAAAAATTAAGTTGCTTTTGCACCAGTCTAAGTGTGTGCCAAGGGATTGTCCCTAATCTCATCTGATCACAGATAGTAGCAACAAATTCAAGTGGGAGCGTTCAGCTCTACTTCATTTGGGGGTCACATCTTTATTCCCGGTACATGCCCTGCAGACCTCTCTCCCATCAATCAGGGCAGGGCAAATCACTACTAGTGAAACAGCAAGCAAAAGTGATGTCAAACTCACTTGTGGTGGAAATGGATCCCTCTCTTATTAAGTGCTACTTAGGCAGGGCTTTCCAGTTGACCACTGACCTCGGTTTGCTCCTTTCAGTTTAGAAGAAGGCTTTAAAAAGTCTGCATACTGTATTTACATTGATGGGTATGATGTATTTCACATTCTTTCTTCCTTAACAAGAATGCACACATTCATTGGCCAAATCTTGCTTAAAAAGCATCCTAGTTTTATATACTAAAGGAACAGTAATCTTCAGAGTCTCATGTCAGCAATTTGATTCTGTTTGGTTACTTGTCCAACTACACACAGAAAGCAATTACATTTGTGTTTGCATGATGTATGGTTTATCTAATAACCATGCTGTTCTCCATAGCCAAATACCGCCCACACAAGATGTCTAACCTGAATGAACAGATAGTGCACTATCTGAGCCACTGGGGTGCAGTCTTCTTCACTGTGACTATTCTTTTGATGACATTCTTCATCCTATGCCACAAGAACACAAACAAAACAGTTATGCTAACACAGAGGGGTTCAGTTCCTTAATCATCAAATCATTTTTGGATAGCCAGAATATATTCTTGTATTATGACTTTCTGTGGCTGGATTTTGGGGATAGTAAAACAGGAAGAACTGCCATCTATCCATTAACATTGCTTCTAAATTACATGTCCCATTCATCTCATTTTCAAAATATTAACAAATATCCTTATCATTACCAAATAATAGAAAAAGGGTACACAGTGGAATATCTGGATTTAATCTGTACCTCACACTACCTTATCTTTAAAAATAAATTATTCGTGGAAAATAAGCATGAGTAATATACTTTTAAAAATAAAATGTTAACCTACAATTTAGTGAACTATAACATAAAACTACTAAAATATAACAAAAACCTATTCTTTAGTGACCAAAGTGCTTTGCACTGGAGTTTGTGTTTTTAAATCATATCAAAGTTAGTGACTGAAAGCTACATTGATCCAACCTATCCACAGTGCCAAAAGAGCACAAATAGGAGGAGGAAAGAGTGATAGATTTAAGGTCAAATATCTCGTCAACCATTAGGACTAGACACAAATGCGGTCTGCTACAAAAAACTGGGAACATAGTGATATTCCAGTGATATGCTGCAATGATTTCACATAGCAAGTGGTGAGGGGCTGCAGCTTAAAAATCACATTAATCTGATTAATATCCTTCCCCCCCTTTTCAACTGTTAAATTAAGAACCACTTAAGCTACAATCAAATACCTTGATTTATACTATCTAAAAGCAGCTCAGCATCCCCGCTTTCAAATAATAAAAAGCATTCATCTTTAATTTTGGCAATCAGAGCTAAACTATTCAAATTACGTAATATTATGTCCCCAAACTCGCAAGCACCTGTGCTCATGAGTAACTTTACAAATGAGTAGTCTCATTTAACTCAATGCAAATAAGAGTCCTAACTCCCAGTTTCTATCTATAAGCAAGAGGCCGCTTTCTCTTTATTTTATTAATGTTACAATACACATTGGTTGTGTGTAGTATTTGCTTTCAGGGAAGATCTCCAAAAGGTGTTCCTACCTGTATTCAAGAACCAGACTGATCCCTTATGATTGATCTGTGGTTTGTAATTTATATCCTACCTCCAAATGTTACTTTTCTCCTTTTGTTCTTCCAGTATTTAGTAATTTTATATTTACCAGAGATGGACTTTTACTGTTTTCATCCTCATTATCAAAAATAATATCGCTTTCAGAATCTGCAGCTGGTCTGTTTAGAAAAAGAAAGACAAAAAAGCCAGAGCCTCTATTTTTAATGAATACACTTACCATTCCTTTTGCAAGGGTATTAGTAGGTTATTTACTATAAACATAGAAAATCTGAGGTTAGAATGGAAAGATTTTACATTCCTGACAAAAAAAGCACCACAACTGTGCAGTTAAATGCTGCAAAAGTATTTCTTGACAGATCACCCTATCTCCAAGTTACTAAAAGAGAGACAGGTATTTCCAACCATATATTTTATTTCTGTATCTCCTATGCAGATTTTATATATATTTCAGAAATTTGCCTCTAGAAGATCATGCCCCTTCACTGACAAAAAAAACAAACAAACAGTGGAGGAACATAAGTAAAGTTTATGCTCCAGCTATTTTTCTCACTTGAGGTCAGATGATTTGATCTTGCCTTCACGCTCCTATGTCTCCTGCCACTTCCTGGCACACGATTTGACTTTTCTGGAGCCACTGCCTTTTGTCCTGCATTTCTGTAGGACTGAGCACTTGATCCTCCCTCCCTTTGCTTTTCTCATCCAGTGTCTAATGCTGGCAGCACTGCTAATGATTTCCCCTGGACAGCATATTAGGCTTTTGTCAGGCAGGGAAAAACCAAATCAACAGAGCAGGATTGAGCAATCTTATGCTCCAGAATGGACCCCCTTTATAAGAACTCTTAGAAGCTTAAGGCTGAACCTTTCTCTCCCGCCCCGCCCTCCCCCTTCCCCCCCCGGTGACACTGCAAGCTGTCACTGATCTATTGTAAAATGTGCTCATCGCAGCTATTTGGCTACTTGCAAATAAAGTATTTTACAAAACATTAAAATGTGCATTTGGAACAGCACAACCCGATGGATAAACATTATTGACCAAACAGATATGGGATATAAAAGAGAGATCAGAATTTGGACTTGACATTATTCTTTCTAATGTCGATGCTAAAGTCTACTTACAAGAATGACTGTGAAAATACTCCTCCGCCATCATCATCATCATCATCATCTTCGTCACTGGACTCCTGCTCAGCTCCACTAAATTTGGTGCTAGAAGACCTCTCACAAGAGGTGCTCCACTCAACTGAACTTGTTAAAACAGGAGGAGGGGCGTTGGCTTCCACATCATCTGTTGATTCTTCTTCATCCTTCCCATTCAGATCTAATTTGATGGATGCTTTCTTCCCTTCTGTAGTTTCTGATGTTGAGATACTGGGAGGGGGCTTTTCATGTTTTTCTATCCAAGCATTGTAATACCTCACAATATTCTCATGATTCAGACGAGACAGTAACGTTACTTCACCTTTAATTCTCCGAAACTGCTTGCTTGCAGGATTTATGTGAACACGTTTCACAGCATAGCAGCAGCCATCAAGTTTGTTTTGTACCTGTGAATTAAAATAAATCTAACCTTACAGGACTGTTAGTTCATTCACAATCAGAGCTCATGAAAGGTGCCAGAGTGAGAGCACTGAAGAAGCCCTCCATTTATCTGTGAAACAATTGCAACTGGAGCGTAAGCCTTCCCACACTTCTTCACCAGTATACCTCTACCCTGACCCCAAGGATCAGAGCAAAAGGGTAGTTAGATCTATTCAATTCTTGGCCACTGCTTAGTGCTATCAGGAAGGATAGCAGTTCTAATGAGATTCCCACATATTTCAAAAATAAAATACACATTTTAAAAATAAAAAAAGAAACATTTAATATGCATTTCATCAAAAAAATGAATACACAAGAATGGTTCTATAAAATGAATGGGAATGACTTTCCATACTGAACCTTAATGACTGCTCCAAAAGCCCCTTTGCCAAGTAGCTGTAATTCTTCAAACTCATTGTAGTAACGTGAAAATTGCCTCTGCGTTTCTGTGAAGAATGCAGCATGAGGTACATGACTGCTGGGGATAACAGTTTCAATGTAATCTATTCCTGGTGAATCTGAAACCAAAAGGTAAGAGTTGACCATAGTCAAAAGTACAGAATGTGGAAAAAAACAACACAATGTTACCCATTCATCAGAAGGAATAATGACACATACTTTAAAGAACCATGATCAATTATGACAGGATGGCAGATTAAGTCCTGGAATGCCGGGTTCTTCTGTTGGATTAACCCAGGGCAGGTCTACACTAGAAGCGCTACATCAGCACAGCTGGACCGATGTAATTGTGCTGCTGTATCGCGTCTGGTGAAGATGCTGTATGCCAACATGAGAGCGCTCTCCCATCAGCATAATCAGTCCACCTCCACAAGAGGCAGAAGCTATATCGGCAGGAGAGCATCTCCTGCTGACAGATCACAGGTGTGGACAGCGCTTAGGTCGCTGTAACTTGCATCACCCAGGGTGGTGTCTTTTACACCCCCCCCGAGCGATGTAAATTAGATCAATTTAAGCAGTAGCATAGACCTGCCCCCAGATTTAGGTACTAAAACTCTGCATTAAAGTTCAGGGTAATTACTAATGAGTCATGCTGGTAGATAAGCACAATTAGCTCCAACAAGAACCCAGAAATTGTGGAAGAGTGTCTTTGGGCCAGAGTAAGGAAATCCTATGAATAGCCTTGCTCAGGAGCAAGTTTAGGCTAAGGTTTTACATTCCGTTATTGTTTCTGAATTACCAGTAAAACCAGACTCCAGGAAGGGGGGCTAGATTGGACACCACACAGGGTGTGTTCTTCTGAAGGTGGGGTACAGACTGAGCCAGTTCACACCAACTAACCACAAAACAAAGATACTGTGTTCTTTACCTTTTAAAATATTTTATACAAATACAAATATACACCGGCTCTTGATACTCTTAACATAGCTCAAACTACCTGCGTGTACCTTATTTTATATGTTCATTTGTGTTTATCTTCCCATCATTAATTACTTAATGCCAGGGTATAGCAGAAGAGACTAATTCTTTACCCTCTGGATTTTCTTCCACTACAGGTATTTTCATTTGTGGAGGGTTTATAAAACTGTGTTGTAACAACTGTTGAGGACTCCATCTTTCCTTATCTTCCAAGCAAACACATCTAGAAACAAACCAAAAACAAACCATGTTTCACAAAACTATGAATTGGCTCTAAACTACCAGAGAGCTTCCCTAAATGTTAGGAACAGGAAGGGGAATACTATTATTACCCTCATTTTACAGATAGTCTTTGTGCCTCTGTTCTTTAAGTGATTTGCCCAAGGTCACACAGGAAGTCTGTGGAGGAGCACAGAAGTGAATCCAGGTCTCCAGAGTCCCAGGCTAATTCCTTAAGCACTGAACCATCATTCTTCTCTAGTATTATTACTAGTAAGACAGATGGATTTGATTTTACTATGGAAATCCTATTCCAGAAAACTTTCTTTTAGGGAAAAAAAAAGATGGTAGAGAAAAGGAAAAAAACGATGGGCACTTACTTTTTCAGAAAATCTTCGAAGTCAGCAGGTAAGTCATTAGGAATTGTGACTGGATATTCCCTGGTTACTTGTCCTTGGCTGAGGGAAAGCAGTAGCAGGCCCAGACGCCATATGTCTCCTTTTTTTCCAGGCTTGTTGGGCAGAGCATCCTCACTAAATCGAACTTTGGTTTGCTCAAAAACATCCTCCTTACAGATATCAGCAAGACGCTTTGAAATGCTGTAGTCAGTCACCTTGATATTTCCATCGGAATCTACCAGGATACTGGCAGCACACAGGACTTTGTGCACCACTGAATTACTATGCAAGTAGTCAAGAGCAGACAAAAGTTGTGTTGCATAGTGGCGCAGTTGATCAATGGGAACTGGGACCTCTTTGCTCAGGTATGTAGAAAGGCTAGACCCATTAATATGCTCCACTAAAATATCTACCACAATTGAATCATCATGCTCTTTAAGGCTCATGGACATGTAACGTACTATGTTTGGGTGATTTAGCTTCATCAGTGAGCTGAACTCTGTTTCTGCACCCTGAATCTGTTTAACAGAAAAAAAACATCACACATATTATTAGCAAAATACAGTAATTGTTCTCACATTTCATAAAAGCGGCATTAAAAAGAGTATGTTTTTAATAAAGACAAAATGAACTCATATGAATAAGAGAAGAACGAAACTTTAGCCCAAGACCTATATCAATTTTTTGAAATTTGAAATAGTTTGAATAATTTCAGTAAGAGCTGTTTAGTTTCTCGTGCTTCTGCTCTTCCTGGTTTCATAATTTAGATGGGAATGGAAGCACTGAAACACCAAAAGCTACTTTCTCTACAGCACCAACTTCAATCTTGCACAATCCAGAGGTTCAGCTAAAGTTTCAACCAATATCTAAATATTTGGGTGCTACCTGAAGAAAAACTATCCTGGAGCCTTTTGAGGTTTACTCATTAGTACTTTTTAAATCAGAGTCTAACACAATGTAACCCAAGTAATACAAAGGCCCTGGGAGATGTGCAGATAACTTTGAATATACTAAGGAAATGGCCAGCAGGCTGCAGAAATGTGTCCTGATGGGAACTGACTTTAAGGACACATTTCAGAGCTGCTGACCAGCTTACTCAGTGTCATTATACTGAATAGACAGGATGTGATTATTGGGAAGTCTAAAAGGAATGCGTGACCCTGAAATTCTGCTCCTGTAGTGTTTCTGGGTGTGCTAGGGTTTGCTCCAGCTTCTTTTCCTGGTTCTTGGGCTCCCTTCCTCAGGCATCCCTGTTCTGCATCTTCTTTGTGGAGCTGGCTGCCAACCTGGTTATTCAAACCTAATTTATTCTGGAATGGGGTTGGTGGACATGCCCTTAATTCAGTAATGGGGTGGCAAGTGAATGAGGCTGGATAATAAATTAATTAAACTATACCAATTAAACTATATCTTTTTAAGTACTAAAAGATTCCCAAAATTCACTCACACTTCATGTCCCATAGCTCTATTTCCGTATCTTAGTACACAGCATTCCCTTGTGGAAACAAGTTCACAGTCCTAAATACTGTATTTTAATTTGCAATAGCACTTCTGTAATAAATCTGCTTCCAACAGATCACTCTTTATAAAAAAATTCCCCTTTTGTGCTGAAATGTCACATTACCTAGTCTCAGTCCATTCTAGTCTCAGACTAATCTTTGGTTTGCAAGGGTTGCAAATCAGGACAGAATTTTCCCTTAAAGCTTCAAGCCAAAAGATTTAAATACAATCTACTGAGCAGGCACAGCAGCACATGTATATTTTAAAAATTTCAGATTGAAAGCCGTATTCCCAAGTTAAGTGAGGACATCATGACCAGGTGGCAAAGACAAACTTTTCCTCCACCATAGGGCTATGCCAGAGAAGCTCGATTTCCCCCTTCCCTAGGATTTTCTTTAATATTGTATTAACAGATTTTACTTATGTATTATAAAAAGTACGCCTATCACCCCTAAACAACTTAACATCTCTCAATGAATGATGCAAACATTCCAACTACTGGAATTTTCTACCTCATCACCAGCATCTCAGTTAGCAGTTCAATATACAATACTACACAGTATAACTGACAGTTATAGTAAAAAAGCATGACAAAAAAAATCAAGCTGAACAGAAAATAAGTGTATTTATTACCTGTTTTTTGCATTTATCAACTTTTTCCTTTTCTTGAGTTGTAAGAAATCTTCCCATTTTTTTCTGCCATTGAAGAACCCATTCGTATACTAAGACAAAGTTGCCAGTACAAATTTCCAAGGCATTGTAGACTGATTTACCAAGCTGTTCATCCTTGTCTACACACAAAAAGGAGGAAGAAAAATATAACTTCTTTCACTTTTAATGGGCCTGAAAGAGTGCTTGCAAATACTGAATTAACATTAAAAAGTTCACTTTTTAGTTAATTCAGTTGAATCTTAAAATATAAATCTAATCAAAAGAACAAAACTTGTAACTGAATTTGATATATTTGTCTGCAGAATGTCAGCTCCATTGAAATCAAATGACAGACTTAAAAAACAAAGACTAGTGAAGTAATTATAGGAAAATTTACAATAAACTTCATATTAACATAAAATGACATACGTTTAATGTAGGAATTTGAGATTTCATTAAACAAACATTCTTGTCCACTGACCAAATGCTAAACTCTATATACAGCAGCTTAATCACGCATCTTCAAAATATACAATAAATAATGAAACAATGTTTGTTCAAAGTAAGTAGTATTTTCAACAACATCCATCAAAGTGATATAGTGAGAGAGAATGCTGAAGAAGTTTGATGGCTCAATTCAAACAATATAAAGCCTATATGCTTATCTGAATCTCCCAGCCTTGTCTACGTTGAGGTTTTTGAGAATATCTCCCATTAATGCTGTAGTACCAATGCTAGCAATGGTGGAGGGCATCCTAGCATTATCTAACCCTATTCTTATTATTGGCCTTAAGCATATCATCAATAGCTATAAAATTTCAAGTCTGGTAGCGATGTGTAAAAAGCCTGTTATTTACAAATATAAAAACCCAAAACCATTTATTGAGTATTTTAGTCATGTAAATAATAATAGTAAACATTGAAACTTTTTCTCCCTTGAAAATGTTCATTTAGAGATCTAGATCTATTTCACTTCAAATATTCCTAAAAACAAACAAACATTCACTCAAGTAAAATCTCTCATTTCTCCCTCCCATGCTTGACAAGGGCTCTTCATACCCCTATCGGAGTCCTTAGAGCAACATCCTCCCTCCCCTCCCAGTCCCCCACGCTTTACCCCTATTTACACCATTTAAAAGTCCCTGCAGCATGATTCCCTCCACCTGGCAAACACCTACCCATCCAATCATTTTATGTAAGCAACACACTTTTTAAAAAATGAAAGTTTCAATTGCTATTTTACTCACCTATACATTTTCCTTTGTGAACAGTGAGCTGACCAGCACCACCAGAACAGAAGTTCAAAATTTCATAATTTCCAGGAGAATCTTCACTACTACATGCAGAATGCTGACGTTCTCGCCTGTGAATGTGAAAGTTTTATCTTTAATTTGGAATTATATTATTGATACAATCTATACAAGTCTCAATCTTGTATTGGATCTGAAGAGGCAAACCTTTGCATCCAATGAGATACCCATTGAAATCAACAGGTCTGCATAAGAGCGAACATCTGCTTGCATAAATCTGATTACAAGATCAAGATCTTACTTGTGATTAGCTTATAGATATAAATTAATATATGGCGATGGGTCTCTATACATAGGCCCCGATTCAGCAAGCATGTAAGCTCATGCTTACATGCTGAATCCAGGCTTTAATGCTTCAGCCTGGGATGAACAACTCTAGTCTGAATATACCTGTAATTGATACTACAGTTCTGAAAATAATAAATGAACACAGCTTGATTTTGCTATGTCTTTCACAATATTTTAAAGACAAACAGATTTAATTTTCCTAAATTCAACTCCATCTTGTTTCTTTTATTTTCTCTCTTTCAAAGGGACACATCAGCAGTCTAGTCCCTAAAATTTAGATTTTGTTAAGAAAGGATTACATGTGGGCCAAATGTTTATAGAAATAGTTATTTTTAAAGGAAATATTAAATGACAGGTTTATTCTGTAATTAAATATTGCCTGTTGCATTGGAAACCCCAAGACTATGGCCCTCTGCTAGAATGTTACAACCCCTTGTGAAACAGACCAATCTAACTTCACTGCATGAAGCGAAATAGTTTATAGTACCAGTTGTGAAGAGGAAATTAGGTTATTAAAGATGAAACCATTTTAAAACAATCTGAAGTATTACTGGAAACCCAAAAAAGAGTTTATTTCTTGTGTAGAGAATGCTTTGCTTGTCAGTGTACTTTGACCCAGTAATCACAGCAGTGTAATTCCCCTCTACAAATGCAAAGTGAAGATAAACCTGACAATCACCAGGTATTCACTGACCTATCAGTAAGTCTGGAAAGCAATTTAAAGATTTAGTAGTGCTAAGTAGTATTGATGCTATTGCTGGGGAACTCAAACAAGCAATCTCTATTCAGTCAGAGAGATTTCAAAATAAGCTACTGTGGTTGTGCACATTTATTTTTGCTAAAAGAATTATGTAAGATGTATATGCATATTAGGTGCACCTTCACTGTTACAAAGTTTGGGTACCCTCAATTCAAATCACAGAAGAAAAAAATTCTAGAGAAATGAAAAGTAGAATTCTGAAAATAAGTTGTAACGCTACTCCCAAGATTAAGGGAGTGCTGCTGAGATGACTCCACAGAGCTGCTACACACAGACTATAGAGGAATTGAATTTGCAATGTACTGTTCCCCATAGAACTTCATTAATAGCCCTAGGATTTAATTAGTGCTAGCAAACTATTTTCCAAGGGACTAATGTGCACATTTCCCATTAGAATACATTTCCACTCAGGAGAGGTTGTGTTTAACAGCACTACCAATGTATTCCTCTTAGGTTAGGGCTGACTCATTTAATGTACTGATACTCATTTGCCCTTTCAGATAAATTCATCATGTTATTAATTCTACTTGGTACAGTTTAAAAAGAAATCCTCAAAACAACCATAAAAATCTCATAGGAAACTGCTCACTCATAGGTAGGGCTTCATGTATTCTGCGATTCTGTAGTGGCGAAATTTAAAATGGAATTCCCTGCCTGCCTTAAAATCCACCTCCTGCTGTAAAATCTCAGCTTTCACTCTTAAAAAATATGTTTCTAGTCCTTCATGATGGTGAGGATAATCTTAAAAACACATGCTGAGTGTAAGAACTTGCCTTCACACGCAGCGCTGCAGATACGCTGCTGTAGCCATTTAGTGAAGATGCCCCTATGCCGATGGGAGAGCTTCTCCTCTCAGTGTAGTAAATCCACTTCCCCAGGAGGCAATGGCTATGTTGGTGTGAGAAATTCTCCCGCCAATATTATACTGTCTACCCAGGGGTTAGGTCAGTATAAGTGCGTTGCTCAAGGGTGTGGAATTCTCACACCCTTGAGCGATGTATTTATACTGACGTCGGTCTGTAGCAGAGACCTGGCCTTTAGTCAGTGTAATAGCTGAGTTTGCAAAGGCAGGAAAAAATAGCTCAGAGGTGTAAACTGTCCCATTCATCTCAAAGGTCTGTTAATGCTAAAACCCAGAGATGACAATTTACATGTGATCATATAACCAGATCACTGCTGGTCATTTTGGGAGAAAACATTCAGCAAATGTAACTATCCTAAACCCAAACTGCCTCCACAGCTCCCAAGGCAGAAAACAGTAAAATAACATAGAGTTACTATATTGACTATGGTTAATTCTATCAAATATTCCTATATTTAATACTTAAATATAAACTTTAATGGTCCATTAAAATTTAGGGTTTTGGAGCTGCTGCATAATTTCCAGTAGCCAAGACCAGAGCTCATGAAACAAAATTGACCTTCTAAAAGATTTTAGGTCCAATTTGCCACAAGTGTCACTCACAAAATAGAGAAGTTAATCCATCTATACATGTGCGCACATTATGTTAGTATTTCTATCCAACATTTTTAAACACCCAATAAACTGCATAAATTCACAAGGACCTAAATTAAAACTGACAGCCCCCCAAATTAGAACTTGAAAAAAATTAATTTCTAATTCTAATATAAAATTATTCTTCTCAGATGGACTAGTGCAGAAAATCCTATTCAGCTCAAGACATGTATAAGTCCTGCTGGAATTCTGCATCACTGCCAATGCAGAATTTGCAAAGAATGAACGTTCCCCACAGACTTATTTTTTCCAAAAGAATTTGTGATCTCTCGCTGTCAACCCCGCACATGGTGAGGCTTGGGTTCTCAGCCCTGCACATGGCATCCCGAGTCCTACCATGTTTGGAGCAGAGCCCCGGTACCTTACCATGCACGGAGCTGAGAGCCTGAGCCGCAGCTACATGTACAATTTTACAGATTTTTAAAATACTGTGTGCAGAATTTTAAAATTTTTGGTGTAGAATTCCCCCAGGAGTAAAAGTATCTGAATTAATATGAAACTGATGATATTTTAAACTGACACCATACCATCAACCACATGAATCACCTGACTAAAATAACCCCATTTGCTGGGACCAAAGCAACAAGCAAATAAAGAAAATTTCAGTTAGTAAGATCTACAGCCCCCTTACAAATTTCCAGGAGATTTTACATTATTTGGCCAGAATTTAAGGTTTCATTAACAAATAAAAGCCCCGTCCCTTCTTGTTGTGAAGACAACCTTCAAAAATTAAACTGACAAACTATTTTGTTAATACTGCAACAAGAAACTAACAGTGGTTTTACAAGAGGTTTCAGCTGTCTGTATTTATTTCCAACAGCATTGGAAGTTGAAAAAAATAAGCTCTATCTATTTTACATTAACAAGTAAAATGAAAATGATATTGTGCTATATCTGCACAGAAAATTCAATTTATACACACCCACAAATAAAAAGAGCTTGTATTATTGTGATTTAAGATATCAAGGTCATTTGTCTTTTGTACAGCAGGCACAAATAAATAATCAGTACAGCTTAGTGAAACCTTATTAAAGAGAAGAAAAGACAACTCTGAAACATTAAAAAAGCTTTATAAAATATAATGGTAGTCAAAGAAGAATGAGCAGATAGTGGAGGCATAAAGGTTTTTTGTTCAAGATATCTGTAACATTTATGAGATTTGTGGAGAAAATCTTTTAAAGGGTGCATTAATCAAGAAGTGTATAATAAAGCTATACAAGGAGGAAAAGAAAACAAACAATAATTAAAAAGAAGAGTGAAAGAAATATAATGCCACTGAGCTACATGCTTTAGAGATAAGATGACAATTCAACAAGCTATAGCAACATAAAGATGAATGGATGGGTGGCAACCACAAGCAAAGCATTAGAGCAGGTAGAATTGGTATGTCTTGTTGGTTCCATGTTTTTGAACTTCAGTCTTCCTCTCTCTTGTTCCTGAATTTTTTAGATGGTGCCGATCTTCCCATTGTTCAAATTGAAAACAATGGATGCACAGTTATTCACATGAACCTGCAGTAGCATCCTGAATCCTCTATCCTTGCTGTGGGAATTGGAGACAAGAGCTGTGATTCTACCACTACTTGAATCCACCAGCCCATTCCCACCCAAGCAGGAAGGGAGACAATACTATAAGTGAGACAGAGGCCATCTGAGCCTTGCACTGAAGTAGCAACCAAGAGGCCAGAGATGGAGGAGCAGGATTTCTCCCTGTTCTGACAACTCCACAGTACACAGGCAAACAGCTCAGGTTATCCATTAGACAAAGGATTTGGGAATAGGAAGTTCACACCCTATATTGTTCCAATCTGTCTGTTCTACTGGAAATCCATTAGACTTCTTTAACAAGTCTCAACTTGATCTGGTTTCATTTGGAGGACCAGTAACCACATGAATCACAGCAGACTAATACATTTGCTGATCTGTTCCAGTATCTCAGACCAATTGGAACCAGATAATTTTCACCTGGAATTGCCACTAGGATGCAGGCTTAGGAAGACAGCACTGCATCAATTCACATTCAGAAGGATTACTTCATATCCACGAAGGACAGAAATATATACTTCAATTTAAACTGAAGGATAAGTCTCCCATTCACAAGAGAGTTTTCTACTTACTGTGTCACTATCACATTAAGCCCTGCCAACTTAAACAAAACTTATAAATAGATTTGGCAGTATTCAATTTTTATAATTTCGACAGAAAGTATCAACGTTCGTTGTTGAGCATTTTTTCCCCAGATTTATTGACTTACCTTTTCAGTTGCAGGAAATTATGGGGAGGAGATCAGACAATGGGAGGTGTGTGTGTGGGGGGTCAAACGATAATTACTTAATGACAGTAGTCATTGAGATTCAAAAAGTTAAAGCTTTACAACCATTAGAAAACAAACTGTTAACATCACATGTCAAAATATACAAAGTAAATATCCTTAAAGCAATCTAAAGTTCTCAAGCAGCATTTTTCTTTCTTTGCCTATCTGTATACATCTAATATCAATGATGGAAATATTTTTTCATCAGTTTGCGGGTGTACCGTAAAACAGATGTTTAAATTTTTATCGGTAAATGTCAGTAATACTCCCAAGCCTACTTATAAAGTATTGCATGATGACCAGAACACTTCAAAATCTAATAACTGCCAAATAGTAAAAAAAACCACTCTGACCTCATCCAAAATAAAACTATACATACTTTGAATGCCCTGTGGAATTTGTGCGATGTTTGTTGTTCCCTCCATGTTCCAACACACCTCCATTTAAACTGGAAGCAGATTTGTGCCCTACAGTGTCTCTTCTGAAAGAATTTTCTTGGCTTGTAAAAGTGGCAATTTCCAAACGTTCCTGGGAACAGGTGAAAGAAACAAACAAGTAAAGGGATTACTTCAGTCCTCAAAACACATGGATGAACTTCATTATGTATCCTGTAAAATCTCTTGGGTAAAGAAATGGTAAGGTTTCCACCAGGAGTACGTATGTGAAGTTGGGGAAGAAGGTTTCAGCATTATGCACTGGCAAGAACATAAAGACACTTCACACTGAAACTGAACATTATATATTAGTTTATTTAATCTGTTTGATATCTTTCACTTGGATAAATTAATACAGAATGTCTATGCCTTGAAAAGATGCCAATACAATAAAATAGATAAAATTCAGCATACATCAAATTAATTTCAGAAGCAATTTCTACACTCCAAGAACAAAAATCATTACTTAAATTTTTGAATACTTGTCAGAAATATTTCATAGAGAAAATTAAGAAAGCATGTGATAAAAATGTATTCATTTTATTCTCTTTCGTTTTTATAATCATGATATATTGCTTGCAGCAAATATTACAAAAGTGTTCTTGTACATAAGTTTAAAAACAATACCTGTTTTGCCATTTCTTTCTTTTTTCTTCCTTCTCTCTTCTCCTCCTCCCTTCTCTGAATCTCATCAAGAATTTCACGTTGCTGAAATACATTTTACTGCTATCAGAAAGGCAAAACTGAAACAACACAAAACTATCTCTAATTTTACTTCTGAGAGAAAAGCTAAAGTATTAATTTTTCAAGGATTTTTAAAAAAGGATTGATCCCAGATGCATAAATAATTCAGTCAAATCAGTTTCTTAGCTACTTCAAGCAAATGGTAACAATTCCATGTTGAAGGAGAAGGGCAAGAATAACAAAAGGAAAATTACTTCCAAAGAGACAGAGCCTCTTAACGATGTTATGAAAGGAAGTTCTTCGGTACAGATTTATTACATTCCAAAACAGAGACTGAGATACTGCAGATATGTAGGGAGATGTGGTATGAAGACAAGACCAGTATCTAGGATCTCTGGTGTTCTGGTCTGAGCTAAGACTCCAAATCCCTTTGTAGCTGAAGATGAAATCCATTTTTCATATATTTGTGTGGCCACACATACAAATAAAACATACAAAAAATGGCTAGCAGTGCGTTAATAATAATTGATGTCCATAACAAGATCATAACAAGTAATATGCATTACTGAGGGTTATAAGCACATAAAAAAAATGGTGCTACAGACATCTATAAGCCATTGTTATTAGAAGTCTACTACCCTGTGGCATTGTAACAATCTATACCAATTGATTAACCACTTATTAAAATATCTGCTTGCTATTAATCTTTATGAACTATTTATATTAAGGATGCATTTATAAAGTGTGACTTTTTACATATTCATAAAAAACAATGAGAACGTGAACGTTTTAATTTTGTTACCTCCTGTTCCTCTCTTCTCTTAACTTCTTGCATACGACGTTGTTCTTCCTGGGCTAGTCTCTCCTGTTCCTTTTGTTGATTTTTTAGCATTTCTTCATGAAAAGACTTGGAAGGTGGCTTATTATATTCACTGAGAAATGACTGTATGTGGTCCGCAAGTTCAAATATCATCACCTAAAAAAGGTAAACATAAATGACACCCAGTTTTCAAAACAGTTCCAAATACTAAATAATATAGTAACAAGGCTTTAGAAAAGCAATAAAGTCAGCAGATTCTCTGACAGTGCTCAGTTACTTATTATGAGAATTTAACATACTTCTCCTTATACTACTCTCTGTCAGAGAACTATGGTTATTAACTGACATGTTAATCACTAAGCAGGGCAACAAAGAAAGCTTTCTCAAAAATGTTCACGATTTCATTACAAATATGCAAACACTCTCCTGGATAAAACAAATGGTATTTTTCTATACACGGTCAAAACCATTTCAAATGATAGAATGTAAGCCATTTAGTAGAGTGTCTCTACAAGTGTGTATTATTGTCCAGGTTGCTGAGAACAAATTGTTTAATTAAAATGCTGATATTAAATTTTGATCTTCTCTCTGCAAACAAACCCACAATTACAGCTGTAGAACCACTTTGGTAGCGACCAACTGTCATCATCCAGGGTAACGTGGCATCCTGATGAAACAAGACAGTTCAGCTCAGTTCCAAATTTTACCCAGATTGAAAATCAACACGGCCAGTGTCAAAGTCAACAAGGCACTGTTCTTTCTCACTAAAAACTATTTGCTATAAATAAAATTAAAAAGGCCCAATGGATAGCTCTGAAAAACAAAACATGGACAGTGAATGGGAGTGCAAGCTTCCCCAATATGCCTCAATCATGCTCTGGAGGGACTGTCTTTGGGTGCTCGGACAGCACACTAGTCTAAGACCATGCAGTTGTTAGTCTTCCTGAGACTGCCAAAAATGTATCAATTGATAATGATTATTATGTTGTACTTATTTGCTACAAACATTAAGAGTAGCAGTTCCTTCACCATCCTATGGGAATGGGACTGAGACTATTACCTAATTACACTGTTTGGCTTCTCAAATGATAATGATTTTCAGTCACTGCCAATTTTGGCTGAACACAAACTGATGACCCAGCTGACAAAGTCTCCCAATATGTCAAGGAGACTGCCGTGTGCAAGCAAAAAATTCCTGACTCCTGATTTAATAATGTTATCTCTGGCATAAAAATTACCTTACCTAGAATCATGTGTGTTAGTCACCCGTGCATCAGTCTCTCACGTGCTCTCTGAGTCAGTGAGAGGAACTGAAACGCTGTGTGGCTCACAGACAAGATTCTGGGTCCTGTAGTTGACATTTGCTATGTTTCTGGCAAATGGGAGTGTGGGAGGGGCAGCGTCAGTTGGCTCAGCAGCCAACGGTAGGACAATGGGAGCTAGATTTGAAGTGCAGGGCGTGGTGGTGGCAACATAGAGCCCAGGCAGCAGTAGATGGAGACAGGTAGATACTGGTGTGTGGGTCGGATGGCCAGTATGTCGGGGGGAGGGGGGGGTCATGCCCCATTCCCTCCCTGGGCCTTGGCTACAACAGGGAGAGGATGGCTGGTGGCGGTTCAGGGATCAGGAACAGCCCCACTCACCCAGGGCCTCTGCGTAGCAAGGGGGTCAGAGATCAGACACAGTCCCATTCTCCCCTGCAGCAGCAGGAGGAGGATCGAGGAAGGGTAATGTCCCATCCTCTTCCAGGACTCAGTAGAACAGGGAGGGGACAAGGCCAAGGGATTCTGTTCTGCTGCAAGCATCCTGAAAAAAGTGAACATCTTGTCTTCACTTTCCCAGACATAACTATGGCCATGTCTCCCTGAACACTGCCAACAGCCATATTTACTATAGCCCTGCTGGGGTGGGGCCCAGAAGGGGAGGTGGCTAGAACTAGGCTTGCCTCATTGTGTGTTCTATAGCAGTGCTTCTCAAACTTATTTAATTGCGCCCCCCTTCTTTGTGTCTGGAGTAGTTTACGCCCCCTCCCCTGCCACACAATTAAATATACTTATAAAGAAAAACTAATATGCAACTCTCACTAAATATGAAAAGCAGCAAGGCATTGATTGAAACAGAGCCCACAATCCATTGTAATAAGAGCAAAAGCAAAACTGCCCTGATGATCGATGCTTGCAATTAAACGTGCACATCGCGTCATAGCAAACGGATTAAAGTACAGATGGCAACGACTTTGTATAATGCTATGCAAGCTTAACAGCAATTTGTCCAAAAGCACAGCACCATCTCGAGTCTAATGCACAACGCCAGCTGAGGAGCTGCTTTGTCTGGAGAGATCAGCATGGCTAGTTATTAATGGTGGAGGGTAAAATGTGCACAGTAAGTTTTTTTCCTAAAGCTTCTCATGCCCCCCTCAGAATACACGACGCACCCCCCAGTTTGAGAACCTCTGTTCTATAGAGCATAGGGCACAGGCAGGATGGGAGAGACTGAACAGGATATTAGTGGAAGGGCAGCGAGTGCACTGGAGGGACAGGATGCACTTGGAAATTTATCTGAAAAATGTTGGCCAGCATGCTGATGACCTATGATGAGAGGCCATTACCAGTCCCATACACATCTAGTATTACCCCTTTTCAAGTTAAATAATCCTTAGAGTGAAAAGACTATCAGCTCTCCAAAATGAGAGCAACACCACAAGAGGGTTTCACCTTTTCAGCTGAGTGACCTACTGTTAAACCCAGAGCCCGGGGTTTGGTTTGAGTTCGGGTGTGCATGTGACAACAGCACATTACACTGACTGCTTATAGGGAATTGAAATTTCCAAGAATCTTAAATATTTAATTCCTTGATTGCTTGTAATAACGAAGCCAGAAGGCAGTGTGGAACAAAAACAACATGAACACATCTCGTGCCATGCACAAAGCAAAAAACCCTTCCTATGGTCTCACTGAACTAAAAGCAAGTGCAGAGACACAGAAAATAAAGAAGGTATTTCTGAACAAACATGCTAAAAATAAAACTTTCCACTTACTGTTTAACACACCCTTAAATAGACTAGGAAGATAAGGACCCTACTGTAGGGGGTCCACACAGTGGACCCCATTCTAATAAAGAGGCTCTCTCAGGGATGACCTTCCATTTCCTGACAGCGAGGATAACCCTCCCTCCGATTCATGATTCTACAATATATCCCTGTAGCAAGTACAGCAAATCGTTCACGTGAAATAGCAATATTAGGAAATTTAATTATCTTAGCTCCTTTTAATATGATACAGCAGATAGAAGGAAGGATGAATGTGACCAAGCAACTCTCCATGGATCGCCAGCAAAAGCACCACCCATGGTCCACAGACCAGTTTGAGAACATCTGCCTTAGTTCGAATATTTGCTCTCATTTATCATTAACACATTTATTACAAAAATCAGGAGTACAATATTGAACTGTTAATTCCCAGAAGGTACCAAAAAGTTTTGAAGTAACAACTCATTACTAAACACAATTTGAATGAAAAATAATCTAAAATAATTCTTTTGAAAGTAGCTATCAGAACATATTAAAACTAATAGAACAGGAATATGCTGTATAAATAGAAAGAGAAGTATATGTGCCAAGTGAATTGGCATATGGACTCAGGAAATTAGGAGCAAAAATATTCTCTTGCTTTAACACAATGGAGGAGTTACAACTGCTTGATTTTTTTAAAGGTTAAAACAAGCAAATTAAACAAATATTTATCTGTAAAATATACATATGCACATAAAAAAAGTGTATTGAAAACAGTGCTTTTACAAAAAGCTCCCACATTCATTGTCAACCTTTTGGATCAATTCAGTCCATATTCAGTCCACATGGATACTTAGAAGTGCTTTACAAAAGAAGGTCAGTATCAATATTCCCATTTTTCAGACAGGGAAACTAAGGCAAAGAGATGTGACATGAACAGTAGAGTTGCGGTTAGAATCCAGGTCTCTTGTCCCACAATCCACTGCTGAGTGCACTAGACCCTCTCCTTCCCCAAGTAAAAAGTGTTTTGACTAAATAGTTACAGCTATTTTACAATGAAATTAAAATTCAACATAAGCTGCATAAAATCCTCTCAATTTTATACACTGATTGTTACTTTCTATAACATGATAAAAACATTTTAAGGGTATGATCCTGTCCCTAGACAGGCAACGAATGCAAACTCAGCCTCTATGTGGTTTATTTTTGCTGGCTGCACACACTGAACTTTCCTGAGTTGGAAGAGCATTGAGGGAAGAGCAGAACCCTCACCCTGCTTCACTAGGATAGATAATCACATATTAATTTTGATGTATTTGTAGTTCCTTATTTTGATAACATTTTACTAGACATAATTTGCAAGACTATTTAGAATCAAATTAGGCTTTTCACAAAAGTGAGAACTCTTACCTCTCCGCAGCGTTGTTTTGCCAATTCCTCGAGTCTGGATTTTAACAAATTAATGTTTTCATTTGACAAACCTTTTGCATTTTTTAGCTGTATTTCAGGGACACTGGAGAAAAAGAGATCACAAGAAATGTTCTCTTATTAAGGATCAGCTGTACAGACAGACAAGGAGACTCACATAGGCCACACAACAGGTCAATAAGAACTTTGGTTTTGTTTTTTTGCAGCAACCTGACAATTGTCATTCAACACCTGAACAAGTAATACTCTATCTACATGATTATAAAAAGTTCTGGTAGTTGAAACTGTGAGTATCTGTGACCCAGCAATTTGGATTATGTTAAGAAGAAAGGTGAAACACCCTCAGGATAACCCCATAGTCTATGTTAACTACAGTTCGAACCCAGTACATTATTTTTTAAAGGAATGTACTGAAAATGCAGTACATATTTCTGGCATAAGGTATGGCAGTTTTAGATTTGCTGATTTTCCTTTTTCCATTATGTAAGTAATACACAGTTAGTCTGAGGAATACACTACAATAAAGTACATTCAGGTAAACAATCAACATTTTTTAAAAGCTTAGACCAGTGTTTCTCAATTAAACTTGGCCACGGAACCCTTTTGAACTCCATAAATAATTGCGGAACCCCCCAAACTCTTAACAGTCTTCAAATGTTGAAATAAGCAAAGGTCAGCATTTCTTACTTAAATTACACTTACACTGGATACCCTTCGCCGGAAAATCCGAGACATCTTCCCTTTTTTGGCGGCGCGGAGAACAGCTGCTCTCGGCGGCGCGGAGAACAGCTGCTCTCGGAACCCTAACAGTGTTCCCGTGGAACCCTGGCTTCCACGGAACACCAATTGAGAAACACTGGCTTAAACAGTTACAGGAATAAGAAAAACATCTGCGGTTATACTATCTTAAACAAAAATAATAATGGTCATCAATCTTCAAGCTTGAGGGTATAATCAAATCATCACTTGGACAGGAACATTTCCCTACCTCATATGTTAGATCATTGCATAACTGGGCATGCCATGGAAGGTTTATATTTTTCTTTGAGGTATCTCACACTGGCCACTGTTGGAGGTGGAAGGACTGGATGGACTATTGGGCTGTTCTGGCACAACAATACTTATTCAGAAAATTACTGTCAAGGCCAAATCTCAGGAGCTGCTGATCATCCACAACACTTTTCATCATTCAAAGGAAATATCCATTAGTCCTCCAAAAGGCTAATTCAGCACAATACAGGACCAGCAGACGATAGAAGATGTTTCCCATTCAGCAAGGTACTGTGTCTCAACAACTTCAGTGGAAGTATTCACATGCTTAAAGTTACATGTGGGCTTAAGTATCTTGCTCAATTAGTGTCTGAATCTCCAACTGGCAGATGCATCTCTATTACTCACTGGCAGCTACAACACAGAAGGGATGAGGTGGCTTCTATCTCAGATACAGGTTTTCAAATGAATTAATTATAAAGTTCCCCACTTTTATACTTCAGTGCTATATGTCTAACAAATAGAGACACATTTAAACTAAGGTAAGAATAAGGGCAATGAACACAATGTTACACTTCAACTTTCATTTTTGTCATGGAGAGAATAAAGAAAATATTAGAAGGTAGGTTTTGATTTTCACTCACGTATCAGGGTAGGTTTGTGGACATTTGACCCACAAATCAACTTTGGCATAAACTTCATTGTCACCAGTCAAACCCTGAGGATGCAGAACTAAACTGATTTCTGGAGGCTGTTTTACCTAAAATATAAAACAAGGCATTTAATTTAAGCAGGAATTAATTCAGGGAAATCCAATCCTGTATCATGCAAGAGGTCAGACTAGAGAATCCCCATGATCCTTTCTGGCCTTAAAAAAAAATAAAATCTGTTAATTCATTTACAGTTGATTAGTGAACACGTGAATTAACGCCATTGGTCACCTTATGTTAAACAGTTCAACCTTAGTTTATCCAGTTTATAGAATAAATGGGGCTAGAGATATTCAGAAGAAGTAGTGCCCTATCAAGAGTCATATTTAGGTAAGAGGGCGTTCTGGATAAAAAAGATTCACTGTATTTTAAATGGAAAAAGATATGTGAAAAGTTTCTGGCTTTTTAAAAAATGAGTGGAATTTTGGATTATTTGTGGAATGTCACAGATAGCAGATTAATGGGGCATTCAGCAAAGAAAGAAATCTAAACTTACACTTCATGTTAGGCCTTTGAAAAATGTCACTTCTAAACATCTTTCTTTCTGATGTGATGCCAGGATATCATAGCTACAATATAATCCTGCTGGGGCATAGAGATGGAGCTTTTTATTTTAGGCATATGGTAGAGTTTTGCTAACTACTGTTGTCTTTTTTTCCTTTTTGACTTTTTAAAAACATTCTTTGGACTAAACTGACTTCAAAGTAAAGTGGAAAAAGTACACAAACTTTCTGACACTGGGAGTCTGGATTTACCGAGAAGGAGAAAAGTCGGAAGAAAGGTGAGTCATAGATCACAAACACAATGGTGGAAAGAAAAAAAAAGAGCTAGATGGAGTGACAGAGGAAGAGCAACAAGACGACACAAGCTAGAAAGTGCCCAATGTTCCCAACAGGTTCCTGAGGGAAGAGAGTGTATGGCCTCGTCTACATGGGGATGCTCAGGAAAATTAAGATGAATCAACTAAAAGTGTGAAGTTAATGCACTAACACACTAATTTAAATCCCATCTGCATTCTCTATTCAGGAATAAAGTAGTCTTAGTTCACTCTGATTAAGGAAGGGATTAAGTCCATATTGAAAATACTGACTTCAGGTTTCAGTGAGTATTATGGCATGTGAGGAGTGGCAGATATAAGAAGCCATGAATGGCAATACTTCTAGAGACTCAGTAAGTACTCCTGAGCAGCAAAAGAAGGGAAGGGCATGGGCAGGGATGAGTGAGGTTGAAAGTGGGGAGTCCCACAGAGAGAAGTTTGTGGGAGTTGGGAAAGGTAGAAATGAAGGGAGGGTCAGGGTTGAGATGATATCACTACAGTTCAGGAGGCAGCAGCAGAGAATATATGGGAAGAGACTTCTAGAAGGGGAATGCAAAGAAATAGAGAAGAGGAGAGACTGGGCATTATATAAATCAGTTATCCTAAGAAACAATTATTGTGAAATTGAAAGTGAGTGCAAAAAGCCAAATAATGAGAGAAATGTTATATGTTGAATAAATTATAGCATGCAACAAATATGCAGAGAAACAACAGTAATTTGAATCAATAATGCAGAGAACCAGTGATGAGGTAAGTCAATTAAGCAGATAAATAGGTATGTAATTAACATGAAGGAATGAATCAACTATAGAGTAAATAAAAATGCTAACAATTAATTAAAAAGCAAGTCACATTTGAAGAGTATTAATTATAGACAGAATAAAAAAAGACTGCTGAGGATGAGTTATAGAGTAAGTTAGTTATACAGAGGTCAGCCAAAGAGGTGGAAGATAATGGGCAACCAATAAGGAGGCTGAATGCATACGATGTTCTTGAAAAATCAAGGACTTAGTGATGTCAGCAACCAAGTTCTAAAAATGTTCTGAAGGTGTCCCCTGCTGAAAGGGAGAAAATGGTGGCTGTTCCTGGCAGGGGAATAAAGAGCCTCTCTCAGAACCCAGCTGAGAGACTAACTAAGGTGAGAGAAATGAGTTACTCCAATAGAAAAACAATGAGGATTTGCCTCAAAAATTCAACTAGAAGTTATTCAGACCATCACAAGGGAAACAACAAAACTTTTGTTAATCATGAATACCGGCATATTTGTTAAGGATCATATAAGTTTCAAGACCGTTTAAAGGCACATAATCAGTATTTTTATACACAGACCTGTCAGTTTAGCAGCAACCTTTGTAAGGAGCCAGTAATAAAAGGTTTTAAGTGACTATCCAAAATGATCTTTACATAGGTTTCATTGATGTTTAATTACACAGTCCTAGAGTGGAATTATCACACACAAAGATGTATAAATTTAGCAGCAGCTGCTCTTGGGGTGGTGGAAAGAGAGGAAGGGCTTCCCTTTAAAGTCAATCCCAAATTATCCTTTTATTTCACTTACACCTTTCTGGAACATGCAGGTGATAATAATTCCCTGGTGTCATTAAGTAAGTGTCATACACAGATGTCATAGGTTAGCAGCAGTTTGGTGGGGAGGGGATGCCAGTGAAACACATTATTTCCTTGATAGATAATAGGTCCATTAATTATGTTTAGAAACAACTCTTGGGAAAACAACAACTGCACAATTCCCTTTGCTGATCCCTAGTAACTATCTTGCTCATTTCTGGAGGAGGCAGACAATATTTAATGATTACTATACACAGAGCTCTCAAGTTTGAAAAAGTTCCAGCTAGAGATAAGGAGGAAACACCCTTAAGCCTTTCCTACACTGGAGAATTTCAGCAAAAACTTCCCACCAACTTTCAATTGGCAACCCTAGTGTAGACAATGCTTCAGCAACTTCTTAGTTAATTATATTAATTAAACTCAATATTAAACCTGCTCCTTAGAAAGTTTAATTAACGCAGATTTTAAAAAACCCAGCAGTGGCTTTAGCTTTGGTTATATTATGGCATCCATCTGTGCAGCTAAACAGATCATTTTTGCTCAAACACCCTAGCCTAAATATGGCCTGAGAAGCCTGTGTGCTCAGTTTATCATCATCACCATCATTATTATAATTTTAACTTTCCACTGTTCCTGTAGTACCAACACAGCCCCAGCCAGTAATGGTAATGCCGCTGGTGGAGGCAAACCCTGACGCTTGCACCCTGCTGGCAGGGGGCAGAAACACCTTTGCCAGGTCTCCAAGAAAGCAAGCTCCCACTCGTGCATGCAGCTGCAAGCCGGAAGGAGGACACGTTTAGAACCACTGCCGCGCAAAGGCAGCTCCAGATGTTGGGTGCCAGGCTAAGGCTCTCGCGTTAGCACCACCACCTCCTGCGCTGCAAGGGAAGGGACCGGAGCAGGCCAAGCCTTGCGTGCTGTGGAGAAGAGGAAGCGTGGGAGCTCAAGCAGCGGGCACCTCAGCTCACCCTCCGTGAAAGTCGATGGGGCGGGGTTCCCGTACATAACCCCCACCCGGGGGGCCCTTTTCAGCGTCCCCCCGCCTCCCCAAGCCCTCAGAAAGGAGGGAAAGGGCTACACAAGGGAACACCCCAGCACTCATTTTTTTTGGCGCTACCGTGTCAGGCTGCCCGGCGTCCCTGCGAAGGACACCCGGCCTGCCACACGGGCTCCCTCCCTGCAGGTGGCGGGGGCCCCGCACCGCACCCCCGCCGTCCCACGCGCCGGCCGAGGCTCGCGGCTCCTTAGTACCTTCCAGGGCTGCTCCTGCCGCAGGTCTCGGAAGTCCCGGCCGTAGATGGCCTCCAGCACCTGCAGCTCGTTGGCCTGGCGGAGCGGGTAACTCTCCGGCTGCTCCGAGGCCTCCTCCGCCCCCGGCGCGTCGCTCACCCGAGCCATGTCAGCTGCAGGGGCCGCTGCCCGCCATGGCGGGGCCGCCGCCGAGCACTAGTCAAGCGGGCGCCTGCCAAGGCCACGGTGGAAGTGGCAGGGCCCGGGCGCCCGGATCTTCTTTTGCCCTTCGCGTGCACTGTCTCTGCTACAGGCCCCAGCCCCACCCCCGCCACGGGTGCTGCCCCACGCGGCCGCAGGAGGAGCCGCCGCCTTTCAGGCACCCCTAGGGCTTCCCGGCCCCACACACATCCCCGGGCGCACCACGACCTCCTCCCTAGAGCCTCCCCTTAGCCCCGGGACACGTCCTGGCATCTGCGAAGCGCTCTGGTCTCCACCTTAGCCCCAGATACTCCCCTACCCCTTCCTGGCAGCTGACCGATGAAGGGGAAAGGAACGAGCAGCCGCGGTGGAAATGATGCTGCTGGCTCTCCAAAAGTCCTCAGCCTAAGACGGTAAATATTTTAGTGTTAGGTAAACTGACGGGCTGTAGTGTTTATGAACCCCCAGAGACTTCTCCTACACTTTCTTTTTGGGGCCTGGGCACAATCAAGATCACAGCCCCATTTTGCTAAGTGCGGCATAAATACACAGGATGTTGTCCCAGCCCCGAGAAGCTTAATACAATACAATATTTTATGCAATGTATAGTTAACCCATGGAACTCATCACAAAATATCATTGAGGCCAAGAGCTTTGCAGGATTAAAAAATGAATTATTAGACACCTATCTGGATAGTTACATCCACAGTTATAGTAGACAGAATAAAAATGAAGGCTAAAACCCCTCATGTTTCTGGGCATAAACCAACTACTAGATGACAGTTCGAGGAAGACATTTGTCCTATGGATATGTTATTCTGTAATTGCCCACTATGAAACTTCTTGCATGGTTTTCTGAAGCATCTGGTTTAGTCAGACTGATGCTCTGATTGAGTATGGCAATTTCTGTGTTCAAACTTTATAAAAATAAAGGCGTTATCAAAGACAACAGAGTGAAGAAAATTTGAAGTGTTTAGGCACAGCTGGTTTTGTGATATGACCACAAATAAAAAAATAAAATAAAAAACCCTTTTGGAAACTTCAGCAAAAGCAAAATCCTGATTGTTCAAACTGATATTTCATTAATATCATCATGTGTCATTACACCTAAAAATTCCTAACAATTCTCCTTTGCCACATGTCCACACATGACCTTTCAGACATTAGCTGGGATGGTCAAAATGAATCATTTAAGAGAAATAAAGTTAACTGTGGAGAAACTACTATCTCTGTATAGTAGTGATAATATCTAAATCGTTCCTGAATCCTAAGCTACTTTACTATTAAAAGAATAACAAGGCAAAATGTCTTGATAGCAATTCAGATTTTTTCTCAGTGAAATTTATGCCTTTCAGATCATACCTCTGAGGTATGCCATTAATATTTGAAATAACACATACGTGCTATACAAAGTGACCCTGAAAAAATAAATTCCCATATTCCAAAGAAATTGAATACCCACTAGACAAAAAGATTGGAAACAAGAAGAATGCGCTTCTGTTGTAGAAAAAGTAGTCATCGGATTATTGGCTAAGTAAATATTTACTACTAATTAGCACAGCATGAGATGGGCAGTGTTTTTTTATGGCATAATGTTGTGAGGTTTGATTTTAAAACAATTACAGATGTGAACAAGGTGCTAAACTGGAAATAAAAGAACAAGTGGGTTAACCTCATTTTGAAATCTAGTTGTTGCATTTATTTGTCTTTTGCAAAATAGATAATAAATGTATATTGTGTTTGCTTGGGCAAGTCAATCTATGATCTTGCCTACACTCACACTTATTCAGGAAAAACTTTTGTTGCTCCGGGTGTGAAAAAGACATCCCTAAGTGACATAAGTTTTGCCAGCATATGTTTTTGTGTGGACAGCACTATGTCAGCAGAAGATGCTCTCCCACCAACATAGCTACCGCTGCTCATTTAGATTGTTTTATTATGTTGGCAGGAGAGCTCTCTCTTTTCGACATAACACGGTTGCACAAGTGCTTGTGCCCGCAAAACTTATGTCACTTGTGGGTGTTTTTTCACACCCTGTACAACAAAAGTTTTGCTGGCATAAGTGCTAGTGTAGACAAGGCCTTTGTGTGCCAGTTTACATCTCCAAATGGGAATAATGAAATTTAAACACCTTGTGGAGGAGGGGGGAGATGATTTAATTGTTTTTAAGGTGCTTAGATATCCTCAGATGAAAATATTATAGAAGAGCAAGGTATGGTTATTAGTAATAAAGAATAGCAGGGAAGGTCAAGACACACAATAACCTTCTCAGCAAACTGGTAAATTCGTTATAGGGTTGCTCCAATCCTAAGGCCCTCAGCCCTTGCCATATCATACTCAGTAGTAGAGTACTGCGCAACAGTTTGGAGAGGGTTGGCACACACCAAACTTGTTGATGTGCCAACTCAGTTCAACAATACACATCGTCAAATGAACTTTCTGACTGATTCCTCTTTTATGGCTTCCAATTCTGAGCCACATTGCTCTCCCTTACATCAGGAGGGATAATGCAGCTGGGAAGCTGCTTTACAAGGTATGTGCCAGCCCACACTTGGCCTTGTTCAATTACCTTTTTAGTCCCCCAGCCATACATCTTTCATCACAAACCCTCAGTGGTTGAGACTGCCAGTGCCACACCAGGATGTGACAGGAGTCCCTGTGGTGGGAAGACATGCTTAACACGAACCACCAATCAGTTCCTTGTCACAGACCCCTACTGCTCATCTGCCCAGCTTTGGCCTGCCACGTCATCAGTGGGCCCTTCTTAACTGATTCCGGACTGGGCAAGGCCAACCAGCAGCCAACCAGCACTGTTGGGGTCTTTGAGACAATCCAAACTGCAGCTGCGGCACAGATCAAACAATGACACACATTGTCAAGGAGTGCCCACTAACCAAATTCAGCGGTGGGCTCCGAGAGCTCCACTTGGCCACTAAGAATGCTATTGCTTGGCTTGGTGAACACCCAAATGCGAAAGAAAGAAAGAAAGAAAGAAAGAATATAGTGTGCAAAATCTCATTACATCAAGAGCTGCTAATTCATAATATCTTATTCCTTAATGTAAGGAAACTAGATAAAATTCAGTAGACATCAAAATCATTGCAGAAGCAATTGTTATATTTCAGAAGCAAGAATCACTTAAAACTGCAGATAACTATCAATATTGTCACATGCCCACTCTGTCCTGACATGTCCCACATTTTTCTCAGTGCTCCCAGTGTATCCCTGCAGATCTTTCTAGGCGTGCAGGAGTTGGGCACACATTCTTCATTCCTTTCTTTTCCAAGGTAATTACAATAAGATCCACCAGTAGGTACTAGGCAGCTATGCTCTAATACCTTCCTATATAAGGATTAGCAAAATGTGCCATTTGGTAGTGGTTGTCTCCAGAGATAAACAGAAATGTAAATATCTGCATTAGTCCCTCTTTATTTTCTGTGAAAAATATTTATATACAGAAAAATATACAGGAATAATGAATAAATGGGCATAGTCTTCTTTAGACACAATATAGCAGACAAGTCAGTTTACTGCAAAAGTAATTTATTTAGCTGCAAACTTAGGTGGCATATGTGACAAATATGGCAATTTCCAATAATATCTTTGGGAGATCTTACTGTATGAAGTTTATGTATCATCATGGGTCAAGGACTGTATGTAATTCCATGGGGGAACAGGACCACAGGCCTCCAGGAACAAAATACAGTGGTGGTGATGGTGGTGGGGGGGTTGTAACAACTGGGGTCCAGTGGTCCCCCCCCCCCCCGAAAGCAATTATATCAACTGATAGTATACAAGAGAGACAAGGTGGACAAGGTAATATCTTTTATTGGACAATTTCTATTGGTGAGAGAGACAAACTTTCGAGCTTTAGATCTAGAGACCTGAAGAAGAGTTCTGTCACTATGTAAGCTTGAAAGCTTGTCTCACCAACAGAAGTTGGTCCAATAAAAGATATTACCTCACCCACCTTGTCTTTGTAATATCCTGGGACCGACATGGTACACCATTGGATACAACAATGATTGTATACAATGTTATTATACTATAATACATATTCAATAAGGTCTTTTATGAAAGCCTGTAATGTTCTCAACTTGATGGTTATTATGAGGTATGAATACAGACCATGGTTATCAATATATACATGGATATATAAAGACAATTATAAATTGTAACTGTGGTGCAACTTTAGCGTCATTTCACAATAGGGTGCCAAAGCAATCAGCAAGGGAGTGACTACCTCCTATGCCAGTTGTTTAAATGAAACCAGCTTCAAGTTCCCATCAATTGTACAATGCAGGAAAAGTCTAGGATGGGCCATTAAAGTTAATAGAAAGACATTGAGACAACTGGGGATTTCCCCACTTTGAATACTTATTGTGACTGAAGAAAAGAAAAGCACCCTACAAACTCTTTTAAAATGGAAGGGGATTGACGTGAAAGACATCCAGAAACTGAAGAACAGCCTCTAGGCAGGAAGCTGTCCATGAAATGTTGGATCTCTGGCCCTATAGTTAAAGGATATGCTGGGAAACCATTCAAAAGATATATAACTTGTATTAGTCTGGGATTTCGTCTAATATTGAAGTGTAAATCCTGTGGTTGCATCTGTATCTTTATTTACTGTGTAACTTGTATACGTTTGCTCTCCCTTACTATTTTGTCTTTGCATCAGTGGTTTTTCTATTAAATAAACCTTTTGTTTATTTTACCCCAAGTATGTCTCTGTTGTGTAAACTGTGTGGAGTGTGGGGGCCAAAGTAATCTGGTATCTGGGGATCTGGATTCATGCCATCAGGGGTGATGAACCAGAGGGGAAAAGTCTGACTGTCTGGTAGTTAAAAGAACCCAGGGAGCACAAATCTATAAAAACTTGGGACCGGAAGGCCTATTGGTGTCATCCTGCAAGGAGTAACTAGGCTGGTGGAAGTCAGGCTGAGACCTTGTCTGAAGGCTACTGGTGTCAGGGATCTGAGCCATAGCAGCACAAAATTAAGGCACCCCAAGGTTACAGGACAGGCAGTTACAGAACCCCTTACTGTTCTGGGTGATCCCCAAAACTTCTTAGAACATGGGATGAGAACGTTTCCAAGGGTAGGGCTTCTCAGGGGGAACCTGCTAAGGTAGCTCACTGGGAAAGGAAACCAAGGAACAATAATCATAGGTGGGAGAGGGTCCGAAAAGGAAGAGCATTGAATGCCAAGTCTCAGTGAAACCTGGCCCCCATGGAAGTACTTCATCAGGTAGCAGCAGAAGCCCCATATCAGAGGAATTATGTGCTATTATGAGGAGGGTTGTCATGGTTTGACCTCTGTGAGGACCTTGTTGATAACCGAGTTGATAACAAGAGACCTTGGCTCCAAAAGAGGAATGCAGGTCAAGAGGGCCTCATTGGTAAGGGGCCTAGACAAAAGTGGTGTTGATCGACTAAGATTAACTCAGCCTTCTCCAGCAGAGATGCTAGAGTGGAGGCCTATTTGTATAATGTTCCACCTTTAAGTTAATTAAACTAGACCCAGGAAGGGCACTGTTCAGTATACAAAAGCTTCTTTAGACTTATGGAAGCCCACTAGGGATAACTGATGCAGAGATGTAACTGAAAAGCTGAATTGGGCTGCCCAGGGTTGCTCTAGGAGTGAGGGCCCCCACTACAGTCCTTAACTGTATGACCTTTCACTTTGTACTATTACATTTCATTCTGTTAGTCCAATCCCCAGGGTCAACCAATCATTCCTGTACAATATTCAGATCCTCTTCTGTATTGGCAATGTCTCCCAAATTAGTGTCTTCATCAAATTTCAGTAGCATTCTCCTACTTTTTGTGCCAAGGTCACAAATAAAAATATTAAATTAGATTGTTCCTAAAACTTGTAAATCCACAGAAAAGTAATTCTATTTTCAAAGAGTAAGTACTTCATAAATAATAAAGTGTTTAAGTGCCAAACTCAAATTCAGCCTTAACTATGAAGCTGTAACTGGCACCTCCATAATACAAGAGCAAGAAAACAGTCTATGAAGTCAACAAATTTAAAAGTGATAAAATACCTTTTTACAGATGGCATTATTAACCTTTGATACATTGCTACAAGAGATCAGAGGCCAGGAGTCTAATAGGATTCAAGAAAGAATAGACATTCACATGGATAATGAGAACACCCACTATTATACTAGAGGATAAAAATATTATAAGGAATATAAACCCCTTCTACTTCAGAGTTAATGTCAACCAGGAAATTACAGGTATTAGGAGGAAACTTCCTTTATGGATAGCTCATTCCATTAAGGGTTGTTAGAGTGGGGGGCTGTTTACATTTTGCACCTTCCACTGATGCATTTGGTACTGGCCACTGTTATGGCCAAAACACTGGATTAAAGGGATCAAGTGGTAGCCTGCATAGATTGTATTAGATTAATAAATTAATTTAATTGTATGCCACTTCTTGGGAAAGATCTGTAAGATGTAAGTTTAGGTGCAATTCAGAAGAAGATATAGAATTCCAGGAGAGATCTCAGAGAGACAAGGTGGATGAAGTAATATCTTTTATTGGAGCAACTTCTATAGATAAGAAAGACAAGCTATGAGCCACACAGAACTCTTCTTCAGGAGAGATCTCAGTCAGTTGATATTTAAAGTAAATGCATAGTAAAAACTGGCCTGAAAATGAATGCTTCAAATCATGTCTACACCAGTAGCAGATATCTTCTTAAGGATTAATGCAGTACATTGCTATATTTCCACTTGTCATATAAACCACATTATTGATACAGTGACATTGAATGATGACTACAAGAGTACATTTTAGTTGTGCTGGTGTTGAATTATGTTTACAAACATTTACATCAGAACTACATTTCTGAAGAAGGAAAATATGCTAAAAAATGTGACTATTCCATGAAGCACACTACTAACACAAGTTCAGATCAGTGGGACGTAAGCACTTGCTTAAAGTTAAGCACATGTATAGGAGTTTTACTGAATTGGTGCCTGTGTTAAATGGTGTTAAAACCAAAAACTTTAACTCAAACCTTTGTATATTTGTACAGCTACATATCAGCTCAAAGCACACAGCCAAGTTTCAGGTTTTATGTGGGAAAGCAAACGAGAACTTCTGGTCATCAGATTGTCCTCTAATGATCTAGCTAAACAAAATGTTAGTGTTTTTTCAGCAGAATTTATAAAGTGGAGTCCAATAACTCCTGAGTCTGTGACTGATTATAAATGGAACCAATGCAAAACCCACAAAATTCCAAGACTATTCACGAGCTGTGGTAGCAAGAGAGATGAATCTGAAAGTTCCAGAGAAAATGTCAATTTCAGGGTGAGGTAGGAGGAATAAACACAGAGTGCATGCAGTGCTGAAATCTCCAGTTTAAGTCTTGCCAAATCATATAAAATCTTGGAGAATGGTTTGACCCTGAGCTCTGAAACTAGACTTACACACAGATGTACAAACTGTGCACAGATGAATGTTTTTTATTAAAGAAATAGAAGTCCTTTCATAAAACTTGGCCTACAACCGTTGTTAATCTGCCTTATATTGTACTCTGTGTCTGCAAAAATGTGCATTGACCACCACTGATAATACTACAGTGCATCCTTTCTACAGAAAGGAGACTAAAACTAGACAAATTCCTTGAATGCACTGCTGATTTTCTTGAGTTACATCTGGAAAAGAGACAGCAGCAATTCAACTTAAAGGAACATCCCTGCAGGTCACATGATTTTACTATAGTTTCAAGGCCACCCCAAAAAAACAAAAAAACAAAACAGCTCTGATATATCTGGAAATATATTTTTGGATTTCCAGATTTACTGGATTCTTTAGAAACCAGCAGACAAAGAAAGGAGTTTTGGATAAATAGTGTGAATTTAACCCGATTCAGGGACTTCTTTCTGATCTAGCAAATTGACAGGATGTTCTGTCCAAAGAAGGCCCCAATCCTTAAGGCAGGGTTGGAAGGACTTGATCTATTCATGGGGGTTCTGATTCTGAGCTAAAGGGGTTATGAACTTGTAACCACAGAAAAACCCTTGGCGGAGTTTGAAGGACTCTACTTCTGGAGCCCTTGTTGAAGTTGGGGGTGGGGGAGGAGTGATCTCTGGTAAGCTTATTAGCATGTTTATAGGTTCTTATATTGATTTAATATGTTTTCCCTAATGCTTTCACCTTAAGAAAAAATGTGCTTGCTTTCAAAGTACTATATGATAACTGAGGGGAACTATGCTGTTTATAGCTTCTAAGGAGAAGGCAAAGCAGGCATGCTTAGGTAGTGTGACTTGCTGGGGAATTCATAGTGTAGGTAGGGAACTGTGCAGCCTGGAAAAACCTTGCTCAGTAGGGAGAGATGCATGGGTCTTTATCCAAGACAGGTGACATCTGAGGAGCCTGGAGCCTAGAGTGGGTACCCTTTCTAGACCACAATGGTGAAATACAGATACAGTTGCCCTGAACTGTGACAGCATATATAAACCACCAGATGTTCACTGTAATTCTGTGTTCATAAAATCATAAAAATGTAGGTCTGGAAGGTCAAGAGGTCATCAAGTCCAGCCCCCTGCGTTAAGCCAGGACCAAGTAAACCTAGACCGTACTTGACAGGTGTTCATCCAATCTGTTTTTGAAAACCTCCACTGGTGGAGATTCCTCAGCTTCCCTTGGAATCCTGTTCCAGAGCTTAACTACCCTTATAGTCAGTAAGTTTTTCCTAATATCTAACTTAAATTTCCCTTGCAGCAGATTAAGCCCCTTACTTCTTGTCCTACCTTCAGGGGACATGAAGAACAATTGATCACTGTTCTTTTTATAACAGCCCTTAAGATATTTGAAGACCGTTATTGGGTCCCCCCTTGGTCTTCTTTTCTTTAGACTAAACATGCACAGTTTTTTAAATTTTTCCTTACAGGTCAGGTTTTCTAAACTTTTTATTATTTTTGTTGCCCTGCTTTGGACTCTCTCCAATTTTTCCACATTTTTCCTAAAGTGTGGGGCCCAGAACTGGACAAAATACTCATACCGAGGTCTCACTAGTGCCAAGTAGAATGGGACAATTACCTCCAGTGTCTTATATACAATACTCCTGTTAATACAACGTAGACTGATATTAGTCTTTTTCACAACTATACCAAATTATTGGCTCATATGCAATTTGCAATCCACTATAGCCTCTAGATCCTTTTCTGCAGTACTACCACTTAGCCAGTTATTCCCTATTTTGTAGATTTTTCCTTCCTTAGTGTAGTACTTTGCACAAGTCTTTACTGAATTTCATCTTTCTGATTCCGGATCAATTCTCCAGGTTATCAAGGTAACTTTGAATTCCAATCCTGTCCTCCAAAGTGCTTGCAACCCTTCCCAGCTTAGTGTCATCTGCAAATTTTATAAGCATAGTCTCCACTTTATTATACAAATCATTAATGAAAATATTGACTAGTTCTGGGACCCAGGACTGACCCCTGCAGGGCCCTACTAGATACACCTTCCCAGTCTGACAGTCAGCTATTGATAACTACTTTTTGATTATGGTCTTTCAACCAGTTGTGCACCCACCTTATAGTAATTTCATCTAGATCTCATTTCCCTAGTTTGCTTATGAGAATGTCATATGGGACTATGTCAAAAGCCTTACTAAAATCAAGATATATCAGGTCTACTGCTTTCCCCACATCCATTAGGCTAATATCCTGCCTAAGAAGGAAATTAGGTTGGCTTAGCATGATTTATTCTTGATAAATACATGCTGTCTATTCCTTATAACCCTATTATCCTCTGGTCACTTACAAATGGATTGTGTAATAATTTGTTCCAGTATCTCTCCAGGTATCGAAGTTAGGCTTACTGGTTTATAATTCCCCAGGACCTATTTATTCCCCTTTTTAAATATAAGTACTATGTTTGCCCTTCTCGAGTCCTCTGGGATCTCACCCAACCCCCTTGAGTTCTCAAAGATAATTGCTAATGTTTCTGAGATTGCTTCAGCTAGTTTCCTAAATACCTTAGGATAAATTTCATCAAGCTCTGCTGACTTGAATACATCTAACTTATCTAAATATTCTTTTAAGTGTTCTTTCCCTGTTTTGGCTTGCGATCCTTCCCCCTTCTTCTTAATATTAATTGAGTTGAGTATCTGGTCACTATTAACCTTTTTTAGTGAAGACTGAAGCAAAATAGGCATTAAACACCTCAGCCTTCTTGATGTCATCAGTAAGGTTAAGATTCTGTCGTGAATATTTTTAGTAAAAGTCAGGGACAGGTCATGGGCAATAAACAAAAATTCACAGGAGCCCGTGACCTGTCCCTGACTTCTACTAAAATACCCCGGGGCAAGGGGGACAAACAGAGCGCTGCTGGGCTTGCAGATGCTCCAGCCCTTTACTGCTCCTATGGCAGGGGCTGATGGCGACTGCTCCAGCTCCATGGGCTGACCCAACCCTCTGGCAGGCTGGGCCTGCTGCAGCTGGCCGTCGATCAGCTGTTTGGCAGCTCCCAGGGCTGGACATCAGTCAGCTGTTGGGGCCTCAGAGCTGGCCCCTGATCAGCTGTGTGGCAGGGGGGTCGGGGAGCTGGCTGCCAGTCAGCTGTTTGGGGGCCTGCAGAGCTGGACCCTGGTCAGCTGTTGGGGCCCTCAGAGTTGGCCCCTGATCAGCTGATCGGCGCAGCTGGGAGGGGCTGGCCACTGGTCAGTTGTTCAGGGGCCCCAGGCAGCTGCCACCGATCAGCTGTTTGGGGGCCCCTGGGCAACCACTGCCAATCAGCTTTTGAGGCCCCCAGGCAGCTGCCACTGGTCAGCTGTTGGGTGCTCCCCCTATGCACACACCGCCGATCAGCTGTTGGGGACCCCTGGGCAGCAGCCGCTGATCAGCTGTTTGGCGGCCCTGGGCTTACAACTGCTCCAGCCCTGCCCTAGAAGACTGCAGTGATCTCCGTGACAGAATCGTATCCTTAGTCATTAGTTATTAGCTCTCCTTCCCTGTTGAGTAGAGGACCTACTCTTTCCTTCCTCTTTCTCTTATTCCTAATGTATTTAAAGAACCTCTTCCTATTGTCTTTTATGTCTCTTACTAGGTGTAAATCATTTTGTGCCTTAGCCTATTTTGATTTTGTCCCTACATGCTCATGCTATCTTTTCTACTTCTCCTTAGCAATTTGTCCATGTTTTCACTTTTTGTAGGATTTTTTTTTAAATTTTTTTTATTTTCAGGTCATTAAAGAGCTATATCTTTAACATGAAGTAAGTACGGCTTACAGTGTAATTTTCATATACATTAAATTAATGGATTTTGCTTGGGTGGATACACAGAATAGCACAGAGTGCTAAAAGGTCTACATATGCGTATGCAATGTAGTAGCAAAAATGTTTCATATTATATTGCATAATTAAAGGCAGGGTTGATAGCACCACTTATTAAGGTTGCCCAGCACTTCCTATCATCAGACCCTGTTTTCAGTTACTTATAACTTTGCTAAATTATAACCATCCAGGCTGAAATTTTCCATGCTAGATATCTGTCTCATGCTGAATTGTTTTGGAAGGTTTCAGTCAAAAAGATTCTGCCATTTCTGAGAGCTAGGCTAGTTAAAATATATTGTTTTGCCCATTTTAAAAAATTCTGCTGACCTTTTCTTTGAGAAGCTCTAGTGCCCCTATGCTTTGGAGTAAGGGCTTAAAATTTGGCGAGGGGATGGACTTTGTCTCAAAGGTGTGCCTTTTGCTATCTCCATGAAAATCTGCCCAACTTTGTCCAAGTTACAGCTTTGAAAAACTGCAGTTTGCACATGCTCAACAGAGACTTGCTCAACGGTGAAAATCTCTGAAGATTTCATCTTCACTGAACATACTCGAGCCCTGGGTTTAGCCAGGCTACCCTGCAATTGCAGCTCTGGGTTGCTGAGGGTCATGCTATGTTCTGGCACTGGAATTGAAAGCAGAGAACCTGTCTCTCCTTTATTCTCAATTCCCTCTCCCCCACCAGTAGGTTGAGGCTGCATGAGGAGGGAGCTGCTTGATTTGAATTCACTGGGAGCAAGAGTCAGATTAGGGAGAGGGGTTGGTGGATGGAGAATTGAGGCTGGCGGCATGTGGTGGAAGGGAAACTGGAAGTGGGAGTTGGGATGAGGGGGGACTGGGACTGCGACACAGGGAGGAAATGGGGAGGGAAACTGGAAGGCAGATGGGAGGGAGATTGAAATTGGATGAGGAGACTGGAACTGGAAACTGGTTGGGGAGAAGGGGGACAGATATGAGGAGTCAAGGTGCAGAGGTAGAATTGGCACGGGCTGGGCAAGGACACTGGGACAAGAAGCCAGGGAGTGGGGAGATTGGAACCAGGAGCAGGGAGAGATGAGGTGAAGACTGAGACTAGATGAAGAGTGCAAAGAGGGAGACTGAGGCGGTGAGCCAGTGAGGACAGGAAATGTGGGTGGCAAGGACAGCAAATGGAGGGTGGTTGGGAGTGGGGAGAACTGAAACTGTCTGGGCAAGGAGAAAGGAACTGGGAGAGGGTGTGAAGTCTGGGCATACGGGGGAGACTGGGACAGGGAATCTGGATGGGGAGCGTAGGATTGACTGGGTAAGAAGACTGGTATGAGAAGCTTGAGATATGGAGAGTGGCACTGGCTAGATGAGGAGAATGGGACTGGGGCGAGCAGAGCAAAGGATGAAGAAGAGACAGGACAGGGACAAATTGGAGGGGATGGGAAAGAAGGAGTCAACTGTGAGGGGAAATGGGCAGAAGAGCCTGGGACCAGTAGAGTACACTCTCCTCCAGAGCTTGAAATGGAACCCAAGATTCCTTAATCCCACCATTCATCTGCTGTAAAAGTCATTGGCACAGTGTGAGTCTGTTATGATAATTGGGCCTATACATTTACCTTAGTTGTAAGCTCAACTTTCAAAAGTATGTGAAAGTTCGTAAGATGTCACAACCTATAATAATAAATATTTCTGGGAAAAGGTACAAAAGCAAGACATACTGAATTAGTCCAAACAAAAAGGTCTACTGATATAACTCAGGGATTGTGCTGAAATCGTGCGTGGTCAACAAGAAGAGTGTGGAACCAGAAGTCAGTGAACCAAAATTGGTGTGATGAAAACTAGGCCTAATTGACGGACAAAACAATAAGGGAATGGGCTGTTCTGCCAACTATTCCTTTGTAGGTTCTTAAAGAAAGAGACTTTGGGAGAAAAATTGGCTCCTGGAGCAAGCTTCACCATAGCTGCCACTCCCGTCCCCTCATCTTCTGGGATTCCAGGCCTTTGTTACCCTGATCCTGAGAGATGTCCCAACCAGATCAGGTAGAGCGAGGGACCCGGAAGATACCACCACCTCTACCTGCTCTAGCTGACTCCCAAGCAATGCGTGAGATGAAACAGGATCAGATTTTAACATCAACAGCTCCAGCTCATTTCAACTAACTTCCATACTTTTCCCCAAAAGGACAGGTATTACCATTTTTATGCCATCTCAGTGTTATTCAAATAACAAATGTCACAGGATCTTTTTCAGGGGATAAGGCAACAAGCCACGTTTATTGTGAATACAGAAATTTGGTAAATGGTATCAATAGAAAGAAAAGTATCAACACTGTAATAACATCAATATTGTTCTTTACTTAGTGAAATAGTATCAATAATGTAAATACTATGAAAACAATATCAACATTGTGTCAATACTACAATTACAGAGATTCTTGTTAATAAAGTATACTTCGTTGACACATGTTTCAAATGGTACTTTCATTCACGCTCACACATACTGACAGGCGTACACAGACAGGGAGACAGACAAACATACATAGGGGGTCTCACAGATGTTATAGTTACCAGCCTCTTGGTGCTCGTGGTAGTCACTGGCCAGATGACTGTAGCACGAGGGTGAGGAGCAAGGTTCTGCTGATGCACACCGGTACTCCTGGCTGGTGTGATGATGTAGACCCGAACCTCCAGCCTTCATCTTTCTGTCCCATTTTATAGGAAAAAGACCCCATGTAAGTCTATGGGTTTTTGCTTTGTCATGCTGCATCTGCGTTTGGTGTGATCCTTAATCACCCACATTGTTGCAAGTCTGATCAGATTTTGTTCTTTGAAGTGGACTGGCTCCAAAGTTTATCAGGGGACTCCTCTTCAGCCATTTGAATGGTACAAGTTATTATTTTCGCTCCTTTCTTTTTTCCTCAAGCGTTTTAGGTGAGGCTGGTGTTTTCTTCGTGTCTGTTTCAATATTCCTTACTGAGACCAATTGTTCAATTACTCTTCCTGTCTACATCCACCTCAATTGCTCAGCCATTCACACTTTAATTACTCAGTGCCAACTCCTAGCTGAAGAAATCACATATTATTTTTAAAGCAAACATTATTTCATTTTTGCCAGTATCTTTCACAATTAGATAGGTATATTACATTTTACAGTGTGGTTTTTTATACTTATAATAGGATTTTTACAAATATATTGAGAGTGGGTAAAATTAATAGATAAAATGGTCAGTGGAGTGGTTTTACAATTTTAAACCAAATAGAATTATACAAAATACAGACAGACTTGAATGTTATGCAGTAAGTAGATATTTTAGAAAGACTGAAGTGAACATTTCAAAGGGTAGAACAATAAAAGTCAGTTGAGGCTTTAGCTTTTGATTAAAGTTACAATGTATCAGGCTGAAGTGCCTCTTGGTAGAAAGAGTGTGGGGGAGTGTTTGTGGCTCTGTTCTTTCATGAAAACAGGATTGAGCCAACATCCGAGACTGTCTAACAAAGGCACTTTTCCATGCAAAAACTCTCTCCAGCTAAAGTGAAATGGAACAAGGGATGTTATTAAAATGAAAGCTGTATTTAATACTTCACATTTAAAATGCTTTAACTGTTTCTCTTTAATTAAAGGTTAAAGGATTTTGAATGGGTCTTTGTCATGGTACTAAGCAGGCTCGAGGTCTCTGTATACCAAACCCCGAACCTTGTTTAACAGTTTCATGTTGGACAGTGACTAGGTTATGTTAACACCTTTGACCTTTTTTTCTATATAGTCCATCTAAATTAATACAACACATCCCATCCCACAGAGGATGACAACCTACAACTGCTATCATTCACTTGATTAGCTTAAGTGGCAGAGGTCTATGTAATTGAATGCATAACGGTATTATATTGTTCAGCCACTAGGTGGCGCAGTGTGTAACACACATTATTTAAGGTAACCTCAGTTTTGTTTGGCAGTACATTTAAGGATCTCTGATGTCTCTCTCTGAGAAGGAGGCTCTGTAGCTTACACCTGGTGTAGGAGCCTGACCTGCTAGTACCAGCCCTGCAGCCTACCATGTAAAATGTATACATGACATGGTGTCAGGAGTAAACTAGTGTCAGAGGAGAACAGACACAGAAGGAAAGCAGCAACAAAACTTGCAAACAGAAGGAACAAAGGTTGCAGGATCCATCTCATCAACGCACCACTCTTCAGAGTGCCAGAGAGCTTCAGTTTTAATAAACCTACAGAATGGACAGACTGGAAACAGTATTTTGCAAGATCTTGCATTGCGACCAAACTCCACAAGGAAATGGAGACATCTAGGTCTTTAATTTATGCTATGGAAGCAGGCAGAGCATATCCTTAAATCTTTTGCCTTTACTGAAGAAAGTCATAAAGATGACTATGAAAGGGTTCTGGCTATATTTGATGCATACTTTTATACCTCAGACAAATGTGGTTTATCAAAGAGCATGTTTTCACCAGAGAATTCAGGAACTAGGGCAAAATGTTTAAAGTTTTATAATAGCTCTGTATGCATTGGCTAAAAACTGTGATTTGGGGACTGCAAAACATGAAAATTTCAGAGACAAGCTGGTTATTGGGTTAACAGATAAAAATCTTTCACAGCAGCTACAATTAAAAGCATAACCCTACTTAATCGTAAACACAGCAATACAGATAGCAAAGCAGGCTGAATGAGTTAAACAGCAGAACAAAAGGCAGGAGCAACTTGATAAATCTGAAATTAACTCAGAAGCAGTAAAGAGACTCAGCATAACTGATAAAAGTTATTACCATAAAAGCCTTGAGGCTATGAGGAAAGTCCAGGCAAACTACAAAGCCTTTCAGAATAATGTACAATAATTTCATAGCTCAAGACGTGAAATATGTAATAATGCACAAAATATGGACATTTTGTAGTTGTTTGCCACACTAAGACAATGAGAGAGATAACTACAGTTACAGAGGTCAAGAGCCATTGTTTCTGGGATCTGTCACCTTGTGATGACCCAGAGCCTGCTTGGAGAGTAAAACTGAATATTCATGGAAGACTATTGACTTTAAAATTGACTCTGGAGCTGATGTCACAGTCATTTCAGAAAGGATTTACAATCATCTTCAATCCCTCCCAAAGCAAAAGTCATCTGACAATGCTCTCACTAGCCCTGGGGTATTCTGAACTGCATGGGCCAGTTCATCACGGAAACAACTAACAGAGACAACAGCTTTGCATTCAGAATTTATGTGATCAAAGGATCAAAGACCTTCTCAGCAGCAGTGTGGCAGCCATGATGGCCCTAATGAGAAAGATGAAAGGACTTGACAGAGACAATGCTTGACATTGACAGAGACAATTGACAGAGACAATGGTGAATCATACGGAATAACAACATCTCTAGCGGACAGACCTTGTAAGAGACTAGCTGCAGTTTTATGCTTATTCAGAGGACATCATTACATAGTTGTAGTGGACTCTTTTTCCAGGTATGTAGAAATAATGTACTTGAAAGACACAACTTGTTGCAGTGTTATCGAAAAACTGAAGTGCACTTTTTCTTACTTCTGTATTCCAGAGCAACTAGTGATGGAGAATGGACCACAATTCACTGCAGCAGAATTTTAATCAGTCTGACTGAAATATGATTTTGATCATATTACTAACATCCCACATTACCCACAAGCAAATGGAGAGGCTGAGAGAATTGTACAGACAGCCAAGAAGATCTTGGGAAGTTCTAATCTACAGTGGGAAGATGTAATCCTTGCTCTTTGAGTTACAGATCAACACCAACAGCAGCAGAGCTCCTGGATATAGTCTGGCACAACTCCTGATGGGAAGACAACTCAGAACTACAGTTCCAACTTTGAAAAAGAATCTATCTCCAAAGTGGCCAGGCACGAAGAGAATAGCCAAAATGGATAAAAAAGCAAAAAGAGCTTGTAAACATTTTTATAACAGACATCACTTGATCACTTGATTAGAGAACTAACGGGACTAGAACTTGGTGATTGTGTTTGTGTCAAACTGGATGGAGAAAAAGGATGGACAACTCCAGATGTTGTAAAAAAAAAAGAATTCAGTGCCCAGATCATATGAGATCGAGTTCAACAAAAGCTGTTGACATCTACAGTTTGTTCCTGAAAAAGAACGATCAATAGAGCAGACTTTGCAGATGGTACATGCAAAACAGAAGAAGATTCCAAACGGGACACTGTCAGTCATTGCAACTAATGGACAGCCAGATGACCAAGTAGTTATGTGTTCAGGTTGTGTAATGAGAAATACAGTATGATTCAGAAACCTTCAACAGACTGATATGTACTGAACATTAGAGATGGTATGATAGTGTGTATTTTATAAATGGTATTTTATAAATGGCCATATTTAAAGGGGGAGATGTAATGGAATGCTAAACTGAATTGTACTGCAGCCACTAGGTGCCTGTGTGTAACATACCTTATTTAAGCTAACTTCAGCCATGCTTGGCAGTACATTAAAGGAAATTATGCTGAACACATCTCTAGTATATCTCTTTGAGAAGGAAGCTCTGTAGCCAGTCTATGGCTTTGTCTAAACTAGCACTTATGCCGGCAAAACTTTTGTTGCTCAGGGATGTGAAAAAAATACATAAGTTTTGCTGGCATAAACACTTGCGTGGACAGTGCTATATTGGCAGGCGATGCTTTCCCGCTGACATGGCTACCGCTGCACGTTTAGGTGGTTTTATTATGCCTTTGCAACCTTAACTCAGTTTCCTTGAGCTTGTGCATTATGATACAGTCTCTAATTATATGATCGCATACTATATTTTCCACAGGATCCCCGCTTCCTTCAGTGCACAGGCTGGATATGCTCTGAGGATGAATCAGATTTGTGTACAGAAGGAGGCAGTAAGACCCCTGCCTCATTTGTTGCAGAAATCGGAAGGTGCGTAGCGAGTGAGGCAGGGGATTGCAGGAAGAGAAAGAATGGTCTCAAGGTCAAGACAATTTAATGCTGCCCTGGAGAACTGAATTCTATCGTTGCCCCTTGTGATGTCCCCCCATACAAACCCTGAAGGAGTTAAGGTGGCTAGTGGGCCAATTAATTGCCTCGGCTGCCCCTGAAGGAGGAGCCAAGGAGTAATGAGGGTTAATTAAAGCAGAAGCGCAGCTGGACAGGAACAGGTGGGGCTTGTATAAAGCCCAGTAGCTGAGAATAGAAGGGGACTGTAGAGAGAGAGAGGCTACAGTCACTTTCAGGGAGAGAGAAGGCTGAATAGGAAACAGCCCACGGATAAAGCAGTAAGGTTTACAATTGTGCAGACCTTGATTACTTGTTGTAGGGTCCCTGGGCTGGAACCCAATGTAGAGGGCAGGCCTGAGTTCCCCTACCAGCCACTGGGGAAGTGGCACCGTTAAGGAAAGAGACAACTGCTTGGGACAGTGGGTCCTGAGAGACTTTGAGAATGCAACCCTCCTTCCCAGAGGGGGAAATTACAGTGACCTGGCCAAAGGACCCAGCCACGCAGCGAGAGCAGTTGAATCCCGAGACAGAGAGGGAGTGATGGAGTGCAACCGCACGAAGGGGCATTGCTCTGGCAGAGCTAATCCCCAGACATGACCAGAAGGAGGCGCTCCAGCAGTGAGTAGAACATCCCATGACACCTCTGCCAAAGAGTTCCTAGTGATGCTAGGCAAGTCATTTCAACTACATTTTTCACAGCTACTCACTAATTGTGTGTTCCTCAATCACTTGGTGTCTGACTTGATACTTTGGGGTTTGATTTACAGAAGTGATGAACAACCACAACTGAAGTCTTGGGGCTTATACTTTGAACATATGAAGTGCTTTGCCAAGAAACTCTGAAAAAATCAGGTCCTAGGGGTCACAAATTTTTACCCAGAATTAGTGGATACTTTTGAATTTAAATCTTTCTGATTCAGCTCCCTAGCTGTAAAATGAGGATAACTCCTCCCTCACCTCAAAGGGCTGCCACGAAAATAAATTAATTAATGTTTGTGAAGCACTCTGATTCTATAGTGATGAGTACCATAGAAAACCCCATCAGGAAATTAATAATTCTGACATCAGAGCAGGCTTTGATTATTGTGCTGAAAATCAGATCTGGGACCATACACAGAAAAATGAAGAGAAAACAAAATATTGAATAGTGAGCAATGTCTGTCCTGTGGACTGAATGAAGTCCTGTGGGGGAAAAAATAGGATGTGATCTTGTAATTTTAGACTGTATCATAATTAATCCACACCAGCGGGCTGAAATAAGGTTATTAGTTAACTTTAATTTTGGTATTTCCTAACTTTTGAGTGCTTAACTTTGTAACCTTAAAGTTCTTTTAACATAATTTTTTGGTGTGTGATTTTAGAAATAGACTGTGATCATGTAATTAAAGGCTATATATATGCATATATATAATGCATACTCACCAAAGATAGAGTTTGAATTACAGACTAAAGAATGAGCAGACTTTGTTTATTTTGTATCATATTTTTAAAAATCTGGTGTTATGGGAAGGCTAGAATAAAGAAGAGAAGGAACTTTAAAGGAGTTAAAAAGTTTATGGTCATCCCCTATCTTTCAGGGATGGAGTTCCTGATTTGCTGACCAATTGCTGTGAAAGCTGTCTTTCCTACACGCATGAGTTCACTTTTGAGGTTGGCAGTTTAAATTTTCCAGTGGAACATAGCTGTCATAGGAAATAATGATCACAGAGGGTGAGATGGTCCCTGAGCAATATGCTGTCTGTTGGCCATGTTCCCTATCCCAGAAAAATATAGGTATAATACATAACTCAATTCACCAATCTTTTTGCAATAAGAAATAATTGATTGCCAGTAGCTGAGAAACCCTATACCTGCCCACATTAATGTAACATATTAAAAAGTATAATTGTATATAAAGTATTTGAATAAGTTTACATCTAAAAATTTACTGGGAGCCTTAAAGCATATATTTTCAAAAACATACTACTCAGTTTGACTTTAATGAGCAATGCAGCTAAAATTTCATCCAATCTAAGAGCCAAATTTGCAAAATTACTTTAACCCAACTGCCTATAATTTGCATGCACTATCAGTTGTGCAATGAAATAACAGAAATTGCATGTCCAAACACAGACAGTGGAAAACTACCTATGTATTGGGGTTACCAACTTTCCAATTTTTCAAAACCAGACATTACAAGCTTCCCCACCCCCCGTCGCTTACATCCCCTTGCTGCCTGCAGAGCTGGGCTGGGAGGAGCTGATGCGGAGCCTGCCTGCCTGCCTGCCCAATCGTGGCATGGCAGAGTGTGTGTGGGGGGGCAGTTCCCAGAGCTAGGGGCTAGAGAGAGCTGGGGACCTGGAAGGTGGGACAGGCCATCATGGGTGGTGAGCCTGGCCCCCGTTCCCCCCTCCTCAAATGCCGTGTGCTGTCAGGATCCCTCCTCCTCCAGCAGCAGCTGCTCTTCCCGCCCTCCCGGCACCAGAGGCCGATCGCGGTTGCTGCGGAAACCAGACTTTTGGTGTCCAATCAGCAGTACTGACCGGACACTGCACAGGTCTCCTTTCGATCAGACTTTCCAGTCCGAAACCGGACACATGGCAATGCTACCTACTCTGCATGAACAGATGATAGGTTCATGAAGGTTTAGAGATATTCTTGGAAATTTGACCTACACATTGTAGGACTAGGTTGTAGGGTTTCCAACCCTCAAGGATTGTCCTGGAGTGCCCAGGAATTAGAGATTATGTCATGTGATGAAACCTTCAGGAATACGTCCAACCAAAATTGGCAACCCTATTTTGTACAAATATAAATTCAGAAACTCCTAATTTTGAACAAAATAAAAATTACCAGCAGAAGCTGACAATAAAATACTTTTTTCCCTCCCTCTTAATATTTAGAATCATTTTAGATATTGGCAGAAACTTTTCCCCTTCAGAAAATAAACTTCTGATTTTCCGCTGTCTTTCTCAGGCACGTTGATCTGACAGCTCCAAAAGCAAGATGGCTGCCATCAAAAATCAGAGGCTTCAGCTGAGGGTCACGTGACTTAGTCTTTCTTCTTTAGGATCTGTGTGAACACAGCAGCAAGCAATCCGGCAGCCTGTGCTGCAAGCGGAATAGCAATCAGTGTAGCACTCAGACTTGCTGAAAGCTCTGTAGACTTGGAGGTTTTCTGCAATCTATGGAGCATCAAGAATACAGATAGATGAAATGCATGTTGATTCTATTCCTTGGATGCTCTGTCCTATATTATTACAGTTTTTAAAGAAACTTGTGCTTGATCTGGGGGTACACTCACAGAAGGTCATATAGGATTATATGGTGGTTTTTTGGTTCACTGAAGACTGGAATGGTATCTGTTTTAGGATTTAAAAATTTATATTTCATGGGAAACAGCTGGTGCTCTGTGGAAGCCACTGAACATTCATTTACTTTCTTCTGAATGGAATTTAAGTGTCTTCTTACTATCAAGTGTCACAGTGAGCAAGAACATATATGCAAAATTAATTCATTTTTCACTGTAAGAAAAGTGGATAGAGTACATAAGGACAGCTGTAGGGGACTTGGCACTGAAAAAGAGATGCTTTTCCTCTCTTTTGTGAAAAAGCTCAGCAAAGACTGAGAATAGGGGAAAAAACATAGCTGATTGTTCTTTAAATTTTCCAATCCTATTTTATTGCACAATAAGTTGTTTTTTATTGTGATAACCTGCTGGAAGGGTAACATATGGTGTGGACTGAATTTTTCTCATTCATGTTTGTTGCAGTAAAACATGTTGAGGAAACCCTGTGGCATGAAGAAACAAGAAATATGGAACAAGGCAGAGTTAGTTTTTTTCCTTCTTTCCTTTCCTGAATATAATGATTCATGAAGTAGAGACATGACAAGTCAAAGCTGCTTTCCAGGACACAAATTCAGTGAAGACACTGTTAGATACAATGAACTTGGCTTTATTCACAAAAGCAGGATTTTTTGCCTGTACGCTCTGTTCAGTGAAAAGCCTTGGTTCAATAATGTGTGATTATTAGGTAGAGAGAAGGAAGAAAGAACACTCACCATGGGGTACAATGGAAGCTGGATTTCAAGAAATGGAAGTGACCATGCCCTCTATCAGGCTGTCACCAGAGCTTTAGAAATTAAGAATGTGTCTAATACACACATTTTGTGGAACAATGGAAGCTACAATGGGATTGGTACCTTGGAACATGGGGAGTACAGTGAGGAGCAAACCTACAGACATTTCACTACCACTGTGCAAATTGTCATCTTTATAGGCTCTCTTCTGGGTAAGTAAGCCTTGTTGCACTTTTTCTGTTATGTGGTTTACTGATGGCTGCAGTCAGTGACCCATGCACCCAAAGAATAATTACTGTGGTCACAAATTACTACCACATGGGCACCTCTTGATTGTCATTTCAGGTTTTTGCTGTCTCCTCAAGTGGAATTAATCAGCTGTGCCTTCAAGTTTTCTGTAGATTTCTGATGCTCTGTGTAATATGGATTACTGCTATCAAAAATTAGTCAGTTGAAATTGCCATGATATGCATATGTATTATTCAGCAAACTTTCCCTTGGGATAGGGAATACAAATAGATGAGAGGATAATGCATTAATTATGCTCTTATTTTCACAGGTAATGGGATATACACTAATTATAATAGACATTAATTTAAGATGTTTTCCTTAAATGATCCTGAATTTATATTTGAGACTAAATTAATTTTACATTGGTCTTTTGCAGATTTCAGTTGAATCCTTTGTAATCTTTGTGCTGTACATTCTGTTATCCATGTGATATTGTACTTGTATCTCATCTGTTAATTTAACAAATGAAGTTTAGTTAAAAATCCGGTACAGTGTAGATACATGGTAGTAACGGCTAATATATTATTACATAACTTTACACATCTGTGTATATTTGCTTTCTAAGGATTTACAATGTGGCATTTTGTTATCAATTACGTTTGTTTTTTTTACAAGAGACAAGCCTAGACAGGCATTTGAAGCCATTTAGTGCTGTCATACCTGTAGGTGATCTTGATTTGTACAGTTTGGGAGATTAGTAAAGTAGATTTAAATAAAATGTCACTTGTGGGTAAGTCATTCCAAGCTAATTATTTTAATAAGATGAGACTTTCCACATAGGAGAGCTGATCCTGAGAGCTACTGAGCACCCTGGCTTTCACGGAGTTCTAGGGGACTTGCAGGTGATCACCACCTCTCAGGATCAGGCCAGTCTTTTGAACACAACTGACTGGACGTTTTCAATGGTGCTAGGATATATTTTTATGGTGGTGATGGTTTTTAAAATGAACTTATCCCTTGTAACAATTCATATATCTTTAGTCTAGCTCAAATGATTATCCTGAATAGTTTCCTTTCTAAATGCAGAATAAGGATGGTCTTGTGGTAAAGACATTGGTGTGGGGCTCATATACAAGTTCAGTTCCTGGCTCTGCCACAGACTTACTGTGTGACATTGAGTAAATCACTTAATTTCTTTAGGCTTTAGTTTCCCCACTTGTAAAATGGGGATTTTTCTTCTGCCTTTTGTCTATCTTGTCTATTTAGGCTGTAAGCTCTTTGTGGTGTAAACTCTCTCTTATTAGTAGATTGTACAATTCCTAACACAGTAGGTCCACAAACTCAGTCGAAGCCTCTAGGTGCTACTGTAATAAAGATAATTATATGTATAGGCAGTTAAGCCCCAGTCCTAATATTGGCAGTCCCGAGTGCTCAAAAATCATGAGATGGGCTTAAAAATAAGATTTTTAAATACAAATCATTTGCCTTCTGTTTCTTGAGGCTTTAAGAATACCATGAGGTTATCTCCTCAGACTTTTCTCTGCAGGCATGAGAGATAAAAACTTACTTTCATGTGATCAGTGTCTCCCCAGGAGTTGCGGCTTTAAGAAAAATACTGAATCTCACATGACTTGTCATAAAATCATGAGAGTTGGCAACATTGCAATCTGAGGGCTTGTCTACACTTACCTCCAAGATTCGGCAGCAGTCGACCAGAGTTATGCAAGCTACGCAAAAAACGTGCGTAACTCCCGTCGACTTCTCTGCTTCTCTTCTGTGGCATCTTCACTGCACTGCGCCACTTGAGAAGGTGGTCTTAATACGTTGATTTCTGGATCGACTGAGCAGGTCTTCACTGACTGCTCAGTCGATCCAGAGAAATCGATCTGACGGCGGCGAATTTGCTGCTGTCAGTGAAGACGTAGCCTCCCAGGCAGACCCCTGGGGAAGTAACTGAGGATCTGGCATAGGTGCACAGGTCCATCTGCAGATTAGCAATCTGGGGCCTTTGTCAGCTTCCTTTCTATTTCTGTGCAGGTTTTCCACATAGCAAAAAGGGAGGGAAAAACTTTTTTTAAATGGGAAAATGTGATTGCATATCAACAAAAATTGACAGGAGGCTTGGAGCAGATGTCGTGCCTGAAACTACTACTAACTCATTATTTTTCAAACTCGATTCTCCATATATATGTCTCTGTTGCATTGCATCACTATTTTAAGTACTTACAGCTCCCTATTATCATGATATCTGAATACCTCACGCCATTTATTGTACTTATCCTCACAACACCCCTGTGAGGGAGGGAAGTGCGATTATCTCCATTTTACAGATAGGAGATTGAGTCACAAAGAGCTGAGAGACAAAGTGACCAGCCCGAGGTCACACAGGAAGTCTGTAACTCAGAGCAGGCAATTGAACCCCACTCCCCTGAGTTCCAAGATGGTGCCGTAATTACTGAACCATCCTTCCTGTTATACAGAACAGATGTGTACAGATATTGCAGATTGCATTCCATTTAATGATATTTCAGCCTGTAGAGAGCTCAATGTCTGAGTTTGTCATTTGTTTCAGGTCACTTGAATGGAACCTAATCCTATAAACATTTAAGCATGTTCTTAACTTCCCAGGGTAAAGTTATGCAAGTACTTAAATATTTGCTGGATCAGGATTCTGTGAAGTGGAATTATTTTGTAATCTTTAAGATTAAACCCTGTGAAATGGTAGCTGTAATATAAACCTAGGGACCAGGCCCACAAATAAATACTCACATGAGCAGCCCCATTGTCTTAAATACATTTTCTTGTAGTACTCAATCTATATAAGAGTTACAGTAACAGGTCTTTTTTAAGAGAGATGTACAATATGTCTTTCTTTCATATCTGCGATTTATGGGAAGTCTTGTAACAGTAGGCAGTGTATTTGTGTTAGTTTTTCCTTTATTAAGTGACGAGGTTGTTAATGTGAATGGTTTTGGTATTTGTGTAGAAGACTAAAAAGCCAAAGTAAACAAACAACTCTAGTAGTTTTTTCTTTATGGCTAGTGTTAAAAATATATTTACAGTACATTCTCAGATTTATTTTATAATTTAATTATGACAATATTAGGTTCTAGGTTTTTGTTAGTTTGCTTTAACAGGGATTGGATCCCAGCTGTCACTAGCAAGCCAAGGCCTGAATATGGACAGTGACCTTTAAATATGTGACAAAGGATTTAACTGGTAGACACAAGCCTAAAATATCAGAAGATCATGAAATGTGGTGCTCTTTTTTTAAAAAAAATGGATAAACATTTTGAATAACCTTCATATTATACTTCAGCATTTCTGACATCAGTCATAAAGAATCTGAGAACGCCAGATACTGATTGGACAAACATGAGCTTTGGTCTACAAATCCTTTTATAATCTAGTGCAGTTAGATGTAAGAATTGCTCATAAAAAACATAATAATAATGTTAATGTAGCAGCTGAACTTGGGATACAGTTTTACTACAACAACAAATAAACTCTTTATGAGGGTTTGGGTCATATTTTACAGGCCTTTCTCTAGCGCAAACCCACCACTCTTCTCTCTTCACTGCCAGTGTGGAAGGCCCTGAATTAAGTGCAACAAGTCACTGTGGCCAGGTCCTTGACTGGAAGGAAGGGGTGAAGTTTCCTAGCAAGCTGCATGTGAAAGAAGGCATTTTTAGATCCTTCTGTTACCTGGTCACCCAAGTTTAGTCATACAGAACCCTGAGACTGTACACCACTTTGATGAAGTGTGGGGGCTGTATGTCTTCAATGGAAAGTGGAGACAACATTTTGGCTAGTTCTTCAAAGAGTTTCTCCTTTTCAGCCAGCATTACTTCAATCTTGCTAGGGTATAGTTTCAGCATGTCATCCAAGAGATGATATCTTGTAGGAATTCCAACTTTTTAGTAGTGATGGTAGTTGCATCATTTGAGAATGAGATGTATAGTTGAGCGTCATCAGCATACTATTGACAGCGGAGCCTGTACTGTCTCACTGTCTTTGCCAGTGGTCTCCCGTGGATACTGAAGAGAAGAAAGAGTAGCATGGATCCCTGTGGGACCCTGCAAGTGAAGGCCTTTGGAGAGGAGGAGCAGTTATCCATCACCACTCTGAGTTCTGCTGGAGAGGAACAATTGCAACTACTGTAGTACTGAGACATCTCCTCCTGCTAAATCATATAGGTATTTTAGTAATACCTTATGGTCCACGGTGTCAATAACTGCATAAATTTTAAAAAGTGGAAGTTAAGTCCTATTTAGGAAAATATAAAGGAGTATAAACTCTGACAAGTGAAGTGTAAACACATAATTAGGAAGGCCAAAAAAGTATTTGAAGAACAGCTAGCTAAAGATTCAAAAAGTAATAGCAAAAACATTTTTAAGTACATCAGAAGCAGGAAGCCTGCTAAACAACCAGTGGGGCGACTGGACGATTAAGTTGCTAAAGGAGAACTCAAGGAAGATAAGGCTATTGCGGAGAAATTAAATGAATTTTTTGCATCAGTCTTCACGGTTGAGGATGTGAGGGAGATTCCCAAACCTGAGCGATTCTTTTTAGATGACAAATCTGAGGAACTGTCCCAGATTGAGGTGTCATTAGAGAAGGTTTTGGAACAAATCGATAAATTAAACAGTAATAAATTACCAGGGCCAGATGATATTTACCCAAGAGTTCTGAAGGAACTCAGATATGAAATTACAGAACTACTACCTGGCAGGTATGTAACCTGTCATTTAAATCAGCTTCTGTACCAGATGACTGGAGGATAGCTAATGTGACGCCAATTTTTTAAAAAGGCTCCAGAGGCGATCCTGGCAATTACAGGCCAATAAGCCTAACTTCAGTAGCAGACAAATTGGTTGAAACTATAGCAAAGAACAGAATTATCAGATGCAAAGATTAATATGATTTGTTGGAAAGGAAGAGTCAACATGGTTTTTATAAGGGAAATAATGTCTCACCAATCTACTAGAATTCTTTAAGGGGGTCAACTAGCATGTGGACAAGAGTGATCCAGTGGATATAGTGTACTTAGGTTTTCAGAAAGCCTTTGACAAGGACCCTCACCAAAGGCTCTTAAGCAAAGTAAATGGTCATGGGAAAGGGGGAAGGTCCTCTCCTGGAGCAGTAACTGGTGAAAAGATAGGAAACAAAGGGTAGGAATAAATGGTCAGTTTTCTGAATGGAGAGAGGTAAATAGTGATGTTCCCCAGAGGTCTGTATTGGGACAAGTATTGCTCAACATATTCATAAATGATCTGGAAAAGGGAGTAAACAGTGAGGTGGCAAAATTTGTAGATGATACAAAACTACTCAAGATAGTTAAGTCCAAAGCAGACTGCAAAGAGTTACAAAGGGGTCTCACAAAACTGGTTGTCTGGGCAACAAAATGGCAGATGAAATTCAATCTTGATAAATGCAAAATAATGCACATTAGAAAACATAATCCCAACTATACATATAAAATGATTAGGACTAAATTAGATGTTACCACTCAAGAAAGAGATATTGGAGTCATTGTGGATAGTTCTCTGAAAACATCCACTCAATGTGCAACGGCAGTCAAAAAAGCTAACAGAATGTTGGGAATCATTAGGAAAGGGGTAGATAATAAGACAGATAATTTTGTATTACCGATATATAAATCTATGGTACACTCACATCTTGAATACTGCATGCAGATCTGGTTGCCCCATCTCAAAAAAGATATATTGGTATTGGAAAAGGTACAGAAAAGGGCAACTAAAATTATTAGGGGTATGGAAAAGCTTCCATACGAGGAGAGATTAATGAGATTCAGACTACTCAGATTGGAAAAGAGACAGCTAAGGGAAGGGATATGATAGAGGTCTATAAAATCATGATTGGTGTGGAGAAAATAAATAATGAAATGTTATTTACTCCTTCTCATAACACAAAAACTAGGACTTTTCAGCTTGGAAAAGAGACAGCTAAGGGAAGGGATATGATAGAGGTCTATAAAATCATGATTGGTGTGGAGAAAATAAATAATGAAATGTTATTTACTCCTTCTCATAACACAAAAACTAGGACTTTTCAGCTTGGAAAAGAGACAGCTAAGGGGGGGGTATATGATAGAAGTCTATAAAATCATGACTGGTGTGGAGAAAAATAAGGAAATGTTATTAACTTCTCATAACACAAAAGCTAAGTGTCACCAAATGAAATTAATAGACAGAAGGTTTAAAACAAACAAAAGGAAGTATTTCTTCACACAATTCAACCTATTGAACTCCTTGCCAGAGGATTTTGTGAAGGCCAAGACTATAATGGGGTTCAAAAAAGAACTAGATAAATTCATGGAGGATAGGTCCATCAATGGCTGTTAGCCAGGTTGGCTGGGATTGCTGTTTGCCAGAGGCTGGGAATGGGCGGCAGGATGGATCACTTGATGATTACTTGTTCATTAATTCCCTCTGAAGCACCTGGCATTGGTTACTGTTGGAAGACAGGCTACTGGGCTAGATGGACCATTGGTTTGACCCAATATGGCCATTCTTATGTTCTTAAAATTCCAGCAGTATGATCAGTGAAGATCTTTTGACCCTGGACACAGGCAAGAATGTCATCTTTTGGTGCTACTAGAGCTGCCTCAGTGCTGTACCTTGGTCTGAACACTGATTGTGAGGCATCCAGAATGTTGACTGATGTCATATGTTGTTGGCGCTTGATGGTTATTGTTTCCAGATTTGCCCGTCACCTTGGGTTACACTCATTTATTAGGGTTACTTTCCTTGGGCCGGGGTTGTAATTTTATTAATGTACTGCTTGTGTCACTTGTGTTTGTATATGGAGCTTTACTTCTTCCTTCTGCAAGTCCACTCCCAATGGAGCTACCCTGCAGGACCTAAGTTTCCCAGGGCTGAATTCCTTCCAGACTCAAATAAACACCCACATATACATATACACACACACACATTTACAGATTAACAGAGCGTGTTTGAGCAGACTGGGTTTATCAGCACTCTCAGCTGACCCCTTATATGTCCCTGAACTCAGCAGGCTGGGTCACAACAGCACTTTCCAGCTGCCACCCTGATGTGCTCCTGGACTCAATCAGGCAGGGCAGAGCAGCCCTGCCAAGCTGCCACCCTTATATGCCACAGGTTTAGCACATCGCTGTCCCCACTCTCACTCTCAATTGTTAGTAGTAACCCCCTTAATGAGCAAACTTCACAGGATTTTTGGGCGTTACAGGGATCTTTGGCTTAGGTAAAAGAAGCGCTGCTGCAGAACAAGATAGAGAAGCCCAGAACTCGAAGGAGTAAATGAAGTTTGGAGAGAGTTTGGCAACCAGCTTGATTATAAAAGTTATTTTATTGCCAGGTATATAAAACATGATACTAATAGTACAAGGAGAGAAAAACAACCAAACAGTTATTTCAATTGGGGCACTGGGGAAATCTAGCCCAAGTTTGATTACAAATGTCAGGTTTAGAAAGTTATACCTGGACTAAGAGAGAGAGAGATCAAATTAGGTCTGAGGGAAAATGTGGGTTTAACCAGAGAAGAGAGAGAGAGAGAGTGAGAGAGAAATAGAATGAGAGAGAGAGAGAGAGTTGGGGTCTCACCACTCAGCGCAGCTTGAATGGGTCAAAGGTTCCCAGGAGACAGGGTATTCAGCTTAGGGCCAGGAGTGCTTGAGATAGGCAGAGCCCCCAACACAATCAGTCAGGAAACAGTGAAGTCCCAGTGAAACTGATGCAGCTTTTGGATCCAGGCATCAGAACAGAGGTTTGAACTTGGGTAGGGGTTTTTGTAGGGAAGAAACAATGGTTCAAGGGGGAACACCAGGTTTGTTCATGGGTAAACAATGTCTCAAGGGAGTATACCAGAATTGTTTTGTTTATGCTGGACAAATAGGAACTGATCATTCCTGGCTATGGGCAGTGTTCCTTGAGGGAGCTCACAATGCAACCAGGCAGATTCAGTGTTTTGGATATCAGTAAAGGATCTATGACTAGAATTGGTCTGATAACTGCTGAGCTGGGTATGGGTAGGTGTGGGTTCATTAACATCTGTAGCAGAGATGTCCCATCATGCTGTGCTTCCCTGCTTTGCTGATCCCAGAGTTCAGTGCGGTCCCTGTCTTGAAGCTTGGTTCTCCATTCGGTATGCTAATAGAAATGCCTCCTTACATCTTCGATGTAGATGAGGCTAGGGGAATTGCCTTAATTCTATCACCCTTGTTCGGAGGGATTTAGTGTGTCTCCCACTGCCTTTTCATTGCTTTTGGTAAATCCATCTCTGATTGGTTCTGGTTCAAGCAGAGGCTGGGGTGGGAGGGGTTCAGGTGAATCAGATAGTAGTGGTTTTGCTTCCTGTTCCCCAAGAACACAGAACTGACAGGTAACATTACTTCTTCTCTTAATTATTCTTCCGGGAATGGGAGCTTTGAGACAAGATGGTAGTAAGAGAGATCTTCAAGATTGAGTAATGACTTCTTGAGAATTGGGCAACTATTGTTAGTTTTCAAGGATTTTAGTAGATATGCATCTCTGATGGAGGTATTGGCTATTTCCATTAGTAATGGGCATATTTGTTCTTGGCTGGCTTTCCCTGCCCAGGCGGGAAATTTATCCACTTCATAGGTTGCGGCTTAAATATTTTTTCAGAGATTCTTGAATTTTGGCATATGTGATGGGGCCAAACTCTCTCTGGGGTTATGTGGTGGATAATGTGATCTGGTGATCTTTCAGTTAGTTCCAACCTTTACGCTTGTCAGTCTTGATTCTGATGTCTGGGCTACGCTATCTGAGTTGGTTAGCTAGTTTATTAGGTGAAATAGCTCTGCTGGCCGTGATTCTGCTGCATTGATTGTGGAGGAGGAGAAGGCTTGTTTAACTGCAGTGGTATAATCATATAAGAGTTGTTTGTGCTACTGACAGATGGATTCAGAGAATTGTTTTGTTTTTGCACCACTGTGACTGTTCTAACTTTCTGCCTCTGCATTTTATCTGCTGTAGCTCATCTGTGAACCATGGTGGTGATCTTTGTCATTGTAGGGGGGAGTGAGCAGTTTGAGGCCAAAGGCAGGGGGATATCAAGTGATTGTACTGTTGTACTAACTCATTGGCCACCATGGCCTTGTGTTTCTGTGGCTTATTCTCATAGGGTGAATTGCAGCAGTTTTGGTTTGCGAGTGAGATGGAGGGAAGGCTCTGATCTTTGTCTAGCTGAAGTTGTGATCATACCAAGAGAGTGTTATGTTGGTGACTAGAACTGGGCAAACATTTTGGCCTAAACCTTTTTAGCCCAAAAATACAGATTCCAGTCAATTGAAACATTTTGCAAATTCATGTTGATTTTGGCATGTTGTTTTGGTCAAAATGAAAAAGGATTGAATTTGGCAATGTCAAAACAGTTCTTTGATATTATCAAAACTATTTTTGGGTGCGGTTGCGGGGTGGGTGGAGAGGAAGGGAGAGTCACAAGAGAATAATAACCTTTAGCCAACTGGTTAGAGCACTCAATGGGGATGTGGGAGACTCAGGTTTGAATTCCCACTCTGGAGTAGGGACTTGAACCCAGCTTTCTTGTCTCCAAAGCAAGTGCCCTGACCACCTGATTATAAAGTTTTCTGTAGTGGGGCTTTTTCAATCTCTCCTTTTCCACTTTGTGTAAAATACTTGAATAGTCATTGGGCCAGAGAGAAACTATTCCAGAATGACTATGTTGCCTGGTAGCCAAGGTATTCTCCTGGAAAAGAGAACACCTGTGCTCCAGTCCCTGCTCCAATTAATATTTATTTATTTATAGAGGTACAAAACCTGTGTAGTGATAGCCCTTATGGTTCAGCTGAATCTACAGATGGTAAAAAATGTAATCATTGCAATGGTGTCTAGCTGAATGCTAAGAAGTCTGTGTAGGCTTCGTGATACTGTATTACAAGCCCTGTTGTCACATGTTGCTTTATTTTTGATTCTCTAGTACTTTCCCTTAATAGCTTTCATGTGGCTTTGATGTTGTTTGATTGTTTGCAATTTTCACATGAATCTAGTAAATAAAACTCCATTCATCTGTTATTCTGAAGTTTTCTTTCTGCCTCCACTCAGAGCCTAATCAAAAGACCCATACTTTTCAGTAATATACTAATGTTTTCCTTGCTTTCACTTTTCTGTTATGATAGTCTGTCTACATTGGTAAACTATGAACTCTGTTACAAGGTTTAAATATGGTCATTCTTTTATTATTGGAACTCAATTCTTAAAAATATTGGATCCATCTTTTGAAATAACTAAATAGTTCGTCTGTCTTAAAACCACAACAATAACAAAAATGAAATAGCACACTTTCTTATTGAAGAGGATAACCATACTTAGTAGGGAAAGTTCAACTGCTCTTATAATTGTGGCTTATCTGAAATGACTTATGGATCTCAGTCAATTTCATAAGAAACAAGTGTCCTCAGCACAAAAGTACCACCTTCATCACCACATTTAGCATCTCAATTATCCATTTCAAAAGAAAGGCTGAGAACTCAAAGAAGCATGGAGACTAGCTTTCTCCTCCGTAGGATATAGGTACAAAAGACTTCTTTGCCATGAGTTAATTAATAGGGAACTTCTCACTTTTGGAAAGGTGTGCTCAGGAAATAGAATATTGAACTTTAAACTATTGTTGTGATGTCAATGGGTACATAAAGGTTAACAATGTATGTAATCATTTGCTGGACTGGAACCTAAACTATTATGTATACTGTTTATCTAACATGATTTTAAAAAGTAGAAAATAATTATTCATTTACCTTAAAGTCATGCAAAGTCACTGCTCCTTTCTGAAACTGCAAGCTTTTGAGGTGACGCACTAAAACATTTTGTCTTAAAACTGATGCTACAGGAACAGATGTTTTTCCAGCAGTTAGAACAAGTATTATATTCTGAACGAATCTTCCTTTTCACATACCTTTTTGATTGAAACTTATCGTATGATGACAAAGTCCAGAGCATATGTTCATTATTCATTTCCTATAATGAGCTTAAAAGAATGATCCTCCTCCTTTTAAAACCATTGTATCCATGCAATAGTTGATATGATGCACTGTGGTATATTTTAAAATGTAAAAATTAAGAGTTTATACATTTTAGCATATAACGGCAATATGTTCTATCACCATCATTTTCTAAACTGGACTATGTATTGTGTTACAAATCTGAGCCACTACACGGTGGGATTATTTAGTTAATACAGTACTCATTAAGCTAAGATGGATGCGTTCAGTGTTGCTGCTTGTTCTTTACCTTTATATTGTGTCTTAGTGTGACTGATGCCAGTTCAAATCTAGATTCTGTCATTTTTTTTCCAGGCTAGAAGGAAGCTAGGAATTGCAAACTGCAGCATATCCAAAGTAAAGTTGTAAGCCATGTTAGTTTTGGGCATCCCATCCTTAGGGATTTGACACAAGTTAAATCAAAAGCCACCTGGCCACGTGATGGTTGAGAGCATGGAAATATAGGGTACTGTGGAAAAATCATTTTTAAAGCTAGCTTGTAATAAATAATCAGCACAGTTATCTTTCATTTCTACAATTTCGTAGCTATAGCAGACCTGTCCTACCCTCTTCTATTCAGGATTTTATCCTCTAAAATGGTAGTGTCATAGCTATTTACTGTAACAGCACGTGTAATAAGTTCTGAATCAAATGAAGCATGAAGCATTATCCTTTCGGTCTATAGATCAGAGGTCCCAAAACTGTGGGGCGCAACCCATTGGGGTGGAGGAATGTTTGGGGGGGACATGGCAGGGCCCGGACCAGCTCCCATAGGGGTGGGGAAGGAGCACCACCCAGCCCCACTCTGCCCCCAGCTCTGCCCTGGGCCCAGCTGCGCCCTTGGCACCTGACTTGGCCTCAGCCCCTGGTTGTGGCATGCAGCCTCATTTCCTGGTCACGGCCCCCAGCCACGACCTTGACACTTGTTCACTGGCCACGGCCTTGGTCCCTGGCTTGGCCAAGGCCCCCAGTACCTATCCATGGTCTCAGTGCCCAGTCCCTGCCTCAGCCTGTGGCTTTGGCACCCAGCCCCTAGCTCCCGGCTGCCGCAGCCCTGCTCCCAGCCTTGGCCCCGACTGCAGCCCCCTGACTGTGGTTTCGCTTCCAGACACATCCCATGGCCCTGACTGTGGCCCTGCTCCCAGCCCCAGCTGGGAGAGATGCGGGGTTTGGATGGGTAAAGGGGAGCTGGGATAAAGGGGGACCTGGGTTTGGAAACCACTGCAATAGATGAATGTTGAGATACTGGATAACTTTCAAGACAGACTATCGTTGCCACATTCACATGCATATGCTAAGTCGACACTAATCTTCTCAGGCAGATCAGGTTACTTGGTTACAAAATCCATTCCTATCTGTGGATGCACCCAAACAGCTGGCTTCAAGGGGTTTGAGGGCCCCATAGTAACTTATATCATCTGCTTGGCAACAGAAGGAGCATGTATTGTGTCTGATATTTTTCCCCCTTTATACTGGAGGCCCATGGTTGTGTAATAGTATTTAAATGGAATTTAAATCCTGGCTAGTTCTACCACATACAGAAATGTAGGGCTGGAAGGGACCAAGAGGGTCCTCTTCCACATGTGCATGCACACACACATTTGTCAAACTAAAATCTTTCAATGTCAGTGCTTCCACAACCTCCATTGGTAACCTATTCCAGTGCTTAACTACCCTGGATTATTCTTACAGCTAGAAAGTTTTCCCTAACATCTAATCCAATTTTTAATTTTTTTCTTCAAAGATAATGTTTTCTAAACCTTTTATCATTTTTGTTGCTCTCCTCTGGACTTTGTCCAATTTGTCTACATTTTTCTAAAAGCATTGCACCCAAAACTGGATGAATACTCCAGCGGATTCCTCACCAGTGCCAAGTGGTGCAGAACAAATATCTCCCATGTCTTACATATGATATTCCTGTTAATACAAAGGTCCTCAAACTGTAGGGGGGCACGGAGGAATGTTTGGGGGTGGGGGAAGGCGGCAGGGCCCAGGCTAGCCCCTACTGGAGGTGTGGAGGGAGCGCCCCCTCAGCTCCGATCTGCCCTGAGCTCTGCTCTGGGCTCAGCCATGGCCTCAGTCCCTGGCTCCCGGTTCAGCCGAGGCCTTGGTGCCTGGCCCCCCACTTGGCCTCGGCCCCTGGTGCCCGTCCGCAGCATTGATGCCTGGTGCCCAGCTCCTGGCAGTGGCCTTAGGTGCCGGGGCCTGCTGCAACCCCGCTCCCAGCCTTGGCCCCCAGCCACCATTGTCCCACTCCCAGCCTTGGCCCTGGGCTCAACTGCATCCCCCGACAGTGACCCCACTTCCAGCCCCAGCTGCAGGGAGTGTGGGGGAGCATGGACAGAGGTAATGGGGGGGGGGGGCGGGGGCACAGGGTAAAAAGCTTTGGGACCACTGTATTAATTCATCCCAGAATGATACTAGCTTATTTTGCAACTACATTACATTGTTGACTCCTATTTAATTTGTGATCCACTATAATCTCTAGGTACATTTTTGGAATGTTACTGGTTAGCCAGTTATTCCCCATTTTGTATTTGTGCATTTCATTTTTTTTCCTTCCTTGGTGTAGTACTTTGTCTTTGTCTTTATTGAATTTCATCCTGTTGATTTCAGACCAATTCTCCAGTTTACTAATGTTTTTAATTCTAATCTTGTCCTCCAAACTGCTAGCAGTCCCTCCCAGCTCAGTGTAATCCACAGATTTTATAAGTGTACACTCCATTCCATAAACTACATCATTACTGAACATATTGCAGACCCAGGACTGACCCCTTGTGGAATCATGCTAGATACATCCTGCCAGTTTGACAGCAAGCCGTTGATAACTACTCTGAGCACAGTTTTTCAACCAGTTGTGCACGCACCTTATAGTAATTTCATCTAGACCACATTTCCCCAGTTTGCTTATGAGAATGTCACATGGAACAGTGGCAAAAGCCTTACTAAAATCAAGATCTATCACATCAACTCCTTACCCACTAGGCCAATAACTGTCAAACTAGGAAATTGGGCTAGTTTGGCATGATATGTTCTTGATAAATCTGTGTTGGCTATTACTTATCACCCTATTATCCCCTAAGTGCTTACAAATTTGATTGATACCTGGAAAAATACTGGAACAAATTATTAAACAAAGTTAGGCTGACTGGTCTATAATTCCCTGTGTCCTCCTTGTTCACCTTTGTAAAGATAGGTACTATATTTGCTCTTCACCTATCCTCCATGAGTTCTCAAAGATAATTGCTACTGTTTCTGAGACTGCTTCAGCTAGTTCCTTAAGTACCCTAGAGACATGGTTCCCAACCTTTTCTCTGCCACTGCACACCTCGAACTCCAGAGGCTTTTCCTCCAGCAGTGACTGCAGGAGGGAAGGGGAGGGACAGAGGAGCCAACCTATTGCTCACACAGGCGGGGAGGAAGGAAGAAAGGGAGATTGAGTTCTGACTGGTTGCTCCTCCCTGGAGGAAGAAGAAGAGAACAGATCATCAGCCCCTGAGGAAAGGATTGACAGAAGGCAGGAGCTTCCCAAATGACTGCTGCTTGATGGGCCCTCCCTGAAGGAAGGGTGGGCCAGATTCTGGGAATCATTCCCCTCTTTCCTGTTAACTCAGATTATTTGCATTTATTCCTCTTGCTTTTTGTTCCTGGGTTAACCTGGAGGGGACTTTCAAGTGACTTGGCCAACTACCACAGAGATGGAGCGATGGTCAGCAGGAGACCCCCTGTGGGGAGAGAGCTGCTCTTCCATGCCTGGCCAGAAGGAGGCTCTAGTGGTGAGTCAACCCTTTCACACCTGTCACCTCTCAAAGAAATGAGACATCCTAGCAACTAACAAAACTTTAAGAGATGTCAGTGACTACATATTTTCACGTTACTAATAATCAAGCTATGATTAGTTTTTTTTAAGAGTACAAGTGGATTGCAGGTCACTGTATAACCCATATTAATGCAACATTGGCTTTAAATTACATGTCTGATTTATTTTTATTTTTTCTTTGCCCGGACTTTTGGAAGTGGATTTGTAGGGAAAGGAATTACTCCTTTTAGATGATTTTGCTATCATTTATACACATTTTAGGATGGCAACATCCTTCTACCCCTTGTGTGAATGCAAATATGCCTTTATGATATATAGAGGTCTGGAATTGCCATATATGGTGTCCAGGAAATAACACCTTCCAAATTTTTAACTAGGTCTTTTGTAACATCTCAATTAGAGTTAGCATCTGAAAAACCAATAGCGGGTTTTCTACAAACCTATTGCATGCTGAAACAGAATACATTGTAAATTAGTACCTTTATAAATATTCAAGAGTTGGATATATTCAGAAAAGCTACTACTTTTTTTTACCTTAATATTGAATTTGCTGGCATAATTTGATGCATCTAATAGTATGGGACACAGCAGGAATATTGTTTCTATATCAATTCCACAACAGAAAAAGGTTATACACCCTACTTTGTGCAAAAGGTCATAAAAATCCAAAATACTACCAATGACAGAACTTGGTACTAAGTATGCATCAGTTTATACGAAAGGCTTGTTTCACTGGAGAAAATGGAGAAATAGCGTATCGCCACTTTCTTAAAACAAATCTCTGATAAAATGTTTTAAGGCACATTAGTTATATTCTGTTAAGGCTCCATAAATCTTGACAGAAGTTACCTGGACACACTTGCGAAACTGGAAAATCCCAAAACATTGTAGCTTCCCCAAATAACAGAAACTTGTGCATGAGATGTGACGGACAAAGAGCTGCTATGTAATAATCTAAGAACACTGATATGTAATACTGTATGTGACCTGGTCAGTGAGGGAAAGTTGCTGCATAGCTATGGTGGGCTATTAGGATTTCCTTGTGAATGTATTCCTGTAACTTAATAGGGGGCTGTTGAAAGAACAAGCAGGAAAGCAACACAATAGTTGTAGATAAGGAAACCTCCCAACAAACACTAGGGGCAATTACAAGACAACAACATACTGCCAGACTCCAGGCTGAAGTGTACACACATACAAATACTCTGCAGTTGCTGAAATGTGCACATTCTTCACCTTCTTTTACAACCCATTCATTCTCACCCACAGGATTCCATCTAACACTATGAAAGAACAAAAAAGGAAAAATGGTTACCCATTTAAGTTTCCCTCTACCCTTGTCGAGCAACGCCTCAATATGCATATACCCTGTACACTGGCCCTTGATATTATGAGATTCAGGAGGTTCCAGGTCCTGGCGTACACTCAAGCACTTAGCCAACTCCCCAGAAAGAATACCATATGTACCATTTAAGAACCACTTTACAATCTCTTACACTACGTGAGGGTACATTTGAGCTGGGAGGTGGGGGGAGGACGGGCAGGAAGGTTGGGATGCCAGGTAGTTGAGGTGCAGTGCAGACACTGGCAGAGCTTTGATGTCTAGGCAGGTTGTGGTGCGGGGGGTTGGGGTGCACTGGTGGAGCTGGGAAGGAGGGGCGGGGTTGGAGTGTGGGAAGCTGAGGCGTAGCCAGAACTGATTTTTTGGCAGGGCCTGTGGTTGACATGGGTGAGCACAAGTCTTATGTCACAAGCAAAACAGAGGCTGATGAAAATGTGGGATAAATTGCTTAAAACCTGATTGGGTGGGCCTGCTTTCAAAGTGGGTGGGCCAGGGACCACCCAAGCCCACCCGTAGCTACACCACTGGTGGGAAGGTTGGGGTGCCCTGGCAGAGATGGGGGTGCCATGCCTCTTTTACTTGAGCCCCCAACCTCTCTTGCCTCCCTTGACATCCATCCTCATTTATGCCCCTTCCCATAATCCCTCCCATTGCTGTAGCCCCAACCCTCTCTCTCCTCCACTCTTTTACGCCTAACACTCTTCCCCTCCCAGGAAATTTTTACATCTCTAATTTCTTCCTCCAGATATTTCAGTTAAAGTCTCCCCAAAATAAAATTGCCACCCATGATTCACAAAATGCAGCAACCTCTAGCTGCTCAGTCCAAAATGCCTTTTGTCTTAGGTGGAGGCTAGTAATTAACTTTTCCTTAGCTATGGTAATTGAACTATAAACTCTTTTAAAAAGGCTGTTGTTCTGGTGTTTATATCTCCCCACCTCTGGTTCAATTGACTCCAGATTTGGATCATTAACCCTACCCTACCCTACAAGCACATCAGATTTCAAAGAAATCCAGCTAAGCATGTCACTTTTGGAGGACTTAAAAATGTCCACCTTGAAACAGATGTCATGATGCAATCTTAACTACAGTGGCGCGCTTATGCCACTAAAATAATCCTTTGCTTTAAGAAGGCTGTTTGGTCACTGTCATTGCTCCTGGAGGGAACAGAATTGCAGGCACAGGACTACAGCAATGCATATGAAATCCGGTGGTGAGTCTAAATTTATGACACATCATGGCCCAAATCTTAGTGTTTCCACTGATTTTGAATGCCCAACTTGATGCTCCGTGGACTCCATTTTGAGAGATGCTGAGCACCACAGATCCCATGACTTCAACTGGAGCTGTGGTTGCCCAGCACTTCTGAATGTCAGGCCCAGGATATCTCAAGCTGAGCACTCAGAATCGGGGGGACACTTTTGAAAGATTTGGTTCATGTCAGTAGACCTACACATAAAAGTAAATAATTGCTCAGTTAAGTTGCCTTTCTTCAAAATCACTAGTTACTTTTGAAAATCTAGGCTGTTAAGTTTGTCAGAAAAGTGCTATCAGAAATTGGACACACAGAAATAAGGGAAATGGCTGGTTGCAAATACTTCATCACCATATTTTTAACAGTGCATTTAGTGGGGTAAGGTGAATAAATTATACTTGTACTTTAGGACACCAGTTAAAATACCTGCTTCAAGTCGCTCGAGTTCACCCGAGCCTAAACTTTCGGTGTGAAATCCTGGCTTCACTGAAGTCAATGGCAAAACTCCCATTGATTTCAGTGGAGCCAGGATTTCACCTGAGTGTTTGTGCTAGCAAGAAGATCCATGTGAAATGTTTTGCATATAAAACAAAACAGACTCTGGTATACGTGTTTGCTATAATATCATGAAAAATTCCGAACCAACCAAAAGACTGCAATTTTATAGGTAAATTTAAACTTGTATGTGACCATGGACGTGGGGAGAGCAGTGCATATGGAGATAGGATAACTGAAAAGTCAAGGGGTATCTACTGGATGCATTATGCTTTTTTTTTTTTTTGACTGACTCAATACCCAATAGGGAAAGAGTTCTCAAAATATTCATAGAGTAGGCCACATCTTAATAGAAAGACTGCCTCATGGACATCTCCCCTCCCATTTGCAATTCCATGGACCACTGCCCAACCAACTGATGACGGAATAATATAATAATATCCCTGTGTGCAGCAGTTGCTTACATGGAACAGTAATTAGGAAACCATTATGTATTTTTAGCATCTTTAAAATTGATTTAGCAACTGGAAACAAGGAAGAGGATTGTCTCCATGGGTACGTCTACATTGCAAAAAAAAAAAAAAAAAAAAAAAACCAAACCAAAAAGTGGGAGTGGAAGACAAACTAGAGGGAAAGTAATACAGTTAATCATAGCAAGGCATTTGAATTGGCCCCCAAAATAATTATTTAGTTTAGCTGTTATTTTTCTTTGGGATTGGAAAGGGAAATAATATTTTTTCTGTCAGTGGCAATTATGGCAGAAGCAACAGCAGTAGAGGGGCTGGAACGGGTCTTGCATTGTGACGATAGTGGATGCTATCATCTTATCCCTCTGCTAGTGGCCTCTTGCTATTATAGGGAATGAGCATGGGAGATCACCACAGATAGACTATTGCCAGTTCGACTTCTTGATTATTTATGATGTCCTTCATTTTAATTTGTTCTCTTAACCCTTTGCTCCCCTGTTTCCTAATGTGACACATTGCAGATATATTCTCATGCTTCTGCTATGTTTTCTTGATTATGTTCCCAAATGTTTGTTTTATATAATCATGCTTGGAAGAATTTTGCATAAAACATCCATCCTCTCCCTTTTATTAAGGAGTAAATAATCTTTTCTCAATTCTCCATCTTGGTCAAAGAAATCTGAACCTCAAACAAGCTACAGATCAAAATAATTGAAGGAAATGTAAACTAGTTGAAGAGACAGCTAGACACTTTTATGGCAAAAGAGAGAGTTTGAAGAATATAATAACTAAGCAAGGAGGTGGGATTGAGACATGTTTATTGGATCATGTTACCCTTCCACACCCTCCCCGCATTCAACAGTTGGTTGGGTCTTTACTAACTGAAATACTGATGACCCATTAAGTATGTCTCTCTATTATTCACTGGCGAGTTGAACACTAGCACAACCTTAACTGTATTTCTCAGGTCTTTCATAAAAAGCTGTGCAGACAATATGGGGCTGCATCCATCTTTGGAATATTTTAGCATAAAATGTTACAGGCAGTGTGGAAAAAGTAACGCTGTTCATGAATGAATATTGCTACTGTGACAGGGTCAGACCAGATGGCTACTGGAGAGTTCTAGAAGGTTGACATATCAGCCCCAGGATCAGCAAGTCACTTTCCCCCTGGTAGCTGAGCAGGGGTTACTCCAGGTTAATTAATACACCTGGAGCCAATCAAGGCCCTGCCTAGGACTTGTTAAAAAGCCTCCCCTCCAGAGAAAGGTTGTGGCTGGAGTTGTGAGAGTGAGGTGAGCTACCAGAGAGTGTGAGCAGGCAAGATGCTGTCAAGAGACAGGAGGGTTTAGGAGAAGGAACAGAACACTGGCAGGAGAGAACCCTGCAGGTACAAAGACTGGGGGAGGGAAAAACCCTGCCCAAAGAGGGCAAAGGATCTTTCCCAGGCCTGGAGGCCTGAGGGAGTGAACCCTGCCAGAAGGGGAAGATCAAACTGGACATTTGGCTTGACACTACTATGCCCAGTGGGGCTGTCACAGAGGTCAAGAGCTTGGCAAGAAGGCCAGGAAGGGCCCCTGTCTGAGCAGGGTCCAGATGTTAAGTCAAGGGGCACAATGAAATAACCCAGGGAAGCTAGCAGCTTTCCTGAAGCCACAGCATGAGGCTGCTATTTGTAGGGTCCCTGGGTTGGGCCTGGAGTCAAGGGTGGATCTGGGCTCCCCCCACTCCCTACCAGCCATTCATTGGAGGGGCAAGAGCCCCAGTGAAGAGGCAAGGGTCTACAAGAACCAGAGACAGGACTGGCAGGGAGTGGTCATCTTATAGAAGCCGTATTACCCTCCCCCACCACTAGAAAATGGAAAAACACTAAGGGGTGAAGCAGTTCCCTGACCTACAGCTAGAAGGAAGCGCTGGACCCACTGAGGTAGAGCAAGAGCTTTGTCACACTAACAGCAGAAATTGTACATAAGCATTGCCTCTTGTCCAACACTGAAAATGTGCATCTTTGTGGTTTTAAAGATGCATATAGTTTACAACCAATTTACATTTTCTTGAACTGTGAGGTATAATTTAACAGTGTTATTATCTAAGTCTGGTACTTAGATACAGCTGTTCGCCATACATCAGAAATATCTCACATAGAATATAAGGGGAAGTTTCTAAACTCTACCCAAATTCTGAACTTTTTCAGTTTAACTTATTTATTCTGTTCCACGTAGGTTCTTACACTGTGCTCACCATTGTAGTATCTGAGCGCCTCCTGGGAGTGTGTTAAGCAACATGGTTACAAAGAAATATCAGGTCTAGGGCCTGCACTGCCTATTCATGTTGCTGAAATCAATAAATTAGGGTTAGTTTAATTTAAAAGCAATGGAAAATGCAGGAAGTATGACAATTTGTATAAATTACATTTACATTAAAATATCACAATTATATAATTGGTCATTATCGCTGGTGAAGTGTTAAACAACCTAAATCCATGTTTTATACCAACTGAATTTAATTTAGAAAATATATACATTTTGTAGTGTTGGAAATCTGGATCCAGATCTGAATTATTTTCTTGATCTTATCTCGACATATCATCCATAAATTGCTTCATGAACCTGATCTCCTTCATTGGGCATCACAAATCCATAATGTGTGCCTGAGTACCTTATTTCATCATGACGGCAGAGAGTCTTTTTTGAAATGTTTTCTACAACTGTCAGAAAAATTTAAAGGAAAATATGAAAATGAACCCTATCTTAATACAGGTATCATTTTGCATATTATGGGAATCATATGCTTAGGCCCTGCATCTACTACAGAAATTCCAAAGTTCTAAACCAGTTTTCTGTATAGTTGCCCAGGTATCTGTCTCTGCCTTCAGGTGACCTCGGATGTGTCCTGATTCCACAGTTTGCTATAATGACGGTTTCCTACATAGATTCAGAATGGCTACTGGACACATATTGTGACTGCACACCCTGGATTCCGGATGTTTCTGGCTTCTCCTGTAGAGTCACTCCACCTGGCCCCAGCAAGTCTGTTGGCACATAGTCCCCAAAACAAGAACATGAAACTGGGCTGGTCTACACTACAGACTTTTGTTGACCAAAGTCAGTTTTTTGTGCCAAAATAGTGGTGGTGTACACACTACAATTTGCCCCCCTTACTGACCCAACTCCCCTGATATTGTGACAAAATAAAACCACCTCAATGATAGGCTTAGAGCTTTTTGCGCCATACTTTTAGCAACAAAGTGTCAGTGTAGACACCACGGTTGGTTATGTTGCGGTAAATGGCCTCCAGGAAGTGTCCCACAATGCCCATCCTGACCGCTATGGTCATCAGTCTGAACTCTGCTGCCCTGCAGCCATCTGCCCCTCCCCCTTTAAATTCCTGGGAATTTTTGAAATTCCACTTCCTGCTTGGTTGGCATGGAGACATCACATCACATCTTCCCAGCTGACCATGGCAGCTCCACGCACCAAACACTCTCCTGCTTAGAGCACACTGGAGCTTCTGGATGTGATCAGCATTTGGGGAAAGGAGGCTGTGCAGTCCCAGCTCTGTTCCAGCCAAAGGAACTGTGATACCTTTGCTCATATTTCTTGTTTAGTGGCGGAGAAGGACTATGAACGGGACACGCTGCAATGCTGAGTGAAAATCAAGAGCTCCGGCAGAGGTACTAAAAGGCTAAGGATTCAAACCATCACTCTGATGCAGAGCCAAAGACCTGCCATTTCTATAAGGAGCTGGAAGCCATCCTCGGTGGTGACCCAACCTCCACTGTCAACAGACCCATGGATATCTGCAGACCCAGAAGCAGTGGAAACTGGCCTCAACTCTGACGAAGAAGTCCTGGACAAGGAAGTCAAGTTGGAGGATGATGTGGAGCAGGGGAGTGGTTGTTTGGTGACATGGGGAGTCATGACCTATTCTCAAGCCCAGAGGGTTTGAGGCAGTCCCAGCCCTCCAGGTCTGACGTACAGAATGCAAGAGAGGGAAGCTCTAGTAAGTGATTTTTTTAAGCTGATGCTGCTTGATTACATGAGGTATGGATGTCCTTTGCTTGGTTGCATTTTACAGCAAGTTGAAGGGATAAAATTACACAAGAGTAGCTGTGTTTGCATGTTCTTCCCATTTCCTTGTTCAGGTAGGCATTGCGGTGGAAAAGTCTGTTAATGCACACTGAGATTTCACGGGAATCCTCCAGAGAGATATCTAGGAAACTTTCCTGGAGGTACTTGCCTATCCTCTGCCAGAAATTCCTTGGCAGAGTTGCTATGTTTTTTCCCCGTTATAGGAAACTTTCCTGCACCAATTGGCAATTACATGTGCAGGGACCAAAGTGGCACACAGGCAAGCAGCCCAGGGATCTGGTTTGAAGCTGCTTGCATGGAGGAGATGCACGCTAGCATCCCTGCTCACTCTCAGGACTGAGATATGGGCTTCTATGGCCTCCACCTGTGGAAAATGGCAGCCAAATTGAAATGTTGTCCCTATCTACCTGCATCAATACTCCAAACAACCAGCGAGAACTTTTTCCCCAGCTTTGTGCCCCCTTTTCGCAGGCACAACTCACCATGCCCTGGTTGATAGTCGAGCTGTGCGCTTACGTGGGGACAGTGAGAAAGAGGTGTATTTTACAGTAATGAATCAGTGCTGTTAATGCACTGACAATCATGCTTCTGTTCATGTTTATTGTGCTTCTACTGATTTGCCCTTGAGGGGAAACCCCTCCACACCTGTCGAGCACCTGCGGCTGATAAGAAAACAACCATGGAGAAGCAAAGAAGAGATGTTCCAAGAACGCTTCCAGTTCTCTGAGGCAGAAAAAAAGAAAAAAGGTCATGGAGATGTATTGTGACCGAAAATCAAAAAATTCGTAGGTAGGAGAGGAGGGAAAACCATGAGCAAGTGATACAGGTCACGAACACATGAGAAAAGCCATGGAGAAGCAAACAGATCTGCTGAAGTCACTCATTACGCTGCAGACTGAATTCTCTCATGCTCACCCCTCTTGCAGCCAATCCAGAACTGCTTTCCATGCCCTCTCCAAACTCCACCCACACATTCCAACCAAATTCCTGGCCTGTCTTGGTATTCTGTTCACTCCCCCCCTTCAGACAGCTTCCAGAATGATAGCTGGACATATGTGATATGCTGTCATAGCTCATACTGCTTCTCACTGTTTATTCCCCTTCAGTCCAGCTTTTCGTGTGTGTTGTGAATAATTGTTATTTAACAAAGACACACTTTGTGAAGGATAAGCAATCTTTATTTGTCTCTTGCACACAGTGGTTGCACCTCACATTGATACACAGTGCAACCTGGCTAGCAGTCATAGCATGGCATAGTGCTGTTTAGAAAGACACCTTATTGGTGGTGCTCATTGTCAGAATAATTCCTCAAGGCCTCCCTGATTCAAATGGTCCCCCATTGTGCCCCTCTGACAGCCCTAACATCTGGTTGGTCATAGTCAACTGCAAGGCTATCTGCCTGTACACTTAACCCGGGGAGAAACTTTTCATCCTTAGCTTCACAAATATTATGGAGCACACAGCAGGCAACTATAACCATGGGAATGTTTTCCTCATTGCGGTCTAACCTGCCATAAAGGCATTGCCAGCAAGTTTTTAATCTGCCAAACACACATTCAATGGTCATTCGGCACCTGCTCAACCTTTTATTGAAGAGCTCCTTGCTGCTACCCAGGTTGCCCATATAAGGCTTCATGAACTGTGTCAGTAAGAGCTAGACTGGGTCTCCCAGGATCAATATGGGCATTTCAACATGCTTGAAAAGAAAGTCCCTGCTCGTAGCTTTCTGTACAGGCCAGTGTTTCTGAAGAGGCATGCATCATGCACCTTCCCTAACCAATCAGGGTTGATGTCAGTGAAAAACCTGCGGTGATCCACAAGCCCCAGCAGTGTCATAGAGAAGTACCCCTTTCTATTGATGTACTCCATCGCAGGATGGTCCAGGGCCAAAATTGGGATATATGTGCCATCTATTGCATGCCACAGTTAGAGGATCCCATCGCTGTGAAGCCATCCACTATTTCACTCACATTTCCAAGACTCACAGTCCTTTGTAGCAGAATGCGATTAATGGCCCCGCACACTTGCCATGACACAGTGCCAACTGTGGACTTACTGACTCCAAACTGATTAACGACCAACTAGTAGCAGTCTGGAGTTGCCAGCTTCCACACGAAGATCACCTCATGCTTCTCCACTGAGAGGGTAGCTCTCATTTGGATGACCGTGTGCCACAGGGCAGGGGCGAGCACCGGACAACGTTCCATGAAGGTGGCTTTGCACATTGGAAAGTTCTGTAACCACTGATCATTATCCCAGACCTGCACAATGATGCAATCCCACCCAAAAGTGGACGAGCACTGTGTGTAGCTGCTCTGTGAATGCAAACAGTAATCCAATGTTGTTTGTTTTCATTGCACACAGCAGGTCAGGCACCTCGGATTCCAGTTCCAGTTGGGAGCTGATGATACACTGCATGACCAGCCACGATGCGTTCAGAACATAGACAACAACAGTGCAGAGCAGTGCAGGATCCATCCTTTCAGATAGAGAAGGCGGGCACTCAGGAAACTGGGGTCGTTGAAAAATGCCATGAAATGCCATCAGAAACTCATGGAATGATGGGACAGAAATCACTGCATCATAGGATGTTGAACCCGCACCCATGATACGCTGTGAATCTCTGCACCTTCCCACAACTCCAGCGGTACAAGGTGGCGAGTTGCACAGTGGGATAGCTGTCCACAGTGCACTGCTTTCAGTGTCGTTGCTAGTGCACCAACTGTGGATGCGCTTCAGCGACATGAGTGCTGTGTGAACAGGCACAAGTGTTGTAATTACAATGCTTTTTGATCATCGCTATAACTTGCATCAACAAGGCTTTCTAGTGTAGACAACTCTTGCCACTGTTTCTTCCCTTAATTACACTGTTGCATTCATTAAGGACATTACGTAAAATCTTTTGCCGAGTGACAAATTAAATTATGTATGACAAACAGTCATCTTTTCAAAGATTTTCATTTGTGTTTTCTCTAAAAATGCTGGAGAGAGAACAGGTTTCCCAGGAAGGCCAGCTTTACAGTTTAAGAAATTCTGGAGATATAGTTTGAGGTCAACTACCTACTGCCTACTACTCATCTCTATGAACAGCAGAACTCTTAACTCCGATGCAGTGCTTCTTTATGTTGCTAATATGCTAGATGAGTGATACCTACAATTTATCAGTTAACTCATGCCTTGTCTACACGCAAACTTGCATCAGTTTAATTAAACTAATTTAGTTAAACCATTGTAAAAGATTGTTTGGACCCACTTATTTCAGTTTGAGACACTTGGTTCAGTTTATGAGTTTAAACTGAAATAAGTGTCCATGTAGCCTTTTGCATTGGCTTAAAATCACATGTTAAGATGACAAGTGCAACTCTCTGTGTAGACAAACCCTTAGTAATTCAAGATCCTATTGTTCCCTTTCATGGTCAAATCACACCCCTCTTGTTCTGAATGGAAAATAACATCCTTGGGCACTGTGATAGGGTGCTCTGTTGGTCCATAGATCAAGGCAATATGTGGGTGGTCTGGGAGAGGAGTGGGCAGATGATGTATGTGACTGTGAGGATGTTGTGCCCTTCCATCAGCCTAGCAAAGATTCATCACAGAGAATGATACATCCTACCTGTGGATCCTCTTTTAAGAGGGCGGGGAGTCATTTAAGTAGCTGGAGATGGAAGAGGTTTGTGTTGAGGGCACAGAACCAGCACAGAAGTACAAGGCCATCATACAGATTCATTAGTGTCTCGGTGGTTCACAAGGTTGTGGGCAGGTCCCATAGCCTGGCCTGCAAAGAGGCAGACCCCATCATCCTGATGGAATGATCTAGGAGAAATCTCTAAACTCGGTGGATATTCCCTCCTCTTTAACCCTCTTCTGCAGATTTTCCTGCTGGAGACAAGGATTGGGTCTGATTTTTCACTACAGCTCTTCTCAGATTGGAACATTCAACACTGATTTGGTCTGTAAAGAACTCAGACTGACAGTTAGTGGATTTTTATCTAAAAAGTGTGTGTGTGTGTGTGTTTAATTTGCTTATTCATAACTGAGCATAATTAGGCATATAAATCCAATGTCATGGAGACTACTTGCTTGTTATAGCACTACACTGATTGATGATTCCTCCCTTCTCCCCCCCTTAACTAGTTTCTGAAGCTGCAGTTCTAGAATGTACATCAATTTTTTTCTTGTTGGAAGGGCAGGGAATTCTGGAAACTTTATTCTGTTACATGGTGTGTAAAATTTTTTATAAATATCATGTACACCTCAATTTATCTGTGTAATATTATTCCACCTGGCTGCATTGAGTTAAATCAGAGGAGGCTGTTGAGAGAGTGAGGGGAACCAACACGAAACCAAACAATGGCAAACTTAAGATAGTATCCAGAGAATACAAGGGTTCTTGAAGAAGCTATTAATTGGGGAATATCCCCAGTCTGACTCCAACTAGGCTAGCAAGGTTTACTCTTCCCAAGCCAAACCTAGAATCAAAGAAGTTGATAAAACTTTAAAAATGCTGGCCTAGGGAAGAGGCAGAGTTTGAGTGGGCTACCAGCAGCTGTCTAGAGGGAAATGGAAACAGATGCACTGAAAAGGAGACAGAAACTGCAGAAAGCAGGCTTTCTCTCCCAACTCAGAGATGGAGGTACCTGGGCTGAATGAAACTCGCAAAGTTTACAAGGAAAGAGTAAGGTTTAGACAGAGGGAAATATGCGTATCTCTTTGCTCTGAGTGCTGTGTGCCTTTGGAGAATGAGAGAGACAAGGTGGATGAGGTAATATCTTTTATTGGATTAACTTCTGTTAGTATCAGAGACAAGCTTTGGAGCCAGACAGTGCTCTTCTTCAGATCTGGGAAAGGCACTCCCAGCGTCACAGCAAAATTCAACGTGGAACAAATTATTTAGCATAAGTAGTTAGCACATATTATAAGGGACTATTCAAGGTAGAGTGGCCCATTAGCAGCTCTGCAGTCATACAACAAAAAGAAGGGGTACAGTTTGTTGTAATAAGTCATAAATCCAGTGTTTCTGTTCAGTCCATGATTTTGTGTCTAGCAGACTAATGAATTTAAGCCCCCAGGCTCATCTTTTGAAAGTGTTGTGCAGGTTTCATTTGAGGAAGAGGACTGATAGGTCAGAAATAGAATGATTGGTTTTGTGAAAAGTATTCACCCACAGGTGATAAGGTGTTTCTGTCTTTTATCATTTTCCTGTGTGAGTTCAAGTGATTGTCTGGTTTCACCCACATAGTTGTTATTGGGGCATTTTGTGCACTAGATGAGGTACACCACATGTAATGATAGGCATGTGTAGGATCCATGGATCTTGAAAGGTGTGTTGTGGGGGGTTTTGGTCATTGTAGCAGTGGGTATGTCTGCAGGTTTTGCATCTGTGGTTCTGGCAGGGACAGGTGCTAGTTTGAGTTGGAGTGTCATGGTCTTTGGGGAGCTTGCTTCTGATGGAGAGGTTGGGGGGTTGTCTGAAGGCCAGAAGTGGGGGTTCAGGAAAAATTTCTTTCAGGATGGGGTCCTCATCAAATATAGGTTGTACTTGTTTGATGATACTCTGTACTGGTTCCAGAGTGGGGTGGTAGGTGAAAATTAGGGGTGTCCAGCCAGAGGGATATCTCTGTATTGAAGCAGGTATTCTGGGGCTATTTGGGTGGTGCATTCTATGATGCGATCTACTTCTCTGGTAGATTGTCCTTGTTTGCTGGAGGCAGTTTTAAATATGTTAAGGTGTATATCCTGGACTTTCTTTTCTGAGAATATTCTGTGGTATCTGAGTGCCTGCCTGTAGATAACTGATTTCTTGATGTGTTTGGAGTGGTTACTGGCTCTATGAAGATAAGTGTGGTGATCTGTGAGTTTCTGATATATGGTTGTCTGTAGGGTTCTATTATTGAAGCTGACTGTGATGTCCAGGAAGTTGATGCTAATGTGGGAATGTTCCAGATTGAGTTTAATGAACAGTGGTGGTTGTTGAAGTTGTGGTGGAAATCTATGAGGGAGTTTAAGCCATCTGTCAGAACCAACTAGTTTTGGGTCACTTTAATTAGTTTGCTGTACACAGGTCCCATAAGGAAAGGGGCTTATAGATGCCAGAAAGTGTTGGGCCTGTCATGTTAATACAGTTGGTAAACAGGGGAATTGCAGCCCAGAGATCCAGTCTAAGAGTGGTAGGACCATGTGGGTGCACACAGAGAGGGGTGGAAGTAATGAAACCTGTCCCCAAAGGGTTGCCCTCAAGAGGGACTAAAAGGGGTCTAAGGCATGGCTCGCCTGTAACTGTGACACATGGCTAGCTCATGAAGCAGGAGACTGAGGTCTACTAAGGGCAGTACTTTGAGTGCTCAAATAGAGACACCTAGGGCTTGATTTTCAGAGGTGCTGACCATCCACAACTTTCATTGACTTCAGCTGGAGCTCCGGGTGCTCATCATCTCTGAAAACCAGACCCAAGGTGTTTCCTATTAGGGTGCCCAAAAACTGAGGCACCAGAATTGCTGGCCACTTTTGGAAAAATTGGCCCTAAGTAACTTGGCTAAATTGACACAGCTAGTCAGGAGAAGAGTTGGGACAAGAACACAGGTTTTCCTACTTCTAGTGTCTTGTTCTAACTGGTAGCCATGCTGACTCCCTGGCAGTTCTACCATAGTGATTGAGTTTTGAGTTAACTTTTATTTAAATTAACTTTTGATTTTAATCTCCTTTATTCTCATAGACTCATAGACTAATAGACTCTAAGGTCAGAAGGGACCAATATGGTCATCTAGTCAGACCTCCTGTACAACGCAGGCCACAGCACCTCACCCATTCACTCCTGTAATAGACCCCAGACCTATGACTGAGCTATTAAAGTCCTCAAATCATGGTTTAAAGACTTTATGGTACAGAGAATCCACCAGCAAGTGAGCCATGCCTCATGCTACAGAGGAAGGCAAAAAACCCTGAGCCTTTGCCAGTGTTCTCTGGGGAAAAATCCTTCCTGACCCCAAATATGGCAATCAGTTAAACCCTGAGCACACGACAGCCAGTGATAGATATTCTAAAGGCTATTCTAAAACTTCACTCCTCTGATGGTTAGAAACCTGCGTCTAATTTCAAGTCTAAGCTTCCTGATGGCCAGTTTATATCCATTAGTTCTTGTGTCCATATTGGCGCTGAGCTTAAATAATTCCTCTCCCTCCCTGGTATTCATCCCTTTAATGTATTTATAGAGAACAATCATATTTTCCCATAACCTTCTTTTGGATAGGCTAAACAAGCCAAACTCTTTGAGTCTCCTCTCATAAGGCAGGTTTTCCATTCCGCGGATCATCCTGCACCTGTTCCAGTTTGAATTGCACACAGTATTCCAGATGAGGTCTCACCAGTGCCTTGTATAACAGTACTAACACCTCCCTGTCTCTACTGGAAATACCTCGTCTGAGGTACCTGCATCCAAGGACCACATTAGCTTTTTTCACAGCCAAATCACATTGGCGGCTCATAGTCATCCTGTGATTAACCAGGATGCTGAGGTCCTTCTCCTCCTCTGTCATTTCCAACTGATGCATTCCCAGTTTATAGCAGAAATTCTTGTTATTAGTCCCTAAATGCATGACCTTACACTTTCCACTATTAAATTTTATCATGTTTCTATTACTCCAGTTTACAAGGTCATCCAGCTCTTCCTATATGATATCCTGATCCTTCTCTGTTTTGGCAATGCCTCCCAACTTTGTGTCATCCGCAAACTTTATTAGCACATTCCCACTTTTTGTGCCAAGGTCAGTAATAAAAAGGTTAAATAAGCTTGGTCCCAAGACCCATCCCTGAGGAACTCTACTAGTAACCTCCCTTGAACCTGACAGTTCACAGAGGGAACTTTCCTTGCAGATCCCTCCCATCTTCCACTCCTTGTAGGCTTTCTGCTTCCTCTTAATCTCCTGTATGAGATGCTTACTCATCCAGTTTGGTCTCCAACTCTTGCCTGTTAATTTTTTCCCCTTCCTTGGGATGCAGGCTTCAGATAGTTCCTGCAACTTTGACTTGAAGTAATTCCAAACCTCCTCCACCTTTACACCCATGAGTTCTTCAGTCCAGTCCACTTCCCCAACTAATTCCCTTAATTTTTTTATGTTAGCCCTTTTGAAGTCAAAAACCCTGGTCACAGATCTAGTTTTGTTTATCCTTCTATTTAGTTTGAACTGAGTTAGCTCATGGTCGCTCGAACCAAGGTTGTCCCCTACAACCAGTTCTTCTATGAGGTCCTCACTGCTCACCAATACCAAATCTAAAATGGCATCCCCTCTTATTGGTTCAGTAACTATTTGGTGAAGGAATCTGTTATGTTGAATCCTTTTTAATTGCTTGTATTCAGAGAGAGAAACCATCACCGGATCACAGGGAGATGCAACACAAGGAGCATCTTTATTGAACTAACACTAAAACCATCCAAACCAGCCAGGACTGGCTGAGCTATCCTGTAATAGTCTAACTCTATTACTAAGGCAACAAGCTAAGCTCTGTTGCTATGGCAACACAGGCAATTAGGCAAGACACAAAATACACAACAGAATCTGTCATCTATCACATCCAGGAAAATCTGGGCCCTATTATTACTACTAGCACTTGTCCTCCAGTCTATATCTGGGAAGTTAAAATCTCCCAAAATTACACAGTTCCCAGCAGTATTTACTTCATTAAAAGCTTTAAAGAGCTCTCTATCCATGTCTAAATCAGATTCTGGTGGTCTGTAACACACCCCAAGCATTATCCCAGGGGAAACTCCAGTAGTTTTCTTCCCCAATGTGATTTTTACTCAGACAAACTCTGTCTTATCAAATCCATCACTTCTGATTTCTTTACCGTTTACCTCATCGATATACAACGCCACTCAACCATATTTGCCTTTAATCTGTCTTTTCTAAACAGCACATACCCTTCAATACTTGTACACCAGTCATGACTACTATTCCACCATGTTTCTGTTATCCCTATAATATCTGGTTTCACTTCCTCTACCAGTAGCTCTAGTTCCTCCATTTTGTTACCCAGGCTCCTTGCATCGGTATACAAACATCTTAATTTTTGCTGTTTGGCTTCGCTCATGATCCTTACCTGATTTGGCACAGTCATTCTATTACCAATATCGCCTGTTAGACTGGCATCTACACTACCCTTCCTCTTAATGTCCATTCTGCTCTCCACTGCTGTGTCCTGTCTTACTTCATTTTCCTCCCTCTCAATGCTAAAATCAGGCGTGGAGATTCTACTTAACCCAAGCTACTCTTGAAATATATTTTGATTGTAAAATTATTAAACACAGTGGAACAGTTTCAGTTAGAAACTCCCTGCTGGCAATCAAATGTTTGTCTCTGTTCAGTTACTCTGATTAACCAGATGCCACTACTGGGTGGAATAATTTTACCCGTACCTGGGGGAGTCTTCTGAGCAATTTGTTGCTACTCAAGTGTTGCTGAAGGATTGATTACAGTCTATGACTGCCTCAGAAGAGTGCAGTAAAAATTGTGCTCTCCTCTTCTGATTTACCCCAAGACAGTGACAAAGCCAGAAAAGGAGTAGGCTAAAGCAAATGAGGATTAGCTATAGATACATGAGAAAAAAAATATTTTGTGGAAAAGAAGGGGACAATCTGACTGTCACAGCCCTCTCACCATCTTGTTCCTTTAACCTCCTGGCTTTTTATTCCATCACAGTGTCTCCTAAGTGCAGTGAATGATAGTTTTTGAGAGCTGTTATTGTGGTATGGCTGCTGCTTCTGCAACAGTGACATACAGTAGCTGTCATAAATTTTATACCTTGGTAGTCAGTGGGGAGTATTAAATTATAACACTGTAATGCAGAATACCTACCCAAGATACAGTCTCCAGAAAGCCCCATTCAGTTTAATGGAGCTGGGGCACCCTGGACTGGTTCTGATCATACCTGGGAGCTTGTGCTTTATTCTTTACTATATTTGACTTGCTTGGCTTCACATCAGCCAGTCAGCCCTAGAGGCTATGTCCTCAAGATGGAAAATAAAGAGTGGAAGCTGCACGGCTCAAACTGAAACAAATGATGTTGGGTAGGATGCCAGCAGATACCAGTGATGACATTTTTCTTTTTAACCTAGCTGGAAGGACAGGGGGGAAGAGGGCTGTATGCAACCTTTATGCCCCTTCAGTCTCCAGGGCAACCAGAGGCCAGCTCGGCTTCTGGTGTAAATTAGAGAGCCTTAGGATAATCTCATTTTCAGTGGCTTGTAATGGCTCTCAAGGGGCTACTACACTGGCCAGAGGGTGCTGTCTTCACCAGTTGGGGATTCTCGGATTGATGGCTCCTTCACGCTGCCAGGATGGTTGCATGGGCCAGAATTTGGCTCTGGAGCTTGACTTCACTAAACATGAGAGAGCCAGAGAGGCTTTTAATGAAGTAAAGTCTAGTTAGGCTTTATAAATACTCTCCAGTATTTACTCTCCAGCTGCTTAGACCGTGGCCCCACCACACTTCCATCCCCTTTTTCTGTAAGGAAGGCTGTTTGTGCTTTTGCCCAGGTATCCCAACATTTTACTGATGAAACATGATGAGAAAGTTAAAAGTGACCCAGTTTCTGCTGAGGCACTTTTGAAAGGTGTCAGTATATCAAGAGTGCTTGCTGTAAACACAGCTTTTCTAGATCAACAAGTAACCCAATAGAGATTCTCCAGTTCATATTTCTGTTATGATCCACTGCTCTTGGACATGCAGCAGCATGTCACGCACCTTGGAGAGCTCCTGCAGGTTCCTTTCTTCTTTCGTTTTATATTCTGCAAAAGTCAAATCAGTGGAAATGACTGGAGGGTGTTTCCTTTTGGAAGGAGTGGCACAGATATCTCAATCTAACTGTATCATTACATGTAAGAAGGCTCGTAGTTTGAGTTTCAAGGAAAATGAGGTGGGGGCACTATTACTATTTAAAAAATCCTCTCTCATGAAACAAATGTCATGGTGAAAGGATATTTTAAAGAACAAACAGTACTTTATCTTCCTCAAATCATCCTGAGGAGTACCCAATTTTGTCATAACAGCCATGTATTGATGGCACAAGACCACCATAACCCTGGCATTCCTCTTGTGTCCGAGTGATTAATACCTCTCTTCACTTGCTTATGAATAACACTATCTGCCATGGTCATGGGGCAGCTGCTCTTTTAGGGCCCAGTCTGCCAGTGACTGCCTTATGAAGGCCCTGCTTGGGTGTAACTGGTTGCCACAGTTGGCTGATTAATAAATGAGCACCTGACCTAAACAAGGTTACCCAAGTTTAGTCAGGGCAGAACTCCAAAGGGAGATAGGAAGCTCCTGTGGAGGTGGGATTGCATGAGAAGCTTGAGCTAGAGAGCTGAGCAGGGACCGCAGAGGGTGGGCTCTCTGGAGAACCCACCAGGATGGGGAGCCTGTATGAGAAACTTCTGGAGAAGAAAGCCTCCCAGAGGGCTGCAGTCAGCAGGCATGCAACAGAGCCTGGTCTCAGCTAGGGGTCTCCCAAACACTAGCTGAAAGTCTGGCCTGCTCTGCCATCCTTGGAGAAGATTCGCAGAGGATGGCCTCCCCTGACTCCAGCGAAGGATGTTACTACAGTAAAGAGGCCAGGGGCAGAGACTAGAACCAAGATCACCCTGGGGGAAGAGCCTGAGTAGAGGCAAACACTGGGCTCAGGTAGGGGACATGGACTAAAATAGACCTAGTCACCCTGCTGGGATGTTGGGGTGACAGTTTTGTTTATGTTCCGTTGACTTTTCTGTTAATAAACGAGACCTTCCACAAGGGGGTGCTCCTTAGCATTTAACAGGCTGTTTGGAGTTGTTCAGAGTTGACTTTTCCCCTCCCCAAAGGAAAGGCTCTCCTGCTATATCATGCCTGCCTGCGGGAGGAAGGGGGAAAATAAAAACGGGGAGAACACATCCCAGCAGCCCCGACATACATCTATCTCACTGCAGCCCCCAACACCTCAGCCCCTTTGGCCACAGCCCCCAGCATCCTCCACTCACCTCCTGCATTCTGGTGCCCAGCCCCCACAACATTCCCCACTCATTGCCAACCCCTCACCCCACAAAAATTCCCCACTCATCCCATAGACTACTAATAACTCTCCCCGGTCCTTTTCCCCTGCTACTCCTGAGACCTTCCTGGATACTCATCAGCACTCTTTTCGCCTCCCTGCCCCCTGCTCCCAGCTCAGCACCCAATTCCCGTCCCACACTAGGGTGACTTCTTCTGATTGTGGCTGCCCAGCTCTGCTTGCTCCCATTGCTCACACTGAACTCACACGGCACCACACTGCTCAGGTTCGGAAAGATGACCAGGCTACATTTGGTTAATACCAGGTCTGCAATAACTTCAGCTTTCCTATCCTGGGGCCATTTGGGCATTGCAAGGTAACAGTACTCTCTAACTTTGTGGTGGATGGGGATGTCAGCAGCACTTCCTCACACCCTCTGGTAAGGAGTTACAGAGCAATGCTGGAATCCTAGAGGTAGCTGTTGTGGTAATCCGTGTGTTGGTCACCGATGTTTATCAGTGTAGGCTGCATGCGTGTGTCCCTGTGTAGATGCTTTCCCAGCTCCGATTAGGAAATTGAGATGGCTTTCATGATCGAATGAGTCGACACGACCACAAATTAGCTGAGCAACGAAGGCACCCAGGCCAGGTTTATTGCGTGCGGCACAATGAGAAATGACTTACAGAGTATCTCTGGGTCAGTTTCACATAGGCGGCATTACAATGGTCTTGGCCCAACGGTGGGACTTTCTGTTATCCCCTAGACCGGACGCCGGTATTCCCTCTGACACCTTCTTTTATATACTGTTACATACACTTTCGTTCTGCCCCCTTTGACATAGGTAGTTGCCACCCTCTTGACGTAGTCTAATACCACCTTTTTCCGTTGATTGGCTGATTTGGGCACCGCCACTCCATGTATCATTTCTATCCATAAAAGTGTCATTTCAGAGAGTTAGTATCTTGGTACCTCTTATATCTACTACATATTTTAGTAATATTTTGGCAATCTTACAATCTTGCAGTATCAGCACTTTCCTGTACCAGTTTCAGTTAACTTGAGTGACCCCTTATACTTCTGTTCACTCGGCTTTTTCCATTTAGGCCTTAGCCTGTTTTACAGGCCTTAAGCTCTCACTTCTTACTACAGCTGTTGCTCTAAGTGTTATCTTACAGGGTGGGGAAAGTGGCTAAAAATGAGGAATGGCTAAGAAGGAAGATGGTATCTTGGGATCCCCACTTGGACCATCTATATGAGTCACTGCCCCTGGCAAGCGAGGCCTCCTTGGCACATTTTTTAAATGGCCATGCTTTTTGCCTTCCAAGTCTGTTACATACTATTTATTATTGTAAATGCAGAGGAACATTTTGGTGTCTTATGTCTAATTAGTAAGAAACGAAGTGAAGGTTGTCTGAGTTAACCAAAAAAACCCAATGTTATAAAGAGACACACATTAACAGGGTCTTGGCTTAGTAGAGAAAGTGTCTCTACCCATATGACAATGTATAGGAGGAATATAGATATGGGAAATGCATGATATACTGGTAGGAGAGAGGGACAATCTTACACTTTACTTTGGTTGCAAGAGAGGTTTACATTGATTCTTGGTCACAGATTATGTTAAACAATATTTATATAAATAAAGTTGTTAGCCAGTGTATGGCTCATTTTGTTTAATTTGCGATCAGTACACATTGCTGCTTTGGGGTTCTATGCTGGTTTGTCTTCTGTGACAGTTGTTGCCCTAGTTTTTCCTGGCAAGAGCTCTGATTATTTGTCTTGAAAATCTCTTAGGAAAAGTTATGAGATGGCCAAGCTGAAAAGAGAAAAAAGAGTAATTAAAATAGAGATTTAAAAATCACAGGCATTGCTTTATAACCAAACCACCTTCTTTTTTTTTTAAATAGAACAAGCCACAATAGTAGTCCATGCCCTATGATAACAATTCTGAACGTAAGAGCTGGGAAAATCAGAGCCTTCCTCTGTAAACCTAACCCAGATCTCCAAATTTAAAAAAGAAATTGTGGGAGTTTTTTACTTTTCACCTGGAATGGATGTGTGGCTGTCAGGAACCTCAACATAACTTCTTGAGCAATAAGCCATGTTGCTGGTCAAGCCTTGTTTTTGCTGAGTTTCCTCCCTTTCCTACCCTCCCATACAGCCTTAGATTTAACATTTCAGGACTCTGGACCCCCGCAGTGAAGCTTGTTCAACTGCTTTCATCACTGATTGCATCCGCCCACTCAGTCGTGTACAAGTCTGTAACTGTGAAGTAATGGATTATGATTTTTGGAACCTTGAAAGTTGTGACAAAATTCCTCCTCCTGATAGCAATTTGATAGGGAAGCTTCGCAGCCAGGGCCAAACAAAATCTGTAGAATCCACAATGGCAATATTTGTAGCACATTACTTTAACCACCTTATATAAAATGGGCTATCTTTGTAACTGGACTTTCTGGGATCAAAGAATCCAATTAAGCTTCGGGTAGTAGAAAGCCTCTAGAACACTAAGTTTTGGATTTTGCTTTTTACTACAGATCTGTATTAATATAACCATGTCGCCAAGGGATATGAAGAATCCACACCCTGGAGTTACGTAGTTATATCGACCTGACCTCCCGTGTAGACAGGAGGTCTATCACCTCTCTGGGAGGTGGATTAACTACACTGACAGGAGAGCGCTTTTCCATCGGCATAGAGCATCTTCATTAATGCACTACAGCAGTGCAGTTGCATTGGTGCAGCTGCGCTGATGCAGTGTTTGAAGGCCACGTCTATACTACACAGTTTTGTTGACATAAGGCAATTTATGGTGACCTAACTATGGAGTTGTACACAGGCTGCAATGCTCCTCCTGCTGCTGTAACTTGCCTGCTACGCCAACATTATAAAACTACCTCGAGAGGCGTAGTGCTTAGGGCGACGTAGCTAGACTGATGCAGTGTCAGTGTAAACGCTGCATTGCTTACATTACCCTAAGTGGCATCCAAGAGGTATCCCACAATGTCCCACCATGACCACTCTGGTCACTGTTTTGAATTCCACTGCAGCCAGATACACAAGTGAAAGCCCCTCTTCTGTTAAAGTCCTGGGAAATTTTGAACTTGCTCTTCCTGTTTACTTGGTGTGGAGAGCTCACATAGCAGCTGCCCAGCTGAGCATTCCAGCTCCACACAGCAAATGCACTCCTGCATGGAGTACACAGGAGGTGGTGGATTTCCTGGATTTGTGGGGAGAGGAAGCTGTGCAGGCACAGCTTTAATCCAGCTGTAGGAACCTGCTCAGGGCATGGAGGGGAAGGACACGCAGCAGTGCCATGTAAAATTAAAAGAGCTGCAGCAGGCATAACAGAAGGTGAGGGAGGCAAATAGTCGCTTCAGGTGCGGAGCCGCAGACATGCTGCTTCTACCGGAGAGGACGGGGGTCAGTATGGTGGTGAATAGCCTCCCCAATGAGCTCCTCTTACAGCCTTGTGTTCATAATGCACAGCACAATACTGAAGAGCAGTGTAAGATCCATGCTTTCTGACATTGATGCCTAGCTTGCAGGTTATCAGGGCAGTTGAAAAGTCGCTGGAAACCTGATAGGATGTCCATGGAAGGTTGGGATTGAGAAACCTGCATCATGTGACGCTGAACCTGCCCCTATGATGAATCATTGCAAACCCTTCCCAAAATACCCTGCAGCCAGTTTTACCCATGGTGCACTGCTCTCTGTGTTGATACAAGAGCAGTCTCTGTGGATGCACTCTGCCAACACAAGGAGCATAGTGTGGCTATGCAACAGCAGTTTAATTACAGTGGTGGCTGTACGTCGACATAACTTAAGTTGACTTTGTAGTATAGACATAGCATAAGGCCTTGTCTACACTAGAAATCTTTGTTGATGCAAGTTACAGTGATGATCAAAAAGTAGTGTAATTACAATGCTTGTGCCTCTCCATACAGCATTCATTGTCTCACCAAAGCATGTCTGCAGTTGGTGCACTAGCAATAACAGTGAAAGCAGTGCACTCTGGACAGCTATCCCACTGTGCAACTCACTACATTGTGCTGCTAGGAGTTGGGGGAAGGTGGACAGGATGACAATGCATCATGGGTGTGGGTCCAACATCCCAGGATGCAGTGATTTCTGTCCCATCATTCCTTGGGTTTCCGACTGTCTTTCGTGGCATTTTTCAACGCCCCCAGTTCCCTGAGGACCTGACATCTCTATCTGACAGGATGGATCCTGCACTGCTCTCCACTGTTGTTGTCAGTGTTCAGAACACATCGCGGCTGGTCATGCAGTATATCATCAGCTTCCAATTGGAACTGGAATCTGAGGTGCCTGACCTGCTGAGTGCAATGAAAACAATGCCGGATTACTGTTTGCATTTACGGAGCACCAACATATGGTGCACTGCTACTTTTGGGCATGTGAAAAGAACACTAAATGGTGGGATCAGATCATTATGTAGGTCTGGGATGAGGAGCAGCAGCTGCAGAACTTTCAAATGCCCAAAGCCACCTTCATGGAACTCTGTGTGGAGCTCACCACTGCCCTGCGGCACAAGGACACCCGATAGAGAGTGGCCCTCTCGGTGGAGGAGCACGTGGCAATCGCTGTGTGGAAGCTGGCAACTCCAGACTGCAATCAGTTGGTCGCTAATCAGGAAGTCCACCGTTGGCGTTGTGTTATTGCAAGTGTGCAGGGCCATTAATCGCATTGTGCTATGAAGGACTGTGAGTCTTGGAAATGTGCATCAAAGAGTGGATGGCTTCACAGCGATGAGATTCCCTAACTGGCAGGTCGATAGATGGCACGCATTTCCCAATTTTAGCTCTGGACCATGTTTCAATGAGTACATGAATAGAAAGGGGTACTTCTCTATGGTACTGCAGGAGCTTGTGGATCATCATGGGTGTTTCACTGACATCAACCCTGATTGGTTTGGGAAGGTGCATGACGCATGCATCTTCAGAAACACTGGCCTGTACAGAAAGCTGAAAGCAGAGACTTTCTTTTCAGAGCAAAAGGTACCAATGGGGGTTGTTGAAATGCCCATATTGATCTGGGAGACCCAGTCTATCTCTTACTACCATGGTTCATGAAGCCTTATACGAGCAACCTGGAAAAATCATGGATCAGGTCCTCAAGGAATCCATTTTAAGGCACGTGGAAGAGAGGAAGGTGATCAGGAACAGTCAACATGGATTCACCAAGGGCAAGTCATGCCTGACCAACCTGATTGCCTTCTATGAAGAGATGACTGACTCTGTGAATGAGGGGAAAGCAGTGGACGTGATATACCTTGATCTTAGCAAAGCTTTTGATACAGTCTCCCACAGCATTCTTATCAGCAAGTTAAAGAAGTATGGATGAATGGACTATAAAATGGATAGAAAGCTGGCTAGATCATCAGGCTCAACGAGTAGTGATCAATGTCTTGATGTCTAGCTGGCAGCCAGTAACAAGCGGAGTGCCCCATGGGTTGGTCTTGGGGCCAATTTTGTTCAACATCTTCGTTAATGATCTGGAGGATGGGGTAGATTGCACCCTCAGCAAGTTTGCAGATGACACTAAGCTAGGGGGAGTGGTAGATACCCTGGAAGGTAGGGATAGGATACAGAGTGACCTAGACAATTTGGAGGATTGGGCCAAAAGAAATCTGATGAGGTTCAGCAAAGACAAGTGCAGAGTCCTGCACTTAGGACGGAATAATCCCATGCACACCTATAGACTGAGGACCGACGGGCTAGGCAGCAGTTCGGCAGAAAAGGACCTGGGAGTTACAGTGGATAAGAAGCTGGATATGAGTCAGCAGTGTGCCCTGGTTGCTAAGAAGGCTAATGGCATATTGGGCTGCATTAGTAGGAGCATTACCAGCAGATCGAGGGAAGTGATTATTCCGCTCTATTCAGCATTGGTGAGACTGCATTTGGAGTATTGTGTCCAGTGTTGGGCCCCCCACTGTAAAAAGGATGTGGAGAAGTTGGAGAGAGTCCAGCGGAAGGCAATAAAAATGACTAGGGGGCTGGAGCACAAGACTTATAAGGAGAGGTTGAGGGAACTAAGCTTGTTTAGTCTGCAGAAGAGAAGAATGAGGGGGGATTTGATAGCAGCCTTTAACTACCTGAAACGGGGTTCCAGGGAGGATGGAGATAGGCTGTTCTCAGTGGTAGTAGATGACAGAACAAGGAGCAATGGTCTCAAGTTGCAGTGGGGGAGGTCTAGGTTGGACATTAGGAAAAAGTTTTTCACTAGAAGGGTGGTGAAGCACTGGAATGGGTTACCTAGGGAGATGGTGGAATCTCCTTCTTTAGAGGTTTTTAAGCTGCGGCTTGACAAAGCTCTGGCTGGAATGATTTAGCTGAGGTTAGTCCTGCTTTGAGCAGGGGGTTGGACTAGATGACCTCCTGCAATCCCTTCCAACTCTAATCTTATATGGTTCTATGACTCTATGATAACTGCAAGGAGCTCTTCAATAAAAGGTTGAGCCCATGCCGAATGACCGTTGAATGTGTGTTTGGCAGATTAAAAGTTCGCTGGTGATTTCTTTATGGCAGGTTAGACCTAAATGAGGAAAATATTCCCATGGCTATAGCCGTCTGCTATGTGCTCCATAATATTTGTGAAGCTAAGGATGAAAAGTTTCTCCCAGGGTGGAGTGCACAGGCAGATAGCCTTGCGGCTGACTATGAACAATTAGATGTTAGGGCCATAATGGGGGACCATTTGAATCACGAAGGTCTTGAGGAATTCTTTTGACAATTGAGTACTAATAAAGCATCTTTGTAAACAGAATTGTGCCACGCTATGACTGCTAGCCAGGTTGCACTGTGTATCGATATGAGGTGCAACCACTGTGTGCAAATGACAAATAAAGCTTGTTTATTCTGCACAGAGTATGTCTTTATTAAATAACAATTATTCACAACACACACGAAAAGCTGGGCAGGAGGAGGGAAAGCAGTCAGGGGCAGTGTGAGCTATGACAGCTGGGTGTATGTCCAGCTATCATTCTGAAAGCTGTCTGAAGGGGTGGAGTGAACCGAGTCTCAAGACAGGCTGGGAGTTTGGTAGGAATGTATGGGTGGAGTTTGGGGGGCCATGGAAAGCAGTTCTGGACTGGCTGGAAGGGGGTGGAGCACACATGAATTCAGTCTGCAGCATTATGAGTGTCTTTAGCAGCTCTGTTTGCTCCTCCATGGCCTTTATCATGTGCTCGTGACCTGCTATCACTCACTTCTGGTTTTCCCTCCTCTCCTGCCTATCAATTTTCTGATTTTCGGACACAGCGTGTCTCCGTGCTGGGTTGGGGGTTTTTTCACCTCAGAAGACTGGAGGAATTCTTGGAACATCTCTTCTTTGCTTCTCCACTGTTGTTTTCTTGTCAGCCACAGGCACTTGGCAGATGTGGAGGGGTTTTCCCTCATAGGCACATCTGTAGAAGCACAATAAACAAAAGCATTATTGTGAGTGCAATAACAACATTGATTCATTACTGTAAAATACACCTTTTTCTCACTGTCCCCTGGCAAGCGCACAGCTTGACGATCAACAAGGGTATGGTGAGTTGTGCCCTGAGGGAGGGAGCGCTCAAGCTGGGGAAAGCATTCTGGGTGATTGTTCAGAGTATTGATGCAGGTATATAGGGACAAAATTTCAAATTGTGCCACCATTTTCCACAGGTGAGGGCCATAGAAACCGATATCTCACTCCTGAGAAGAAGCTGTCAGAAATGCATGGAATGAGGGGATGGAAATCACTGCACCATGGGACATTGAGGCCACATCCATGATACACTATGATCCTCACCCCCTTCCCACAACTCCTAGCAGCACAAGGTGGTGGGTGGCCCACAGTGCACTGCTCCCATTGTTGATGCTAGAACTCCAACTGTGTATGCGCTTTGGTGACATGAATGCTGTGTGAACAGGCACAAGCGTTGTAATTATAGCACTTTTTGATCATTGCTGTAACTTGCATGGACAACACTCTGTAGGTAGACAAGGCCTTAGGTTGTTTCGGATGTCTGCAGGAACCAAAAGTCAATGGCTTTAGATAATCCAATCTCACTGGTACTTAACAAACAATACAGATATCAATTCCTTTTAAATTTTACCTCCATCATGCTCTGATCAAAAGGCTGGTTGGAAGGAGTAGGGAGGAATCAAAAGGGGTGGGGGGATTAAACAAGGAACTCTAGCATAGATAAAAGAACCCTCTACATTGAAGCTGAGCAAGACACAGAAGGTGGGTAGGTCTATAGGGAAGAAGTCATCCCTATTACTGTGGACCAAGATTCTGTCTGGGATGTAGTAGGCCTACCTAAACTTTGAGGGAAATGCTAAGCTGTAAGTAAGACATATGCATGTTGGCCCTTTTGTTGAACTTTTTTCTCTGAATGATACATTCCTGTGGAGATGGTGCACCTGTGAGAGAGACCTAAGAGGGGTCAAAGGTGCAGCTGACCCTGAGCCCTGCTTCAGTAGTTACCAGGGGAGTGAAATAAAACAAACAAACAAACAAAAATTCCTGAAGAAGAGCACTATCTAAGCTCAAAAGCTTCTCTCTCTCACCAACCAAAACTGGTCCAATAAAAAATATATGCTCATCTACCTCATCTTGCTAATATCTTGGGACCAACACAGCTACAACAATTTTGCACAAAACAGAAAATGTAAGTTCAGAACTGCTGCATTTTTAAGACCCAAATGAAACTCAAACCTCAGAAGATACAAGCTCTGCTCTAAATCTAAAGCATATTTGCAGGTCTAAGCCTGGACCATCCAGTATGAATACATTATTCATTTCATTGTGTGTCTGAAACAAGATTATATTTACTAACAAAAACATCCAAGAACTAAAGTAACCACTCCCAGGGTGAGGAAGCTATTAAATGCTGTACTTTACAAGGGTATTTATGCAGATTATGAAGGCCCTAATTAGTTTTTTATGAGAAAAAGATGTGGAGCCAATTTTAAGGACTCCCCATTTCACATGATCAACAAGTTCTGTGAAACACGATGTGATTTGCCCAAATGCAAATTGGGAGAAATGTTAAAAAACTGAATTTACAGAGAGGGATAATGAACCTAATCAAATATGTTGTAATTTGAGAAATACAATTGTGAGGGTGCATTACTGATGAATTAAGGTGCCACATTTTAATAACAAGTTTTCAAACCTGGCACAAAGCCCAGAAGAGAATAGAAATGGACTCTTAAGTTACAGAGGAGCAGAGGCATACTTGACGTAGTTCCCAGCACCCAATCAACTTCCTTGTAGAAGTGGCAAATAGACAGCTCATTCCCTGTGGTGTGGTTTTTCTCCCTGGTTTGGCGGCAGGCTGACTTGAGGCACTTGACCAGATATTGATCTTGACCTGGTATTGATCAGTGATCCAGTGGATCCGCAACACTACCAGCCTTTCCAAGATACTTTTGTACACATGCTCATTTCTTGTGCTCCTACTTAAGCTAAGAGTCTTGCTCTCCTCACACCACAGATTTACCACACTGATCCAAGAGATGGGCAGCATTCCTTCCTCCACTCTGAAAGTGAGCACTCTCTGAAGTTGAGCTTGAGGAGCAGGATGGCCTTGGAACATACTTGCTTTAGTGGCGGCATGATGCAGTGCACAAACAGGCTGCAAGGGTCCAATCCTGCATTCCTTGTGTAACCAGATTTCCATTCTGCATGGGATCTTAGGCCTCCTCTATATGAACAGTTAGTGTGTGGTAAACTGGAGTGTAAATCTACTTTGCACTAGCCTGCCATGCCTTGTCAGTGTGGACCCTACCACTGCGCACAAAAGGTTCCATAGTGCGCTTTGATCTACTTCTGTTTAAAAGCAGGAAAATCAAAGCACATTACTGAACTTTTAGTGCGCAATAGCAGGGTCCACACAAACAAGCAGCACACAGCAGGCTACTGTGAGGTACATTTATACCCCAGCTCTCTGCAAACTAACTGTCTCAATAGACAAGTTGGATGTACAATGCGTCCATACATTTGTAAAAAAATTTTGTGGCACAAAATATGTTTATCATGTTAAATTTATTACTGGGATAACACCATTAACTTCATCAAGTTTGCTCCAGGAATGAATTTGATCCATATTAATAAGCAGAGGTCTTCTCTTAAAAGCAGAGAACATTGTTTGGTATAGGCAGTTGTGTGTTAGTATATGTAATAAGACTACTGTGCAAGACTTAATGATTTGATCTGTGTGCATTTGTGAAAGTTCTTTTTGCTTTTAGCTCATGTGGTTTTATAACCAAAGTTTGCTTTCAATTTTGGGTTCAAAATGAACCAAAAAAATCCAAATGAAACTCAGCCTCAATTGCCCATTTTCAACTGGTTTCACATCAAAACCATTAATTACATTTTTGTTCGAGTTTAGTGCAAAACCAAACAAACAAAAATTGCAAAACATGCCCATGTTTGTTACAAACTTCAAAACCATGTGAGTCTCATAACAAAACTTTATACAGCCGTAGTAGTTATTACCCAGAGAGAGAGAGAGACAGAGAAAATTATACAACATCACTGACCAAGAAGTGAATCGGGAGTCAGAATGAGACAAGATGTAATAGGTCATATTCATCCATGGTGTAACTTTATTTTTTTTCAAAAGAGTTTCACCAGGGCAGGATGTGGCTTAATACACTGCAGAATTATTACTCCTGGATTAAAGTCTAAAACCAAATTTTGCTCTGATTTACCTTTTTGTACTCTGACATTATTGGGATAATATGGGTGCCAATCAGACCAGATTTTGGCCCTAGACAGCTTAATAATGTCAACAGGGAGAGAATAGTAGCAAGGAGCGCCAAAAAATGAGGTTTCAGGTTATTTAAAATTTGTTGTTTTAAGGAGATTCTCCTTGCTTTAAATTAAATAAAACCCAATAATATTCTAGCCCTCTAGTACTGATCTAAGTCAATGCACTTCTGCCTTTTCTGTTCAGCACCCAGGCACGTTGAGTCAATACAGCAACAACATAGATGACCTTCCCCCTTCCATTTTAAGGAGTGTTAGCATCTAACTAGTCAGATCAACAGTTCTCAGTACATTCTCAGCACCTGAGGGCCGGTGGAGCTCGCTCTCCCCACCCCGACCCCGAAGGAGTTCTGTCTGTGTCTCTGCTGATTGGGAGGGGCACAGAACTGCATGATAGCCCACAGTGCTGTATGACAGTTTCCTGAATGGGGATGATGTGCTTATTTTATCATGGTCAGTGGAACAGTAGTCAGAGAACCCATGTTCCCTGGAGGGACTGTTATTGATGGGTCACCAGAAAAGCCGGGAGTTAGGCAGGAAGCCACACAGCCCCAAAGAGCAGTTTAATGAAGTTCCACTTGTTCAATTTAACCTGCATTCAGCTTCATTCTTGGCAAATAGAACATGGTGGCAACATCCAAGAGGTGAAGTTTCTGCAGTGCGGCAACTAACAATGTGAGCTATGGAACTCGATCTGAAGCCCTCTGGAGCCCTAGATTTTGCAGACGCAAGCCTAGCCCAGCGATGGACCCAATGGAGGGAGGAGTTTGAGCTGCTCACAGGTCTGGCCATGGAGGATGACAACAAGAAAGCAAAACTGTTATTTTACCTTACTGGGGAGCATGGCAGAAAGATCTGCAACACAGTGAAGCTCACCCTTGCCTCACGCCTCATAGCAGTGCTAACAGTCCTGGAGGCATATCACTCCCCAAACAGAATGAAACTATGGAGCAACATGGGTTTTTCACTAGAGACCAATCTAAAGGGGAGGGGATAGACCCCCTATGTTATGGACTTACACACACTGTCTGCTACCTGCAATTCTGGGGACTTGACAGATTTCCTGATTCACAACAGCATAGTCTGTGGCACTTGGGGTCAGTACCTGCAGGCACAGCTGCTCCAGGAAGACAATCTCACATTAGACAGATGCTTAGGCATGGGGTGTGCAGCAGAGAAAGGATGAAAGCCCTAGGAGGCACAAAGACCTCCAGAAGTACATGCATTGTGACAACAGCAAAGGAGAGCAGTGGCTAAGGATCTAAACCCATAGTGAGATGCTGGGTAAGATGTATGAATATTAAGTTTTTACCAAAGGGTGGCATGGGAGGTCTCTACCAAGAGCCAGCTCATCCTAGTCACTGTGAATTCTGTGTATGGATAATATTTAAAGAGTTATGTATTTATATTGGAAATTATATTCTCAAAGCCTTGGGGCTAAGGCAGGTAACCAAGAGGTGACATGTATGAAGGTAAGAACATAAGAATGGCCATACTGGGTCAGACCAATGGTTCCCCTAGGCCAGCTCAGTATCCAATGTTCTGATAATGGCAAGTACCAGATGCTTCAGAGGGAATGAACAGAATAGGGCAATTATCGAGTGATCCATCCTCTGTTATCCAGTCCCAGCTTCTGACTATCAGGGTTTAGGGACACCCATAGTAGGGGGTTGTGTCCCTGGCTAATAGTCATTGGTGGACGTATCCTCCAAGATATTAATATCACAGCTTTTAAATCTTAGTCTAGAAGATAAGGCAATAGTTACTTTATTTGGATGTGATTTAAAAAAAATGTGAAGTCCATATCTAAAGTAAAATTTTCAAAATCACCTAAATTCCATCTTCAAAAGTGATTTAGGAGCCTAGGTTTAATTAAAAGCCAATGGAATTTAGGCTCTACATCATGTCGGTGCTTTTGAAAATGTCATCCCTAGTCTAAAAATCTTACAATAGCCTACTTTTCCTAAGAATGATGTCTTACTTAGGCAAAGCCTTTGTGATCCTGAAACATTAAGATTTAAAATTTTCTAATCCTGTTTATCTGTTACCACTCCTGGAGAGATTAAAAGCCCCAGAGGTTTCTTCAGAACCTTTTCCTGGTTCTGAGATGTTCTTATCCATTTACAAAAAAAAAAAAAAAATCACCACCACATTTGTGACTGGTCACCCCCTTTGAATTCTAAATACTGGGTATTGAATACTCATCACAAACTGTGATTTATCCATATGGGGGCAAAGCTGAAATATTTCATTTAAAAATATGAGTAAATTGAATTCATGCTCTGTTTATGAACATTCTCTGAGCAGAAAGAGGCTACATTCAAAATGATGTATTAGCTTAACTCTATTAGCTACCAGATTTGTTGCTGCTACAGCCAAACAAAAACCAATAAGTAAGTAAGTAAACAGTCTAAGTAAGTAAACAGAGTCTTTGTCAAACTCTATGCTTATCTTTGTGAAACAAAATTATTAGGGATGATGCTAACTCTAGGAGGGATGTGTATGGGTAAAGGGAAGAGAAAGATCTTATCCTGTTGCTGACACTTGTTCTTCAACATGGTGTTCTGTTTCCTGGCAACATGAACTGGATGCAAAATATCTCTTCATCTTTAATAAGTTAACAAAATAAAGGTTGAAAGGGGGGGAGGGAATAAATACAATTGGCACTAAAATGGATTTCAGCATTATGTATTACCACCAGTGTGAGACCAATAATTGCATTATTGTTTGTTATTTTTAATTGCTATATTGGAAGACAATAACAGTATAAGTATAACCAAATAATGCATTCTAGTTCCTCTGGTTGACTGCAGCTGGGAGTGTCAGGTTGTATTAATATTGATCACTGGGGTGAAGTTGGCAGATCTAAAGGGTAAATTAGCAGCATATGAGAAGTCCCCTAGCAGCGCTGAGGTATTTTATTGAAGAGCAGAACAAGAAAAATGGCAGGCCAGGATGAAGTAATAGATTAAAAATGGTAAGGCCCCACTTGCATTGATCTGACGTTTTGAGTCCATGACTTTGGGAGCTGAGAGTGCTCCTTTTATACACCAAACATAGAAGTTGCATCTAGCATATGAAGGTCACAGAGTGCAGCAATAATCTGCATATTATTAAGAGTAACCATTTGTCCCCTGCTCCTTTTGTTATCTGGGGGGGAGGGGAGTAAATGACTTCATCTCTTGTCAGGAAGCAGTTTACTCCCATATGTGAGCCTGGCCAGAGAGTAGAAAGGGCAGAGCCGGAGCTCTTCCCACTCCTTGCCCCTTTCCATTCATTTGCTGGCATCAGAGTATATTGTAGTAGTTAGTAGTCCATTCTCCTCGCAGTCTCAGCAGAGTTGAACAAAGGAGCCCAGTTGTCTTACTCCCCTGTGCAGCCACGTTAGGACTGTGACAGTCTAGGTCTATGGTAGTGGCCTGTTTGAACGATGGAGGAGTAGCCTTAATTCTGAACTCCTGTATTTTTATGGGTTCACTTTTATAGTTTTGTTTATAGCATGAGCCCTCTTCAAGCTCCATTTTATCATAGTGACCTTCCTTCCAGTAAAAGGGGGGGTGGATATGAAATGTTCTGGAACCAGTCAACACTGTTCCTGAATCAGGCAGGATGGTCTCAGTGGAGTGATATTAAGTTTTGCCTTTCACATGCTTCCAAATAAAGCTTGCCCAGAGAACAAAACACTGAAATAGATCTGAGGCCATCCTGCAGTTTTATTTTACCATAGATTTTTTAAATTTGCTTTTAATTTACATTTTCCTTGCAGCATTAACAAGTAAAATTAAAAATATATAACTTTGAAAAAGCCAGCAACTTCCATTGGTTTTTGTAAGAATGTTTCTTGCTAACTACTTGTGTTTGTGGAATACAGTTTCAAAGCATTGCAGAGGTTTTAGCTACATGGCTGCCATTAACATTATAGTTAAGTGTGGTAGAATTTGATTTTTAATATTTTTTATAATTTCAATAAATATCAACATTTAATTTTAGCATCTTTTAATTTTTATTGATTTACATTTTCACAGTTACAGTAAATTTTTCAGGGTGAGACAATTATTTAATGACTGTAGATGTTGAGATTCAAAAATAAAAGCGATATAGCCTTTAAAACATAAATTGTCAAAATCACGTCAAAATATACAAAGTAAATATTCTTATATCAAATGTTAATAAGTTTTCTAGCAGCATTTTTTTTATTTTGCTTATCTGTAAATTTTGTTTATTATTGATGGAAATATTTTTTTCATCAGTTCCTGTGTGTATGGTGAAATTGACGTTTAGTGACAATTCTGGATAAAAATCTACTTCTTCAAGCCTAATCGTAGTAAGTCATGAGGCTGAAATCCTGAACAAATATTTTTGTTCGGGGGGAAAGATTGGCTTAAAAACCCCTACGAAAGCAGGTGCAAAATAATTATGTTAATGCAATTTTAAAGTTAAGCAGGTAGACACAAGAAAAATTAAGGAAATGCAAGCATTATTTGTTCTGCAACAATGCCAGATATGACATTTTTAGTGCTAAGTAGGTTGTTCAATGTGTTTGTTCAATGTTACTGAGTTAATGATGTAATAAGAACTTTAACATTTGCATTTCTTGAATTTTTTTGGGTATCTAAATACTTAACCTTTAATATTTCATTCACACTTCTTTTATTATTATTTTATTATTTTTGGCAAACATTTATTTAACCACCTAAGGTATTGTAATTAATTGTGGTTTTTAAGAAGAGGTTAGAAAAACAAATGTCAGGGATGGTCTAAGTTTACTTGGTCATGTCTCAGTGCATGGGGTGGAATTGATGACCTTTTTAGATGCCTTCCAGCCCTACATTTCTATGATTTTATGCTTTCCTTTAAGATACTTGATAAGTAAAGCTTGAAATGTTAAGCAGATTTTTCCCTCCTTGAAATGCTGAATATTTTATTTCTCTAATCCTGAGGCACTTTCAAATTTGAAGCAAAGACTGATGATTTAGGGTTATTTAAATGGCCCTTTAAAATGGTGTTTTCAAACGGGACTAAAAGGTTGTAACACATGAATAACTTATTGTGTAGGCTCCAAAGCAGACTGGAAACTTCAAGGTCACAACCTTGCTGTTCTAAGGGGTTTGATTATATCCGTTTTCAGCTGCAGGTGTTTTTTATGAAAGCTTTTATACAAGTTTCCAGTAAGGTGCATGTGCAAGCATATGTCTTTCTGATTCAGCTGCTACTTTTAGACAGAGCCATTACCAAAGTCTAATTACCTTATATTCCACTTCAGATAAATAGTCATTGTCATTCTTTGCTTCAGTGTACCACAAGACACTGCCTTTTTATTCAAGCAAACCCAGTGCAAAATCTAGAGGAGTAAGGGTAACTTCACACAATATATCGGTAGGTTCTATGAGTGCCTCTTCATTAGATACAATTTGTACTTCCCAGGGCACTTCAGCGCTTGAGCTGCTATTTTCATTGTCTCTTAAAAAATCTGAGAGGAATTTCTGTAATTACTGTTCAATAATTCATTTTTCAATACAATATCTTTTCCAGAATGTGTTATTGTAGGCAACTGCTCCAAAAATCCATGTTCATTAGTTTGCCTATGTAAGAATAAAATACAAAAATGTTCTTTTGAGAGTGGTGTACTATGATGGTTTGTTTTTGTGTTTGAAATGGCAATATAGTACCAAAGTAGCAGATGCTATAAATGAAAATACCTAGATAGTGTGATGTACACTATTGTTTTTACTTCAGTTACCTGTTTTTCATCACACACTCAGTGCATACACACTAAAACTAAGTACGGTGATTGGGTACAGCAACTCTCATCGTGTATCTACTTTTTTTGTAATCCTATTGCTATGAAATTACACAAAAATAGGTGTCTACAAATCCAGCTATCCAGCACAAAAGAATGGAATTTTTACAGATGTAGGGGTGTATGTGGGTGTGTAAAATTGTGTTCTGTTCAGTTTTTATACAAACAAGGGTACTACTGCTGTAAGTAATAAAGGATATATAAAGATCAAAACAATCTTCAGCATAAACTGAGATGAAAAGACATTGATAAGGAACTAAAATTATGATTGTCTCACAAAGTAATAAAAATAAGTGTATCATAGATTTTAAATCTCCTGTTAGCTTCTTGAAAAAGTTTCTTCCTGGAATTGACACATAATAAACATTCAAATAAGGGGAAACTATTGTATTTTCAAATTCAATGTCTGACAATGCCAATATGTCCAGTACAATGAAGAATCTTTTGTAGACTTTGGAGTAACGACTTTTTTAAAAAAATCCAATATAATATTGTGGTATTCTTTTGTAGCAAGATTTTTTTTGCCCATAGAACTCTATCACTATGGTCCAAATTCTGCCACTAGTTAATTGCTTTTTATTTCAGTGGGAGCTGTGCATATATACATGAGGGTAGAATTTGACCACATAAATGGAAGTTCAGTAAGGGCCGAAGCCTGCATTCTATAATATCAATGGGGGGGTTTTATTTGAAGTTTGCAAAGTGCAATGCACTGACATGTTTTGGATATTAACTACAAGTGGAATTTCAATAAATATTTGAGTGTATTAGAAGAGGGTTCCAGATTCAAAACAAAAGAAGCCAGTAGCAGCAACTTTATGCCCAAGGACCAGATTCACATATTTTTTAAATCCATTTTAGGTCAATACTACATGGCCATGAAATAAGTCATTATTAACATGAAACAATTTTTTTTGGCTGTGCTATCTGTGAAGAGATCATGACCTCTGTATCTGCTACAACAGCCTTCTAGAGTCAGCTGAAAAACAAGGGCGTAATTTTGCATACCTTATTTCATATTCAAGATCAATTACTCACACAAGAAGTCCCTTTGAAGTTATTGGGGACTAATCAGCTGAGTAAGTGCTACTTGATGTGAACTGGGCCTTGAATATTTCAGTATTTGGAAGACAGTCTCACATTTGTCCGAGTTTTGTTCATGAATGGAAGATTTTAAGGTCTTGTCTACACTAGTACTTATGCCGGCAAAACTTTTGTCAGTCGGGGGTTTGAAAAAAAACACACCCCTGAGTGACATAAGTTTTGTCAGGATAAGCGCTTGTGTGGACAGTGCTATGTCAGCGAAAGATGCTTTCCTACCAACATAGCTACTACCGCTTGTTTTGGTGGTTTTATTATGTCAGTGGGAGATCTCTCTCCTGTGGCTACATAAGCGCTCTTCCAGCTGCACAACTGTATCAGTACAATTGTGCTGCTATAAGTTTTAAGTGTAGACTAGCCCTAAGTTCCTGTATGGAGTCCATATGGTACTATAAATACAGATCCACAACAAGAAGCAATTGAAACTAGCAAGTTTTGGTAATTATACTCATTGAGGTATCGGTATCTTAAGTTCCAGTGAGAATGCATGGTGTTCATTTAAATTAGAGGGGCTCCTTTTCAATTCCATTCTTTTCTTCCACACTTTTTATACTGAGAACATACAATATTGCTTTCATATTTATAGTCATGGTGTATTTCAAATACTGCTATTGCAAAGGTAAAAGCTACAGAAATAATTATAACAGCAGGAGCAGGAAAGTGTTCAATTTTAATAATTACTGTAGTTTTTGATTGCTATTCATGCCTGTTAATCAGCTGTCAGTTTACTTCACCAAGGATACACTATTTTTGTTAATGCTTCTCTAATGCAAAACATAGACCTGGTCTACATTAGAAAGTTTTGTCGACAAAAGTCAGCTTTTGTCGACAAAACAGTCCACGTGTACACACTGTAGTGACGCTTTTGTTGACATTGCCCTGTTTTGTCAACAAAATAAAACGACCTCGATGAGAGGCATAGAGCTTTTTTCACCCAACTTCTGTCACATAAGCATCAGTGTAGACACTGCTGTATGTTTATGTTGTGGTAAATGGCCTCCAGAAATGTCCCACAATGCCAATTCTGACCACTCTGGACATTCGTTTGCACTCCGCTGCTCTGCGGCCACCTGCCCTTCTCCCTGTAAAGTCACAGGAAGTTTTGAAATTTTTATTCCACTTCCTGCTTGGTCGGCATGGAGAGCTTGCATCTCATCTTCCCAGCTGACCATGGCGGCTCTACACAGCAAACACTCTCCCACTTGGAGCGCACTGGAGGTGCTGGACCTGATCAGTATTTGGGGAGAGTCAACCGTGCAGTCACAGCTCCTCTCCAGCCGAAGGAACTTTAATACCTACGGCCAGATGTCTCATGCTATGGTGGAGAAGGATTATGAGCGGGACATGCTGCAATGCTGAGTGAAAATCAAGGAGCTGCAGCAAAGCTACCAGAAGGCCAGGGAGGCAAACTATCTCTCTGGTGTGGAGCCACTGAGCTGCTGCTTCTACAAAGAGCTGGAAACCATCTTCAGCAGCGACCCCATGTCCACCCCCAAAATTCCCGTAGACACCTCCATGGCCCTGGAGCTCAACCCTGACTAGAAGAGGTCATCGATAAGGAAGTGGAGCTAGAGCCAGGGATGACCTGAGCCAGGGACCAGTTTGGTTGGTGAGGTTGGGAGTCAGGAGCTGTTCTCGACCCCAGAAGGCTACAGCCAGCCCAGCCCTTCAGCTCAGGCACTCAGGATGCAGGAGATGGGAGCTCTGGTAAGTGTTTGGAAGTTGATGCTACTTGTGTACAGGAGGCATGGGGGTCCTTAGTTTGGCTAAAACATACAGGTAGTTGAAAGGATAGAAATGCACAGGAGTAGCTGTGTTTGCATGTGCTTTCCCACTCCCTTGCGCATCTAGGCAGTACAGCTCAGAAGCATGTTAATGCACTCCGAGATTTTGCAGGTATCCTCCCGTGTGACCTCTAGGAAACTTCCTTGGAGGTACTCTCCAATTCTCTGCCTCAGATTCCTGGGCAGAGCAGCTATGTTCCTTCCCCCATTGTAGGACACTTTCCCCCGTCAATTGGCAATCACTTGAGCAGGGACCAAAGCAGCGCACAGTCACGCAGCATAGGGACCCGATTTGAAGCTACTCATGTGGAGGAGATGTATCTTAGTATCCTTGCTGACTCTAAGAAGTGAGATATCAGCTTCTATGGCCCCTGCCTGTGGAGAATGGTGGCACAATTTGAAAATTGTTTTCCCTATGTACCTGCATTTATGCCCCAAGTGAGCATCCACCCAGAACCTTGACCTGCTTGGATGGTCTTGCCCCCGCCCCAACTCACCATTCCTTTTTATTATTTTTTTTTATTATTAACTTGGTTAGTTTTGATTACTTTTCAATTTAATTTACTTATTTGGTTTCAATCATAAAAAATAATTTCCAGATGAATTTAGTCATTCCTGCACTGTCTAGGAAGGCTGTGCCCTATGTGATCTTCTGGTGACTCTTTTGTAATCAGCTATATGTCTAGTTGGTAGCTGGTAAGAAGCAGAGTTCCCCAGGGGTCAGTTCTGGGGCCAGTTTTGTTCAATAATGATCTGGAGGATGGAGTGGATTGCAGTTTAGTAAATTTGCAGATAACACTAAGCTGGGGAGAGTGGTAGATACGCTGGAAGATAGGGATAAGATCAGTGTGACCTAGACAAATTGGAGGATTGGGCACAAAGAAATCTAATGAGGTTCAAGGACAAGTGCAGAGTACTATACTTAGGATGAAAGAATCCTGTGCCCTGCTACGGACTGAGGACTGACTGGCTAGGCAGCAGTTCTGGCTGTACAACAAACACGGATTTCTAACCCTAGTGTATCCTAGTTTGCCACTAGGCCCCAAAACTAAAATGTGCAATAAAATATTTTTTAAATCCGCCAACCATAACTATCTCTACCCCAAAGGCCCACCAACAATTAAAACATATCACCATGTGCTCTGATTAAAAAAACAAAAGTTTTAAACACCCCAAAATACTTTTCACAAAACCTACTGTTTAACACCACCTTTTGCACAGAATTTAAAAACAGTCATTTAAAACACCCTTATCTCTAGCCCCAACAGTAACTCAAACTTTAAAAAAAAATTTAAAACACGCCATCAAAATACTTTTCAAGGAACACACTGCTTAACTTCGCTCAAAGCCTGCCTCATAAACAACAATTCAAACATTAAAAACACACCACCTTTTGCACAAAAAGAAAAAAATCTCCACAGACAATTTAAACACATAAAATAAACCCTGGCCTCACCAACTTAAAAAAAACCCAACATTTTAAAACACAAATTCAAAAACCAATTGCAAATATTTACCATCCACCACAGGGTAAAGACAAGCTGGCACATGTGTAGCTGCACCTTTTGAATGAAAGAACAAGCATAATTTGAGTTAGTATGATACCACAAATGCATCAAGCCCTCCACCCTGCACCTATTTAATACCCAGGTTTTTTAAAAAAATTGAACAGCATTAAACTCCAACTATATAGTTTAAAAATAGGGGGTTTTACCTTGCCCTGGTGAAAGGCTGCTTGAAGGTGCTGTTTCCTGATCAATAGATCACACTGCAATAAAGACATGTATCATCCTTAATAAGGATAGCATGAACAAAAGAGTAACATTATATAATATATACATTTTTCAGAGTTAAGAATAAGCAACATACCTAGTCCAGCAGCAGCAGCAGCAGCAGTTCAAATAGTGTCTGTTAGGAGAAAGGACAGTCTCCAAAAGAGCTGAGGTTTTTATACCATTCTGAGTCTTTCAAAGTCCAGTTAGCAAGTTGATTTTATCACTACACCTCTTAATTAATGGATACCCTACCCCAAATGTTCCCTTTTGTAACATGCACAACTGATTTCTGAGATCTGTACAACTGGGGTACTTTTTTTTTTTAATTTTTAAATTAAAAAAACATTTTCCTGTTTGATTGAAACTGTAGGGTCTTCTTATAGTATTGAAGTAATGGCCATACATAACAGTCCTTAATGTTACTTTGTAACACCCACCCCTCCCCTCTGACTGCAGGACCTTGTAGATATCAATGAATGGCTTGGGTTTTTTTGTTTTTTTTAATGCTTAAAAGTTTTGAAATAAAATGGGTGTACCACAGCCATAGTAAACACTCATAGCTTTTAAATGTTTGATTGTTCTTACAACAATTTTTTTTAAATAAAAAAATATGCTGAAACCTTAAAACATTTTAAAAATAAAATGGATGTACCACAACCACAGTACACATACTACAAATAACATTGATTGTTAATACAGCAAATGCTTTTTTTAAAATATGAAAGGTATGGTGGAGGCTTTGATTTTTTATTTTGGTTATTGTTAATATAGTATTTTAAACCTGTTATGACTTTGAGTTGCTAGGAGAAAAAATGACCCACCAATTCCTGAGGCTTTATTTTTTGAACTGTCCATTTGCGTTCTACAAATTCCCAAGATAATATTTAAACTATCCAATAGCATTCAGCCACCTCCCTTACTCTGAGTGAGGCCCAGGAGACCTAGTTACCTGATAACTCTAGTCCCTGGTGGAAACAAAGATTGGCTCCTTGGAATTCAGTGTGGTGGGGGTGATGAGTCAGAGCCATTGTACTCAGACACTTCTCAAACATTTCTGTTTTTTACAGATTTTTTTCCTTTTATTTTAAACACTTTTTTTTGTTTATTTTTTCCCACAGGTTTCTACTACACACATTTCAGCTTTTTGCTGTAAATACACAAAGACACAATAGCAGGGTTCTCACAAAAACATTTTTTATTTAAAAGAGATGCAGCCACCTTGAAACATTTATCATATATATATAACATAAGGCCCACACAGACCATCTTACAGAAACACAGATAGTCACAAAGCTCCTTTTCAATACTTTTATTCACAGCTAACAAGCCTGATATCATGTGTAGCGCCCCTCGCCATTCTCTAACTTAATCCTTTAGGATTTCTTACAAATAGTCTGCTTCTTAAGTAGGGCTCTGTAACTTTTTGTGTGGACCAGACGATCCATATAACACTCTAAACAGGCATCCTCCAGTTTGGTCATTTTCTTTAAAACACTGCTGGGGTCTTGACCAAATTGTACAGCCTTTACCAAGGTCACCCCTTGTGCTAAATGTTCTTGAGTTAAGCAGAGACAATGCATAACGTAACTTATGGCAATAACAGAGTTCAACAAGCTTTCAAAACATAGTTCAGCACACAGGTCCCAAAGTGTGCAGTTTATATCCTCTGAAGTCCAAGTCACGCAGTCATGGTCCCATTGACCTGGAGTGTCTATGACACAACCCTCATAATCTTCTAAAAGCTTTTCCCTAAGACAGTGATTAAGGATAGCATAAACAGCAACATGTACAATAGCCCGCATGGCTTTTTTACGCTTATGACGTGGCACCGGCTCAGTTCTTTCCATGCCAAGACTCCTCTTAAACTCCATATAGGCGTCATCCTCGGGGTCATCCTCTTCATCGATTTGTATCGGCATTGAACAGAAACTAGACGGGCATGATTCATCTACGCTGTCTGATGCAACGTTTTTTGGGGTCACCTGTTGACAGATTTTCAGAAAAGAAATAGCTGTAAGTCTCTACGTCTTGGCTTTTGTTTTTAGATCTATGTGACTCAGATTGGTTACTAACCCTATCACGCTCCCCACCCATGCTCGTTCCTTTACCTGCATCTCGTCTTTTTCTTCAGTCTGCCACGTCGACGGCTCTGTGGGGACAGACAACGTGAGGCCGTCAGACTCGTCGGGCTGCCTCATGGTCACTCAGGTTTTGGGTTCCAGTGTGTTGAACAAAGGCTGAGCCAAAGGGCTGTCCTCAGAACTATCACTGATGTAGTGCTTTCTACGCAGGGGGGCCAAGGCCTTAGGAGCCAAAACAAATTCCGACAGCCTCATGGGAGTGGTGAAGGCGTCCATGTTCTCCTCTCGGCGTTTTTCCACGAGCTGTGAACCACGCGATCTCGAAAACAAGACATTTTAAAGGCCCTGAGATTTCTGGGGACAGTGCTGCCGCCCAACCAACCACCGAGCCCCACAGATTCCACCCCATCCCGATTGGTGCACCTTTCCCTTCTGGGATGGCCTAAGACCCCTCCGATTGGTGGAGGGGGCGCCCTGCTCCTCCCTGTGCCCTTTCTGGGCCAATCCCACTCTCGGCGTGAAACACGCTGATTGGCGAAGGGGTCACACTGCCCGCTTCTGGTCAGGTGGCCATCTGGGGTCCAATCCTGCTCTCGGGGCGGTTCCGTGGGGCAAAACCCTCTCCCATTGGTGGGGAGTGTGCAGGAGGTGTTCTCGGAGGGGTTGCACCACCCGCTTCCGGTCAGGTGGCCATCTTGACCTGGAAGTCAAAACCCAGGGCGGGACTGATGTCAGGTGACCGGAGGGTGGGGCGTAAGGGTCAGGAGCGGGGTCTCCCGGGGGCGGGGCAGAAGTCAGGTGACCGGAGAGGGCGGGATGTCTGGTGACAGGTGGGCGGGTGGGGCGGGACTTCTGGTAACTGGTGGGTGGGGCTAACGTTTGATTCATGGTAGGCCCCTTGTACTACTCCTCTAGATCATAGAATCACACAGTTGGAAGGAACCTCAGGAGTTCATCTAGTCCAACCCCCTGCTCAGAGCAGGACTAACCTCAGTTAAATAATCCCAGCCAGGGCTTTGTCAAACTGCAGTTTAAAAACTTCTAAAGATGGAGATTCCACCACCTCCCTAGGTAACCCATTCCAGTGCTTCACCACCCTCCTAGTGAAAATTTTTTTCCTAATGTCCAACCTAGACCTCCCCCACTGCAACTTGAGACCGTTGCTCCTTGTTCTGTCATCTGCCACCACTGAGAACAGCCTAGCTCCATCCTCCCTGGAACCCCGTTTCAGGTAGTTAAAGGCTGCTACCAAATCCCCCCTCATTCTTCTCTTCTGTAGACTGAACAAGCCTAGTTCCTTCAGCCTCTCCTCATAAGTCTTGTGCTCCAGCCCCCTAATCATTTTTGTTGCCCTCCGCTGGACTCTCTCTAACTTCTCCACATCCTTGTTGTAGTGCGGGGCCCAAAACTGGACACAATACTCCAAATGTAGCCTCACCAATGCCGAATAGAGGGGAATAATCACTTCCTGTGATCTGCTGGCAATGCTCCTACTAATGCAGCCCAATTTGCTATTAGCCTTCTTGGCAACCAGGGCACACTGCTGACTCATATCCAGCTTCTTATCCACTGTTACCCCCAGGTCCTTTTCTGCAGAACTGCTGCCTAGCTTGTCAGTCCCCAGTCTGTAGCTGTGCATGGGATTCTTCTGTCCTAGGTGCGGGACTCTGCACTTGTCCTTGTTGAACCTCATCAGATTTCTTTTGGCCCAGTCCTCCAGTTTGTTTAGGTCCTTCTGTATCCTATCCCTACCTTCCAGGGTATCTACCACTCCCCCTAGCTTAGTATCATCTGCAAACTTGCTGAGGGTGCAATCTACCCCATCCTCCAGATCATTGATGAAGATGTTGAACAAAACCGGCCCCAGGACCAACTCCTGGGGCACTCCGCTTGTGACCGGCTGCCAGCTAGACATGGAGCCATTGATCACTACTGATCACTACTGAAAAGGTAAAAGGTAAAAGGAGAATATTTTGCTCCATTAACTATTGGTGCAGAACAGCTATAGGGAAATGCAGACAGTTATAATCAGATCCAACTACATATTCAAGTATCAGTTTGGCAGAACCTTGCTTCAGTGTCTGTATTTCTGGATGAATGTTGTGCAAATTACACAGCTCTCCAGATACAGAGAAAATTCAAATACCATTGAACTAATATGATTACAAGATGGCAAGAGCAAAGACCAAGACTTCACTCTGACATGTATACATGGGATAGTCCCTAATTTTAGAAGGAGATGTAGCCTTCTTTCTTCTATTTCCAGACAGTCTTCAACTATTTGGATCTTGTTTGGTCCCAAGCGTTTGTTTAGTGCCATAGGACTTCCACTATTCCTAAAGCCAGGTAAGTCTGGCTAAAAAACAATCTATTTTTGATTTACAGAACTTCTTCAGACAGTATGATTGGTTCTGAGTCCCTTCACTTCAGCAGACCCCATGCTTCTTCCTCATGGCCTGTGCTGTGCCTGGTATGATCTTGACCCAGGTACATGCCAAGGGGGCTTGCACTTCCCTGAAGGAGGAAATACAGAATTTGGGTCAGTCTGAACTACATATCTACAAATGTTCTGACTCTTGCAATAGGAACATATAAGGTTGGCAGAAAGTGACAGGGTTTCCATGGGGACATTCAAAGGACCCACAATGGTAGCCAGCACAAAGGAATCTAGGGCACTTATTAGACCTAAAAGTGCCAGGCAACACAGAATTCAGTTGAAAACAGCAAAATTATTTTGTAAGAGGATCCAGGTCAAATGGGGAATTCAGTTAGTGGCTGGAAAAGATACTAAGATTGCAAGAAAGTTTGTGATCAATGGATGTTGCAGAGGCATTACAGTAATGTCCCATTGTTAGCAGGACTATGCAGGAAAAAATAAAAAAGATATGGACATCTTTCTATACCCAGAATTAAAACAGTTCTGCTGAAATCAGAAAACTTGAGTGGTATGGAGCCGTGGGGTGAAATCTGGGTCTCATCTAGGTCCATGGCAAAATTCCCATTGACTTCAGTGAGGTCAGGATTTCACCCTGGTTTTTGATGTTGATAGTGCACTGCCTAGATATTTAATTAATATGTCTTTCTTTCCTTGCAAATCTGAATAAAAAAGGCTGGGACTCTATCGACATATGTCTTAGAGAAATACCTTAACATGGCAATTAGACAAAATATTTGTCCATGTAATTTTGTTTGTCATACTGATTTTTATTGTTGTTTTAAATTATATCATCAAATACCTGAATCTTTGAAACCATGAGTTAATAGTAGCTTGATGCTATTTTTCTCTTCCTGCTATTTATTCTTTGATTCTGTTCATAACGTTTATAGGATCAGCAAGAACTTCTTTTGTTACAAAGGCAACATGAAACCGGACAGTTTAGAGAGTCTTAAAATCCTTCCACTAATGGATAAAAGAAAAAAAGCTAATATGCTAAAGGTATTTCAGGTCCAAGTAATTTCTCTGTAAAGAAATCTATGTGTAAAGAAACAAAAGTAAAAGAATCTTAAGGACCGTAGATGGCCTGGTGAGTAATTTACATTGCAAACATTCATAAGAAATAAAGTTATGGCTCCTTTATTTTGTTTTGTTCTGTTCAGTTATAGGCATATTAGAAGAGAAGAGAGAAGGCCAGTCAAATTGCTTCAGAAATGGCACCGGATCTTCATGTGCCGTCTTAGGTGTAAAACAAAAAATGACTCACAAGTGTATGTTCCTACTGAGAAAATCATTTTGGCTTCACAAAATAGCGGTTGCTATGGTAACTTTGGGCTGCAGCTTTATAGTCTGAGCTCTTAAGGAGAATAGAAGTTGATGCTAATGGGTGAGAATCAAGTCTTTCTTCAGTGAGGAAGAAAGTATACAGGAGGACCTCAATTACTAATAATAGAAAGATTGCTTTTTCATAATTACATGTAGTAAACACAGGTTTTTTTCAGCTGTTCATTCACATGTTAAACAACATTTGTTACTTGGTAATTTTTAACTGCAAGTATCTTCTTTCTAGATAACTAAACAGTAAAGCAATAAAAGTAAAACAAATTGTTCAATGGCTCCTGTATTTTGATGTCTGAAATATAGCATTATGTAGTACAACATGTTAGTGATCAGCTTCCTTTATGAGTATTGTCTCAATAGCAGGACCAAAAACCAGAAAAATATTTAATACAAAAGAAATATCGTTTTGTTAATATGTACAGAATCATAAGTCATCTAGTCTAGTCCCCTGCACTTATGGCAGGACCAACCATTATCTAGACCTTCCCTGGCAGGTGTTTGTCTAACCTGCTCTTAGAAATCTCCAATGATGGAAATTCCACAACCTCCCTAGGCAATTTATTCCAGTGCTTAACTACCCTGACAGGAAGTTTTTCCTAATGTCCAACCTAAACTGCTCTTGCTTCAATTTAAGCCCATTGCTTCTTGTCCTATCCTCAGAGATTAAGGAGAACAATTTTTCTTCCTCCTCCTCGTAACATCTTATATTCTTGAAAACTGTTATCATGTCCCCCCGCAGTCTTCTCTTCTACAGACTAAACAAACCCATTTTTTCAATCTTCCCTCATAGGTCATGTTTTCTAGACTTTTAATCATTTTTGTTGCTTTCCTCTGGACTTTCTCCAACTTGTCCACATCTTTCTTGAAATGTGGCACCCAGACCTGGACACAATACTTCAGTTGAAGCCTAAGCAGCATGGAGTAGAGCAGAAGAATTACTTCTTGTGTCTTGTTTACAACACTCCTGCTAATACATCCCAGAATGATGTTTGCTTTTTTTTTGCAACAGAGTTACGCCGTTGACTCATATTTACCTTGTGATCCACTATGACCTCCAGATCCCTTTCCCCAGTACTCCTTCTTAGGCAGTCATTTCCCATTTTGTATGTATATCATGGTATTGGAGCCAGCTTGGATCATTTGATACTCCACTGCCTTTATTTTGGTTTGGTAGCATTTTACATCCACTTTGCACAGGCATAAGTGTGCAAGGCAGAGGAGAATCAGGTTTATATTGGGTTCGTATTATCTGCAGTGTGGGAGGGTCACTGCTCATGACTTTAAATAAGAATTGGAATAAATAGTAATACACCATTTTGTGCCAACATCACAGAGGCATCTGATGGTAGTTTGGGTAATTAAGGATGGGATTCACAAAGATATTTAGGCACCTAACCTGTAGATTTGAGCACCTAAGTCCCATTTTTAAGCACCACTGCAATTCACAAAATTCCCACTCCTAAACTCACCTGGTGCCTAAGTTTCTGTAGTAAAAGTTACCTAGGTGATTATGTTCCTGCCTCTGAGGAAGTGCACTGCTTCCTCACTCTAGGCAGGGAACATCTATCTTTCACCTAAGCCCCAAACCAGGGAGATAGATGCCCAACCAGGGCTGTCTTGCCCGAACCAGGGAAAGACAGCTGTTCCTCTGCTTAAATTGTGTGTGAGGCCCAATTCAGTAGGCATCCTCAGAAGCTGATTAGTTCCACACAAAATAGATGAGAAGAGGGGGACCTCCCTCATAACTTTTAGCTCTTTGGTGAGGACACTCATTTGGGATGTGGAGGGGAGACCACCAGTTTGAGTCCACCCTTTGCCTGATGAGAAGAAGGTATCTAAAGAGGCATCTGCCACCTCTACCAGATTGGGCTCCACATGCAAGTTAGACAGAGAAGTGCCTATCTTTCCCCCCATTCATGGCTCTCTAGAGATAAACAAACAGGCTGGATTTAGGTGTATATTTCTGTGAGATGGGAGGGGCTTAAGTCACACCCCTTTTATCAGCATCTCACATTGGCTAGTTTAGGCAACTCCTTACCCAATGTGATAGCTTTGTGAGTTGCATTCCAAGGGGCCTGTCTCTCCCCATTCATTGTATAGGGAATCCAGGTGCTTAATTCCGGGTTTGTGCATTGCAGTGTTCTTGTGATTTCCTAGGTATCTAAAAATTAGTTATTGAAACACTCACAGCCACAATGCCTAAATCCCTTTGTCGTTGTCGTTAAAATTCAAGATTATACGAACCTATTTTCCAAGAGGCAAAGGAATGACTCTAATGACTTCTCTTTGATTCAGAGAAGAGGGGGGGGAAAAGGCCTGTAATTTGCAGACAAAGGACCAAAATACCTTTTAACAACTGGACTAATCCAAGTAGTTTGAGGTATTTATTGGACAAGATTCTCAGCTGTGCTTCTTAGGAGGCACAGCACAAAAGACACAGGAGGTGGAAGGGTGACTTTGAACTAAAAATTTATTTAATTAAAAATCCATGTAAATGTTCTAAAAATAGAACATTTATCTGGTTAAACTCCTGGAGAGGAGCCGTGCTGGACTCCGCTTCTCACTGCCAAGTGAGGAGCTGCCCAGCTGTGGCTACCCTCGCCCCTGCGCTGGGCTCTGTGCTTCCCCGCCGCTTGTGGGGAGCGAGCTCAGCTGTGGCTATCCTCTCCCCTGCTGGGCTCCAAGCCTCTCCACCAGAAAGAACTGCCCAGCTGCTCTCGCTTGCGGGGAGTTGAGTCCAGCTGCCACTCCCTGCCTCCCCAGTTTAAATGGTAATCAGCTGTTTAAAACGTTGAAACAGCTGATTACAGTTTAAATGTTTACACTTTTACATCCCTACTTTGAACCACCTTTAAATCTCACAGATTCTAGCCTGCTCGGGAGTGGGGGGGTCACAGTGGCTCCTAACATAAATTAAGGCAGCCCCTGGTTCCATCCAGAAATTTTTCTAACTTACAACAGCTTCCCCATGGCCCCACGTAAGCTACTGTACTCTCCTGAGTACTTTAGCCATTCCCCTTCCAATCCCCATGTTTGGCATGCCCCTATGCTGTGGCTGTACCTGTCCTGACCCCCTATGACACCTCTGCACGAAGGGGCTTCCCCAGGGGGAACATAGCAGGGGCTGAAATCCAGCCCAAAGACTAACTGACTTCTGCACTAATTAGCACCTGGGAAATGAGAAAAAGAATCTCAACAGTATCATCCCCTAAGCACATAAACTTGAATATACATATATGGTCATGAATTAGTGAAGTTAGCCAAAAGAGGGTAACTGGACAGGAATTCAGACCATATTTAGCCAAGTCCACCTTCAGAGTGGTTAAATAGGAATGAAAGGAGAACGGTAGGTAGCAGAGTCACTCAGTCACACTCCCTCCAGTTTTGTATGCTTGCCAGTTACAGCCAAAAAGACAGTCTCCTGGAAATGATTCTTTTTAAAAATGAAGTTCACTCGCTCTGTTACATATTTCCTATTTGCAATTGAATTCAACCTATTAATCAATGCTCACACTGATTATCCAAATTTGGATAATTTTATAAGCTTTTATTAAGATAACATAAAATGATAGACAAATAACTGATTAAAAGAAAAATGAATAATCAAATGGATAATGGATGGGATTACAGTCTTATTTTAGAGACTTATGTGATATATATATTTCTACGGTATGCTTTGGATTAATATACCCACACCCTTCCCTGATGACCTGGTTGAGATAGATGTCCGGTTCCTCAACTCTTGAGTAGAGGGGTGGAGTAGGCAATGCTCAAGAGCTAAGAGTTATAAGGCTAAGACTAACACTACAAATAATACTAAGTATAAACAAAGAACAAAATCTTAACACTAACTAAAAGAAGCTTCAAGAAGGAGTAGCTGATGATCACCCCAAGTAACACGATTTGCCCCTTCTTATACCCTGAGCAATATGGGTCCTTCTAAGTCCAAACTTGGATTCTTCACCCCCAAATTATTAGGGTACACTTATTTTATAGGCTGGCAGGTTCGTGTGTAATGACATATCCACATCCTTTCCAGACGGTTTGTTTATCTCACCTTTGTTATTTCTGGCCCTTTTTGTGGGTTCTGTGAAGTTTACTCGGGGCATAACCTGAGACAGCCCCCGCTGTTTTGATGCCTCCTGACTTATCTAGGGTAAAGGTTATCACCATATATGTCTTATCCTTTAACTCATTATTACTTATCTGGGCCACAGGTCCCGAACATATGTATACTAACTGCCTTAGCTTTCATATAGGATGTGGCTTGTAAGGTACCTTGTATTACAGCCATAATACTTTAATATGAATCTATGACTCTGTTATAATAAAACAACAATACTTAAATCTATAAAGAGAGATATATGTATATATACAAGCAAGCAGGCTAGTCCTATAGGCTACAGTACTTAACTGTCCCAGTCTGGACTCTTCTTCAGGGCATCCTTTCGCTGAGGATTCTGAACTTCTTCTTGCCTTTGGGCTGACTCATTTATAACTTCCAGTGGCAGCCCCTCCTTCCTTATTACACCACACTCAATGCACCTGGACTAGAACAGGAGCGCTGAGCCTGACTTCATTTAAGAGTCACTGAGGCAAGAAATTCTATCAAATCAACTGTATTTTAATAAAACAAAGGTTTGTTTTTTCTTGACAGTCTTGAATGCTCTTGGAAAAATTCCAGATCTCCGCAGTGTATTCAGAGCGAGGTGGGCAAGGGGAAAGGGTGGAATCAGAGTGTGAATATTTTGTGTCATTGACAAACTGATCAAAGACAAATAATGACTGTGGACAGTCCTGAATGCTTCAAGCCAAGAATAATAATTAAAAGAGTCATATCAATCACTGTCCACTTTCAGTCTGTTGGAAGAGAATAGGATGAATCCTTGAAAAGGTTCTTTAGATCACCGCCTGAAAAGCTGTGAAAGGAGAATGAAGTATCTTTTGAGCATTTCTTATCACCTTTGACTCAAACTTTTTTTATTTTGTTCATTTTCTTGCAGTTGACAGCTCTCATATTTTGAAGGTAGTTTTGTGTTACCTTGCTTTCCAAAACTTCCAGAGTGCAGAGCACTCTAAACATTCCTCTTTCAATCCCCATCCTTGGCATGCCCTTATGCTGGGCTGTATCTATCCTGGCCCCTACAACATAGGGAAACATAGCAGGGGCTGGAATCAACCCAAAGACCGTAAGTGAATCTTGACTAATTAGCACCTGGAACATGAGAAAAAGACTTTCAATCATATCCCCTGAGCACATAAACTTGAATATACATACATAGTCATGAAGCAGAGTGGAGTTAGCCAAAAGAGGGTGACAACAGAAATTCAGCCTGTCTTTAGCCAAGTCCATCGGGGGGGAGGGTAAATAAGAGGAATGAGTGAAAGTAGTGGAGTCACTCACTCACTCACATTTGGGCTAGAGGGGCTTGCCCTCTAAAAATAGCTGTCAACTGCTTTGAAGTTGTGACTTGGGCTGGAACTCCGATATATGCTACGAAGGACAAGTTATGTTTGCTATAGGAATCAAAACTTTGAATTTCTCGATGTTTGTGTGTTTACTAACTTATTTACCTCAAAAGGCTGTTGTGAGGATTAATCTTTTGTAAATGGCTTTGGGTTTGTGCGGCACTATATGAGAGCGAAGGATAATTTAAATTCCAAACCATAAAGCTGCAATAATGTAGGTGTTTTGCATGGAATACGGTTGTGCTTTTACTTTAGCAGTCAGTATCAGAGGAAATAAATTACTGCTTGAGAAAGGAAAAAACACAAAATGAAATTACTGAAAATGAAATAAGGTTGCTTGAAAGGGGAAAAGAAGGAGGTGATGTGTGGGTGAAGAAGGATTTGCCTTGTTTGCTGAAAGGATTGTTTACTTCTAAAAATGTGTTTAAATTTGACACTAATATGGCACTTAAATTTAAGGTTCTTAAAAGGTTCACTGTTCAAAAAAGAAATATTTTAAGTAAGTAGTAAACAGAAAACTTTTCTGATAATTATACCAGTATAACAGCAGATTGAAAACTAGTTTAAAATCTCTCGAAGCTTCGAAACTATCAGTGGGACAAATCATATCATTTATATCAAGATGGCTGCCACCAGAAAAGCCAATTATAATTAAAAACTATTTTTCAAGCATAGTATGTTTTTCAGTTTGTTGAGATATGTATTTATGAACTTTCAGCCTGCTGGACTAAAGATAAAGCGTTCTGTTATGGCAGATCATTTGCTGATATTTCATGCATTTTTTTCATGTGACACCACTACGGTTTGGAATGTGAGATTCTGGATCAAATGAACTCAAAAATCTCAAAATAAAAATCTACAAATACCAAATTTTTTCCCAGATTAAGGGAAATAATTGAGATAACCATATAAAAAACACTCATTTTCACCAAAAATGATTAATCCAGCACTCAGAGTTTAGCACAGGTTCTTAAATCTGACCCAAACACCCTGGTTTCATTTTTGACATGTTTCCAGGGTTTGTTAAAGTTTTGCACTGTTCTATGTATTCTTGTTTCACAAGAAAAGTCATTCTATATTTTAAGGAATATAGACAATTGCAGTTTCTATATCAGCCTATGTACATTATTGGTTACTTGCTGAAATATAAAAATATCAATTTCTAAAGAGTTTTTCTTTTATTTAAAATTAGTGAGCAACATCTACTTCTCTGACCATTTCTTTCATCGCTAGTCAAACTCATAGGGCCAGATTCTTAGCTGCTGTAAGTCTGTGAAACTCCATAGACGTTATGCTGATTTTCATCAGCCAAGAATTTGGTCCCTAATATCTTTGGAGAAACCTTAAAGGCTTCTATGGGAAAATAATTCTGTCTAGTATCGGGAACATAAGCACTGCGTAGTCAAGATATTTCTGACCTGGGCCCAAACCAGGAATTATTAGAAATCTCACCAAAGAACATAATATTGCGAGATTTACAGTCAGGATTTTGGACAAAAGAAGATGAAATAAGTATCCCGGCTAGGATATTTCTCCCAACCATCACTGAGACAAAGTGGATGAGGTAATAACTTTTATAGGAACAACTTCTGTTTGTGAAAAAGGCAAGCTTTCGAGCTTAAACAGAGCTCTTCTTCTGGAAAACGTACTCAGAGAGCCACAGCTAAAGACAAAATTGAACAGATTGTTTAACATAAGTAGTTAATGCATACAGGGGGTGTAGTCCTGTATGGGCTGCACACTACTGAAATGCCCCTGCTGGCATAATCTTGCATGCACATGCCAGGTCACACTATGGAGCAAAACGGTGTCCTCCATGTGGCAAAAGTGCTGGGACACTGCTCCTGCACATCCTGGCTCCACTACACTTATGAACACATATTTTAAGATACATTCAAGGTGAAGTGGTCAGACCTGCCACCCAACACTGGAACCTGTACAGGGTATCATTAAACAGCTACAACACATGCTCAGTGGGGACCCCATCCTGAAAGAAATCTTTCCCGAAGCCCCCACTTCTGACTTTCAAACAACCCCCCGCCTCACCAAGCTCGTCATCAGAAACAAGCTCCACATAGACCAGGTCACACCAACTCAAAGCGGCACCAGTGCCTGCCATAACAACAGAGGTAAAACCTGTAGACAATCTCTACCCCATGATGATCTGTACAGTCCCACAACACACCTTTTAGGATTCATGGATCCTACACATGCCTATCACAACACATTATGTACCTCATCCAGTGCAATAAATGCCCCAATAACAACTATGTGGGTGAAATCAGATAATCACTGTGCTCTCAAATGAACTCACACAGAAAAATGATAAAAGCACTGGATTGCATGTGAGTGAACACTTTTCACAAAGCAGTCACTCCATATCTGACCTCTTAGCCCTCTTTCTCAAAGGAAACCTAATCAACACCTTCAAACGATGAGCCTGGGAGCTAAATTCATAACGTTGCTAGGCACTAAAAATCATGGTCTTAATAAAGACACTGGATTTATGGCTTATTACAACAATCTATAACCCACTGATCTCCCTTTCTGTCCTATGACTACAGAGGTATTAACTGACTACTTCACACTGAATGGTCCCTTAAATAACTATGTATGCTAAATTATCTGTTTCACCTTGAATTTAGCTGTGACACTCTGAGTACCTTTCCCAAACCTGAAGGAATAGCTCTGTGTAAACTTGAAAACTTGTCTCTTTCACCAACAGAATTTGGTCCAATAAAAGATATTACCACACCCACTTTGTCTCTGTAATGTCCTGGGACCAACACATCTGCAACAACACTGCAACCATCACTGGTTTACAATAAATATGAGATATGCTATTAAGTGCTGATTCCAAAGAGCTATGCAATTTACTGCTTTACAAAATCATTCTCTAGGTTTGAAACTGATGAAAGTACTACCTATTGGAAGTTAGGAAGAATTTCAATCATCACATATGTACTTCCCACATACTGTGCCAGTGATATTGATGCAGCTTGGAAACCCACTAATTTACCAAGTGGAAAATCAACCAGCCACAGAAGTAAATGCTTTTCGCCTCCTCCTGTGTCCTCCTCCCGTTTGTAATGGATAATAGAAGAGGTCACATCTCTACAAATTCCATCTTACTTACATCCTAGCAGCATTTATTGCTGGTGTCCGAACTAGCAGGAGAGTTAAATGATATGGCACAGAACGCAAGGTGAGATTAGAAGAGAAATGCTTGATGGAATAGCAGGCTACTGCTGTTTTTTAGAATTTGGATTTAAACGGTTTCTGAGCTGGGATAAAACACGTGTTTTCCTTGGCTTTTCTTGCAGTTAAATCATGTCTAGCACTAGCTCATCTGCACTCATTGCTGTCACTTGTTGTCAGCAACAAATACTTTTGATAGGGTAATATTGGCTTGAGACCATGTCATTAGGGAATTTTAGCAAGACATTCAGTGGCAGGAACATCCTGAGCAGCGTTAATAGACATGGTGGTAAAAGCTCCAGTAGCCAGCAGTGCTTGCCCACATGAGGGGTCCATCTGATGCAGCTGCACCATCAGTAGGGATTCTTTTGCTACAGTTCCCTAGAGCAGACCTGGCTTGAGAGTGAAGATGTGGTCTTCGAGAGGGCCATCTGCATGTGGTATAGAGAGGCTCTACCATTACTCTTCAGATGGAGTGGAGGGGAGCATTTGTCATATTGGTGTTCACCTAGTATAGTGAAACCACACTTCTAATCTGTGGGCAAGTCTATACTTAAAACACTGCATCGGCCCAGTTACAACGATGCAGCTGCGCCGCTGTCGCGCTTTAATAAAAATGCTCTTAGCTGATGGGAGAGAGTTCTCCGGTTGGCTTAGTTTCCACCTCTCATGGAGATGGATTAACTATGTCAGCGGAGAAGCTGTCCCACTGACCTAGCACAGTCTACACCAGTGCTTAAGTTGGTATAACTATGTCGCTCAGTGGTGCAGTTTATTCACAGCCCTGAGCGACGTAGTTATACCAAAGTAATTCTGTTCTGTAGACCAGGGCTGTGTCTACACTAACTTTTCCTTAATTTCTCCTGCTGTTGTACCACTGCTGCCACTGGTAGCCACAGTGGGAGTCCTAGTACAGACAGGCATTGGCTTTTTAACCCCATGTCATCTAACTGCTCAGAATAGCTTTAGACAGCTTTAGATGAGGTAAAAGTGCCAATGCCTCATCTGTACTAGCATTAGTTTTTTGAGTCCTACTCTTATGCTTTTTCTTTCCATAGTGTGATCAAAAAGAAAATAGCATGTTCTGCTATTTCTTGTTCTCATGTTGTGTACATACCATTGGGTACTAGTGATATAACATGTGGTGTAATTAATTATTGGATACAATATCGCCCCAGATTACACTGACAGTACATTTTGCAGTCAGAAGTAAGTAAATATGTGAAACTTTTATACCTGTAAAAACAGACAGGCATTCACAGAGGCAGAAGTGTGACAGACAGACTGTATTGCCAGAAACAGATTCAAGTTACCAGGCATACGGTACTCAGGGATAAGCCAAAAAGCATAGGTTTGAGATTGTGATGGTCACTTTCAAGGTCACGTTTTATCTGCAAGTCAGTCCAGCTTAGCTCTGCAGTCTAGTTCAGGGATATTCAAAGTTCAGCCTGTTGATGGAATGCAGTCCCTAGTACACTAGAGTACAGCCTGCTGCCTTCCTCATCTTGGAGTGAGAGGAGGATCCTTGTGAAAAGCTGTTGGGATCAAGATGAAGCTTTGAATCATGGCACTTGGGTTGTTATTTCTACTTGGAAGGCACTGAGATACTATGGTAATAGAGGCTGTCCCAATATCTAGATAGACGTGAAAACTCCACATCTTTATGATTGAGGTGAGGGTGGCTTCCATCTGCTCCGCTTTATAGAATTAAATGCAGCATGTGAGCTCCTGGAAAGCTGTCAAATGCTTTGTGGGCTGGGCAAAGGGTTTTTTGTACTTCTGGTTTACCAAATCAGTTACAGAGAGTAAACAAATGGCAATAAATCTCACAATCACCTTTTAGTAATAGTTCGAGGACACAAGACATGTATTCTTTCAACAGGAGAATTTCCTCAACAAAGATTTGCCAGTGAGTCTTCCACAAATACTCCATGTTCCTACTCTCTATATTTATACCTCATAAAGGAAGCTCACTCTTGGGAAAGGAAACCAGCATAATCACAGAAAACAGTCTAAATAAAAGGGCTTCAAAGATAATTTACATCTATAAGCAAATGTTTCACAGCTGATTACCATGTATCAGCCAAATTAATCTCTGATGTAACTCCATTGGTTTCAGTATGTTTGCACTAGGGATAAATTTGGGACCATTATGGGCCTGGTCATACCAGCTCTCTACATTCTTAAATCTCATTGACAAAAATGGGAGTTGTGTGTGTAGCGCATTTGCAGCATGAGGACATATGTATAAATGGAAGAAGCTAGGTCTGGAGTATGGCTTGTTACTGAAGGCCCATTCCAAAGCTATTGCATTATGGTTATTAAATCCCTTAAAGCCAGACAAAGAAGGAAGTGGGGAGAAGGAAGGAACATGCTTAGTGAAATCTCAGCATGATGGAGGAAATGTTATACTTCTCTATTTAAAGACTGCTATATACATAAAATAATTTAAAAATGTATTCCAGTTCCTAAAAGTGAGAGTACATAATATGGATGCTTAGTGCATTGGACAGAGATAGAACACAACTGGCATTTTAAATGCAGGAACAAGCAACAACAGTCGTCAATTTGCACACCAGTTTCAAACATCTTAGAGTAATGTGTGATAACTACAAGCATGTGAAAAAGAAGCAGTATCTTAAAAATAAGGAGTATGTGACTAGAATGGCCTGATTCTTGAATGAAAAAATAATACTCAAGTTTATAATGAACTTTGCTCAAAAATACAAAAATGCACACCTAGAAACATATTGGAAACAATTAGATTCACCTTCAGTGGTGAACACTGTTCTGGAGCTGTTGTATCTTTTCTCTATGGGAGCATTTGCTGTTCCCTGTGATATGGTATTGTGTGGCATCACAGAAGGATTACCTAATGGTTTTAGCAGAAATGATTAAAAAAATAAAACAATTCTTAATCTAGACTGTTTGGGAGAGCAATCCTGTAGCAGCCTTTGTCGCATGGAGATGGGGAATTGTGCATCACCTCAGATGTGCAATGAAATATCATAAAGGTGAAATTCTGGATCCATTAACGTTAATGGGAGGTTTTCTGTTGACTTAAATGGGCCAAGATTTTACCCTACATGTAAAATTTTACCCTAGATGTGTAAACATCAGTCTGCATCCTGTGTTATTTACCAGGAGGTTTTAAAATACCCCTCCCTATGCACTCCCTGTCGGTGTGTATGAAAGAAAGAAAGAAAGAAAGAAAGAAAGAAGTGTGGCATAGGTGGGGTAGAGTGGGTGGCTCTCTGTACTGCTGATCATGAAGCAATAATTCTAGTGTGCATCAGCCACTATGTTTAACGTTCATTACTCCTGCAGCAGACATTTTGCCTGAGATGTAAAAGATCTTCCTGCATGTGTGCACAAACTAAGAAGTGAAAAAACAAGAGTTAAAAAAAAGAGTGAAATTAAAATTAATTGGTCATAGATTTAACAGAAGTGTGTTCATGACATTAATGTAAGCAAGCAAGAACTATTATTATTTATTTATATTACCATAGAACCTAGGAGCCATAATCATTATAACATTCATTGGTTAGGGAATTTAGAAACTTTGATTTATATTTTCCGTATGCAAAGAGAATATATACTGTCAGTCTACAAGACTTTTATTTCAGGTAAGGAAAATTCAATAAAGAATGAAGAAATATAAAATCTCTAAAGGAATAAAGTCAGTGCATGATTCACTCTGTAGTAGTTAACTTGAATCCCCTCACATTTAAAAGCACAGAAGACAGAAAAGGGACTGATAGCTACCTGCTAGAATTTTTCCATCATAACTTTTATTTTTGACAGAAAATTGGGTTTTTAACAGAACAAGAACTTTTGCAGAATGTTTCTGCTTTCTTTTGAAGTTTTTGATTTTTTTAATCAGAAAATAAAAGATTTTGTTGGTGTGGTTGTAGCTGAAAATTGATGTTTTTTAAGAGGAGGTGTCAATGTTTTAATTGAAAATTTTGTTTTCAATGAAATTGTGCATGGGGGAACCTATTTTCCAACAAGTTCTATTACCAACCGCATAGTTTTTGTTACTGTTATAAAGATACTTACATCCAGTGAACTTCACTCTAGGTGGGAGGTAGGAGTTCACGAAAGAAGCAAGTAGGAAAGGAGAAGTCAGATTTAAGTGTGTGGGCTTTGTATTGGGAGAAGTTTTGCTTCAATCCTGGTCTAGCTAATGTTAATAAAAGTATAATTTGGTACCTAGCTGAAGACTAAAAACATCAGTGTATGTTACCTAAGGTTCCATTAGTAAATCCACAATAACAAAAACTTTATTCTGACTGCGTGGCAAAGGTATGTCTTTTAGATGACCATCTCTGGTTTCTATGGGGATCATCTTGCTGGTTGTTAAAGATATTATTTAGGGTTTTATTTATTATTAGAGTTATTACTAAGAGGTGTTGTTACAAAATTTCTCAGATTTTAATGCCTGGATCAACACTTTGAGTCTAGCAAAGACATCTGAGAATGTTGGGGCTTGGAGGGGAAAAAGGTGGATTGACAACTGAGTTGAATAAGTTTCTACCTGATTCTATTTTGAATCAGAATGCAACTTTATTGATAACAATAAAAGTTCTGAGTATATTGCTATCCATATATTCCATGAACATGAAACACTGTAAAAATGTTCACTGGAGTTTATTGGCGTAGTAGACGACTTTTCAGTGTGATGTATTCACCTATTTTTGTAGTTTCTTTTTTTTTCTGACTCTACTTCTTTGTGTATTTTCATTATTGTAACTCTGCTTACAATGGTCTCCATAAAACTCCTGGGAAAAAAAACTGGGGTAATGATGTATTTGCATGTAATAAATGGTTGCCTTAATTTATTACATATAAATACATCACAATGAATGTACAGATGTGATGGGTTCCCCTGCAGTACAACCTGGAACTGGGGTACTGCTTTACCCCCTTAACTCCCCAGTCTGGGTTGTCCCTCAATGCTTTGCTAGTGACAAGCAGCAAACCCCTCCAGGAGCTGTTATCACTCAGCCCAGTGATAGCATAGATTTCATGAATGCTCCCAGAGCCACTCATGAATCTTACAGAAAAAGGCACCAGCTAGTTCACCCCACCTCCCTGCCTTGCACCCCAAAGTTGCACTGTCAGAAGCCTGACCAGTAAAAGTTTATTACCTAGTCCACCTCTCCCTCAATGTTGAGAAGACATACACAAGCTTTGTTAACTGAGTTGAGATTTTCCAAACCCTTGAGCCAAACACACTGTTTTAGTTAAGATATAAAACAGATTTATTAAGTACAGAAAGTACAATGCCCCGTAGAAAAAAACCTTACATTTATAGCATATTTCTTTGAACAACTATACAGTAAAACTTACTTGATAACTTGATGCATACTAATGATGCACATATTTTGACAGCATAATAGGTGTTAGCAGATTATAATCTTTCCTTAGCTATCTTATATGGCACGCTTAGTATGAACTATTACAACTCTATAGAAAATGATGAATATGGGGTTTACAATGTGCTGCTTTGAGGTACAGTGTGTCACAACAGTGCATAAAGACATTTACTGTGTATTAAAATGTAGGTAGTACAAGTGAATAAACTAACTGTATTTACATTAATTTGGCAGGCTACATACTTAAATTTGTTTCTACACTTTAAAAGATCTATTTCTCAGTGAAGCAAGCAGAAGCCATTGATCACCTTAGCTTTTACCTGTTCCTCATTGTTACTGAGAGAGATTTTCAAAGGCCTGAATGGGCGTTAAGCATTGATCTGTCACACAGAGTGACAGCAAGGTTGCCAACTAATGCCAGTTGTAGTGGTGGTTTTATTGTGGACATTTGCCCACTAAGAACTACTACCAAACAAGAATTTATATTTCTCCTTTTAATTAAAATACAGTTTTGTCCTTCGCTCTAACATGTTTGAAATCTTAAACAATCAGTGTATAGTTAGTGACTCATTATACTAAGATTGCCATAGGAGATGCTTATATATTGACTTAGTACTGAGGGGACAGTGCCATCTATTGTATCACCAGAGCCACGTCCTATGGAAGTCTCTCATCCAAGGATTGACCAGCACAATCCGGTGTAGTTTATAAAATCTGAGCCCAGGGTGGTCTGGCTCTAGATGAGTTATCATCCAAAGCACCTAGGAAAATAACTTGTGATAGAAAAGGTCTATAGTATTTTCAGCTGTAAGGACCTGAAACATGGAGCTACTGTATAAACCAGCCAGAATACTGATAGCAGTCTGTGATCTTTCACAAATTCCAACAGCTAATGACAGAGGAATGTGGACAGAAAAGGGGAAACACTGGCTATACAAGAATGAAAAGATTCAAAGCACAGGCTGCTGTAATGCTGGTTAAATAACTCAATCACCTAGAACACTGTCATCCTCTCCCATGAAAATAAATGTGTGATGGGTGAGCAAAATTTATATGGAAAACTGGAGCAGGCTTTGATCACCTCCAAACTATCTGGACCCTATGACCTGGCTGTGCCACCTGAAAATGCCAAGGTCAGGGCAGGCTGTAAAAGGAGAGCAGATTCTTCCAGCACTGGTGAGTGACACTGAAGTCAGACTTCCCAACCAGCCACAAACAGTGCATCTGATTCCCCACACTGGTTATCAAGAAGCTAGAACAAAATATACACAGCCTTCTTTACAGCATTTCAGTCTCTGGCTCCCAATAAGCCACTAGGTCCAGTAAAGAGATCAGTTATTTAAAACTCTGTGCTCTTTACCAAAAAGGTTCTCCAGACTCCAAAGGGTCATCCACAGTACCAGATCAATATAAGTTTGGCTCTTACCCAAAATACCACACTGCCAGCCAATCCTTTAGTAACTAAAACTAAAGGTTTATTATAAAAGGAAAGAAACAAACCTTATAAGAGAAATGTTAAATGATTAAAGCAATCACATACATAAAAATGATTGCAAAGTCCATATACATCAGGTTTCCAGTAGAAATGTGGAGTTTGTAGGCTTGTGTAGTCCCTCTGGTGTACATCCAGTTTCTGGATGGATCTCAGTCCTTTGTTTCACCACTTCATTTGTAGATGAGTAGTTGATCCAGAGGTAGGTGAAAACTGACAACTGAAGACAAAATGGATGTGGTGCAGCTGCCTTTTATGTCCCTTGGCCTTTGCCATGCTGCTTGTGGAAATTTACAGAAATAAGATGGAGTTTAGGGTCACATGAGTAAGTCCTGGTGACTCATCAGGTGTATCCTGTGCTTCTCCCCTTGGGCCCATTGTACCTGTGAGTTTCCTTAATGAGCCACTAAGCAGCTAGTCCTGCAGCAATCCTGTCTGGGGTGTTGCCCAGAAACACAGCACAAATTGAAATACAGATACATCAAACATATACATAACTTCCAACACAAATATGATACATGCACATAAACAATATAATCATACTTAGCAAATTATAACCTTTCTAAGGGTACCTGACATGGCCAAGCTCATATGAATTATTGCAATTTTGACATATTGTTAAATCACATTATAAATGGTCCCCCTAATCAAGCCAGCATCACAGACCCCAGGTGGAGTTTTCAATGCATTATTTTCTCTGAGGCAAAGGCTTTGTGGCATATGACGGGAAATCTGCTAATTTCAAGGTATCAGCATGGAGAGCTAGCTAGCCATGGCTGCAGGTAGAAATAAACTTAATGCTTCTCTGAGTAGCATTAGTGCCTGATTAATTTTCCACTGGAAAATCCATTGGTTTTGGAGGTACAATATACCCTTTTGGGTGGTTACACTCAGCTCTGTCCTCCAGCTATGGTTGATATGACCCACCAAACACATGTGGGGTTCCAGTTGCATTATGTCTGGGTAAAGGCTTTCTCCATCTTAGAGTTAGAGAGAGAGAGAGAGAGAGAAAGAGGAACAATGCCTTGTGGGCTCTATTCCTCCGACTCACCAGCCAAGTTTGGTCAGTACTTGCACTATTTTCATTTCCTCAGTGTCTCCCAATGGAAGAAATCATATGACAACTCGTGCTTTATAAAACTGACTCCTAGGTTGTGTGTTTTGAATTAGACTGTCCTACTCCATTAGACCTTGTGCCACAGGAATATGAAACAGTTCTCAAGCAATGTCTGAACTATAAAAACTCCCAATAATTGCTTTTCTTTTTCAGCTTCTTTATTTGTATTCATTATACCAGAGGTGAACCTTGCAGTGATTTAGTGATTTACTATGAAGACCTACTAAAGAAATTTAAAGTAGGTAATGATTTCAATTTAAAAACAAAGCCATCAGCTTCTCTCCTGTTCCAGGGCATCACAATAGTTCATTGTTACTGTCTGAAGTGTCCTTCTTTAATAACTGGAGGATAAGAATAACTAGGAATACTTTGTTAAGCAAGTAATTTGATTGACTGAATATCACTTATTTCTTTAGGAAGCTTTAAACAGTGCTGACTGAATGCTGCTTGGTGAATATTTTTTCATGCCCAAGGCACCTGCCAAAACTAGATGATGATTCCATTTTTAAATACATCAAATAGTAAATACTTAGCTAAATATTTTGTCAGCTACCAAATATGAATTAGCACATCAGTAGGGAATATTTCAGAAGTTATACTGCACACTTTTCTGAAATTTTATACAGTAAAGCTACTGGCTAGTTTCTAAAATGCTAGTTGGCAGAGAGAAGCAAAGACTTACACTCAGTTCAAAGGCATTTCTATATGTCTGTTAATGCTAGTTGTGTTCTCTGGTTGCGCTTTTTCTGTTATCTTTTCTGTAAAAATGTCTCTCTTGCAATCTGTTTGTGCTCTGTCTCATAGCTGAGTTTTTGACATCTTGGTTTGCAGCAGGAGGGTCGCAGCACAACGTGCTGCAAAGGCAGATTGCTTCTTTTCTCTTTGTGCTGCAGCTGTGAGATTATAATGTCATGGGTAGGGAGCCGGTCTCTGTACAGTGACAGCAGTGCGCCTTTAACTTCTTCTTGTGAAACCAATTACCAATTTCGATTGGTTGTGTCTTCAGCAGAGGCAGTGATGTTTCTCTTGCCTTCTGTTTTTTGCTTATAAGCAGGGCTAGATTTAGGGGCAGGTGACCCAGCCAACCATCTGGGGTGCCGGGCTTGGGGAAGTGCTGGGCTCGGGGTGCTGTTTTTGTTGTTAGCGACAAAAGGGAAAATAGAATGTGTGAGGTAAAATGTTTCAGGTATTCCATATGTGGATTCATTTTTCACTAGCCTGCTAGGATATTCTGGACCTTTGTAGAATCTCATGGAACTTTCCAGACTTTCTGAGAACTACATTTTCCTTGAACCTCCTAGAATGTTGTCAGTCTTGAGCTTGCAGATCTATAAGGGGTGGGGCGTTGCCAGTCAGTCATATATAAGAATGAATTGGCCGATGAGACACTGACATTGCTTGCTGTTTTATTGCTTGAAAATCCGATTGGCCAGTCTTTGGATCTCTCTGATGCGGTGCTTCAGTTCACGAGGGTAAAGGTGAGAAAAACGACTTTTTGAACTAAAGGACTAAGGTTATCATTTTAAGGCTGTCACTGTAACACTATTTAATACTGGTCCACCCATTGTTGGTGCACAGTTCAATTTATTGATGTTAGTACATTTCAGTTATTCTTAAAATTAAAAAGTTTCTATATCTTAGAGGAAATTCATTTTTTTATTTGTTTATATATGGCACGTATACATAAATACAGATTTACAGATCCTAGTGTGTAAATTTATCATTTTATATGACAGGGATAAATCATGCATGCAAATCATGCATCGAAGTCATGAAATGGCTACAAATGCAATAAAAAATAAGGTATTCAAAAGTTTAACAAATGGACGGGGGGAGGTTGCCAAAGATGCTCCTCACCTGGGGTGCCATTTGTTTTAGGGATGGGTCCTGCATATAAATCTTTCTGTTTCTGTGTGTTAAGTGATGAGCTTTGCGGGTAGTATTTCTGATCCACTTTTGAAAAGGTTGGCAAATGCAGCTCTCTATTTGTAGTGGCATATGCCTTGTCACTGGGTATATGTGTTCTGTTACTGGTTCAGTTTAAAATTAAGGACAACACAATGGGATTTTAGGGTCTACAGTTATCCTGAAAAATGGCATGCTAGCCTTGCCCCTTCTTCTGACACCAGCGTCCTGAGCAGTAACAAATATATGGGGCCTTGCAGGTAAGCTTCCCAGTAGAGGAGATATCAGTGTTGTAGAGTCCTGGGTATATGCTAAGTGTAACTTGTTTTATTTACACCCAGGCACGCGTGCTGGAACAAAGGTGGTCACACAGCATACAGGGCAGTCCCTCTTTCCAGGAATCTCAGCCCAACACCAACATGAGTTACTGCCTTAAGAATTTATTCTAATCAAAGCTCATGGCAGATAGTAAACTTTTCTGCTGCTCACAAAACTCCCTTTCTTCGGCAACTACCTCCTACAGACAACCCTGCCTAAGAAATACGAACAACAGCACAGCATGTCTTCCTAAGACTGAACATTATGTTTCACACTAAAGAAAAAGAACTTGGAAGAGTATGTGTAAAAGCACCTGCCATAACATTATCTATTATTAGTTATTGTGGAGGTTATTCAGGAAGAATTTTTCTTTGATGTCAGACTTTTTGTGTCAGGAGTAGAGCATGATCAGTGATAAATACTATCTGAACTAATGTTGATTTCTGCCTTCCTTTTTCTTTTCCTCCCCACTCCTTCATCCCATATTTCTCTTCAAACCATAGACTATGTATATCTTGCATACTGGGAAAACTTGGTTGATTCCACCTCGTGTGTTTCTCTTCTCTTTTTTTTCCTTGGTAGAATTACACATTGTCTATATGGAATCCCATAAACTGAAAAGTAAATGAAGACAAATCTCATTCAGTTGTTGCCTGATATAGGCCTGGATGCATGACTGTAAACTTGTACCAAGGTCTCCAGAGGTAGTAAAAAGCAGGCTGCTGTCCCTTTTTCACCAGACCAATAGTATAAAATCACCTTTACCTGGAACCTTTGTTTTCTTACTGTGTATTTATCTTTAAAAATACTGTGTGCCAATCTTTTTGAAATGTGGAGACATTAACCAATTTCTAGATTTGGATACTCAAAACAAACTGCCTATTTGAATCACCTGTGTGTCAACTGAAGCATCTAAGTGCATGGCTTGAGCATCCTATTTAGCCACTTATGTTTAGAAATTCAACTCTTTGTGTCCAGTTCTGCACGCACATACATGTGTACTCTTACTCTGCCTACATAATACAAATATTAGACTGAATCAAAGATATATAGCTAATTCTAAACAGATGCTTTTATTTGCAGTACTATGAAACATTCAAATTAGTTAAAAAGTATGGATTTGTATTTTGTCTTGTCTTTTTCTTCCCCCTTTTCCCAGGAAACTTTTTGGTGCTGTGGTCTACCTGCAGAACATCAGTATTTAAATCAGTAACGAACCGCTTCATTAAGAACTTGGCCTGCTCTGGGATCTGTGCCAGTCTAGTCTGTGTGCCTTTTGACATTGTCCTTGGTGCCAGTCCACACTGCTGTTGGTGGATCTACACCATGCTCTTCTGTAAAATTGTGAAGTTCCTGCACAAAGTCTTCTGCTCAGTGACCATCCTTAGTTTTCCTGTCATTGCTTTGGACAGGTAAGAGATCAAATTTACTAGCATCTTGTTTTTGATTTTTTTTATTTCCATCCCTGCTTAATACACACATCTTAATGTTAAATATTGTTTAATGGTGCCTTGTGTGAATATATCAACTGCCCTCACCCCAGCTTTGTGCCCAGAAAGTTCCATTTCCTTCCAAATATATGTTGACATAAGGATTAATCTCTGTTATCTGGAACAGTTTCACTTCAGTTTATACTGATATCTGTGGACTTCACAAAGGGGTTTTGAGATACAGATTCGTCTTCAGAGATGCTTCTATCATCTCATTCCTCCTGTCATTAAATCCTTGCTTAGTAATAAGTCTTTGGGCTGAACAAAGTTCTTGGACACTTGTTCATTAACTTGCTCAATATGTGATTAATACTTTGTGATCCCACTCATCTTGAAGCAGACCTCTATTAACAGGGTAAAGTACAGTTTCACATGAGTGGTTCTGTGAGAAAAATACAGAGTTTTGGTTCCAGATTAATACAAAATTATTATTTGTATTACCATAGCACATAAATCCCCAGTCATGGACCAGAACCCATTGTACTAGGTGCCGTACAAACATAAAACCAAAAGAAGGACCCTGCCTCAAAGAGCTTACAATCTAAATAGACAGACAGACAAAGTGTGGGGGATTGGGTACAACACACAAGCAGAGTAAACAGTGTGATGGCAGCAAACATCATGTTTTTCCACAGTTTTCTCTCTCTCTTTAGGTGGGTATAGATGGGAGAGGATAAAGTAAATGGTAAGAAAAGGGAAGGGAGAGGGGGCACTGAAGGCGAGAGGGTGAGGGGGGCAGGACAAGTGAGAGGGTAAGAGGAGCAGGTCTGGAGTGAAGCTGTGTGGGAGAGGGGGGATTGGAGCAAGCAGCCAATCAGCACAGGGCAGAGAAAGTCCAGTCAACACTAGAGAAAGTTCTCCAAAAGACCAACAGTCCTTGCTTTGGCTGCTTCTTCCCCTACCAGCTGGAGACTCTGGCTGGCTCCTCTTGGCAGCTTTCTCCCAGGCCAAACAGTGGGCAGATGGGTGGCAGCTTGTGGATCCTAGTGCCCGCTGGGTGGGCAGCTGTCTCCCTGCACAGATCTGGGTCCAGCAGGGTGCTGGACCAAAACAGAAATATGCATATCAGGTAAGATTAATATTGGACAGGTTGGTCACATGACATAAGATGTTAAGTCTGCAAAAGGAAAGCAGGCTGTCTAGTAAAAATCAGTGGTGACACAAGTTAATTGCACAGTTAATGCCAAATACATTGTTACCTGACATCAGAGTTGTATGTTAGTTGCAAGTAATGATCCCTACATTGTGTATCACATCAGTGCTGTCTGTGCTAATCTGTTTTAAAAATGTGGTTAACCTGAGTCACTTCTGTAAGGAACCAAATCATTCACTGATTTCAGCAGGGTTAAATCAGGTATGAATTTGGTCCAATACCTTTTAATTAATATCAGGCAAAAAACTGGATACTAGAGCCATGCCTGGAAGTGCCTCCTTAGATTTCATTCTAATCCTGGTATTTACTGGTCTTTATAATTTGACTCTTCCTTTTCCATATGTTGCCAGATTGGGAGAAAAGAGAATTGTCTCTCGGGGTGTTGAGGATCCACTACATCCTGACATTTCAAGCATGAGCAAGAGGGAGAATTGTGTTCCACTCAATGCAAAATAAATTCATAAACCCAAGAAAAACAGAATTTTTAAAGGAGGAAAAGTGATTGACTCATAACTGTTACTGCACTAGTGAGCATCAGGATAATGTATATATGTAAACACAGGGACCAATCCTGCAGGGTTTCTGCAAACAGAGCTCTCATTGACTTTTGAGTAGGTGCTCCAGACAGCCACTCACACAAGGCTTGCATGTTATGGTTCCATGATATACACCCCTGTTTTGAAGGATTTAACTTTGTAACTATAATTTGCTAGTTTGGGTTTCATTAAAGAGTTTGCAACTTGTTTGAGCAAAACTGGCCAAGTTTCAAGAGCACTTGAACTGATTAATGGTATGGGTGGAAATCACTAGAAACTCAACTGAGTGTTCCTTTGAGTTGTTGATATTGTTTAAACTCAGAGCTCAAAATGAAACTCAGGATGCGAACTCACCTAAACTAATTAAAGAAGAAGTTTGCAGAAAGCCCTATGAATCCATATGGCTGTGTTTTGAACAGCTCTATTTGATTAGACACATTTCTTCTTTACTATACACAGCTTAAGGACAGTGTTAGCTAAACCCAACTCCTGGACTCTTGGATTGTTCTGGTTTGAAGAGAGACTGAAAAAGAATTGCATTTTTCTCTTTAAAAAAAAAAGGGGTCAAGGGGTTGATTTTTAAAACCTCTCAACTTCTAGTGCCCTAGGCTTCATTAATTACTTGTGCTCCTGGTGAGATACTGTATGGACACTTACAATGACTACTGCATATACATAACTATTGTATCAAGTGAAACTGATCTCCATGGAGGGAGGCTTCTTTTTAGGGTAGTCTGATATCAGCAATTTCAGCTTCTAATAGCAGCTCAAGCCATAAAAACCACAAGCCTGTTTTTGGGCATATCTGTGGTATTGTGAGATGCCTTTGAAGTCATAATATTTTTATGGTTATTAATTGGCTGGGGCTTAAACTGAAGCTATTTAATTTGTTCATGTCTGACATCTTCAAGGAAGAGGATATGGGGGTTTTTCATGGGAATTTAGTGAGATCAGAAATACTCAATATTCAAGCATCAGTAGAAACAATAAACACTATATAATTATGTGCAATCATATACCACAGTCACGAGTGAAACTGAATACTAGGTGGGCCTCAGTGATAATACTCATGATCTTCAGCATCAAAAAGCACAAGCCCCATCACTTAACAAGGAGAATCTCTGTTTCCTATTATTAGAAATAAATCTCCTAAAGGACAATAACACCACGAATACCTGAGCAGATCCTGATTTTAAAAAGCTCAAACATCTACATCTGCAAGCAAAAAAGAACATGAATTTGAGCATAATTTATTCAGTTACCACAGATGCATGTGCAAAGTGGGCATTTATGTGTGCAAATTGCTAAGTATTTGTTTACTATACATTTGCTATGTGTTTAACTATCCATTTACTGATGGCCCTGGTCACCAGAACTTTTGAAAATCAAGTCCACACTGTTTTCTCCAGTAAAGGGACGCATACAGTGCTACATACATTGCACCTAGATGCAGAAATCATACTGTACTGACACTGGCTTTGTAGTTAAGCACCAACCATACTACAAAGCCAAATGTTTTAAAAATCTCTTGTACCTGTTTTCATTCACATGCCCACTAAAATGATATCCAATTTATTTTTAGTGCTCTCTCTTGAAGAGTAAAGCTAAGACTCCTGAATTTTACAGAACTCATAGACATCATGCTTGCTTACACAGGATAGGTGACTTATCACAGGCAAAAGCATGTATGTGACTGCCCTCTCACTTCACTGACTTGCATGCCACAAAATACTGCAACCATGCTCCAATCATATCAGTCAGGTATATTGCATTACTGCTCACAATTATATTTTGTTTAGAAACAACATCAGAAGCTATTTAGGATGAAGATATTGATAGTGCTTTAGATTACTGTTCTGGCAAAATTATTCAAATTTCTTATTGTACAACATATACAATGTTGGGATGCATTAGATATTATTCTGTCCCTATTTGTGACCCCTGACACTTTTTTTTTTTTGTGCTAAATGCCTTGTGAGGTAATCCATCATAGGACATCCTTCAGATTAACATTGAGAGTCTGGCATTTTGAGTGAATGTAAATGTGCCTCAGTCATTAATTATTATTATTATTTCTGAATATGACCAGTGCAGTGTGAGTGGAGGTAAGAAAATGATGAGAGATCCACTTGGAAATTTCAAGACCAGTATAAAATATTTTTCATGAACATAAATCCAAACAAAAATGTAATATAATCCCAGGTAGGGGGATAGCTATTGGCTGATCATATGCTTCCCAGGTGTGGATCTTCAGTCCTGTTCTAGAACTGTAAAGCCAGATTCTTGTTTAAGAAAGAGCAGAAACTGGTAGTCATTTGGCAACCCACATCACTCTCAGATAGCTATCAAAACATTATCCTCATGTCACTCCTTCAAGCCATGACACTGTATGATCCCAAATAATCAATACATATATCCACGTGTCTTTAAATTGTACTTGTTTTTTGGCAGGTATTACTCAGTTTTATACCCATTGGAAAGAAAGATATCTGATGCAAAGTCTCGAGACCTGGTTATCTACATATGGGCCCATGCCGTGGTGGCCAGCATTCCTGTATTTGCTGTGACCAACGTGTCAGATATTTACGCCATGTCCACCTGCACAGAACCCTGGAGCTACTCCCTAGGCCACTTGGTATATGTCATTATTTATAACATCACCACTGTTATCGTACCAGTGGCGGTGGTGTTTTTCTTTATGATTCTTATCCGCAGGGCACTGAGTGCCAGCCAGAAGAAAAAAGTCATCATAGCTGCCTTAAGAACTCCTCAGAATACTATTTCTATTCCCTATGCCTCCCAGAGGGAAGCTGAGCTTCATGCCATGCTCCTTTCCATGGTTATGATTTTTATTTTCTGCAGTGTTCCCTACGTGACTCTGGTGATTTACCGTACCATACTCAACATACCAGATATTTCAGTCTTCTTGCTCCTCACTGCCATCTGGTTGCCTAAAGTCTCCCTGCTAGCCAATCCATTGCTCTTTTTGACTGTAAACAAATCTGTACGGAAATGCTTAGTAGGGACACTAGTGCAGCTACACCGGAGGTACAGTAGGAGGAACATTATCAGCTCTGGGAGTGTTGCAGATGCCAACTTGGAGCCTAGTGTCCGTTCTGGTAGCCAGCTTCTGGAAATGTTTCACATTGGGCAGCAACAAATCTTCAAGCCCACAGAGGATGATGAGGAGAATGAAACAAAATCCATTGGCTCTGGTGGCTTTCAGCAGAAGGAAATCCCTACCACCAGTTTAGAGGTAGAACAGACTTTAGTTCAGAAATGTATACCACACCCCATTGCAGACTCTGCTGCTCAGGTGGCCCCAGCTATGCCCACAGAAGCGGATCTGGTCAATGACAAATATTCCATGCAGTTTGGCTTTGGACCTTTTGAGTTGCCTCCACAGTGGCTCTCAGAAAATCGGAACAGTAAGAAGCGACTGCTGCCTCCTTTGGGGAATACCCCTGAAGAGCTTATCCAGACAAAGCAGCCCAAGTGTAAAGCAGAAAGAAAAATCAGCAGGAACAATAAAGTCAGTATTTTTCCCAAAGTGGATTCCTAGTCGGAGCAGGAGCTCTGAATGGCAAAGGAATGCCACTTTCTACTGTATGTGTGATCCCATGGATCTTTGTTATGCTGAAATTTGTTACGGGCTGATTTTGTGCCAAATACATAAAAACAAAAGGGAAACATATAACAGAAGTGTTCCTTATGAATGTGTTTTCATAAAATATCTGGAGATAGTCACTTCTGTTTTACTTGTGAAATCCAGATAGTGACACAGGTCTGTTCACTTCCATACAGGGTATGTATGGCTTTGTGTATGTAATGCTGACAGACTCTGGTTATTGGGATTGAACATGGCATCTTTAAAGCTTAGTGTTTAAGCCTCTACTGCATGAGCTAAGAGCTCTTAGCCAAGGCTGTAGCAGACTCATCAATCTTTAGCTGGCCTAGGTGCTACTAGAGGCAGACAGAGATCCACATCAAGCAGGCCTGGGTTACATGTACACTTCCTGTGAAACTTTCACGTTGACGGTTTACTGGGCACTCCATTGTTTAGTAAAATGAAAATATAACTACTCTGTGTTGCATCAGCAAACCAACAGGAAGGACTTCAGGGAGCACAAAATGGAGGCAGAATAGCTAGGCCGTGCCCCTTTTACAGACAAGTGGACACAGCAAGTTTCTGAATGTTTCATTAATGAAATATAAAAAGATGCTCTTTCTGTGTAGCTGATTTCTTACAGCAAAGTAAAAAAAAACTGCCATGCCAGGAACAGCTCATTGGTTTCTTGCCTATGTTGCTCTTCTCTTGCTATTGCAGTCCAGCTATTTTCTCAAAGTGTGCTCACTTTTGACCTAAAAAGCATCGACCAGCATGAGGAAGCCCAATTCTTTGCCGAGGCAGCCCACCAAAATAGTTTAAAAATTAACAGAAAAAAGCTTCTAAAATATCCATTTCCCTTTAAAAACAAACACATCCTTGTAGTTTAATTAAAGGTAGACTGCAGACTATGTGATACGGTTTCTTCCCAAAGGAATATGCATAGATGTGTTGAGGGTATGAACCAATGGCAGTTAGATCCCATGGTGAGGTGCATGGTGCAAAAGCCTATTGGGTGCATAATTTCAGAATGCTGTAAATAGCCAGAGTTCTGGATAAATACTGGCCTCCGAGGTCTGCTGGTGCCCTCTTCTTTTGACTGTTGTGTGAAAACACAAAGCATTACTTCTATTTGCCTGCATTTCCCAAGGTGCAGAAATGGTAATACCATGCAAAAAAGTGATGTTGCAGCAAGCTGAAGGTGAATCCCTGAGTGGAATAAATGTAAGTGCCATTCTTTACTCTTAGTAGGAGTAGGAAGACAGCCCACCCCCAAATTTCCTTTTAGTGGTAGGCATAAACCCCAAATATGCTTATTGTAATTTACACAAATATGCTTATTGTAATTTACACCACTCATCTCAGACTAGATGATCCAATGTATGCCTTGCATAGCAGATTTCCACACCTGGTGCCCGAATCCTTTGTGAATCAGAGCCAAACTGTCCATTCTATCACCAAGCTAGTTTATCTAGGAGTGCTCAGGCATCGTACTGTAGCTCACCTTCCTCTGTTATCATAGATGTATTGTTTTGTGTATCTTGAATGTGAATTTTAAACTGTGACAGTCTGTAAGACAACCTTAAAACTACTATACCCCTGGAACTTTAACCCTTTTCAATTGCAAGCAGCTCTTCCTTTCTTCCATCTCTGCTTCTACTGTTGTCTCACACTGTAGTTTATCAAAAGCACAAATTGATGATACCTTAGTACTCTTTATGTACTCTTGTTCTCTGTCGGTAGTTTAGATCTTTGGTGCATGCCAAGCCCTGACTTATAGTCTACTGCCTGTTTATTAAGTAATTTTCTTTAAAATGTATTTTTAAAACAACTAGGTGAAGACTCTTGACTAGTTTAAAATAATTGGCCAAATCTGACCAGCCCATTGTTAACAAAAAGAAAAAATTCTGTCTAGGCAGAGTTTGATGAATAACTGTTCGTCCTTAGACACATCTGAAGCAGGACAGTGGCTTCAGATGGAGCTAAGGGTGATTCATTTCTACAAGTCATTCAAAGCAAACGTTTTAACAAAAAATGTGAAGAGTGGTTTTTAAACTCCCATGTAAACAATGTTTCTTTTCCTCTCCTTTTAGGTTTGTTGCTATGTTAGTTTAGGGGTTCTCAGTCTGGGGGGCCACAGCCCCAAGATGGCTCACAAACAGGTGGCAAGAGTGACAGCCACCCTGCTCTTCTCACTTAGTAATATGGGAAAGGGGTCTGGCTAGTGGAAGGTCCCAGGATGGAAAACGTTGAGAATCACCATTGCTGTTTCTTTTCTGTAAGTGTTGATAAAATATTGCAATGGAATGTGTGTTTGTTTTTTCAACGTCAGGAGGTCAGCAGCCTCTACTACAACACATCTAACAAAGGAAGCAGTGAGCTGCTATGTCTTCCTTATGAGGTTTTGGTTAAATTAAAAATTTATTGTCTACTGCCCAGTGGGCATGAGCCAAAGGCAGCTGTCTTCATCTGAACCTTTCGTCTTTCTCCAGACTGTGGGAGTTCAGATACTTAATTTACATCTCAATTGGGCAATAGGTGAATAAATATCCCCTATCTGACAGAACCCCTGTTTGCCAACCTTACAGAGTTTCAGACATCTTTTCAGTACACATATAGATCTTCTTACGTAGTGTCTGTACATACATTTCACAACAATATTAATAACCAGTGTGACCTCGCCTTTCATTTTAAGACCTCAGATGACATTCTTTGGTGAACCAGAATGCACATACTACAATCGCGATAGTCCTATAACTCCCTTTCCCAGTTGGCATTAAGGGATTCTTGGGTCAGTTGGTCCAACCAGGCTAACAGGATAAGATGGAGAAATAGTCCTCTCGAAAGGTTGCTCAGAATTGGGCAGGCAAGGCACACATGCACCCACCCACCCACCCTTCTTTCCAGCAGGCCAGCAGGCACCGGTCATCTAAGGAGGTATTGTCTTCAGTCAGCACTCTCTCTGGGACCGAAAGACTGAAGGTCAATTCTAATTCTCCTCTCTGGTCTGCCACCGTCGGGGCTGTATTTTTTTCCTTTTAAGCTCTGCCCTCCAAATCTGACTTTCTTCACAAGTATAGCAGGGCAGGGCTGCCTGGGCCCACAATAGCTCATTAACCCTGTGTTGCCTAGTATGGGCAGTGCAGTGGGGGAGAGGACTTCCTCTTCTCCCACAAGGATTGCTCCCGGGGCTGGATCAGACCCATCTCCAGGAACCTTCCCCGGCTGCAAGAATCTCTACAACTCTTCCTTGTGCAGGGACCCCAACCCCACCCTGTGACTGGGAAGCGATGGGGCAGGAAGCGGGGTGTGGGTATGGATCTTCCTGTAGCTGGGAGAGGTTCCTGGAGGTGGGTCTGACCCGGCCCCAGGAGCGGCCCCTGCAGGAGAAGAGGAAGTCCTGTCCCTCCGCAGGACTAGCCAGGACTAGCAGCTGGAGCCCAGTGCATGATAGAAGCCCCGGCTGGAGCACCCCAGCCCTGCCCCTCCCCAGCAGATTTCATGGAGGAGACCAGATTTCATGGTCTGTGAGGTGTTTTTCATGGCCATGAATTTGGTAGGGCCCTACCCATCACAAGCTGTTTGTTGACTTATGTACAATGACCTCTAGCTGTGCAAAGTCCTCTCCAGTAAACTGCTAGGAGGAAAAAGCTAATTATCAGGAGTTCTTCCTTCTCCTGATCATGAAATCAAAGCGGGAGGGGACCCAAACACCCAACCCCATATTGATCACTGTGGAAAGTAAAGGAAATAGAATGATGGGAAAAGAAGGAAGAAAAGACTGAGGGAATTTGGGCAGGGAAAGAAACTGGAAGATAATCTTATCCCTTTAAGAATAATCTTATAACCCCGGAGAAGAAAGAATACAGAAAAATCACTTATAATTACTCAATGTATAGAAGAATAAATTTTTTGCAAGGAAAAGTACTGATTAGAAAACAATGTCAATTTCCTGTATCCAAGTAGTCCCCTGAAAATAATGTAATATTCAAATAACATTTGGGTTTTTTAAAAAAAGCAGTTATTCAGCATTGCAGTGTTGCATTTGTTGGCTCCTCTGGCAGGAATGTATTTTGATTGCAGGATAGTTCTGCATAGAAAGCCAGGAGTCTTTTAGTACATGAGAACCCTTAGTTGTTCTGCAGTTGCAGTAATTTAATATATGCACTTGATTTTTAATATATATTTATATACACATATTCCTATATGTATATTTTGCAAATAAAAAGCTGTCAGGTTTGCTTTACTCTGATATTGGTCCCCTGTTATCATCCTTTTAGTTTTTCTCCACTAGAGGTCTGCTTGCCAGTATTTTAATAATCAATTTCTAAGGTGTTGTAACCTTGTTTTGTAGCTGGAATACACCTCTACATTTGAATTCCAAGTTTAATTAATTTTATGATGTTTGGGGCCACCACACCAAACCTTAAAACAACAGACAAAAAACATTACTTTTAAAGTTCCTGGTTAAACATTTAACGTTGAAGCTTATGTATATCAAGTAACACTGCAGCTTAACAACTAAGCAGCGGAAAGTAATGGAAATGAATGGCTGAGGGGAACCCAATAATGTATCCAAATATTCACAGTTTGCACAACCTCTGGAATAAATACATCCGCTCCCTTGCATCCTCTCTTCCTCTTGCTTTACCTGCCCTGCAGAGCTTTAGAATTCGATAGGGCGCCCAGCTCCCTGTCTTGCTATATCCTGAAGAATTTGCTGTGTCCTGAAGAAACTCCTCACAGCTCTGGTCTCCTCTTCTTGCACTGCCTGGCTCTTACAAAGCATGCAAGAGAGCATGTAGACTTTGCAATGTGGATTATAAAGAGCTTTTTAAAAGTAGCCTCTTTCTCTCTACTCAGCTTTAATGGTATATCGTTAGGTATGTATGGTAAAGTATTACAATCAAGGTTTTTTTATTTCGCTGCTAAAGAGCACTCCCCAAAAGGTAAGACACTATGATTTCAATAAAACTCATTTGTAAGGAGCCATAACTGAATGGTTCAGCTGATTGCCTTCAAACTTTCAAAACAAAAGGAGAATGCCTGGAAAGCATTTGAAAATATATTTTTCTGTGTAAAATGAGGGGTTATTAAAATAGGGTTTATAAAGAAGTTATAGTGGTATCTGTACCTCTGGAACTATTGCTTTGGGACTAGTCATGGTAATCTTTAATAACCTGTAACTCAGGGACACTTATCAATTTTCTTCATACAGAAAAACAAACAAACTAAAAACCAAACAAAAATCTGGGTGCTAATCTACAATAAAACTTCAACACATGAACAAAATTAAATAAACCCACAACCTGATAACTTGAATCCTGTCCAGAACACACAAGCTCTACCACCTGAACTGAAAAAAGCTGCATCCTTCCTCCTGTCCCCTGGAGACCACAGACAGAGAGAAACAGTAGGGAAGATGCCAAAAGAGATCTTCATTTCATGTCAGTTTTAAAGCTGCTAAGCCAGCCAGGGTCAGTGAAGAGTTCTGAAAGATTGATTTTCTGGTTCCTTTACTCAGCAACACCAAAAATATGGAATTCAATTACGTTTTTTTGCTCCTTGAACTCCTCTTCTGCATTCTCAGTGCTTAGCAGTTAAAATGCTTTCCAAACATTGATTTATTCTTCTCCCCAACACTGCTCTGAGGTAGGTGGCAGCAGATATTATACCTATCTTTCAGGCAGGAGAACAACGGCACAGAAGTTACTCTGCAGAACGCTAAGGAGTATACTTGTCTAAGGTCAGGCATAGGAGCCAAGTTAAATCAGTTCTCATTTCACTCTCCCTAACTAATCTGTCTCCTAGACATTTAGGGCTGGTCTACACTAGAGAGTTTTGTGGCAAAAGTCAGCTTTTGTCAACAAAACAGTGGAGGTGTACACACTGAAATGCTCCTCCCAGAGATGTAACTCCCCTGCTATGTTGACATAATAAAACCACCTCAACGAGAGGTGTGGAGCTTATGTTGGTGTAGTTAGGGTGACGCAGTGTCAGTGTAGATACTGCACATCAGCTTTTGGCTGTCATTCCTGCTGCTGGAACTGTGAAATTGACAGAGCTGGAGAGCTGAGTGGCTGGACAGGCTCCCAGCGGGGAGCAGGGCAAGAAGCCCTGGGGGGGCTGCAGGGCAAAAAGCCCCGGGGGTCTTCCCGTGGCTCTTGATGGGGACACAGAAGCGTGGGTGATTTCTCTTCCTGTTCCCTGCTGGCTGCCTGACTCCTGGCGGGGAGCAGGTGGTGGTGATGGAGGGAGGGGGTGAAAAGCCAGGACAGCTGGACCCCACTCCCCAGCTCCCAGTAGGGCACCAGGATCCCAGTAGCCTGATTTGAGTACTAAGCCTTTCTAGTTATGATCTATGGTACGGAGGGGCGGGGGGCTATCAGCAGCACTCTGATCACTGACATTGCTGCAGCCTGGGAAATTCTACAGGCCCAACTGAGGGCAATTACACACATTCTGGTGGCAGATCGTGACCATATAGGTGACAATCACTGGGCTAACAAGATAAGTGAGAAGAATATAAGGGGAGGAAACAGGAAGCAAGGGGCAGCTTAAGAGGAGCTTGGGCATGAAGGCTGTAGGGAAACCTGTTCTTGCTCTAAGCATGCATTGCATGGAATTGATATGTAAACAGATATAAATGCACACCCCAGTGAAAGATAAACAGCCTAGTGTGTGTTCGTGACTGTGAAACCACTAAACTGGCTAGGCAGTGAGGTTCACTTGGTACTGCCAGAGGTGCCCTGTGACAATCTACCCTAATAATTGTGCCTGCTACTAGGGAAAGATTCTCATTGGTGGGAATGCAAAGAATATTCAGAAGACAAATGAGCCAGAATTAAAAAAAAAAAGTGAAAACAACACAATATTTTGCCATCCAATCTGTTCTAAAGCAGATGAAATTAGTGTTTCAGTTTTGCTGATATAAAATAAGCTGACATGAATTAAAGTTGGGTTCAGTGGAGGAGTGCAAATTAAAGTGATATTAAGGGGAACAAGTTTTGCATTGCATTTTTCCTAATTTGTGCTGCTTCTTGATTGGCTTAGAGAAAGAAGAGCAAATGAATTCTGTTGCCCTGGAAACTGTGTATTATGAATGTATCAAGAGAACTTGTATGAATGTGCCCTAATCATGATCTAACCTATCATTTCACATGAAGAGTATATCTTGGAGTGTTCTCGCTTTTTGTGGCCTCTCTACACGAGTCATTTCCTATTAAACATCCCCCCCCAGGATTCAGAGATGTCTCTGTTTTTTATGGAACAAAATTTACCCAATCTCAGCATGGCAAAATGGCATCCTTTTTCTCTTTTATATTTATAGTGACATTGAAATCATAAACACGTTTGGCAGTGTGCTGACATTGAAGGAGATTTCATGACCTTTACAAAAGCTCTGTCATTTTCTTTACAGTGAATCGAGTTGTGCCCTGATTTACACCCCATGCAACTCCACTGAGATCAATTATGTTGCATGGGCTATAAGTCAGGACAGTGGTGTTGCCAACTCTTCTGATTTTACTGGGAGTCTTCTAATATTTGGCGGGTTGTGTGAGAATTTCAGATTTCATTTAGAAAACCCCTACGTTTCTGACCCTCGCGGTTGTAGAGAAAAGCTTGAAAACATGCCATGAGTGTATCTGAAAGACTTAGAAACCAGAGGACAAAAGAAAAGACCCACATTTTAAAATGTTTTTAAAAAGTGGACGATTTGGGGGGGCCCAACTCAAGATTCTGAACACTTGGGTTAGCAATACTGGGTCAGAATTTATCATATTCTCCTCCAAAATAATCACAACTTAATAAATACTGTACTATTTATTGAGTGCTAAAGGTGATACCCATGGAAAGAAAGGAAGTTCCGAGCAGAGAGGTAGGCAGGCACAGAAGAAGTTGTTAATACGAGAGGGAGAAGGGTACAAATAAGGATATCGGGAGGGAATGGAACACTGTGCAGCAAGAGGGATGGCTGGAGGAACTAGATGTGATGTATGGAACCCTGAAGGTGAGGAACTAGATGAAGTCAGTAAACAGATTTGAAGAGAAACTTCACAAAATCCTGTTCTGTAGAGCTTTCGGGCCTCATTTTGTAGGAATAAGCGCTTTATATAATCCAGATTGGTTTTAGAGAAGTAGCGACATTTTGAATATTTATCTGGATTAATTCCAAACTCTGAATTACTTGATGTTCATTCAGAATTACTGCCAGAATACCATATATGGTGCTTAGTCAACTTAGATGCAACTCAGATAGATACACAAAAAATGTGAGTGTGATGAGAATTCTGGGCCCTATTATATCCCATTGTACAATGGAAGATGCCCCTGATTGGCACCGAGTTCAGAATCAGTCCCTCAGGGTTCATCATGCTCTTATATCAAGATGCTCTCATTAGTTTGTTGTACAGTTAGATAATAATCTTACCATTCACTTAGGAAATATTTGAGCAGGTGAATATTTAATATACGGCTCAGAATGGTAGGACAACTTTAACAAACACAGGTGAAATGGAATGAGAACAAGGAATAGTGCTCATCATGATAAGCAAAAGTGATGGGCGTTCTCAGAGCGATGTGATTGGTCTGGTATCCTTGAATAATGCCTATTAGCTGCTGCCAGTGCTGGCCTTAGGTTTGTGTTGGGCCTTTGTGAAATGTTTCATGTAAAAAAGGACTAATAATCCCAGAATCTCAAAATACTTGATAAACATGAATGAATTAAGGTTCTTGACACTCATGTAAATCAGGGAAGTGTTGTTATCCTCATTTTATGGATAGGGAAAGTGAAGCACAGAGAGAAGTTGATTCAGTCATATGTCCTGTCCCACAATCCTTTAACTGCTGCATGACACCATGCTTCTACAGGGTAATAGCTATAAGAGTTAATGGTTTTATAGTCAAAGTAAAACTTCCATGCGACTTGTTTCAGATCTTGAAGAGGTGTGCTGTGGAAGTATAGGGCTAATTATAGAGGCCATATTCAGAGAACTTTCTGCTATTCTGGTGCTGGGAACCCGAGCGATGGGGCTGCTGAAGCAGAGCAGTCTGTCCAAAGATAAGGTCAGACCCTCTAGACAGCATTTACATGTGTACATAGTTTACAACTTTTGTGCTGACTCAATAAATCACCTTCTTCTTGAACTGTGCGTGGGTGTCTTACAAGCGGACAACGCTTTTTACCACAGGCCTGAGAGCTAACTCTACAAACTTATTTTTCTTTCTTTGTGAATTTCCCCAAGGATACATAACACTTGTAGGTCATAAAATCTGCTCTGGTTTGAGATAGCAGCGTTAAGACAATTAACTATTAGCTCTGACAGCCTTGTGGCAGTCCTTGCCTCACTCTGTATGGACAAGCAGCAAATAAATGTAGTCAGACATACTGGCCTGCTCTCACAGGGGGTTGTTAGTTTGCTGTCTCTTGCTATTCCAGCAGCTCTTGTGAGATGGGAATCAATTTGTAGTATAGAAATTTCAGACAGTGAGTGAGAGACAACTATCACATATCTATGTGGAACATCTACAATATTTGTGGGGAGAAAAGCACAAGGTGGCTTTTTATTTTTTGTTTTGTTATACACAGCTACTTTGTCCTTCATGCTTGTTATGACCAATATCATAATGTAACTCCTAATACACCTAGAGACACACATAGGTTATAACTGGGGCTGGTAGCAAGTGCTTATAGTTAAATCTGAAACATGTTTTCCATTGTAACCTCGGCTTTTCACATGCTCAGCTCTTGCTCAAATATTTAATGTTTGGTTTCAAATTTTCTATGTTCTGCCCAAAGGTGAGTTATTTTTCAGACCTGAAACAAAGTCCATGCAGCCATTTTTTAGTTCTCAGAGGAATAAAACAAGTATGCTTTTCTTACATTAAAATCAACCACTTTTAAAAATAGATCTCCGTCCAAACCAGCTGAAATGTGAAAGCTGACACTTAGAGCAGACTTACCCTTCATTTGAGAATAGTGCCTCTGTTTAGTCTGAAAAAATGGATTTCATTTACACTTGTGTCAAGGTGCCAATTCTCTACCCTGCCCCTGGCAAATAAGGAGTTAATGATTTAGGCTCACTGACTGGTGATCCAGGGAGGGGCCATAAAAGCAGCTGTTGCAAAAGCAATGATAGAGAGATTGTCTGTGAGAAGATTCAGCTCTGGGTAAGAAACCCTGGCTTGTTTGATGGATTTTAATTATTTGTTAGCTGTTGATCTGACTGAAATATAAAGTTTTCTCTGAGAAAAAGAGTGGCTGGTTCTGGGTTTTTGTTCTGAGTCACTTCCTTAGCCTACACTAATGTTGTGAGCCTTTAAGAACTGCATATTGGGAAGATGCAATACATTTATTCCAACTGAAATGGATAGCATCCTGCACTTATAGGCAATGTGCCTTGCCTATGCTATGTGGTCTCTCTGAAACTAGTTAAGAGGCAGCAGTTGGACTTTGCCTCCAGCATGTGCCCTGTCCCCGTATCTTGAACTTGAGATACACCATGAAAAGCAGTCTTAAAATGCTTGCAGATGTCTAAATAGAGCTTTAAAAAGTTCCCAAGAGGATTCCGTAGCTCATGGGCCCACATGTTCTAATGAACTGCTTCTGGCTCAAGAATGTAGCACAAACTTGAAGCAAGGTTGAGTCAGGTTGAAGATGTCACACAACTCTATCTATCACCCCAACCTTGCTTTTGTTCTAAAGAAACTTGACACTTCTGAAGAAAACTGTTGAAGTTGTTGACTGTAGTATGACATTAGACTCTGGGGGATTTAACCTTTCCATAAATTGTTAGAAATATTGGGCTAAATTAATCCCTGGGCTGGTGTCTGAGGTGGCTTGCCCCTTTCCCATTCAGGGATTTGTGGGGACCAATGCAGCCATATGACCCTGTTGTAATGGCCCCTATGAACATACCTCCCTGTCTGTTCCCACCCTGCTCTGGAATGTTTCCTGTGTCTTTGGTTCCTGTACAGGAGGTACACACCCCCCTATCCCCTGCACCACCACCATGGCCCCTTGGTACCGGCTAAGCTGTCACAAAGGAGCCATAGGCCAATGATTATTTGGGCCAGTTGTTGGAGAGGCAGTGGATGGCAGAAGGATTGGTGATAAGATAAAGTCTTTTGCCTCTATAAGGTGTTGAAATCCAGCCCAAGTCAGTAATAGTTGTGACAAAAGTAATAATCAGTTGACTGTTCAGTGGTTTCAGTCTAGTTCCAAGTGGATAGGTGTCCACATAATCAAACCCTCCCTGCCATCATGATTGGCGCCCTTGTTAGTAAGCTGGGCAGAGAGCTGGATGGTTCTGATGACTGTTTTACTCTTTCACCAGCAGGTCAGGGCTGACATACCTACTAGTATGTGAAAAGTTTCCCTGCTGTTGCTAGTGCTGTACTTCCTGTATGAATAAACACAGAAAGAGATTATTTCTTTGAATTCTTGGGAGGCACTGAAATACTGCTGGATTGGGTGTCCTAGAGAGAGTGGGTTTCAGCCTTCAGGTCTAAAGGTCCAACACCCTTCGCAACCAATACAATTAATTAAAAAATGTTTTCAAAGACTCATTCATGATCAGGAAGTATGTGTTGCGATGTGACAGGATATAGACCTTACAAAAATGAGGGCAAACATCAGCCAGTAAGACTGAGGCCCTATCCTGGAGTATATTTTTGGTTCCAGTAGGCACACATCTATATCTGTGGAGAAACTTTCCTGACAGCTAGAAGAGCCACATCTGGAAACTGTTATTGAGGCATGCAGCTACTACTTGCCAGCAAGTGAAACAATTAAAGAGCTATGAAGTATGTGTGGTGTAGAAAGCCTGAAGCTATCAACATGTTAAACTGCTCAGGGCAGGATTAAAGCATAGTTTTATAAACCTATGCCTGGACCATGATTTATGAAATTATGTAACTTTCAGAATCTGAGTTTTCATTTAAAAAAAAAGTAAATTTCTAGGCCTCATTTTTTTTGGGGCGTGGGGGAAGGAACTGATGCAATGCTATCCACATTTGTAGAAAGCCTCAAATGTGAGATGTGAAATGTCCCAGGAATCTCAATGAGGTGATAACACCAAGACCCACTGCTCTGGGGAACCCTGCTAACACCATCGTAGCAGAGGACTCTGAGTGTGTCAGAAGAAGAGTGCAGCAAGCCTGGCTCACCGACCCAAGCAGATAAACTCTGGTTGCCTCCCTTCCACTCCAAGGGACCCCTGATGCTCCCAAGGGGAGAGGGATGCCTTTCTGCTGCACTTGAGGGGAAAGAGGGCCCTATGCTATTGATCTTGACATTATCCTGAGAGAAGGGACCTCTGTCCCTGCTGTTAGGGGAAGAGTAAGACAGCTTGCACCAACTGTGCCCTATGGGGGTTGGAGGAGCCCTGTGATGCTGGGCGGAGTCAGAGGATAAGAGGAATCTTGAGGGGCCTCAGGCTGTCTCTATGTCCCTGATTGCCTTAATCCAGCCCTGAATCCCTTTGCCGTCCAGAAATAGTCTGAAGAGGGAGATTCTCTTAATCATCTTTTTTTTCTTTAATATTAGTTCTTGGATGGAAAATCTGCTTTGCTGACTCTGAGGGCTTGGTGCAAACACTGAGCTGATAAACGTTTCACAAATGCACCGAAGAGTTAAAACCAGTCAGAATTGGTGGCTAGGGGACTTGTTCTGGCATCCTGACGAGTATGATTGTCATATGCCATTTATTTACATTTATTAAACAAAAAAAAAGGGGAGGGGGACCAACCCAACGCTCCAAGGATGTGTATCGTAAATGATGCATACAAATACAAGGGTGCCATGTAATGTATTGTACACTATTTTTGGACACATCAATAAAAATCTTAAATGTTAGAAGGGAAGTTATTCAGGCTCTGGGCATCAATACTTGTGTTCATGTGTCTGTTGGGTTTTCTTTCTTGTTTGTAAGATGCTGCACTTCTATAGCATGTATACACTCTACAAACCGCATAATGCCTCTGTGAGGTAAGTATGTATCATCCCCATTTTCTAAATAGGGGGAAACTGAGGAATACAAAGGTTAAGTGACTTGCCCAAAAGTCACACAGCAAGTCAGGGACTGAATTTGGAATTGAGCTTAGGAGTTTCCTGTTCTAAAAATTTTGCTGTTATGCCTGAGATAATTCACAACCCTTCCGTCCCTTCATTTTTTAAAAATGAAAATGACATTTCTAGTAAAGTGGCAGTTTGTGTCCTTAATATATTCATATATACATTTATGGTACTAAACCCTCTGAAACATGAATATTATAATAGAAATTTTCCTTTAAGATTTATATTCTAATAGAAGTTTCTGGCCTGAACCTAATTTTAAAAAAATCCCTAGATTAATTAATATTCATTTTCTGATCAAGTACGATACATACTTATCTGCAGTGTTCTATGTCTCAGATGGCATACTTTTCATAGTATGCATAATACAATTTCAGACATGACCCACAGTATTATAAATAAGGTGCCTTGAAGGCCTCCCTGTATCTTGAAAGCTGCATCGTGTCTGAAGTTCAAAATATTTGAATCTCATAGCACACTGAAATATATGCAGTGACTAGAGGGTTTTCTGCATTATCTGTATCCATTTAAATTGCGAATCCTGTCATATAATTACTCTACTAAATACCAAAAAAGATACCAATAGAATGGAACAACTATAAAATGACACATGCCTGTAAGCAGCCGTAACACCTATATGTTGCTCTCAGTGTGCATGTATCAATCAGAATTTTGCTGTAGATAACAGCAGTTCAATGGCCCTAAAAAAGTGACATACATTCTCCAACTATAAACCAGCCCATAACCAGGTGTTGTTTCACTAGTTCACTCTCTCTCCTATTATAAGGGATTGTAACAATGAATAATTAGTTCTGAGGATAGGTGAGTAAAGCTATGTTACTGAAGTATAACACTGTTTTAATGAAACAACGAGAGTTCTGTGCCACCTTAAAGACTTACAAATGTATTTGGGCATAAACGTTAATGGGCAGAAACCCACTTTGTCAGATGCAACTGTTTTAATGGGCTCATTAAAAACTGACCTATAAATGAGCACAAATGCCATCCATGTTTTAGTCAAAGAAGCATTTATATACAGGAAACTATATAAAAAAATCATCATTAGAAGAAAAAGATACTCATTGGTTCCTAGTGCTAGATTAACTATTTAATAGACAGATTCATGGAATTTCTTGTCCCTGCCAGTTAATTAAATTAATTAATTTAATTAAATACTTTAAAAGTGGATTTATAGTTAATCTGGGAAAAAAGCAATCCCCTTTTTTATGAATTATGCTACCAGGGAGACTGGTGCAATCCAGCACTATACCCTCCTGCCTTATCAGGTACTTGCTGAAGTAATGGTTATCCATATTCAATCTTAGGTACCCTGTTGGAGTTTAACCTACACATAAAGCCCTATTATAGCCCCAATGAGATTTAGATACAATGTGCAGGGAGTGGAAGACAAAAGAGCTTGCTGCACCCTCTAGTGGATGAAAAGTGACTATAGAAATTTCTTTAGTTTTTCATAAAGAATTTTAAACAATCAGATTTTAAATTATATGTTTTAAAATGATTTCATTACCTAGCCTACTAATATTTGAAACTTACTAAAAGTTAATTAGTTTTTAAAATGTAGTTTACATTTCACTTGTTCTTTTGCATTCTCCCAGTTTGGACAACAGAAAAAGGGCCAAGTCTCAGAGAATTACATGGTAAGTGTATTGATTTACCAGAAATGTTATTTTAAACATGTTATTTTGTGAATCTGCCTCTTAAAAATACAACCCCATCTCCGTTATTTTGCAAAGCTACCAAATTTCAATGAACTGAGTGAAGAAGACTACAAAGAGTACACCATAGATTTGAAATCTAGATAGGATGCTGATGCTGCAATGGCTTTGAATAATATTTCAAAATCACAAGAAAAACAACAAAGACAATATGATAGAAGACAGATTTCTAAATATGGCAAAATAACATTTGAGGTTGGGAATATTATTCTGTTACTGAATGCAAGAAAGAGAACAAGAAAGACAGGGTCGCTGCAACCTATCTATCGTGGACTATACAAAGTTACCAGTGCTGTGGGTAAAAGAGTTACATTGGAAACCATGTCTGGGAAAGTTTTAGGATCGATGTACAGTCTCTCTCACTTAAAACCATTTAAAGGACCTGCATCACCAGGTGCAGAGAACACATCTGAGGAAAACATTGAAATGCAAACTGCTGTTGAGGACATTTGAAAAAAAGAACCCACCAGAACACAATGGTAAAATGAGTGGTGACGTATGTCAGAGCACTCACGACAGCATAGCGGTAAGTCTTGAGGTCATTAACATGGAAGAAGAGGATTGTGTAGTGGAAGAACTTGCATTTCACAAACACAGTGATGTAGATGCCACAGTTATGGAGGATGGAGAAGACAAAGCATGCTTTTAGAACGATAAGAACCACAACCAATATTTTTAAACTATGTTAGAAAATACTTGAATTGGACTACGCTTACAGTTTTCAGGTAAGAATGGTAGCATTCACAATGGTGAGATGGAGACAAAGGCAACTATAAATTTACATGAAATATGTGTAACCTTTTTGTTCTAGTATGGTTATTACAAGCCTACTGTGACACAAGCAGACTGGAGGCCAAAGTGGGAAATATAAGTTTATCTGGCAGTTCATTTCATGGCCTGAAGCTAGAAGGATGGCTGGGTAATGCGGTAATTCTCAATAGCAGAAAACATGTTTGGTGACTGGATTTATGCTGAAAAGTATAGGGTTTTTACCTATTCTTTATATTTTGTAAGTTATTGATGAGTATTTGTGTTGTGTGGTCAAGAAAGCAAGAGGAAAGGTAAGATGCTTAAAGACACAGTGCATGGAAATATCAAACTATTCAATGAACATGGGATAAAGAGCAATTGAAGTCCAAATAATCTCAAAGTGTGAATATTAAACTCTGCTTGTACCCTTTCACTGTACTTGATGCTGGCAGACATGTACTCACAAGTATTCTGAGGTGTATACCGCACATAAAATCCTCGACGTATTGAATGCCACCTTGTTTCACACAGAATGTGGCCATAACATAGCTGAGGTTAGTCCTGCTTTGAGCAGGGGGTTGGACTAGATGACCTCCTGAGGTCCCTTCCAACTCTAATATTCTATGATTCTATGATTCTATAACTTCAACACCGCCATGTGCAGTGGTTACTCAGGTTTTAAATCAAGTATTTCTAACAGTAAGGATTGCTTGCATGTATATATAAACTGTATTATGTCGTTTGTGTGCCACAATGATGAATCCATTTCAAAACCTTTTTGAGTGTCAGCAGGTACAAGCCATCTCATCAGTCGTTTCCAGTAGCATTCTAGCAGGCAGAACAAGAGAAATGAATTTGAAGAAGGTAAATATTAACCAGCTTTCCTGACCTACGTGTGAAAGGTACATTTTGCTAAACTCAGTTAAGCAGGGTCTTAAGAAACATCAAACCCAGTGCTATGTTGGGGAATGAATAATAGTAGCCAGGTAAGGACATTGTGAAGTAGAGTGTAATCCACATTGCATCGTTTGCCTCACTGCTAACTATAATGGCATTTCTCTCTTTTTTTCTTTTTTCAATGAACACAGAGAGGTATTATGCAAAACAATATATAGTTGCTTCCTTTCAACGCATCTAAGCATTGGTTTACTGTGGTAAGATGGTTTTCATTGCTAGACTTTGGAAGAGTCTGCAGTACATGAAGGTTCCAAATACTGCTTTGTAGCAGTAATATTCTCTGTTGTATTGTGTGATTTCAATAAGTTCAAAAGTTACAAATGAAACTTGAACTTAACTGTAAGTCTAGAAATTCTGAGGATTGATTTTTAAAAAATAAAATGCTATTGTGCAGACAGGGTTATGATGTTCTGAATGTAAATTTTACAAATATGGTCTGTGCTGTTTTTCAGGAAGGAATTCACAATATGATTTTTTCTTGTGTGTTAGTGCAACAGTACAAGTGAGAAAATCAAGATGCAATTTTTGGAGAAAGCATTATGGATTTGTTGAAATGCTCATATTACCAAAACCAAATATATCTGTATTTACACTAACAGATAGCACTGATGGAAAGAAGAATCGTTGATAATTGACCCCTGGTGTCATGAGACTACATAAGAGAGAGCCATAGAATCACAGAAGATGAGGGTTGGAAGAAACCTCAGGATGTCATCTAGTTCAACCCCCTGCTCAAAGCAGGACCAACCCCAACTTAATCATCCCAGCCAGGGCTTTGTCAAGTCTGGCCTTAAAAACCTCTAAGGATGGAGATTCCACCACCTCCCTGGGTAACCCATTCCAGTGCTCACCACCCTCTTAGTGAAAAAGTTTTTCCTATTATCCAACCTAAACCTCCCCCATTGCAACCTGAGACCATTGTTACTAGTTCTGTCATCTACTACCATTGAAAATAGCCTACTTCCATCCTCCCTGGAACCCCCTTTCAGGTATTTAAAGGCTGCTATCAAATCCCACCTATTTCTTCTCTTCTGAAGACTAAACAAGCCTAGTTCCCTCACCCACTCCTCATAAATCATGTCCTCCAGCCCCCTAATCATTTTTGCTGCCCTCCACTGGACTCTTTACAATTTGTCCACATCCTTTCTGTAGTGGGGGGCCCAAAACTGGACACAGTTCTCCAAATGAGGGCTCACCAGTGTCAAAAAGAGGGGAATAATCACTTCCCTCGATCTGCTGGCAAAGCTCCTATTAATGTAGCCCAATATGCCATTAGCCTTCTTGGCAATAAGGGCACATTGTTGACTCATATCCAGCTTCTTGTCCACTGTAACCGCCAGGTCCTTTTCTGACGAACTGCTGCCTAGCCCGTCGGTCTCCAGTCTGTAGCTGTGCATGGGATTCTTCCGTCCTAAGTGCAGGACTCTGCACTTGTCCTTGCTGAACCTCATCAGATTTCTTTTGGCCCAATCTTCTAATTTGTCTAGGTCACTCTGTATCCTATCCCTGCCTTCAGTGTATCTACCACTCCCTTAAGCTTAGGGTCATCTGCAAACTTGCTGAGGGTGCAATCCACCCCATCCTTCAGATCATTAATGAAGATGTTGAACAAAACAGGCCCCAGCACCGACCCCGGGGCACTCCGCTTGTTACCGGCTGCGAACTAGACACAAGCCATTGATAACTACCCATTGAGCCCAATGATCTATCCAGCTTTCTATCCATCTTATCGTCCATTCATCCAACGCATACTTCTTTAATTTGATGACAAGAAGTCCGTATCAAAAACTTTTTTAAAGTCAAGGTATATCACGTCCACTGCTTTCTTCACATCCACAGAGTCAGTCATCTCATCATAGAAGGCAATCAGGTTGGTCAGACATGACTTGCCCTTGATGAATCCATGCTGATTGTTCCTGATCACCTTTCTCTGTTCCAAATACCTCAAAATGGATTCCTTGAGGACCTGCTCCATGATTTTTTCGGGGACTGAGGTGAGGCTGATTGGTCTGTAGCTCCCTGGATCCTCCTTCTTCCCTTTTTTAACGATGGGCACTATATTTGCCTTTTTCCAATCATCTAGGACCTCCCTCAATCGCCACGAGTTTTCAAAGATAATGGCCATTGGCTTTACAATCACATCAACCAACTCCCTCAGCACCTTCGGATGCATTTCATCCGGCCCCATGGACTTATGCATGACCAGCCTTTCTAAATAGTCCTGAACCTGTTCTTTCTGCTTACCTCTTCCCCAGTGCTGCCCAGTGCAGTAGTCTGGGAGCTGACCATGTCTGTGAAGACAGAGGCAAAAAAAGCACTGAGTACTTCAGTTTTTTCCACATAATCTGTCACTAGGTTGCCTCCCACATTCTGTAAGGGGCCTGCATTTTCCCTGACATTCTTCTTGTTACTAACATATTTCTAGAAACTCTTCTTGTTACCCTTCATGTCCCTTGCTAGCTGCAACTCCAACTGTGATTTGGCTTTCCTGATTTCACTCATGCATGCTTGAGCAGTATTTTTATACTCCTCCCTAGTCATCTGTCCAAGCTTCCACTTCTTGTAAGCTCCCTTTTTGTGTTTAAGCTCACTGAAGACTTCTTTGTTAAGCTAAGCTGGTCGCCTGCCACATTTGCTATTCTTTCTGCACATCAGGATGATTTGTTCCTGCGCCCTCAATAAGGTTTCTTTATAATACAGTCAGCTCTCTTGGATTCCTTTCCCCCTCATATTAGCCTCCCAGGGGATCCTGCCCATCAGCTCCCTGAGGGAGTCAAAGTCTGCTTTTCTGAAGTCCATGGTCCGTATCCTGCTGTTCTCCTTTTTTCCTTTTGTCAGGATCCTGAACAGGATCCTGGTCACTGCTGCCAGTGTTATCACCCACTTCTACTTCCCCTACCAATTCTTCCTTGTTTGTGAGCCTTCCTGAGGAATTGGTGGTGATTTTCACATACTTATTTTCACAAGTCACATGTTATGTCAATGTGAAAGTATTTTCAACAAAAGTAACTTTTAGGTTAATATCTTCATGATACTTCATTGAAGGTAGGTGGGCATGTAGCCTGAGTGAGAAGGTGTTGTTGGCAATATGGGACACAGGCAATGAAGTCATACATATAGTAAGACTGACATGATAATGTGAAAGCAAATATATCTATATAAGCACTAAGTAGTTGCAACCATGCACTAAAGACAGAAAGAAAGGAGTAGTACACATGTACACAAACTGTAAGAAAAAGCATGACACATTGATATAGCTGGCTATTGTACTCCCTACAAATTCAGAGCCTTCATCTACCAAGAAACTGGGAAGTCCACAAGGGGTTGGAAAAAAAAATGTTGGAACACAGGAAACAAATGGATGGGCACGATTGTGGACCACTCACCCTAAGGATATTGAACACAAAGTTTTCCTTATTATTTGTATTGCTGTGTAATTATGTTGTGTTTTCCAAATTAAAGTGTTCATAGTTTGCAGAAACGTATGTAGAGCATGAAGACATCAGTACTGTTGAAACCACGGAAGAGGCTATGAATAGGTTTCGAAGAAAAATAGCAATTATTTTCCTGAAGGAGTCAGGTAATAACTTTGTTACCTATACCTACTGAAGGCAGAGTAAATGGTAAGATAACAGGAAGAGTGGGATTAGGTCACATAACAAACAGTTATCTGAATACACCTTCAGTGGGGTATGTCTCAGGTTTTGTTCTGTAATGGTGAAAATGTATGAATAATGTATCCAAGTACTGAAAAATGCGGAGGGGGTGAATGCTTTCTCTTGACAGATCAGCGACATGTACTTCGTGATCATTATAGCCACCAGCAGTAAGTAAAGTGAAACTTAGCGAAAACTATCCTGGGCTGCCAAGTTTAAATGTTATTATAAAGGACCCCCAAACATATTTGAAAACCTGTTGCTTAACTGACATAATGCACATTACAGAATACATCAAGATGTATATATAAAGATTTTGTCAAAACGTAATCATCCTTTGAGTATATTGTATTGATTTTTCAGAGAGCGTGGAAGAGTACTGCATATACTGCAACTTTGTCACTTGCCCAGACAAAACTGATTGCATGATCGTAAGAAACACAAAATTGTTTGAGAAACACACACTGTATCGTGGAGCAAATATATAAGCACAATATGATTGTTTGTACTACAAGAACAAAAGTCATGGCCCAACATCGAAGCCGTTACATATAGACCCAACCTAATAACCTGCCTAAGGATCAGGGTTTTTGTAATAATTCCACCATAGTAATCTTTTCCACCGCTGATGAGACTAATCCCTTGAGTACTGATTGTACGTAAAATTAATATTATTTAGGGAGTAGTACCAGTGAATAGAAATTATAGTTAGCACTATCCGGTCAGTGATTTCATTTTTTCATCTATTACTTATCAAAGGTCCTGTGTATCTCTTGTAAATGGTGGGCAGATATGCCCTGCCTTCCCGACGGAATCAATGAAGAAAACCTACATGATGAGCAGAAAGAGTACAAGCGCAACAAGTGTGCATAGTTCATATGTTTACAAAAAGTGTAAATTGTATATTTGTTTTATTTAGAGAAATGTTTGTTTTCTTGGAGTACCACATCTGGAATATAAATGAAAAATAGACAAGTTTCATGTTACTTTTTATGTCATTAGAGGAAAGAAAGATCTTCATGACTCTATCAGAATATATGTTTACACAGTTGTTTTTGAAGACATGTTGGAAAAAAAAACTTTTCTTGATTATATATCTGGATACAATAATAAAGTTTTTAAAATTAGAAGAAATACCTTTCTTTCTTGCTATAATAAACATAACTGAAACTTGGTGGAATGAGGCTAATTAATGAATGGGACAATGTTGTATCAGGAAACAAAATTATTGTAAAGACACAATAGGTCATCCTGCTGAGGGGAATGGTAGTATATGTGAAAGAAAGCGTATCGCCCAATGAAGGAAAAATTGTAAATGAACTAAAATATAAAATAGAGTATCTCTAGACAGTAACTCCCTGCTTCATTAATAGCAATATAACAATAGGGACATACTCCTGCCCACCTGACCAGGATGGTGATAAGGACAGTGAAACAGTCTGGGAGATTACAGAGACAATAAAAATGAAGAACTGAATAAAAATGGTGGATTTCAACTATCCCATATTGACTGGGTATGTCATCTCAGGATGAGATGCAGAGATAAAATTTCTGGAGTCCTTAAATGGAAGCTTCTTGGTGCAGTTGGTCCTGGAACAGGGAGGAGAGGAAATCTTTGCTTTAGTGGTAAGTGGAGCATGGAGATGGTGCAAGAGGTGAATATAGATGAACTGCTTGATAATACTGGCCAGAACATCATAAAATTAAAAATGTGGGAATTAATATAGCAAAGCTGACCACCAACCTAGCATTTCATTGCAGAAAGGGGAACTACAAAAAAAATTAGGAAGCTAGTTGAACCAAAAATAAAAGGTAGAGTACTAAAAGTGAAATCTCTGAAAGGTGCATAGAAACTTTTAAAAAGACACCATAATAGAGGAACAAGGTAAATCTATACCACAAATTAAAACACATGGAAAGAAAAGGAAAAAGTCACACAGGAGCAAAACAACGAAGTAAAAGAACTTAAATCCTAAGGAGGAAAATAGAAAGGAGTTTAAATGGCAGCAAGTGACATGTAAAAATATAATCAGGAAGGAGAAATGGGAGTCTGAAGAACAGCTGAAGTGAAAAAGAAGAAGGAAAAGTATTTGAGGAGCGTCTCAGAAGCAGGAAGAGTGGCTGCTCAAAGACCAGCGGAGCGAGGTAGCAGATTTTGACGGAGACACGTGATCCGCCCAGATGTGTTACCCCTGGGCCAGAGGATGGAGCGGTGCGAGGTAGGAGAGTGTGACAGACACTCGCCGTCGGTCGGGCACCCCGTGTGTCACAAACGGTGCCGGTCCGTTTTTGGCGCTACCCCGCTGAACCGAGCCACGCGTGTCTCTGGCTGCGGCTGCAGCGACGGGGAGGGGAGCCCCGGTCGCCTCTCCCGCCCTCTGCTGCCAGGGAACGGAATGAAACCGAGGGACCAAGTGTTGGTACTGCGCATGCTCACATCGCTCCGAATCGCCATTCGCCTCCCCGGGAGGGCAGGGCCCAGCCAGCACGTCCAGCCCAGCCCGGGTGACGGTGCGGGCAGAGCCCGCGGAACAGAGCGGGGCGGCCCTGCTCGCCTCTTCGCCACGAACGGGCAGGAGATGAATCCTCCCTCAGCTGGGTGCCTAGAGACAGCCTGCTCCGGACAGCAATCCCTTCCCCCCCCGCTTTCCCCCGTGCATGGTATCGCCCGCTCTGTGGCCGTGGACTGGAGGAAGTAAAGAGAAGGGGGCGGGGGAGGGTATACAATTCTCGCGAGAAATAAACCAGGAAGTGCTGAGTGTTGTTGGTTGGCATGGAAACGGCGTTCCCGGCGGTACTGTGTGCACCGGAGCGCTGCCTGCGAAAGAGGCGCCGCGCGTTGCGCCCTGCGCCCGCCGGCACAGGGAGGGTGGCGGAGCGGGGCACGCGTGATCACGCCCTGACTCCCTTGTTCCCGAGTCCGGCTGCGCTCCTGAGTCCTCCAGGGTAAGTAGGGCGGGGCCGGTAACTGAGCGGGCACGCTGGGCTCGCCACCTGCCGCTACTCCTCGCGGCCTGTTGCCCGGAAGGCTGGGACGGGAGCCGAAGGCCTGTGGGGCTCCTTTCCCAGTCCCTGCAGCCGCGGCCTCGCTGCGCTCCTGGCCCGTAACGAGACACCAGGGGCAGAGGAGCCGGGAAGTAGCCAAGAACGAAGGCAACGCGTCACCTAAAGCGCTGCCCACAAACGGTGCCTTCTGTACGGGGAAGCTAGGAGGGCTGCGCATCCCCCCGGTTTGCCCCGGGGCAGGGGCTGCATGTGGGCGTAGCTACGGATGGGCCCTGGCCCACCCACTCCGAAAGCAGGCCCGCCCAATTGGTTGCCAAAGTTCTGCTGCGGACACGCCGCTTAAGCTACTTTGGCAACTGGAGCACTAGGCAGCTTAGTGTCTCTGTCTGTCGCTTCCCGAGCTTCCTGCTGCCAATCATGTGCCTGGAAGTTAGGGAAACACTTGAGTTTGTGTGGGCTCACCCGTGTCAATCACAGGCCTTGCCAAAACATCACTTCTGGCTACCCCCCCTGGCTGGGCCGGAGCAATTTCCTCTGCCCCTTGGGTTGGCAGGCACCACTCCAGATGCACCCACACAGAGTGTGACAGGGCGCTGAGAGGAGCGGTGTGGCCAAAGGCACCTGGCAGCACCACTAGCACTTTGAGGGAAGAACAACAGGGGACCCAGTTATTTACATCCAGCTGTCTCAAGGAAGAGACTTCTTGGGTGTAAATTATTTCCTGTTTAGGATGGAATAACAAGTGCACAAGAGGTGTTTCAGCTGTGTGATGGGCAGTGTCTGACTACATCTCTTATTGTTGATCGTGTTGTAGCTGTTTTGGTCCCAGGATATGAGAGTGACAGAGTGGGTGAGGTAATATCTTTTATTAGGTTAGCTTCTGGTGGTGAAAGCAACACACTTTTGAGCAACACAAAGCTCTTCTTCAGGTCTGGGAAAGGTAAATTTCTTAAAAATCATATTAAAAAGAGTACCTTTCCCGCACCTGAAGAACAATGCTGTGGTGCTCAAAGCTTGTCTCTTTCATCACCAGAAGCTGGTCCAATAAAAGATATGGCCTCTCTGTATTTTCTCTCTTACATCTGTTAGTGGCATATCTTTCAGCAACCCAAAGACATGTCTAAAATAGACTCAAATACGTTGTCAGAGAACCAAATGCTAAAATATTGTCTTATGGACTTATGACCCTGCTTTGGATGAATGGCTTGCACCTAGTCATGTATGGCATTTCTCTCATATTCTTTCCATGCTTCTTGAAAACGAACAATTTTGGATTGATTGAAAATTTTTGCAAAAATATCTATAAAGTTTTGTTTCAAAAATTTTCATTTTGTTTTTTTTGAGGCTGTCTCATTTTTTTCCTTCCTTTTTCATTTTTTAATCTCTTTTTTGCCAAGTCTCACTCTTTTTTCCATTTAGTAACTGAAAAAGGGAAGAAAGAAACTGAAAAACATAAGATCAAATTTTCGTTTTTGTGGAAAAAATGGTTATTGTAAAAAACAATTTCTGCTTGCCCCAAATGGCCATTTCTTGACAAAGTTTGAGAAATTTTGACCATCTCAGAAAAACTAGCTTTAAAGAGAAATACAATTTAAATATATTTTTCTAGTTAACTATTTCAGGACAGTATATCTGAAAGAGCGCCACGGGTGGAAAATTATTTAGGTGTGAGAAACTGCAGAAGTTTGACATGTACTTCTTATCTTTCTGTCTCCCAGGCTCACTATTTTGACGTGAAATTTGACTCATCTCTTTCTTTCCATGTCCATTCTCTTGCTAAATCCTATAATTTCTTACTCTTTAAACTAATAAACAATTTCTTCTACTTGATATCCCCATTGATTAAACTCCTTGTCTTTGCAATAATCATCTTTCGTCTGGATTTACTTTCCATGTGCTTTGCAAGGCTCATAATTTATCTTAGGCATTTTGGGAGGAAGGTGTCTGAAAGTTTCGTCCGGCTTATCTGGGCTTGGAATGTGCGTCATTGCTCATCCCTCCATAAATAAATAGGATCAACCCACCATGTTAATATATAATTATATGAAATGTTTTAATATGAATGTAAATTGAAAGTGTTTAATTGGTTTCCAAAATATAGGATGGGGAACCAATGGACTGAATGATTAAGAGCTTTGCAGATCAGAATAAATAAATACTGTAACTTTCTCTGTTCTGTCGTACCTGCCGCTTTTCTGTGTTTGTAAAAATGAAGTGTAAATGTAATGTTCTATATATATAATTTTAGATAACAATAATAATAATAGTATTGTGGTATGCCTTACACTGAAGTGAAAGCGATATTGCCCAATTCCATTTGACTGTAATATCACTTTACTGGGATGTATTCGATATGTGCACTAAATACTTCAGCCTCGCTATTTTCTTTTGTTGATGCTATCTTTGTGGAGCCAAGATTTTAAAATGGTCTGTTTTGGCATTTCCTTTTGGTGAGAACATATTTAGGGATTGAGCATGCTGTTCAGATACACTTATAGTGCCTGCCACCAACCTACTTAATTTTTGGCTGGGTCTGGCATCCCACATAACCCATATACTTAACTTCATTTTGCACTTTTCTTAAACAAATGTGTACTGTATATGTTTTTTCTAAAGGTTGCATAATTTGTCAGGGGTAAGACTTCTAGGTTTATTTAATTTGTTGCCTAAGCCTTGTGCGGGTTTTTTGTTTAATAAATAAGCTATTGATATATAGTAACATTTGTTGTTCTCTGTCCATTTAGGATCAGAATGGATATTACAAGAGGAAACTTGGATGAAATTTCAAGACCGGCATCTAGCTCAAGAGCTCATCCTGGAAGCAGAGCTTTAAGTGCATCTTTGGAGGTTCTAACACCAGAGCCATGCTTGTCAAAGGTAATTACTATGACCTTTGGCAGGTCACAATCTTTGTTCCTTATTTTTCCCTATCTATAAAAGGAAAATAATAAATCTATGTAAAACCCTTATAAAGTGCTTTATAGATGAAAATTGGTGTGTAAGTGCTAATGAATATTATAATAGAAAGAAGGTAATTTAAAATTCAGTTCTAGTTTCAAGAGAGAGTGTGCGTACACAGTTCAGCTTCTTGTATGTATTGAGAGTAATATCTGCTTGCTTTAATGACTTATGTACATCTCTACTACTTTTTCTCTCTGTTAGCTGAGATCACCATATTCTGTTTTATGCACCACTAGTCAAATTGTTAACTAAATTCTGCCCTCAGTTAAATCTTTGCTACCACATTGGTAACAGGGGGTTGAACAAATGTAACTTAAGGCAGAGTTTGTGATGGTTCGTGGGGTACCCAGGACTATGAATTACCTTGTTATCCCCCTTGTCTTGCTTGTGCTTAACTGGATATTAGCTCCCTGACACCACTAGCCTGTTAGCCACCCAAACAAAGTCCTCTGGGCTATTGTCAGCCCTTACTTTGCCTTGAAGGTTAAGAATAGGTGCACTCCAGTCTTTGAGCCCCTTTTCAGCATTCCCCTGGAGTGTCCAGCCCCTTATCCACTGAACACTCACAGAAATACCAGGTCTACTGTCCTCAAGGGAACAGTGTACACCCAGCTTGAATGATTCAACTCAGGATCAGCGCTTTTATAATATCACAGCACTGAGATATATTTATAGTTAAAACAACAATACATTTATTATCAAAGATTTGAGGTTCAGGAGATAGTGAGTAAAGAAAATGGAAACAAAGGGATTTTGTATAAAACCAAAATCATAACATGTTTCTAGAGACTAAACTTAACAGGTTAACCTTCTGTCTAAAGAAGTTTATCTAATCCTGAATGTCCTTTGCAATGTTTCAGCCAAGGTTCGTTGTGATCCTGTTTTTCTAAATGTAATCACGCTGCCTGATTACTTCCTTATTGCAGAATAAAGGGATGTCTTCCTTACCTTTTCCTTATAGCTCCCAAAGTTCATAGCCTGTACCAAGAGTCAGGATAACCCCCTGTGATTTATTCTCTGATGTGCTTCCTCCCTGTTGATTTCACATCTCTCCACCTGTTGACTTTGTATGGAAATGGGGCTTCCATTGCGTTGGCTTACAGTGCTCAATTTACATGCTGACAGAGAGACAGTGAATAAACATCTTTCCTCTGGCAAACAGAAAACCTGTTTGACAACTCTGCCTTGATACAGGCTGTCGTGCTGGAGTCTGTCTGGAGTGGGTCATGACCATGAGTGCCTATCTCAGGGCAGGCTGTCAGAAACAAGGCAGACACTCCAAACTGGTGGTATGTTCTATAACTAGATTTCACCAACCCAGTAACAAATGTGATCTCTTGGATCAGTATAGCAGTCTTACCTTGAGAGCCTAAGGGGATTGTCTGTGACTTCTAGTATATCTTTCTACCCAGACAAGCTGGACCTAGTCATTAAATGGTCACTCACACCAAAAATCACACAATATTCATGTTGCTTCCAGTCCCAAGAGACCAGTCACTTACCCTAGATCAACGGGTACCTTAGATTTTACAACAAAGACAACGCTTGTAGCCAATCCTATAATAAACTTTCTTAAAGGTTATTAATTAGGAAAAAGAAATAAGAGTTATTTACAGGTTAAGGCAAGCAAACATACCCATAATTCATTGCGCTCGAAATCCTAAGAGTGACAGAGTTGTAGTGATCTTTCATCTTTCAGGGATTACTCTGGAGGATCTCTTGCTTCGGTTTAGGGCTTCTGGCCCGGAGAGAGTTGAAACAGCAAAGAGATGAAAAATTCTCTTGTGATCCTGTTTTATATTTTACATTTAGGCCTGGTCTACACTACAGAATTAGGTAGACGCAAGGCAGCTTACATTAACATAACTATGTTAGTGTCTACACTAAAATTTTGCTCTTGCTGACGTAACTCATCCACTACGTTGACTTCATAATGCCATCTCCATGAGTTGTGTAGCATTTAGGTCGACACAGTTAGGTTGAAGCAGTGTCAGTGTGGACATTGCGCTACTTACATTGATTGTTAGTGGCCTCCAGGAGGTGTCCCACAATGCCCCACCTTGACCACCCTGGTCACCCTTTGAACTTTGCTGCTGTCCCCTTTAAAGCTCCGTGAATTTTTGAAATGGCATTTCCTGTTTGCCCAGCCTGGAGAGCTCAGCTAGTGACTCTAGAGCACACTGAGCAAATGCCCAGCTGACTGTGCTGGCTCCACCTTGCAGACATGTTTCTGCCTGGAGTACACAAGAGGTGTTAGATCTCCTGGGTCTGTGGGGAGAAGAGGCTGTGGAGGCACAGCTCTGATCCAGCCATAGAAATGTCGACATCTATGAGCAGATTGCTTGGGGCATGGAGGAGAAGGGCATGAGAAGGAGAAGGGCAGCCGTACTGCGTGAAAGCCAAGGAGCCACATGGCAGGCATACCAAAAGGCAAGGAAGGCTAACAATCGCTTTGATGTGGAGCTGCAGACTTGCTGCTTTTACACAGAGATGCGTGCCATCCTTGGAGAAGACCCCCTCCACCATCCCCAAGAGCCCTGTGGTGACTTAGGAGGAGCCTGAGTCACGGGCCCCCGCTGTGTACAGTGAAGAAGAGAAGAAGGAGTATGGGAGACAAGTGACTGGGGGATCCAGCTGTGCTGTGAGCCGGAATATGTTTTTGAGTCCTGCACAGTCCAGCTAGTCCCTACAGTCCAGCACAGGTGAGCAAGATGCAGAGGAAGGAACGTCTGGTAAGAGTGCAGTTTGCTTTAACATTGCAAGGATGGAACCCCCAAGGTACAAGGACATATCTGTTGATTTATTCTTTTTTTACTTATGTTAGATGCTTTAGTGGAACAACCAATAGAGGTAGATATCCTCTCTGCTTTTCATTCCCCTGAACAGCTAGGTAGAAGAGGCCCCATGGAACAATTTGTTTATGTGCCCTGGGAAGTCCTGTGAATCCTCCATAGAAGTCTCGATGAAACTTTCCTGGAGGTTGTCTTCAATCCTCTGCTGAAGGTTTCTGGGGAAGGCTGCCTTATTTCTTCTGCCACAGTGGGACACCTTTCCCACACCACTCAGCGATTACTTTCAGCAGGCGTCATTGCAGCACACAGCCTAGCAGCATACAGACCTGGTCTGCAGCTAGATGCCTACAGGAGCTGTTCCCTTTCAGCTTCTGCTTTCCTCAGGAGTGAGATATCAGGTAAAATGACAACCACTGGTGAAAAATGGTGCCAGATATTCAGTTCAGTTGCCCAATATGTTTGTATTCATGCCCATGCGCTATTCCCCCTTATTTCCCTAACTCGCTCCCTCACCCCAGGGTCGTACTCACCATGGCTGGGACTGCCGCCATGCTCTATCAATCCTGAGGAAAAATGAGAATGTAGTGCTTGCAACTTGTGTGGTTCAAGGGGAGTGAATTCAGTATACCAAGTTTTTATTTATCTTATGAATTCACTCACAATAGTACCTCTGTGCATTGTATCTTTTGTAGCTGAAAATGTATCATTGGGGGTCTCTCCATCCACACCAGTGGAGCAGCTCAGCCAGCAGAGGAGAAGGAAGAGGACACGGAATAACATGTTCCAAGAGATCCTGTAAGCCTCTGGTGATTCGGATACTGAGCATAGGGCTTGGAGGATCACCCTCATGGATAACATGGTCAGGGATATAGTGAAGAGGAGAAAGGCATGGGAAATGGAGAGGGATGTGCAGCAGGAGGTGCTAATGCTTTTCAGGAAGCAAACAGAGATGCTGCAGACTCTTGTTGACATTCAGGTTCAACAGTCCCATCCTCTCCTTCCCTCTGCAGCCCATAGAGAACTGTATTCTAGGACCTCCCTACATCTTCCATCCCCCACATTCCTCGTGGCATCCGTGGGTGCTGCACTACCCCTACCACTCCATCACAGACACAGACAATCACAGCTGCACATACCTGACCTATGAGAGACACGGTTGGTGAATGTGTTTCTGAAATGGAAATGACTGTTCTTTCCCCTTCAAAAGTTCTTTCCCCTGTATTTATTAAATTTCATTCAGTTATAAATGTATCTGTTTGCGTGGGAATGGAATAAAAGTCTATTTATGGAAACTTAATTCATCTTTATTAGTCACAACATATGCTGCCTGGAGTTGATATCTTTCACAGATAATAGTAATAGATGCATTTGCAGTGTTCTATTACTACACACCCTGCATTCATTACAAGGTTCATACAGGGGTGCAAAAAACATTGCCAGGTAGAGCACAGTACAGCAACATACATTACTGTGGCTCACTGTTAAAATGGTCTTTCAAAGCCTCCCTGAGCCAAACAGCTCTGCACTGAGCTCTTACAGCCTTCCTATCCGGCTGCTCAAAATCAGCAGTCAGCTGTTCCAATCCGCCCTCCACCCTGTTGGAAACCTTTCCCCTTTTGCTTCACAGATTTTATGAAGCACATAGCAGGCAGCTATAACCATAGCGATATTTTTTTCATTGAGGTCTAATCTTTAGAGGCAACAAACTTTCAAACAGCCTTTCAAACAGCCAAAGGAATATTCAACTCATTCTGCATCTGCTGAGCTATAGTTGAAGTGCTCCTTGCTGCTTTCGAAGTGGCTGGTGTACAGCTTGATGAGTGATGGGAGTAAGGGATGATAGGCTGGTCCCCCAGGAACACTATTGTCATTTTGACATACCCAGTGGTAATCTGCCAGTTTGGAAAGAATGTCCCTGTTTGCAGGTTTCTGAATAGTCCTGTGTTCTCAAAGATGCGTGTGTCATGCACCTTCCTTCACTAGCCCACATTGATGTTGATAAATCATCGCTGGTGATCCAATAGCTCTTGCATCACCATAGAGAAGTAGCCCTTTCTGTTGATATACTCTGTGGCAAGGTGTTCTGCTGCCAAAATAAGGATATGTGTGCCCTCTATTGCCCCAGCCCAGTTTGGGAACCCCATTGCTGCAAAACCATCCTCTATGTCCTACATATTGCCCAGAAGCACAGTCCTACATAGCAGGATGTGATTAATGGTCCTGCACACTTGCATCACAATAGCTCCCACAGTGGGTTTCCCAACTCCAAATTGATTCTTGACTGATTGGCAACAGAGCAATTGCCACTCACTTCTCTACTTCAGTGCACATCACATTTTGGGGTCGCTACGCTGCATGGCTGGGGTGAGCTCTGCACACAGATTCAGGAATGTGGCCTTCTGCATCCAAAAGTCCTGCAGCCACTGCTCATCATCCCAAACCTGCATGACAATGTGATCCCACCAGTCAGTCCTTGTTTCTTGAGTCCAGAATGGGCACTCCACCATCTGCAGCTGCTCTCTGAATGCGTCCAACAATTTTAAATTGTTTCTTTCTATGTCCCACACTAATCTAGCCTCCAAGGAATCGTCATGTTTCACACGGCTCCTCTGGCCGCTCTGCTAAGACTGCAGGATCAGGCCCCCTGTGCTTGCAATGCTCATCACAATAGTGCAGAGCTGTACAGGATCCAGGCTTCTGAAACAGATGGCAGACAGTGAGGAGGGACGTGTGGGTTTGCTGGGGTTTTGAAAAGAGGTGCAATGCCTCATGGGATGCAGATGAAATTATGGAATGGAGAACACTGCATTATGGGATGTTGAAATCATGCTCTGAGTCAGTCCTCTGTGACTCATTTCAGCCCCAGGAGGCATTGCAAAACCTTCCCAAAACACCCTGTGCTAGATGATGGCATGTTGCACCATGGGATAACTACCCCTGGTGGACTGTTCTCTGCATCGATGCAAGCATTGCTAGTGAGGACATGCATTGCAGACATGAGGAGCGTAGTGTGGACAAGCAAAAAGTGATTTAATTACTGTGGTGGTTGTATGCCAATGTAAGTAACTTAGATCGACATAATTTTGTAGTGTAGACATAGCCTTTTCAAAGTTAAAAAGCAAAACCTACATATTTCCTTAGCACAGAATACAGACATTACAAGTGAGATTAATGCATGCAGCAATTTACAAGAATTTCATGGAGTCTAGACACTTAAGTACATTCTTCTAAGACTAATGCCTATTTGGAACAAAACTATTATACAGATGAGCTTTTTTGGTTTCCAGCTATGAGTTTGTCAGTTCTTAGCTAACGCCTGCGGCTTTGGCCAGAGCTGGCACTTGGTTTATCAGCATCATGCAGACTTGAGGAATTTATTATCATTATACATACATAACTCCTTACATAGTATCTATACATACATTTCACAATGATATGAATGACCAGTGGGAACCTGGCATTCATTTAAGACCTCATATTCTTTAGTGCACCAGATTTTATATACCAGGATATGTTTGTAACTCCCTTGCCAGTTGGCATCCAGGGGTTCTTGGGGTTACAGAATCTTTTATTACTGATGATAATTAAAGCTGTAAGAAAATTGTGGGTTGCGATTTTTGTTGCAGAAACTGCAACTTTTAGCACACAACTTTTTATAGTTGTCACAGTTTCAGTGGTATTGTGACTCTGTGTTCCAGGTTCACTCGAATTTGGCCCAGCTGCCTCATCAAAGGGATGCTCAGATCGCATTTGAATGTGTGGTGTTGCAGCCTGGCACATGGAGTCGCAACAGCACTCAGATTTGAACTGACTGTACCTAAACCACAACTGTACCAAATGGTGACTGCAACTTTTGAACAAAAAACCCCGCAAGTTGACTTTCAGTTCCTGGGTTGTTTTTGCATGGTTAACAGAATAAATGAGATGATATCTTTGATTGGACCAACTTCTGTTGGTGAGAGAAAAGCTTTCAAGCTACACAGAGCTCTTCTTCAGCTCTGTATAGCTCAGAAACTTGTCTCTTTCATTAACTAAAGTTGGTCCAATAAAAGATATTACCTTACCCATATTGTCTCTCTAATATCCTGGGACCGACATAGCTACAACTAACACTGCAAACAAGTTAGAATAAATATCATTGCACTTGTAAACTGAGCACACTTGGGAGATCTCAGGTAAGTTGAATTCCTGATTAAGCACAATCCTGACTAAGGGAAGTGCCTGTAGTGAGGGGAATATGGTTAAGAGATATTTCAAGTGCCATTATTTATCTAGTTCAACCAATTCCAGTGTAAGTACAGTGTTTGTCCCCCCTGTGAAGATACTAATATTTGAAATCAACTTTGAATTTCAGGGCAAGGATTGTGGCATAGAATTATATCAGTGTTTGGGAATCAGGATACCAGAATTCAAGTACTGCATTGACTTGCTGTGAGATTTTGAGCAACTCATTTTAACACTTTGTGCCTCAGTTCACTCATTTGTAAAATAGGGATAATACTTATGTATCTCACAGAAGTGTTGTAAGACTTTTTTATTTGTAAAATGCTCCGAGATCCTTGGATAGAAGCAGATTAAAATGTATTGGGGCCCTGGACTCAAGGAACAATTCGGCCCCCCACACCTCATTAAAAACACACAGTTACTGGTACTGGGGGAGCCAGAGGGGACATAGACCCCCACTTTTAAAAGTGGGAGGACCATGCCCACCCACTTTTTAACATGGGTATAGTTCAGGGGGCAGGAGGCCGTGTTGCTCTCCCCAAACTGCAAGCCTCAGGCAGGCATGGAGTGGCGCTGGCAGGGGCTGCCCTTCATGGTGGGGGAACTGGTAAAGTGATCAGCTCCCCTACCACAAAATGCAGGCCCTGCCAGCAGCACCAGCCTCTTCCCCCTGGGGGTCTGAGGTGGGCCTTAGCCTTAGGGGGAGAAGGTGGACTATGGGGTGGGGCCTCGTGCCCCCCACACTTCTACCAAGATTCCGGTGCTCCTGCTGGGAGCCCCCAAATTGGTCGAGGCCCCTGGGCATGGACCCCAGGGGCCCGTGCGTTAATTCACCACAGGATAGAAGCTGCTGCAGAACTTCAAAGTCACTATTATTAGCATTATAAGAAAGAAAATAACGTATTTTTAAAAGATTCATACTTTTGTGGAAATTAATTTACATAATTTTTAGGTTTCTTCACCAGTTGATCATAAAGAAGACGATTCAAGAAACAGCAGTGTAGAGGAAGACAAAGATGATGATAACGAGAAGCATGAAACCAAGAAAATGAGAACATCTCCACAGACTTCTGAGGGAGAAATTAACTGCATTTTCCAGCAGCAGATGCAGAGTGCTAATGAGCGCCCAGGTATGAGAATGACTAAGTTTACCTTGTTGGTCAGCATCGCCAACTACTAGTATGTAACTTGTGTAAAATTCTACTCTTGAATGTGTAGAGGATGCAAATGGCGAATTCTGTGTCTGTAAGAACAGAATGATGGAGTCAAAATTCACCCTATGGATATAAGAGCAGGATTTTGCTCTTAGTATTTCATGTTTGCATTTATGTGAATTAAGTTTCAGGATTTATAACTTGGAGGAGGAAAAAAAAAAGTCATGAATGAGAAGTTCCATAGCATTTGTCAGTTATCTCAGTTTTACCCACCTAGCAATGGAAAGTATAAAATATACATCTGAAAAAGAAATATTTTAAATAAAATGAAATATTACATTTTCTAATACTACTACTACATGGTACTTATAGGAGATCTTCAGATGGAAGGTGCTAAAGCACTTCACAGATATTAATGAAATAAAGCTTCCCAATACTTCTCACCCCCTAAAAGATGAGTAATCATGTATTGGTATTTTACAGTAGGGCAGAGATTCTCAAACTTTTTTTTCTTGGACCCACTTTGAAAATATTTCAATTTGTGATGACTCCCTCTCCCAAAGGTGATTTACCCCCCACCCCCAATGCCATACCATCCTTACCACCATGCACAGGGGCTAACAGCTCATGACTTCCCCATAATAACTTCGTGACTTCCCCATAATAACCTCGTGACCCCCTTAGGGGTCACAACCCCCAGTTTGAGAACCCCTGCAGTAAGGAGATGAAGGCACAGAAAGCTTAAACAACTTGTCACACCTGGTAGATTTCATGGTAGGGCAAAGAATAAAGCATATATCTTGATTCTCAGTCCTGTGTTTTAACTACAATGTCATAATGTACTGGAATGTGCCTAGACAATAATCTGTTGTGGAGTGTTTTAGAGATGCTATTTTTTGACTGACAGGGAAAAATGTACTTTGTTCTTTGATATTTAACATTTTAATCAAATGTTTTAAAGTTATTTGAAATCAATATTTTTGTGATGGTCTTTTTATGGCTTTTGTTTTTCAGAATATGTTTCTAGCTCAGTAGGTTCTGAAGATGAGTGTACAGAAACTCAGGCTTCTAAATTCAATAAAGCATCTGAATGGAAGCTAACTAATGTGAAAGAAGGTATTATTTTTCAGATTCATTGAGTTAACAAAGCAGTAAAACAGGTTCCCAGAAAGGGTGACAGAGGAGTGATGAAAGGGAAGAGAAGTGTGGGGTGATGATATTTCAAGAGAGGAATTAATGAGGTTACAGGAGGGATGTGGTTTTTGTATTTGTCCTTTTATTAAATAAAAGAAGAAGAAAGAAAAATAACTGTTCAAGCAGTGTGAAGGTCAAAAGTTTAAACTTGTGGGTTTGATTCTGTCTAGGTTTCTATACTATAGTGATAGGTGTGGTATCTGAATGCCTGATGCATCTTTCTTGGTTTTGTCAACCCAAGTCTGCAGAACCCAATGGTCTGGAGTGTGTCTAGAGCAGTGTTAGGGCAACATGTACTGCATCCATTCCACTGTGGCAGGAATTGTCTGTTGAAGCCCCAAAAAGTGGTTGGGATCTGTTCAGTAGTTCTACATGTCCTGGCCAGCCGTGAGAGGCACTCTTTTAGACATGGAGACCAAGCTGGATTTTAAAGCTGCTTTCCCCTGGCAGAATCACTAACCTCCTCCCTTGTGAATTTTCCCCTCCAACACAGCTGAACCCCAGGCTTGATGGGTGGGGTGATCCTGCAAAGGTGAATCTAGTTCCAAAATGTCAGAAAAGCAAAAAGTATTATATTAACACTCTTTTGCATCCCACATATATAATACTTCTCCTTACTGGGTTGTTAAGTCATGCATATGAATAGAATTGCTGCTTGTGATTCCATAGTTAAGGTTGCAAATGTTGTTCCAGATCACTGAGGCCAATAACTTTTTAGGAATTAAAAAAGGATCAATCATTTATATGGATAATGAGGCCATTCATAGCAAAACTATATCATTGACTTCTGTGGCTCTATGCTGGTTTACATCAACTGAGGCTATAGTCCAGAAATGTGAGGTAATTTGTAAGAGAGGCACTATGATCTAGTGAATATTAAACCTGGGAGTAGGGTTCTGTTTTGGCTCTATTACATGTTTCCCATGTAAATTTGGCAAGTCACTTCAGCTCTTTCTTCCTATCTTAGCTCTTCTAGTGAGTAGACTTGTACGTATTCCTGTAAACAAGGGGCCAATTTTAGAGAAGAATGTCTGCAGAAAAACTATTTTACTAGATCCTGAAGTTTCCTTTTGATTTTGAAAAGAACACTGGGCCTGTTCAGAGGTTGATCACAAATATATATATTTCTCTGTTGGTTTCATGGACAGAGAATCCTGTTTAATCTTGAAATAATGGTAATTTCTTAAGCATTTTATTGTTTCTGCACTTAATTGCTTCTTTCCAGTTCAAATGTCAAAATCTACCTGAGATTCCCATTGTTTGGTATTGTAACTTTTTGTTGAGCAGGTAGAGGAACATATTGAAACTTTAGATGCTTTACAGCATTTTAAAAATGGAGCTGTTTGAGTAATTTTGAGATAAAAAAGTATTTAATCAAAAAATTCAGGACACATTTTAGTTGTCAGTGAGATTTGCCTCTAAAAATCTGAAAGCATAAGAATTTTTTAAGTTTCCTCCTTATTATGGGATTGTGGTTACAACCTTTGCTATGGATAAACCACTGCTTCCCCAGAATAAATATTACACACCTAACAAACTAGAACTCTGGTTGTATATATCCAGAAACACAGGCATCTACCACTTCAGCTAAAGGAAGAGTTATGTTATCTTCTAGAAGGACCGTATATTTCTTTCCTGCTGTAACCAACCAATAGAAAGCAACATGTGCTAGTGAATGGTCCTATTCCTACTGAAGCTGTTTTGCCATATAATTGGCTTGTGATTTTTTTATTAAATACTTAAAGCTCACATCCTATTTTATATCTAATCTACAGCAAATTCTATCATTCTAGAAAATACCGAAGAGAAAAATGTAGATCCTCAGATTCGAGAAGCGATAAAGAGGATGAATAAATTGGACAAGATACTGGCAAAGAAACAATCTAGAGAAAGAGCAATTGTAAAACAAGGCAGAGAAGTGAGGACAAAACTCTGGAAAGAACTTCAGGTTAGAAATGTGTGATTTAAAAAAAAAATCAATAAAACATTATCTCAGAATACTGTCTTGTGGAAGAGAACAGACTTGTTTCATGAACACAATTTATTATGACACTGACATGAAAGGGAACAGAAAGAGCTGTACATACTTATAATCACCTTCTTATTAATTTCTTGGGTATTGGTTCTCAGATCTGATTTAATTACAACTGGAACCTCCTATCAAGCTCCCAATGCGCACACAAAGCATAGTGCAACCTGAACCAATACCTGGTGCTGTCTAAATTGTGTCTGGGAACCTGAGAGGAAGGAACTACAGACACTCATTCTAAGACAGTGATAAACACCCTTCTAGCATCTCAGAGGAAATTCACAAATGATGTTTATGTGTCTCTTGAGGTTTAGATATTGGTGTTTCAAGAAACACACATCAGTCTGTCAGCTGAAGCAAAAGACACTCTCTTTAGTTTGATCTGACCATGGGGCTCAAGGCCAATGCTTTTTGGAAAGACCGGTCAGAATTTCAGACATACTGCAATGTAAGAAACCCATGAGAATCTGTCATTACCGTTACACAATAGATTCCTGAGGTCCCCCACTCTTATCAGTCCTTTGGCAATATGCAGATTCCTATAAATCCTGTAAACTACTTTTCAGCTTCACGATTGGTAGGTTTCTTCCTCTTCTCACTGAAAGTATCTTGCATTCTCATTAGCTTGTCCAATGGAGTTTTAGAGTTTAGCATGCTCTTAGTGAAACCTTGGTTATACATTTTATCAACCATGGTAGTTCTGTGAACTAAACAGACCTCTGTCCCCAAGATCACCATAATTATCCTCATATAATAGGAGGTAGTATTGTAGTTCTTTTTGGACGAATCCAGACATCCAAAAGAAGTAAAGATGTATAAGTTAGATGTGAACAGAACCTATGGAAGAACAGAGGTGATTATAACAAAGGCATTTAAAGCCTCTGGTACAGCTTCTCTCATTACTGTGCACTCTGTGAAAAGAGCAGCGATTTTTGTTGGCAGAGAAATCACATGTCTTAGGAGGACATCTGTAACAGAATTGGCCAAAACTTGGGGGTTTTGGTTGGCTAAAAACATTGGATCTAAAGGTGGAGAGGCTTGAAATTACTTCAAGTCAAAGTTGCAGGAACTATCTAAAGCCTGAATCCCAAGGAAAAAAATTCACAGGCAAGAGTTGTAGACCCAAACTGGATGAGCAATCATCTCAGACAGAAGATTAAGAGAAAGCCTACAAGGAGTGGAAGATGAGAGGGATCAGCAAGGAAAGCTACCTCTTGGAGGTCAGAACATGTAGAGACAAAGTGAGAAATGCCAAAAGGCAAGTAGAATTGGAACTTGCAAAGGGAATTAAAACCAACAGTAAAAGGTTCTATAGCCATATAAACAGGAAGAAAACAAAGAAAGAAGAACTGGGACCGCTAAGCACTGAGGATGGGGTGGAGGTTAAGGATAATCTACGCATGGCCCAATATCTAAACAAATACTTTGCCTCAGTTTTTAATAAGGCTAATAAAGGGTTTAGGGATAGTGGCAGGGGGGCTAATTGGATTGAGAATATAGAGGTAGAAGTTACCACATCTGAGGTAGAAGCCAAACTTGAACAGCTTAATGAGACTAAATTGGGGGGCCCGGATAAACTCCATCCAAGGGTATTAAAGGAACTGGCACGTGAAATTGCAAGCCCATTAGTAAGGATTTTTAATAAATCTGTAAACTCAGGGGTTGTACCGTATGACTGGAGAATTGCTAACAAAATTCTTATTTTTAAGAAAGGGAAAAAAAGTGATCCAGGTAACTACAGGCCTGTCAGTTTGACCTCAGTTGTAAGCAAGGTGTTGTAAAAATATTTGAAAGAAAAAGTAGTTAAGGACATCAAGGTTAACGGTAATTTGGACAAAATACAACATGGTTTTACAAAAGGTAGATCGTGCCAGACCAAGCTGATCTCCTTTTTTGAGAAGATATCAGATTTTTTAGACAAAGGGAGTGCAGTGGATCTAATTTACCTAGATTTTAGTAAGCATTTGATACAGTTCCACATGGGGAATTATTAGTTAAATTGGAAAAGATGGGTATTAATGTGAAAATTGGAAGGTGGATAAGCAACTGGTTAAAGGGGAGAAACGGGTCATACTGAAAGGTGAACTGTCAGGCTGGAGGGAAGTTACTAGTGGTGTTCCTCAGGGATCAGTCTTGGAACCAATTTTTTTTAACCTTTTTATTACTGACCTTGGCACAAAAAGTGGAAGTGTGCTAATCAAGTTTGAGGATGACACAAAGTTGGGAGGTATTGCCAATACAGAGGAGGATTGGGATATCATATAGAAAGATCTGGATGACCTTGTAAACTGGAGTAATAGAAATACGATGAGATGTAATAGTGGAAAGTGAAAGGTCATGCATTTAGGGACTAATAACAAGAACTTTTGCTATAAGCTGGGGATGCATCAGTTGGAAGTAACAGAGGAAGAGAAGGATCTAGGCATATTGGTTGATCACAGGATGACTATGAGCCGCCAATGTGATGTAGCTGTGAAAAAAGCTAACATGGTCCTAAGATACATCAGGTAAGGTATTTCCAGAAGAGATAGGGAGATGTTAGTACCGTTATACAAGGTGTTGGTCAGACCTCATCTGGAATACTGTGCAGTTCTGGTCTCCCATGTTTAAGAAAGATGAATTCAAACTGGAACAGGTGCAGAGAAGGGCTACTAGGATGATCCGAGGAATGGAAAACTTGCCTTATGAGAGGAGACTCAAAGAGCTTGGCTTGTTTAGCTTAATCAAAAGAAGGTTGAGGGGAGATACGATTGCTCTCTATAAATACATCAGAGGGATAAATACTAGGGAGGGAGAGGAGTTATTTAAATTCAGCACCAATGTGGACACGAGCAAATGGATATAAACTGGCCATCAGGAAGTGTAGACTTGAAATTAGATGAAGGTTTCTAACCATCAGGGAAGTGAAGTTCTGGAACACACTTCCAAAGGGACCAGTGGGAGCAAGAAACCTAGTTGTCTTCAAGTTTGATAAGTTTATGGAGGGGATGGTATGACAGGACAGCCTAATTTGTCAATTGACTGATCTTTACTACTAGTGGTAAATATGCCCAATAGCCTGTGATGGGCCGTTAGATGGGGTGGGTTCTAAGTTTCTACAGATAATTCTTTCTGGGTGAGTCTTGCCCACATGCTCAGGGTTTAACTGATTGCCAGATTTGGGTTCGGGAAGGAATTTTCCCCCGTTGCAGATTAGCATAGGCCCTGGGGGGTTTTTTGCCTTCCTCTGCAGCATGGGGCATGTACGGGTCACTTGCTGGTGAATTCTCTGTACCTTGAAGTCTTTAAATCGTTATTTGAAAACTTCAGTAACTCTTAGATTAGGGGTCTATTATAGGAGTGGGTGGGTGAAGTTCTGTGGCCTGCGTTGTTCAGGAGGTCAGACTAGATGATCGTAATGGTCCTTTCTGATCTTATAGTCTATGAATCGGTATTTTACCATTTGCTTTTGGTGTGATTCAGAGCAAAAGCAGATTTTGCTGAAATTTCTCCCAAACAAAGACCTCCTAAAAATTTCTTTTCAGAAACACCAAAACACCATGTTCCTGAAAGGAAATATGTGACATTAACATTCTTAATTTCACCATAGCAGTGGCAAAACTGACAAGAATGTCAGTTTCACTCAGCTGTTGCCTAGGCTCTCCAGCACAAAGCAGGGGTGTCTAGCAGCCCCAAGAGTGTTGTCCTCCCAATCCCCAAACAACTGATTCTCAGTTTTTTTGCCCATCCAGTCCCAATCTCACCAAACTTCACGTCCTAATCTGTTTCCTGGTGTGTAACATGCTCAGTTGTTCTGTGGCAATGGCACCATGCATAGTTCAATCACATGTAGGAGCTGTGAGGGAATATAGGAGCTGTGAGGGAATATTTAGTGGAGATTTTAGCTACTAAACCATAAGAAGTCTCTGCTGAACACGTGTGCACTGAGATTTTTCAAAGACTTATATAACTTGGCGCAATTTTCATAGGAACAATACAAGGTACATTCCTGTCAAAAAGGCCACCCCTTGCAAAATTTTGAGTGCCTGCTCCAAGGTATGGGAACAGTAGAGCTTCTCACTAAAAAAGTCACCAGAATTTTTTGAACATTACAAAACATATTTTTTCCTAATCCCATTCTCAGAAATGGCCAAACTGATTTGACTGAAACTTTCCAAAAAATTCAAGTTGAGGTATGGGAAATTTCAGACCAAGCAGTTATATTTAGGCAAGGTTATGAGTAGGTGAAAATAGAGCCCAATATTGGGAAGTGTCTGGTAATGTTAAAAATAGGCAGTGCTACCAACTCTGTCTATAATATGTATAAAATTAGGTTCAGAATGGTAAATCAGTATATGCAAGGTAGATCATATTGCACATCTACCAGGATTCAAATTTATGTATGTATAAGCCTATATAGTTCCCATAATCCATATCTAGATGATATACAGTAATCTTAAGAGCATACAGAGCTTAAATCTGTGCTATCAAACACTCACTGGGTCTAAAACATTCAAATAACAGTAAGAAAATAATGTTCACCTAAAAGCTTGATTGATAAGAAAAGGCTTTTAGAGTGTGATCTGAAGTTTGCTAGACTTCGGGTTCTGATAGATCATCAGGAAAAGTATTTTAATGTAATTCCATCTCATCATATATTTGCTGCTTTCTTACATGTTCATACTTTCCCTCTTTTAAATAGTCTGTAACCTCACTAAGTGCTTCAGGAACTCAAGAGGAAATAGAAAATACAAACAAATTTTTAGCTTTAACTTCCTCATTGCAGGAGACAGTTGGTAAGTAAAGTAAAACAGGTAAATTATAAATATCTCATAAGATTATTTTATATGTTGACTATAACTGCATTTCTGTAAGTTCTAAGATATCATTACTATTAAAATAGAATAAAATGATTTCCATACCAAGTGCTATTTTAAACTTTTATTGATAAAATAGTCCTTGCATATAAAAACTTGTAAAGACAATTTTTCTAAACCTCAAACAGAATAAAAAGTATTTTTGCTGCTGTACATGCCTTCACAAGGTAGTGTTGCTTTACAGATCTTTGTTTGCAATAATTCTACATTACTTCAAAAGACAGGGCAATCTTGAAGGGAAGTAAGTAGAAGCAAGGTAGGTGAAATGTGAATCACTTATGTCTGTGATAGATGTTAGAAAAAAAACTAAGATGCTTTATAGACTGAGTTGGCAAACTGCAGTTTATCGTAACTAGTACAGAACCCTGTATGTGTATTCAGAATCTAACTATTGGCACCTTTATCTTCATTTCTACCCCTCACATTTACATTTTGACCTCTGACCCCCTAACCATTCAACCTATCTGGAAATTCATCAACAAAGCTAAACATTTTTAAAGGCCCTATCCAGCAGAGCAGATATATGATCTCCTGCAGTGTGAGGCTGTGACCATAACTATCACATTGAAAGAGAAGGTTGGCCCATCACATGCTCTGAGTGCTGCTGCTTCTGCTTCTCAGAAGGAATGACTTTTAAGTACTGTAGAAAGAAATCTGGAAAATAAGTATGGAAACCAAGAATGTTTAACCCACAACCTGTAACTGAAGCTGAAGTTAGTCCTGCTTTGAGCAGGGGGTTGGACTAGATGACCTCCTGAGGTCCCTTCCAACTCTAATATTCTATGATTCAATGATTCTAACACATTGGACTACTCCTCAACATTTCCAATGGAACTGGAATTCCAGTGCATTAGGGCTGCTATCCTACAGCAATCTAAATAAACCTCTGGTTACAACAATAAAAAGATTCAGAGTTTCAAAAATATACCTTAATATATTTTAATATCCTTGGTTATTAATGCAAGGATCACATAGTTTTTTGAAATCACACACAGCATTCTGTGGGGTAGTTGACTCTACAGTATTGTTACAAAGGATAATTTCACAATGACTCTTTTGCATTTAAAATGTAGCAAACACAGCTGCTTTGGTCTTGTCACCTTTGTTTTTGACTGTGCTTTGCCTTGGCAATTACCTTGGCAATGCTTACACTGCTCTCAAATCTAATAATTGTTTTGTCCAGCTCTTAAACACAGACTTCCTTTTTGGCTGGGGAAGGATTTCTTGGAGTACACATTTTTGACCTCTGTAATCTAAAAAAACATTTCAACCCCTTAAATAAAAGAATTAGCAAAAGTTGTCTTTTGGTAGCCCATTGCACTGTTAGACTCTTGATTCTTAGCACCCCATACATCCCAAACTTAAAAATATTGTATTACTGGCTGTTACAAAATTTAATGAGAGAATCTTTACTAGGAATAATCTTGGATCTATCAGAATGTTTCTTTCTATAGTTGCCTGCTGACCATTTACATTAGACCTGTTGTGATTTTGTGTAGTTTTATAACTGAATTATACCATTCTGTGCTGGACTTTTTGAAAATGGTGAAGAAGTATACACAGGAGAGGAGGATTTTTACATCAATAACTGCATCACATTTATTTAGTTAAGGGACAAAAACCACAAGATTTACATCAGCTTTGCAGCAATTTAAAACTGTCCGGTAGGTGTCAGCATCTAATAAAAAGAATATGCTTTACTAGGTTTCTTAAACTTTAAAATATGGAGAGAAAATTTGGTTCCGAGGTTATGTTTAACAAACTCCACATTGCACTTCCTTTTTCTTTTCACTACTGTATAAGTCACGTGGATTTTGGTGCATGGCAAAAGGAGAGCTGTGCATAATTTAGATTTTTTCCAAGATCCTCCTTGCCTCAGGGTTTTAGCATTCATCAGGTCCATTTTGTATGATTGGCAGCAGAGAACTTGCCTGGGTTGAAAATAAAGAACTGAACGCAATTAATTTTGTCTTTTAGTGCTTGAATATTTAGCTTTTATTTTATTTGATGACAACAAACGATGCAAAGAGACTATTTTGAAAATAGCCATTAGTGTGACTGTGATATCAAATGCCTGCTACATCTACAAAATCACTTCTATCCAGCCACTTGTGTCTCAATTCTGTGGCAGCCTGACTTATGGCAGAAATTAGACTGCAGCTGTAAGACTCGCATTCATTTTTTACTAAATGACAACCATCATCATGCTTTTAGTTGAGAAGGATAGTATTAATTATTACAGGCTGTTTGTCGTTTAGTTGTTATTAGTTATGTCTCTCAAATGTATGTAGGTCCTTACTGTATGTGCTCTTTAAGTGTGCACGGATTGCAGAGGAGCCAGTGACTGGTTTCTTTTTAAGCGCCTTAACATGCACTTCTTGGCTAATTCTTGCCAGGAGCATGACTAAGGCCTGATCTACACTAGAGACTTTTGTTAACCAAATCAGCTTTTTGCGCCAAAACAGTGGTGGTGTACACATTGCAATCCCATCCCCCCACCAACCCAACTCCCCTGATTTTGTGACAAAATAAAACCACCTTGACGAGAGTCATAGAGCTTTTTGCACAAAACTTTTAGTGACAGTGTAGACACCACGCTTGGTTATGTCGCAGTAAATGGCCTCCAGGAAGTGTCCCACAATACCTATCCTGATGGATCTGGCCATCAGTTTGAACTCCACTCCCCTGCAGCCATCCGCCCTCCCCGCTTTAAAGTCCTATGAATTTTTGAAATTCCACTTCCTGCTGGTTGACATGGAGAGCTCATGAATCTTCCCAGCTGACCATGGCAGCTCCACAAACCAAATGTTCTCCCATTTGAAGAACACCAGAGCTTCTGGATCTGATTGGCATTTGTGGAGAGGAGGCTGTGCAGTCCCAGCTCTGCTCCAACTGAAGGAACTTTGATACGTATGGTCAAATTTCTTGTTTAATGGCGGAGAAGGGCTATGAATGGGACACACTGCAGTGCCATGCAAAAATCAAGGAGCTGTGGCAGGGGTACCAAAAGGCTCTGGAGTCAAACAATCACTTTGGTGCAGAGCCAAAGACCTGCCATTTCTGTAAGGAGCTGGAAGCCATCCTCGGCGGTGACCCCACTTCCATCACCAAGAAACCCCTGGATATCTCCGAGGGCCTGGAGGCATCGGACACCAGAGTCAACCTGATGAAGAAGTCGTGGGTGAAGAGGTTGAGTTGGAGGATGATGTGGAGCAGGGACTAGGTTGTTTGCTGACATGGGAAGCCAGGACCTCTTCTCTACTCAGAGGGTTCGAGCCAGACCCAGCCCCTCAAGCTGTGATGTGCAGGATAGGGGAGCTCTGGTAAGTGATATTTTTGAGATGCTGCTGTTCAGTTACATGAGTTACAGCTGTTCTTTGCTTTGTTGCATTATGCAGCTGGTTGAAGGGATAGAAATGCATAAGAGTAGCTGTGTTTGCATGCGCTTCCCATTCCCTTGTTGTTCAGCTAGCCAGTACGGGGAAAAGTGTGTTAATGCACACCGAGATTTCATGGGAATCCTCCAGAGAGATATTTTAGAAACTTTCCGGTAGGTACTTGCTAATCCTCTGCTGGAGATTCCTCAGCAGAACTGCTTTGTTTCTTTCCCTGTTGTAGGAAAATTTCCCATGCCAATCGGCAGTCACTTGTGCAGGGACCAAAGCAGCACATAGGTGAGCAGCATAAGGAACTGGTTGGAAGCTGCTCGCATGGAGGAGATGCACCCTAGCATCCCCACTTACTCTCAGGAGTGAGATATCAGTTTCTATGGCCCCCACATGTGGAAAATGGTGGCACAATTTGAAATTTTGTCCCTATCTACTTGCATCAATACCCCCAACAACACCCAGAACCTTTTCCCCAGTTTGAGTGCCCTCTCCCTCTGGGCACAACTCTCTATGTCCTGGTTGATCGTTGAGCTGTGTGCTTGCAGGGGACAGTGAAAAAGAGGTGTATTTTACAGTAACGCATCAATGCTGTTATTGCACTCCCAATAATGCTTTTGTTTATTGTGCTTCTACAGATGTGCCCATCAGGGGAAACCCCTAAAAACCTGCCGAGTGCCTGCAGCTGATAACAAATGCGACCATGGAGAAGCAAAGCGAAATTGTTCCCAGAACTCCTCCAGCCCTCTGATGGGGGCAAAAATGAAAATAGGGCATGGAGACACACTGTGTCCGAAAACCAGAAAACTGATATGCAGGAAAGAAGGGAAAACCAGGAATGAGTGATAGGATGTCATGAGTGCATGATACAAGCCATGGAGGAGCAAACAGAACTGCTAAAGTTACTCATAACGCTGCAGATTGAATTCATTCATGCTCGACCCCCTTGCAGCCAATACAGAACTGCTTTCCAATCCCTTCCCAAATTCCACCCTCACATTCCTACCAAACATCTCGGTACTCGGTTCACGCCCCCCCCTTCAAACAGTTTGCAGAACTATAGCTGGACTTACACCCAGCTGTCATAGCTCACACTGCCCCTCACTGCTTTCTCCCCTCCAGCCTAGCTTTTTGTGTGTGTTGGGAATAATTGTTATTTAACAAAGACATACTCTGTGAAGGATAAGCAATCTTTATTTGTCTTTTGCACATGATGGTTGCACCTCACATTAAGACAGTGCAAGCTGGTTAGCAGTCATAGCATGGTACAGTGCTGTTTACAAAAACACCTTATTGGTGCTGATTATCAAAATAGCTCCTCCAGGCCGCCCTGATTCAAAAGGCCTTCTGTTGTGCCCCTCTAATAGTCCTGACATCTGGTTGTTCATAGTCAGCTGCGAGGCAATTCGTCTCTGTGCTCCACCCAGAGGGAAACTTTTTACCCTTAGCTTCACAAATATTATGGAGCACAACGCAGACGGCTATAGCCATGGGAATATTTTCCTCATTTAGGTCTAACCTGCCATAAAGGCATTACCAGCAAGCTTTTAATCTGCTAAACACACATTCAATGGTCATTCGGCACCTGCTCAGCCTGTTATTGAAGTGCTCCTTGCTGCTATCCAGGTTGCCCGTGTAAGTCTTTATGAGCCATGGCAGTAAGGGATAGCCTGGGTTTCCCAGAATCACTCTGGGCATTTTAACATCCCCCATTGGAATATTTTGGTCTGGAAAGAAAGTCCCTGCTTGCAGCTTTCTGTACAGGCCAATTTTCCTGAATATGCGTGCATCATGCACTTTCCCTGACCAATCCATGTTGATGTCTGTGAAATGCCCATAGTTATCCACAAGTACCTGCAGTACCATAGAGAAGTACCCCTTTCTATTTATGTACTCTGTCACAAAATGGTCCGGGTCCAAAATTGGGATATGTGTGCCATCTATCACCTTGCCACATTTAGAGAATCGCATTGCTGCGAAGCAATCCACCATTTCATGCGCATTTCCAAGATTCACGGTCCTTTGTAGCAGAAAGCAATTAATGACTTTTCTCACTTGTGATGACACAGCTTTAACAGTGGACTTCCTGACTCCAACTGATTAGTGACCAACTGGTAGCAGTCTGGAGTTGCCAGTTTCCACACGGCGATTGCCATGTGCTTCTCCACTGAGAAGGCAGCTCTCATTCTGGTGTCCTTGTGCTGCAGGGCAGGGGCAAGCTCCGCACTGAGTTCTATGAATGTGGCTCTGTGCAATCAAAAGTTCTGTAGCCACTGCTCCTCATCCCAGTCCTGCATAACGATGCGATCCCTCCACTCAGTGATTGTTTCACGCACCCAAAAGTGGTGGTGCACTGCATGCAGATGCTCCGTGAATGCAAACAGTAATCCAGCATTGTTTGACTGCATGACACACAGAAGGTCAGGTGCCTTGGATTCCAGTTCCAATTGGGAGCTGATGATATATTGCATGACAAGCCACGATGTGTTCAGAACACTGACAACAACAGTGGAGAGCAGAGCAGGATCCATCCTTTCAAATAGAGATGGCGGGTGTGCAGGAAAATGGGGCTGTTGAAAAATGCCATGTAACACAGTCAGAAACCCATAGGATGATAAGACAGAAATCACTGCATCATGAGATGTTGAGCCCGCAGTCATGATACACTGTGATCCTCTCTGCCTTCCCATGACTTTTAGTGGCACAAAGTGGTGAGTTGCACCGTGGGATAGCTGTCCACAGTGCACTGCTCTCACTCTCATTGCTAGAGCGCCAACTGTGGATGCGCTTCAGCAACACAATAAGTGCTGTGTGGACAGACATAAGTGTTGTAATTACTGTACTTTTTGATCATCGCTGTTACTTGTGTCAACAACACTCTGTAGTGTAGACAAGGCCTAACACTTGGAGTACTTCAAGCAGCTCTTGAACACTGGGATTTTTGGCACCCATTTCTTCCAAATCACACTGCTGACTGGATTTCTATCAACTTGGCACAGTAAGACACCTGCTGTGAAAATTCACTGGGAAGTTAACTCTCAGTTGAACCTCCTAAATGGCTCCTCAACTGGCTATTCATGTCTACTGAAGCTTTTGAATATTTTGGCTTTAGACCCTATTCCTTACATACAATTATGAGCCCTATATAAACCTGCAAATGCAGCAGCAGGAAAAAAAAATGTAATCCCATTTACTCAAAACCTGTACCAGACTTCATAGATACATCAGAAGTGGTATAATACATTTTCATATTTTTCTCCAGTTTTACTTGCCCTTGTTCATAATTATTCCCTTACTCACATATTGACTCCCATACTCATCTCCTTCCCCCCATAACCTCTCTTCCCCTCTTTTACTTCCTTTATTCTATCTGTTGTAAAATGTTTTATTGTATTGTAACTACTTAAAGAAAACCAATAATAAACTTCTATGACTCTTGCATATCATACTTGGAGAAATGTATGTAAATCATATTATGTCATAAAAATCTGCTTTAAATAAATATTCAATAATTATTCAATACAATTCTAATTAACAGATCCTTCCCATTCTGAAGAAGATGAAATATTTATTTCAGTATTTCACACACAGATTAATTCAGAAGATTATGACTGCAATGAAAAGCAAGCTGTACACGGTAAGCCCTTATTCCAGTCCTATAATTACATAATCAGTTTTGTATTCTGGGTCTGAATGAGTAAAATGTAAGGTAAGGCTGTAAAGGAAGTATTGTGTGTCATACAGATGTTGGAAAACATAACATTCCCATGATATATGTAATATAAATAAGTACATATAAATATAAATACAAACTTACATCCCTGATTGAAAATGTAGGAGTTTATCAACAATGTGGTTCTTTTTGGAAATAGTATAAAATTTATCTCTGCTATTAATCTAATACTGTTAATCATAGGATCATAGAAATGTGCAGCTGAAAGGGACCTTGAGAAGTTTCATATCCAGCCCCCTGCACTGAGGTATGACCAGTTGAAATCTAGACCATCTGTGATAGGAGTTTGTCTAATCTGTTCGTCAAACTTCTGATGATGGTGATTTCACAAGCCCCTTTGGAAGCCTATTCCAGAGTTTTAATATCTAACATAAATCTCCCTGCCTGTAGATTAAGACCAGCAGACATAGAGAACAATTGATCATCATCCTCTTTATACAGTCCTTAACATATCTGAAGACTTTTATCAGGTCCCCTCTCAATCTTGTTTTCTTATGAGTGAATATACCAGATTTTTTTTAAAAAAACCTTTCTTCATAGATCAGACTTTCTAAACCTTTTCTCATTTTTGTTGCTCTCTTTTGGTCTCTCTCCAGTTTGTCCACATTTTCCTAAAATCTGGTGCCCAAAATACTCCAGCTGAGGCCTCACCAGTGTGGAATAGAGCAGGACAATTACCTCCTGTGTCTTACATATGACACTCCTGTTAAAACACCCCATAATATTAACCTTTTTTGCAATTGCATCATGTTATTGATTCATACTCAATTTGTGATGCACTATAATCTCCAGATACCTTTCGGCAGTACTACTATCTAGCCAGTTATTTCCATTTTGTAATTGTGCATTTGATTTTTCCTTCCTAAGGGAAGTACTTTGCACTTGTCTTTATTAAATTTCATCCTGTTGTATTCAAACCAATTCTCCAGTTTTTCAAGGTAGTTTTGAATTCTAATACAGTCCTCCAAAGTGCTTGCAACCCCTCCCAGCTTGGGGTCATCTGCAAATTTTGTAAGCATATTTTCCACTCCCTTATCCAAGTCATTAATGAAAATATTGAATAGGACTGAATCCAGAACTGACCACAGTGGAATCCAGCTATATACTATATGCCACCTAGTTTGACAGTGGATCATTGATAACTACACTTTTCAGTATGGTCTTTCAACTAGTTTTGCACCCACTTTACAGTAATTTCATCTAGACCATATTTCTCTAGTTTGCTTATGAGAATGTCACATGGGACTGTGTCAAAAGCCTTACTGAAATCGAGATATATCACCTCTACTGCTTCCCCCCATTCACTTGCCAGTAAACCTGTCAAAGAGGGAAATTAGGTTGGTTTGGCATATTATGTTCTTGACCAGTCCATGGTAGCTATTCCTTACAACCCTGTTACCTTTTAGGTGCTTACCAATTCATTGTTTAATAATTTGTTCTAGTATCTTTCAACGTATCAAAGTTAGGCTGATTGGTCTCTTTGTTCTTCTTTTGAAAGATAGGTACTATGTTTGTCCCTCTCCAGTCCTCTGGCATCTTACCTGTCCTCCATGAGTTCTCAAAGAGAATTGCTAATAGTTCCAAGATTGCTTCAGTTAGTTCCTTAAGTACCCTAGGATGAATTTCATCAGGCCCTGCCAATCTGAATACATCTAACTTATCTAAATATTCTTTGACCTGTTCTTTCCCTGTTTTCGTTTGTGTTCCTTTTCCCTTGTTGTTAATATTAATTGTGATGAGTTTCTGGTCACCATTAACCTTTTTAGTGAAGACTGAAGCAAAATAGGCATTAAACACCTCAGCCTTCTTGATGTCATCAGTTATTAGCTCTTCTTCTCCACTAAGTAGAGGAGCTACACTTTCCTTTGTCTTTCTCTTGCTTCAGTGTATTTAAAGAACCTGTTCTTATTGTGTTTTATGTCCCTTGCTAGATGTAAGTCATATTGTGCCTTAGCCTTTTTGACTTTATCCCTACATGCTTGTGCTATTCCTTTGTATTCATCCTTAGCCATGTGTCCATGTTTCCACTTTTTGTAGGATTCCTTGTAGATTTTTAGGTAATTAAAGTGCTCCTGACTGAGCCATATGCTTAATATGCAGCAACATCATCCCTTATATGTGCAATTATTAGACACCTATGCTCAAAAAAACATCTCTTAAATCTGACAATCAATACAAAGTGTAGTATTATCCAATCCAATTATCTAATGTCCCTATTTTGGGGAAGGTTTCTCTGGCCCTATTTGGCATCTTCAGACGTCCTTAATTTCCTGCAGTTTAGTGGGTTTTTTGTGTTGTTTTTTGTTTTTGTATTAAACTGATTATGGTACAGACTGCACTTGTCTTGATGTTTGAGGATCTCCTGACAAAGATCAGACATCAATGCTAGTTCTTTTAGATCTGTCTGTTGTTTTGATTCTATTGCTTATGAAGTACTTTTGTGGCAGATATCGGCCCAGATAGATTGAGCTGTGCTTCCGGGCCTCTATTCTTCCCTCTCTGTGAGATTCTAGTGGGTGGTATTGGGCAGTTGCTCATTTTCTTAAAGGGTTATTTTCAGCATGTATCTGTAACCACTAGGACAGTAGTGAAATGTTTTAAGTTGCCATTGCCGTTAGTATGCCCATGATGCTCAGCTCTACTTGATTATTATGTGATTCAAAGAAATCTGGTTTCTTGGTGACTGGCCAACATAGGGGGTTGGATGAGAGGGACTTGGTTAGAGATCACCCACAACAGTGGAGATGGGGTGTGTGTGTGTGTGTGGGTCGGGGGGAGGGGGGGTAGAGTCTAAGGAGGAGGTGATATTTGCTGCTTCTACTGAGGCTTCTTGTTATTGTGGATCGGTTAGTAATCTTAGTCTGTTGCATTCTTGGCTGCTCCTGGGTTTCCCGTTAGCAACAGTTGACAAGATAGGCCCTGAGCCAACAAAGCTAAGAAGGCTGTGCTTGACTATAAGTACTTGATTACTCCTGCTAACTTCAGTAGGACTACTTACGTGCTTAATTTTATATTTAATCCAGTTACATGCTCTGCTGGATTGAGGCCATAGTCTCTTTCCTCTGCTCCAGACATCAGGTTGCAGTCTTTCCTCAATGCATTTCTTGCCACAATTATCCATGTCTCTGTCACTTCTGCATTAGATGTTCTATGTGGACCTACCTTTGAAGGCCATTCAGACTTTGGCTAGCACAGAATGCAGCTGGCCCTTTCTTAGGCAATGCTTCTTATATGGCAGTTAGTACACCTGTGCTTGTAGACTGCACTGGTTTCAGGGTGAAATGCACAGTGTTCATTTTTATCTGTAAAATCCTGTATACTCTGGGTCCTGGCTAGCTTCAAGGTAATGTCTCTTCTATGCTCAGTAATAGCAATTAAGATAATTTGGGATGCTTTACATAATAGGCCCTAGATTTGAACCCTGGAGGGCTGGAGGCAGTTTTTTCTTTGAGGCCCTCCACTTAGGAATTCATCTCCTTCATTGGTATTTGCAAAGCCAGAGTTCGTTTGACCTTAAAGAACATTGCACATACTCTGTATAGACTAAGACTTCTATGCAAAGGAGTAGATAGAACTTCTTACATGATCAACGGAGCTTTCTTTTAGTTGCCTTTTTGGTTAGATTGTGTATTGTTTAATTTGTGGTACTTTTAAATGTAGTGTATGTGCTCCTAGAGGCTGTGATATCATTAGATTTATAAAAAGATCAGCTAAGTAAGTACATTCTAGTTTTATAGCTAAATAATCCCCAAACTTGTGTCTAACTCCAGAATCAAAGAAAATCAGGATATGTCTACACTGCTGCAGCAGCAGGCATCGATGCAGTGGCATTGATGAGCAGGTCTGTGTAGACCTGCTCAGTTGATGGGAGAGCACTCTCCTGTCGACTGAATTAATCCAGCTCCCCAAAAGGTAGAAGGCATCTCCTGGGAGAGTGTCTCCTGTCAACATAGTGTCGTGAAGATGCCGTGCTGCACAGATATAAGTGTGTGTTGACATGAGATATGCTAGTTACGTAATGTAACTAGCGTATCTCACGTTGACCCAGTGTGGCAGTGAAGACCAGGCCTGTTATATATGCAGGAGAACAAGATCAATTTGTGAGATTTATAGGGCATTAAATGTGATTGCTTAGCTTTATTATTTATAAATCTTTGGAATCTGGATCATTCCTCTAGTCATGAAAGAATTACCACTTTAAAATTATTAGAAGTCTCTGAATAGCACAGACCATATACTGTCTTTTCATGTGGTATTTAGAGAAACATTTCAGAAAACATTAAATCTGAAAATAACTTGGGGGTGAATTAAATGTTCAGTGTCTTACTTTCTAAACAATCTGTTCTAAAATTTAAATTTAATTATCACAAATAACATATTTAGTATTGTTACTTAGAAACCAAGTTTGTTTCATAACTTGCACAGATTTAAGATGAGTTTTAAAACAAAAATTGTTACAAAAAGGGTCGGTAGAACATCAAAGACCTCATCTGTTCTTCAGCTGTTTCATTTAAGAAATACGCTTGAAATATCTTTGCCAGAGCATGATGTTGTGAATGCCAAGACTATAATAGGGTTCAAAAAAGAACTAGATATGTTCAGGGAGGATAGGTCCATCAATGGCTATTAACCAGCATAGGCAGGGATGCCAAACCATGCTGTGAAGATCTAGTCTGTTTGCCAGAAGCTGGGAATGGGTGACAGAGGATGAATCACTTCATGATTACCTGTTCTGTCCATTCCCTTGAAACACCTGGCATTTCCCACTGTTGGAAGACAGGATACTGGGCTAGATGCACCATTGGTCTGACCCAGTAAGGCCATTCTTTTGTTCTTAGTTGCATGCTTTCCCAAAAAATCACCACCTCGTTTATCTAGTACTGGTGATATATATAGTTCATGCAATAGGAGAGTTAAAAAGAATGGCTTTAAAATCATGGGAAATGTTTCTAACATTTTTTAGGTCAGATCTCTATAAAAGAACATTTTGGCCTTCAATAAACTGTAATCTTACATAAGAAATAACTTTGCTACATGGGCAAGTGGGCATCCCTAAAAATTTGCATTTGCCACATTTAACTGTTGAAATGGTTATGACAATGGTTCTTTGTTAAATATGTTCCAATACTATAAATATAATAAATAGTGAAAATAGTAATTATTGATTTTGTCTAGTGAAGAGATAATTACATTTTTGCAACTATTTTCTCAACTACAGACCATCTAAATGAAACAGAAATAAGTGACTCACTGAATAAAACAGGAAAAACACACCAAAAAAGTGACACCAGAAGTAAAAACACTCAGGATTTTATTAAGAAGAACATTGAGGTATGTGTTAAGGCCTAAAATTACTCAGAATTAGTGAGTTACACTAAATGCATTGTCGCCGCCCCCCCCCCCCCCCCAAAATGTGACAGTGTACACACACTTCTACAAACAGGTTGGTTTCTTGATCAAGCCATCCCATTACTAATTCTGTGAGAGTTAATCAGGATTAAATGAACAACACTGAACTACAAAAATGTGCTGCTTATTGCAAAGTGCTGCTAAATTGAGGATTCGTCCTTCACTGATTGCCCAAATTTGCAAATTAGGGTTGGTATTAGATTTGCTTTTAGATGATTATATAACAATCAGAAGGACTATATTTTCCCATCTGTGTCTGACCACAGCCTATACATTTTGTAGACAAGTACTTCTTTATAACCTTTTTCTAAAAAAAGAAAAAAAAAGGAAATTTAGTGTTCTTTAAAGGTAATAATGGGTGGACACTGAATGGCTTGAAATTCTCTATCTACAGAACAGTTATAGCAAAGGCCATGGTACTGCAATGTGTCCTATACCATTCAGCCAGTATTTCTGAACCCTGATGGAGAGGGACAATTATTGCCATAAGAGGGAAGTTCATTTTCCATACATCATTTAATTCTAGACCCATCTGCTAATGTTCTCTGCAACAAACTTGCCAAGTGTGGTAGAGGTATATTGAAGTGGGCACATCTCTGTGCCTTGAATGGGAATAAGAATACTAATTTACTTCATATAGGCCACCAGATTTGTCAGTGTTTGTGATCAGCTAGGTTTTGCATTTTAACTAGTAGCACAAAAATGAAAACTTCTGTTTTCCCATGTCAGTCTGGTGAGCAAACTCAGTTTTATAGTTTCATTTTTAATGCTTTCTCTCCATAAATACTTAAGTTGGCAAAGGATTCAGGGAGCCAAGTGATTATGCTTGAGGAAGAGAAGAAAAGATTGGTTGAACTGTTGAAAGATATAGAAGATAATGGCAGTGAACTTCAAGGCATTGAGGTATGATGATTTTAATTTGCTCTGATTCATGACTGGACTTTTATGGATGCTTATGATCTGAAAAGGGGGGTAAACAGTGAGGTGGCAAAGTTTCAGATGATATAAAATTACTCAAGTTAGTTAAGTCCAAAGCAGACTGTGAAGAGTTATGAAAAGGTCTCACAAAACTTAGTGAAAGGCAACAAAATGGCAGATGAAATTCAGTGTTGGTAAGTGTAAAGTAATATATATTGGAAAACATAATCCTACCTATACATATAAGGTGATAGGGTTTATATTAACTTTTGCCACTCAGGAAAGAGATCTTGGAATCATTGTGGATAGTTCTCTGAAAACATCTGCTCAATGTGCAGCGGCAGTGAAAAAAACCTATCAGTGTTTGGAACCATTAGGAAAGGGATAGATAATAAGATAGAAAATATAATACCACTATAAAAATCCATGGTATGCCCACACCTTAACTACTCTGTCTAGTTCTGGTTGCCCTATCTCAAGAAAGATGTATTAGAATTGGAAAAAGTACAGATAAGGGCAACAAAAATGATTATGGGTATGAAATGGCTTCCATACAGGAAGAAATTAAAAAGACTGTTCATCTTAGAAACGAGAAAACTGAGGGGAGATATGATTGAGCTCTATAAAATCATGAATTATGTGGAGAAAGTGAATAGGGATGTCTTATTTACCCCTTCACATAACACAAGAACCCAGGGGTCACCCATTGAAATTAATAAGCAGCAGGTTTAAAACATAAGGAAGTACTTCTTCACACAATGCAGTCAGCCTGTGGAAATCATTGCCAGATGGTCAGGGATGCAACCCTGTGCTCTGGGTGTCCCTAAATCTCTGACTGCCAGAAGCTGGGACTGGATCACTCGATGAAGTGCCCTGTTCTGGTCATTCTCTTTGAAGCATCTGGCACTGGCCAGTGTTGGAAGATCGGACGTTGGGCTAGATCAGTGGTTCTCAACCTATTTACTATTGTGGGCCGATTATGCAACTCTCTGTGTTATGTGGGCCACATCCAAACAATATATACTATCTGTATGGCCCTGAGGATGTCACATGGGCTGCAGCTGTGTGCTGATTGGGCCGCAAGCAGTCTGCGGGTTGAGAACCACTGGACTAGATGGACCATTGGTCTACCCAGTATGGCCATTCTTAGAACATATCAAACTATAAATCTGTATCTTTCGTTTTAGGTCTTACTGCAGATTTAAGGTAGTGGGTTGAAGTGAAAAAGTGTGATTTATACTATTTACTCTGTTCAGCTTCTGTAATCTTTTGAAATGTAAAGTTTCAAAGTTGATATTTGACTGGGAAATAAATGAACAGTGTTTTTCATCTCTTAATAGTATCAGATTCTACTACTTTTAAAAGCGTTAGATGAGTACTATAAATTATTATGCCATCTTTTTTGCTGGTAACATATTACCCTCATCTTCCCTAAAGTTGACTATGACTGCATTATATGCACATTCTGTTATGTTCATTGCGCACCAACCATTATGGATAAGGAAGACAGCAATGTTATATCCATTCATGATGCAATCACCATAGAAGTTATAAGCCTGTACTGTACTAACATCATCAGTTGAATGGGAGTGAGATTGAGACTAAACAGTACCCAGTGGCACAACAGTGTTGATGTTCGTAAACCAGAAACATTCTAATAGTCTTTTACTGTGTTGTACCATCAAAATTTTGTAATGCCATATATTTCTAATAGAGAGTATAATGTTGTTGTGACATACCAGGGCACAATCCAGACTAATGGGGGGGCTGTGTCACCCTTGTCCTGCAACCTTGGGTGCCTTACAATGCCTTGCTGTAGTACCTCCCATGTGTGCTGCTCACAAACTACCTGCTGGAATGCAAGCCATACCCTGAGTGTCTGTGTGTAACTTCAGCCTGCCATATACACCCTGAGTCCCAACAGCCTTGGTTATACTGCAGGGTGACCCCAACACCCTCCCAGTCTGGGATCTTCCCCAGAAATATGTGTCATATACCGCCCAGTCCTCTCCTGGACACTACAGATGTATGAAGGCCATTATTCCTTTAAGGGAATAATATGCCATCTTATTATTTTAAATGAGTACCCAGACTCTCCAACTTAACACATTTAGTTAGATAAAACAGAGAAGCAAGTTTATTAACTACAAAGAGATTGAGAGTAATGAGGCATAAAAGTCAGAAATGGGTACAAGAAAAATAAATAAAAATATTAAAAACTACTACTTAATACTAAATACTAAAACTATCTTAGTTACAAAGATAACATTCTCACCACATGATCCAGCAGTTTACTGACCAAACTCTCAGGTCAGGACTTCTGCCCCAAAGTCCAACAGCTGTTTCATTTTGCCCTCTCAAGTGCAGAGAATGTGATGGACAAGGAGAGAGAGACTGGTGCCTTGGGATGTTTGTCCTCCTTTTTATAGTTTATCCCTGTAGAGGGGTGGCACTCACCTTCAGGAGCGCCCCTTTCAAACAGAGCATTCTTTGTCATTAAAGACCTTTTATAGCAGGCAATATACAGAGCCTTCTTGAAAGTGTGTTTCCAGAAAGCTTTGTAAGTTGGATGCTCACCAGGTTGGCTGATTTTAGGAAATAGGCTGGCTTAGTTTTGATGAACAAAACCCACTCACTCAGTTTGTGCTCAGGAGGAGATTGGGATTGGAAGTGAACGTAGGTTTTTTGAGTGGCCTCTGCACAGTCCTGCTATGGAAGTGTGCTGGGGGCTGCAGAGTACCACAACCTTCTGAAACCAGTGTCCATCAGGGTAGCCACTTTTTCTTAATCCCTGAGAAAGGGCTCAGGGCTCTGCCCTGCATGGAATGAGAAGACAGGACCTTGCCTCTCAGTTTCTTTTCTGGTCCTTGGGAAACAAACTTGCATCACACAGCATTTGCATGAAAAAGATTTGGCAGATGGTTTGCATTTTGGAAGCAAGTAGAATCTGTGGGTAGGAAGCTATGTCAGGTCTGATTGGGAGCTGCACAATAGGCCAAGGAGTCAAAAACTTTATAAAATGCCGAAAAATCTTGTAAACACCAAAAGCTATGCTGATTATTGTAATTAGTCAACTGTGTGCAACAATTAATAGTAAAAGCACAAACAATAGGTGAGGCCCAGTGAAAACCCAGGCACAGGTTTCCAGGTCTTTATGCTACTGTGACTCAAAGAACTGAGGCAGTTGGAGATGCTGTCTCCTATGGAGCTGTGAGCAGGAGAGATCATGGACATCCAAACAGGTGCTGCTTCCTGAAGGTTCTTATGGTCTGTGGCATCACAGGATGCTTCCCAATAAATGTGAATGTGCAGAGGTGACTCTTGAAAAATTTGGCTATTGGTAAATAACCTTCATTTCTCACTGTACTGAAAGGGCAGCCTCTGTGGTTGAGGGGCCTTTGCTCACTATCCATCTACAGAGATAATTAGGAGTTAGATAGTACCCAAGGTTAAATACAAGTTTGCGAAGTGTAACACTTCTAGACATTTAAAATGTTACTCAAATGTAGTAGCTGTATTTAGTCACTATTAACTATGGAAAAAAGTGCTAATGTAAAAGTAATGGTAACATTTCAGTTTCACAAAAGTTAAATTTGAAATGGCTCTGCCAGCAACCTTAAATCATCTTCTTTTGCCAAATAAGTTACTGTCATGCTGTCTGGGGTGGCTCACAACCATGAGTGCCAACCTCAGGACACACTGTCAAAAGGCAGGGCAGATACTCCAAATGAGTTATATGTTATATTATTAGATTTCACCAACCCAGTAACAAATGTGAACTCTTAAAGCACTATAACAGTCTTACCAAGGAGTCACAGACAGACTGGAATGCCCAAACAGACTATCTTTCCATTCTGGCAAGATGAATTGTGTGATTGATGATCACTTGACATCAAAAATCATAATAATCAGGTTACTAGCAGTCCCAAAGGACTGTTCACTTACCCAAATCCGTTGTACTCAGATCTCAAACCAAAGACAATACCTGTAGTCAATCCTGTAATAAACTAACTAAAGAAATAAGAGTTATTTACCAGATTAAAGCAGATAAACACGCACATACAAATGAGGTACAATCTTAAATTCGAAAGGTAATAGAAGCATCTATAATAAGCAAGCCTTTATGTCCTTTGGGGCTAACCCAAGCCAAACAGTTTGGGGATCTCTTGCTTATGTCTAGGAATCTTTGCCCCTTGGAGTTCAGACAGCATAAAGAGACTCCATTTCCTTCTGGTTAGGGATTTTTATCCCCCAGTCTCTAGATGGACAAGTGCTTCTGCATGTAATCTCTTCATGGGTGGGGGCAGCAATCGACAGTCTTTGTTCCACAATGGCCAACTTGGATGCAGTGGTCCTAATGGCAGGAGATAATGCCTCGGGGGGTAATCTAGTATTTCACACTTGGTAATGCTTCTTTCCTGTTTGGAGAGTTTACAGTCTTAGCAAATATTTTTTATAGTTACAGAGAAAACATTTAAACATTACCCTATACCAGAGGCGGCCAAATATACTGACCCCCAAGACTCCCCTTCCTGCTGGACAGAAGCCTCTGGCCCTACCATCGTGCCACAGGGCAGAGGCTCCGAGCTCCTCACCCCAGTCTGGTAGACGGAGAATGAAGGAGGCATTGGTGGCTCTGCGAGGTGCACTTTAACTGTAAAAGAGCTGCATGCAGCTCATGAGCCACAGTTTGGCCACCCCTGTCTTACACCATGGGATACAGATATTATAAGTAGGATTACTATATGCAGCATCCTACAAGCATTCCATAATGTCTAAACACTCAAAACATTATTATAACTCTAATTTATATTTTGGTAATTCTAACACACAAGCCAGAATGGTTTCCAGCTATGCATTTGTATGTGTTCAGTGAGGCCTAGGGATCTTGACATGAGCTGGCATCTGGTCTGCCAGCATCACAGTTAGTATAAGATTTTTCATAGTATGATAACCCTTAACTATATCTGTGATATACTGCTTTATGAAATAATGCAATCTAAGAAACAGTACTTTTTTCACCATTTGTCCTCCATTAATCTCTGTAAATAAGTTGAATGATCTAATTTTTTTTACTTAAACTGCACCTTTCTCCTATGGCAGAATTAAACATGAAAACTCTCATTAGTGAACTTATGTATTTTCGATAAGGCATATTTGGAGTATCCAACCTAGAGAAGTCTGCATCAGCAAAATTTTTGTTATAAGTTTACAGAGCATTGCAGTTCTGTCTTCATGAGTACTTGTATCTGTAGACATCAAGTTGATACATTTATGAAGGGAGAAAAATATAAAGGTATACTGTACAATAGAAAAAAATAGATATTAACAGGCATTTTCTAATCTTATTTTCACCAATGTAAGTATGGTCTGGAATAACTCCATTTAGTCAACAATTCTACAGTGGGGCAACTAAGCAGAACTGATAGCATATCAAGTGTAGAGTATGTATAGTGTATTAGTTTTCTCCTTCCCCTTCCCCCGCTATGGGTATTTATGTTGAGTTAGTTTCCAGTCATGTGGTTAGGACAACTGAGAGGCACTATCCATGCAAAGTGCCTTCTGAAATGCAACTTAAATCCATCTTTATGAACAATGGCCCCAGGAAAAGGGAGTAGATTCATCTGATTACAAATTGGTTATAAAGAGATAAGCCTGTAATGGCTTAGCTATTTGTGGTTATGGCATCAACAAAGCAATGATTTAAGGAACCAGATTTTAGGTTGGTTTATGTGTAGTCACTCATTCTGTGGCCCAAATAAATACCTTTTTGATTACTCGAGAGAAGCCACCAAATATAACTGATGCTCTGGGCCAATACAAATATTTTCTCCACATAACATGGGGTGCAAGAAGACTTGAACACCATAGCTAGCATAACTGACTCATTTAGCTTTGAATGTGTGGGCCCAAAAGGCTCTGCAATCAACAGTGGCATTTCAAAGCAACATTTGACCTAACAGTCAAAGCTGAGTATCCTTAGAAGCATGTTTCTTGTATAATACAGGTGGAGTAAGCAACCGATGTAATGGTAATGTGCTGGTTAGAAGAGTCTGCTTTCGCTCTATTCTTAATTCGATGATCTTTAGAATAACAAAATTTGAAAATATAGCTCACCAGATCATGGGTCAATCTTCCCTTTCCTCTGTGTAACTATTCCTGCTGAAAATGGTTCAAGGCATACCATCAGGATCACGTAACCAAATCTACTTGAAACAGATTTGGCAGCATGAAGATGACATTTTAATCAATAGGATACTTAAATATTTCAAGAATATTCTGATAGAAACAGAATGAAAGAAAAACAAATCTCTTCTGTCCCTTTTTTTTTTTCTTTTTTTTTTTTTTAAATAAGCTCCTCATTCTAGCGCACACTTTTCACATTAATAAAAGAAAAACCTGGGAGAGACCAATTTAGAAACGACTTCAACTGAAAATCTTTTAAATGTTTTTTTTTTTGTGGTGAACATTAAAGATAGTAATATACTTTCCAAACAAGAAGAATGGTATTATTTACTGAATGCAGTTTTATTTCTTCTCTCTAGATGTGTAGTCCCTCAGATTTTTAAAACATGAAGCAACTTCAGAAATAGTTAATAAGGGATTTCTGTATATCAGGAGTCACCTGTATAGGATGACTAATGAAGATTCAGCCTAACAATGATTTAGCAGTTTCTTATACCAACTCTGATTGCAGCCTGGCCATGGATATGCAACAGTCTACCTAGGTTCTTATATTGGGACCAGTCACCTTGTTATCTGAATACCTATTGGAGACTTTCTGTTGTTTGTGACAGACTTTCAGCCGCTCACATTAGAAGATGATTATGTATTGCTGCAGATTTAATACACAGTGAACACCAGACAAATAGGAGTGACAGTTTGAGGATTATTCTATGAGATGATTGTTAGAAAACACTTAAATGTGAATTTTATGGCCAAAATGGGGAAACAAAAAGGAAAATGCTTTCCCTAGTCAGAGACCTAATCAGTCTGGAGATGAATTCTTTTTCTTCATATTAGGCCTATAATCTGATCTAGATCTGATCTGAGACTGTTCGTAGGGAAGATTTTTGAGGAAATTATCAAGAAACAAATGATTAATCTTGTCTGTTCTGACCTGGCCCAGATACTTGTTGTTTCAAGAGTTGATTAACACTTTTGGGAACTGTGATGGGGTGTGTAGACACCACACTGGCTGCTCAGGGTTAATGAACTGCTCTAGGCTCAAGCAGCCGTACCCCACTACACCTGCAAGGTGTATCAGGCCTGGAGGGAAGATCATAGAATCATAGAATATTAGAGTTGGAAGGGACCTCAGGAGGGGATCTAGTCCAATCCCCTGCTCAAAGCAGGAATAACCTCAGCTAAATCATCCCAGCCAGGGCTTTGTCAAGCCGCAGCTTAAAAACCACTAAAGAAGGAGATTCCACCACCTCCCTAGGCAACCCATTCCAGTGCTTCACCACCCTCTTAGTGAAAAACTTTTTCCTAATATCCAACTAGACCTCCCCCATTGCAACTTGAGACCATTGCTCCTTGTTCTGTCATCTACTGCCATTGAGGACAACCTAGCTTCATCCTCTCTGGAACCCCCTTCCAGGTAGTTAAGGCTGCTATCAAATCCCCCATCATTCTTCTCTTTGGCAGACTAAACAAGCCTAGTTCCCTCAGTCTCTCCTCATAAGTCTTGTGCTCCAGCCCCCTAATCATTTTTGTTGCCCTCCACTGGACTCTCTCCAACTTGTTCACACCCTTTTTATAGTGGGGGGCCCAAAACTGGACACAATACTCCCAACTGCAGCCTCACCAATGCCGAATAGAGGGGAATAATCACTTCCCTCGATCTGCTGGCAATGCTCCTACTAATGCAGCCCAGTATGCTATTAGCTTTCTTGGCATTCAGGGCACATTGCTGACTCATATCCAGCTTCTTATCCACTGTAACCCCCAGGTCCTTTTCTGCAGAACTGCTGCCTAGCCCATCAGTCCCCAGTCTGCAACTGTGTATGGGATTCTTCTTCTGAAATGCAGGACTCTGCACTTGCCCTTGTTGAACCATATCAGATTTCTTTTGGCCCAATCCTCCAATTTGTCTAGGTCACTCTGTATCCTATCCCTACCTTCCAGGATATCTACCACTCCCCCCAGCTTAGTGTCATCTGCAAACTTGCTGAGGGTGCAATCTTCCCCATCCTCCAAATCATTAACGAAGATGTTGAACAAAACTGGCCCCAAGACCAACCCCTGGGGCACTCTGCTTGTTACCGGCTGCCAGCTAGACATCAAGCCATTGATCACTACTTGTTGAGCCTGATGATCTAGCCAGCTCTCTATCCATTTTATAGTCCATTCATCCATATTTCTTTTATAGTCCATTCATCCATACTTCTTTAACTTGCGGATAAGAATACTGTGGGAGACTTTAATCAAAAGCTTTGCTTAGGTCAACGTATATCACGTCCACTGCTTTTCCCTCATCCACAGAGTCAGTCACCTCTTCATAGAAGGCAATCAGGTTGGTCAGGCATGACTTGCCCTTGGTGAATCCATATTGACTGTTCCTGATCACCATCGTCTCTTCCAAGTGCCTTAAAATGGATTCCTTGAGGATCTGCTCCATGATTTTTCCGGGGATTGAGGTGAGGATGACCAGTCTGTAGTTCCCTGGATCCTCTTTCTTCCCTTTCCTGAAGATTAAAAGGGAGAATCTCAGCGAGGAGAGCAAACCTTCAGTTCCTGGAGAGGTTGGGCAGAAATTGTTCAGGGAGCCACTGCCTGTTGAGTCCCTCTTTGTGAGAAGGGAGGGCCTGATGCTGAACCATTACTTTGGAACTGTTAGTGGAGACTTGCCTGTGGGCACTGAACCAGTCTGTTGCTTATCAGAGACTCTGAAGGAAGAGAGTCTTACTGTGACCCTGTGTTTGTTTGTGTGTGTGATTTCCTTTTTTATCTTTAATAGCGCTGGAAGGGGTGGACTTCCACAGACTCTGTTGAAGGGCTCTTTCTCCTACAACAGTCAGACCAGTACTAGAGATGGAAGATTAAATGCTGTGTGAGTTTAAAACCCATCCTTGCCCAGGGGGCACTCTGGGAGACCAGCTCTTTGACAGGCACATTCTGTCCTGACTTACAGTCTGTGCAATTTCACAGTGATGTTATGTGGGATGTAAGTCAAGACAAGTTTGGCACACTTTATTTAGAGCTTATTTTTTTCAGGGTTGCTAATATTTTAGCAATTTTTGAGTTTTATGTAGATGTTCAAAAACCAGGAGGTTTCAGGGCTTTCCCTTTGTATATACTGTAATGAGTAATGTATACAATATAATATACATTAGTCATTACAGCAGTATATACTGTAATGAGAATCTTTTTGTAATGTTCTCTAGTGCATTTTAACGTAGTACTGTTACAAACAGCACTATGTTAAAGTGCAGTAGGGAATATTTAGTGTGCACCAGCAGGGCCTATGAGGACCAATTAATGTGCAATATGTTAGTATGCTTTAGAAATCACCGTAGTAGTTCTCATTACTGCTCCATGTAGGCAAGCCCTTAGACACAAGTTACCATTACTAGTGTTTTTTTCCAGTGTTTATCCAATAAACACAGATTTTATTTTTTAATATCAAGGATGTTTTTTGTTCATGTTTATTGGTTAAAACTAAAAGTCAGAAGCCTTAAATAAATATATATATATTACATAACTGATCTGTAAACTGTATTGTGTATTAGGCAATTGTGCATTCAGTCATTTCTACTTGATAACTGTCAGATAATGCAAACAGGATTTTTCATTTCGATCTAGAATCTTTGTAAAAGAGATTTCTGATAATTTAAAACATTTCAAAAGCTTTTTGTCGGGTTAGTTAGACCATCGAACTTGCAAGAGTGTAATCTGTCTCAAATACTCCAAAAGAATAATAGTAAGCCTATACTATGCTGTTGGAAAAAACACGTTCTGATTTAATGATCTGGAAACTGGCAGTAGGACACTGGGAGAGAAGTTTTTTTAATGAAAAACTTAACATCAGTAAGGCTGTTTTGAAAGTACAAAAGAGACTGTGTATATATTGAACTTGCTTCTAGATGTTATCTTGACATCATAACATGCTATTTTAAATTGGAACTAGTTATGTTGTATACTTCATTTCCATGCAATCCTTCATTTGCTCAGTGAGAGGCAGGCAGCCTGATGTAGTATTTTCATTAATTGGCTCCAAAAGATGATTTTGTTACTTCTTCCTCTTCCTGTCAGTTTTTGTAATGCATCCTTATATGAAAAGCCATTAGAGAACTGACTTATGACTTGTTGAGGTGACTCTTGTTTTTTATATGGAGATGATGTATTACTATAAAAGAATAGTAAAAGTTGCTACTAATTTGTTGGTTGTCTGTTGAATTTAGCTTGACATGTTCTTCTAATTTTTTTCAGGTTTATTTCAGGTTTTTACCATAATAGTATGCAGACTCCTCTGACTTCTGGCAATTCTTTGGTTGCTGTTAATTCCATGTGTATTCTCTTACATAATTCACATTTTAGTCTGCAGTATATAATCCGTTTTTGCATAGAGAGAGATTGTCGGAGAAAGAGTGAACTCTGTGGTGGGAGTTTGCAAGTTATTATTTCTGGCATGAATTGCACTGAATTAGGACTGATGTGTATATTTTTCTCAGACCTCATGTTAATGACTTTCTTTCTAGTGAATTGATTTAAACAAAAGATGGGTTTTAAAGAATCTTCACCAATCAATTCAAATACTTAAATTTAAAACATTTTAAGTTTAAAAAAAACCAAACAAACCACACAATGCCTCGGAACTACTGTTAATTTTTTAGTGATACCAGTTTATTATTTAGAGTAATAAAAAATGCTACATTTAGTTATTCTCTCCTTTACCAGTGTCATTTCATGGACCATTTTTTCCTGTAAAGCACCATTGGTCTACAAAAGATTATGGATCCAGTCCTGCAAAATCCCCAAGTGCTGAACTCCTTCTCAACTCAATGAGAGTTCCATATGCAGAAAGCTTGCAGGATTAGGCCCTTTATTGAAAGAATTCATTCATTAACTGAAGATTTCTTCATGCTTAGGCACTCAAGGCCTGATTTTCCTTCCTGTCTTCTCCTCCCCCCCCCCCCAAAAAAAAAAAAAACAAAAACAAAAACAAAAAAAAAAAAAAAAAAACCCCAAACCTCTAGGATTTAAATACCACTGTAAAGTACACTGCTGTAAATCCAGAGTAAATCACTGAGTCAATTTGCACCATTGTTAGATTGGAATTTTGTCATAGTTACCCAACATTTTAAAGCATCACTAGACACTTGTCCTTCTCTGGGAACTGCACCTTGACACAATGGGAAGGCCCGTGTATTCCAGTGACTGAAGAGCTATGCCAGCGGGAGTTCTAACTCCTGGTAGAGCCACCTAAGGTCAAAGCATAGGGACCAAATGAAAAGGGGTTGAGTGATAGGCTAGCAACCTATCCTTGTAAAAAAAAATTACCTTATAGAAACACAGCAAGGTAGCCATTCAAGCAAACAGCATGATAGAGATGGTGGAGCCTATTTATGCCCTACACTAGTGTTTCTCAACCAGAGGTACACGTACCCCTGGGGATACACAGAGGTCTTCCAGGGGGTACATCAACTTTTCTAGATATTTGCCTACTTTTACAACAGACTACATAAAAAGCACTAGCAAAGTCAATACAAACTAAAATTTCATACAGACAATGACTTGTTTATACTGCTCTATATACTATGCAGTGAAATAAAAGTACAATTTTTTTTCTAATTGATTTTTTATATGGTAAACATGAGAAAGTAAGCAATTCTTCAGTAATAGTGTGCTGTGACATTTTTGTATTTTTATGTCTGATTTTGTAAACAAGTAGTTTTTAAGTGAGGTGAAACTTTGGGGTACGCAAGACAAATCCGACTGCTGAAAGGGGTACAGTAGTCTGGAAAGGTTGAGAACCACTGCCCTAAATGATGTCTTGCAGTGCAGGAAAGATTCAGATACTTGTGTGCATACTTACCTAAACTACAGGTTTTTGCATACAGTTGTATGCTTGACATTCACAAAAGCAGGCCCTCATGATTCTTCTCACCTTCAGCTATTCTTTTGTCTTGAGTCTTCTTTCTTCTGTCATGCTCTCAACTCTGTTTACCAGATAAAACTGGTGTGCTAGGTGTGGCATCTGATTTCTTGGGGAGAAGTTATTATATGAAGCTTACGCACACCCTTGAACACTCATATGCATTATATTACTGAGGTTGTATTTGAGGAGGCACCTTTATGCAAAGCCTATATTTTCAAGCATGTGAAACTCTTTAAAATTACCTTTTGACTTAATATTTCTCTTCTTTATTATGCCGTGACATGTTTGTTAATAGAGTTCCATTTGATTACGGTTTCTGAGATTTTTCAGGTTTAAATAAACAAATGTTTACATGTCAAGAAGTCTGAGGTTTTGTTTTTGTTTTGCTTTCTGGTAACTGACTTCATTTGAAGATTTCTAACTTATTACTCATTGAGGACCCATGTTTGACTTCTTTAAAAACACTTTGTTTAGAAAAAAGGAATCTATAAGCATTGCAAAAGTGTATTGTACATATGTATTATGTTTTTCTGTTAAATTTTAGTTAGGGATGGAAGTATGAGGGTGTAAATGTGTTTTTAAAATGTGGATTTTTATTAATGTAGGAGGTTTGAATATACTTTTTAAAAATTGCTGATTAGTTATATTTAAGACAAATTTAAAATATATGCCTGCAATTATTGGATGAGATTTAATTTTCAGGAACACTAGAGGAACATCATTAATTTAAGGGAAGCTCAGATTTTCACTGATGTGATTGAGAGCTCACTGTATTTTAATTCTTAAAAATAACATTTCTTTGAGAAATAATTGTGACCCTTCCCGTGCCCAGGGTAGCCACCTGATAATGCCAAGGTCAGGGCAGGCTGTAAAAGGAGAGCAGATTCTCCCAGCACTGGTGGGCGACACTGAAGTCAGACTTCCCAACCAGCCACAAACTGTGCTTCTGATTCCCCCAAACCGTTATCAAGAAGCCAGCACACAAATACACACAGCCCCCTTTACTGCATTTCAGTCTCTGGCCCCCAATCCACCACTAGGTCCAGTATAGAGACCAGTTATTTAAACTCTATGCTCTTTACTAAAAAGGTTCCTCCTGACCCCAAAGGGTCAGCCACAGTACCAGATCAATATAAGTTTGGATCTTACCCAAAATACCACGCTGCCAGCCAATCCTTTAATAACTAAAACTAAAGGTTTATTATAAAAGAAAAAAACAAACCATAAGAGAAATGTTAAAGGGTCAAGGCAAATCAGATACATACAAATGATTGAAAGTCTGTATACATCAAGTTTCTGGGAGAATTGTGGAGTTGCTGGCTTGTACAGTTCCTCTGGAATACATCCAGTATTTGGATGGGTCTTAGTCCTTCAGTTCAGTTGCAGGTGAATTGATCCAGAGGCAGGTGTGTGTCTGTAGCTGAACAGAACAAAAGACAGAATGGATTCCCCAGGCCTCTGCCTTATATACCTCCTGGCCCTGGCCATGCTGTTTGTGGAGTTTTACATGAACTAAAATGGAGTCCAGAGTCACATGGGCCAGTCTTGGTGCCTCACCAGGTACGCTGCCTGTGGAGTTTTACAGGAACTAAAATGGAATCCAGAGTCACATGGGCCAGTCTTGGTGCCTCACCAGGTACGCTGCCTGTGGAATTTCACAGGAACCAAAATGGAGTCCAGAGTCACATGGGCCAGTCCTGGTAACTAATCAGGTATATCCCTGGCTTCTCCCCCTGGGCCTCTTGCACCTGTGAGTGTCTCAATGGGCCATTAAGCAGGCTATTGTTCTGCAGCCATCCTGTCTGAGATGCCACAATTTGAAATACTGATATACCAAACATATGTATAACTTCCATTACACATATAACACATGAACATAAGTATTATCGTCTTACTTAGCACATTATAGCCTGTCTAACGGTACCTGACATGGCATATCTCACATGAATTATTATGATTTTGACACACTGATGCCAAACAATATACTAAATGCCCCGCCACCAATCCAGCCAGCATGACAGTAATATATGTTGATGTTTGACTGCCTTGAATAGCCATTTTCTTTGGTCATATGAAATAACCATTTCCCTTAACTGTTTATAGGAAAATGTCTCTGGCTGGCTAATACCAGGAGAAGGGTATACCCCTGAACCAATGGAATATCATCACCTAAATGAAATAGATGCTAAGCTCCATGTAGTACTCTCTAGTGGAGATTTCTCTGCAAGACACAGCTCCTGCTCAAAAGTCCCAAGCCAAATTTATCAGGTACAATAGTGCACAATGCCTATGAATTACAGATTTCTTATTTGGAATATGTGTTGAGGTTTAATAAAAATAAATGCATAGAGAAGTGCAAATTACCCTTAAATATATCAGGAAGTTTCATTTGCAAAGTCTGAGTACTGTAACTTGAATTTTATTAAACACACAATGGACTTCATTTGCTCTTTGATAATGGGGTATTACCATAGTTGCTGACAATTCTGTCTTTTGGAGACTAAAGTTGAGTTTCCTCTTTGTCTTTGAAGATTTAGATGGTTTGCATGATCCATTGCTGAAGTATGTGCAGTAAGCAACAGTAAAGAATATAGTTCCCCTTTGGGGACTAGTAGTAGTAAAAAATGTTAAAGGTCTTTTTACTTGGAAAAAAATATTGTTCAGATTTTTGTGCATGAAGGAGTCTAAATTTTTGTTCTTATTTTCCAGTAATGTAAGTGTGTTGTGAAATAATGGGCAGAAAGTTTGGGTCAACTAAAGCAAAATACTAGTGCCTTTTTGAAAATGCTGACTAAAAATGTTCAATACAGTATTCATGCTTGTAAAGTAAACAAAAGAAAACAAAAGTAATGCAACGACATATCCCTATTTTTGCATTTCTTTACACAGATTGGTTTTCTTGTACTACATCTCCCATGCTGTTGGGACAGATGTTTTTACTGAGCCATACATTTGTAAAGCTGTATGTCCTCAGTCACCCACTTATCAAAGAAACAAAAATCTCTTTGAGCTAAAGAGGAGTGAATTTGTTTTCTCCCTTGAGTTTTACAGTTTAAAAAAAAATTGTATCATTCGTTTTATTTTTACATTATCTCTGAATTATCTCCTTTTTGGCATCCATTAGTATTATTTTTACATTATCTCTGAATTATCTCCTTTTTGGCATCCTGTTTCTGACATTCTGTAAAACAGAAATGTTCCTCCAGCTCTGTGAGTGCAGAAGGAAGCTCTTCCTGACACTGATGTTAATGCCCTACTACTAATGCTAGGGCCAACTACTAATGCTACGGCCTACTAACAACAATTGTTTTACTGTGTGAAGCAGCAGCCCCCTCTTGTCGTTAATTTAATCACATTCATAAATATGGTTAATATTCATTGGTCTATTAGGTTTATGGGTCCAATCCTGCAAACACTATCCAATATAACACTCACAACCATGAGCAATCAAGTTGAAGTCAGTTGGACTATTCATGATACAAAGCATTGTGCTTGGCCAGATTAGACCTGTTGTTGCTTTTTCAAAGAAATGCCCTGAAGTTTTTGAATTGATTTGATCACAAATAATATATCTGAAATACTGCGTGTGTGTATACTTTTTAGAAAGTTTTAAAATATTTTATTACCTTTTAGGTATGTTATAAAACCTAAAGAACCAAAAGGTGGTCTGTAGAGTGTGTTAATTGCATAAATAAGTATTCTACATGACTGATTACAAATTGACCATAAACTTGCAGTTTTGAAGTACATAAAGGTTTTTTTTTTGTTTGTTTGTTTGTTTTTTTAAAAGACATTCTAATTTAGGAAATTATTTGCAGGATTCCATATGTATCTTTGTTTTTACGCAAATACTCTTTCAAATGAGAAAGTCGTGTGGTTGAAATATACCTAACAATTGAACTCTTTAAAAGAACATTTTTGTAAATTCAGTACAGCCTCTTTTTATACTTGCTATTTAAGTGTGGTGATGGGTTTTATCTAATCTTTGTGTTAACAAATTGTACCCAGATAATTGTTCTCAAATAGTAATTACTATACATATATAATCCTCAATTTACTCTCACTCCTGAATGAAGCATTGACCTTGTGCAGGCTAACACCAACAGAATCCCTTCCTCCAATCCTTTTCAAATACCTTTTTGATAATTACTTTTTATTAAACAGATAAGGGGAACAAGTAATCCTTATTACCTCAGAACACTAGGGAATCTTTTCACACCTACAGAAGAGAGATAGAAAAACCAACTTCAGAGAGGTTTTTATTTTTGGTGTGGACTTCAGGATAAAGCTGACCTGGGAAAACTGCAGGAGTAATCTATGAAGAGCACAAAGACTGAGAGAAAGCTTTTGGCCTACCTCTCCTTCTCTCCCTACATCCAGGCTGTGGCACGGTCCTGTAAATTTTTTCCCCACAATGGTTCTAAAATCCACTCTCTTTGATTTGTCCAAAGTCTCATCATCTCCTGCCTCAACCACTGCAATCTCTTCCTCTTGGATGTTAAGTACTAACCTCTGCTTCTCCTGTTCATTCATATGGCTGCTGCCAAAAGCCTTTCTTGTCTGTTGCTTCAAGCATGTTGTCTCCTCTGAGTCATTCCACTGCAATTCAAACTTCTTGTCTTCAAGGCCTTATCACACAACCCCTCTTTACATCTCTGAGTTGGTCTTCTTTTGCTTTTCTCCTGCTTCCTCTGCTCAATCAGCGATTTCAGCCTTGATTCTCCTTTATTTGCTTCTGTCACAGAGCCTGCCCCCTGCTGCCCCTTATTCTTGGAATGCTTTTTCCAGTTCATCAACCAACGTCACTGACCTCATTGAAATTCTTCATTAAAAATTCACTTCTGCCATGTTACCTACAGAAGTGAGGAGGAAGAACGGTAACCAAACTAAACATTCAAGGAAACAGAACTTGTCACTCTTGTCCATCCTTGCCTCTCCTTTTCCTACTTTCCCTTATTTTCATAAACTTTATGTTATTATAGAGTATTTAGGTTGTACACTCTAGAGACCCTGTCTTTTAGTTGCTTTGTAGGCACCTCGCACATTTCTGTGTGCTTGAAAAATAATAATAGTAATTGGGGTTTGAAAGAAGACAGTGTGCTTCAGATGTTTCTTTTTGAATGGTATAGGGATTTTCCTTTTCCTGTTATCACTGTGTTGAAATTTTAGAATGAATAATTTAATGTATAAACTTTAGCTGCGACAGATCTGCTTCACACCAGATATAATGTACCCCATGATATGAGCATCTGTTGCAAAGATTGTACTGCCAAAATTTTATAAGAGCATGAGTAATACAGATATATGCTATAATACATGCAAGGGCATGGAGCTATAGTGTTTTGCATGCTTCATCAGTCAGTCAAAGTTTAAGCAAATAAGAAGTGCATAAAAAAGGTTACCAACAGAGGGAAAATATTAAGGAATGAACCAAGAAAAAATCCACACCTTCTTTTAGCACTTGTCTTCCATATGCTGTCATTTGGTAGAAGAGCTGCAGTTAAGTAATCACTCAAAGTAAGCTTTTAAGTTATGTTAATATTACAAACATAAAAACTATGGTAAAATAACATTATTAAGATTTCTAAAGTCAAACTCTCAAAAGTTAAGAAATGCTAGAATTGAAGTTGCCCATATAACCTTAATTCAGCCTCCTTGGGTATCATCTGCATTATGTCTTTAATTACAAGATTGCATGGTATGTTTTCCACAAAACAGCTGCCTCCATCACTGCACAGGATGATCCTGTTCTGGGGATGATTCAGGGTTGTGTATTGAAGGTGTCTGTTTGTGAGTAGAACCTCTGCTTCACTTGTTGCAGAAGTTAGGTGTTCAGTGAAGGAGAAACGAAATTCTCACAATTAAAGCAGATGAATTCTGCCCTGAAGAATTAGATGTTATCCCTACCTTCCCTCAGAGTTTCTGTGTGATGCTAGGCAAGTCACGTAGACCAACCTTTTGGTCACTAATTGTGTTCCTCATCTCTGGGTGCCCAAATAGAGACCCTGGGATCTGACTTACAGAATTGCTGTGCACTCACAACAGCAGCTGAAGTCAAGGGGAACTGTGCTTTGAATGTAAAAAATGATATCTAATGCTAAGTATTCTGAAAAATCAGGACCTAAGCGTCTCAAATTGGGCACCTAAAATTAGTGGAAACTGGTGATCTTAATTTCTCTGTGCCTTAGTTCCTCATTTATAAAATGGGAATAATACTGTCCCCTTGCCTTGCAAGGAGACTGTGAAAATTAATTAATGTTTGTGAAGCATTCTCATACTATAGGGATGAGCACCATAGAAAACCCATGAGAAAATTAATTATTCTGTCTATGTTCCAGGGTTTGAATAGTATGCAGTAAATAAGGCATGGCCCCACACATTTGAAAAAATGAGGTTAAAGCAAAATTCTGAATAGCTGCTTATTAAATGAGCACTTTTCAGCCTGTGCACTGAATGAGGCAGGGGAAAAAATACTGTGGAAAAAGTACTCTGTGATCATGTAATTAAAAGCTGTATGATAATGAATATGCAAAAGAGGGCAGAATCAAGGCTGCACAGGCAACATTTTACTGTAGTTTTTTGGTGTGTAACTTTCTAGATTTATTAAAAAAACAAACTAAAAAAACTAGTTTTGACCATGTTACATCATATTAACACCCATATATTTAATTATCAGGGTTGGAACATTTAGATCCACTGCCCAGATGTCTACCACTTGAACTGAGGGAGTAACTGGTGCTGGTTGTGGTAGTAATAGTAGATTATCATTCTTTAAGTAGACAAACACTAGAAGGGGATGAGATGTACTTTGCCAGTGGGTTTCACGGATTTTTACAAAGAGCAGAGAAATGATAAGATTCAAGAAATCTGGGTTCTATTACAGGCTCTGGAGGAGAGTGTTCTATAATGGTCACAGACCCTTCTGCCTGTTCTCCTTCTACCACATCCATGCCAATCTGTCCCTGGCTCAGTCATGTCTCTGCCTACAGTCCAACTCCACTTCTCCAGCTTCTCGTCCCAGTCTCCCTTCCTAGTCAGTCCCAGTTCCTTTCCTGCCCTGCCTCCTTCTCCCTAGTCTCATTGCCCAGCCAGTCTTTCTCCTTCCTGGCTCCTTGTCCGATATGTCTCTTCCCCTAACCACCAGTAGTTCTCTCCCACCCCTGTTTCTTCCCTCACAATTGGTTCACAGCCTCCCTCCACAGTCTTCTTATCCAATCTCAGTCTCCTCCTACTCCCTCTCTGGCTTCTTGTCCCAGTGTCCTTGCCTAGCCATACCAGTCTCCCCACCTCACCCAAACAGATCTGTTTCCTCCTCCTACTCCACTCCAGTTCTACCCCCTTTGGTTCCCAGTATCTGTATCCAGCTTGTTCCAGTCCTTCTCCTTCCCCCTGTCTCCCACTTCCAGTCTCAGTGGGCTCCTTATTCCTATCTTCTTCTCTGTTTCCCTTTTGCATTTAAGTCAGGTGGCCTCCTCTGTGTTGCTTGGTTACCAGGAGAGGGATCATTTCAGAGCAGAGGAGAGAGAGAGGTTTTCTGCTCTCATTTCTGGTGTCTAGTCCAACCCTGGTTTAGAGCAGCAATTACAGGGAAAGTTTGGCTTTGTGGGGATGGCATATGTGTAGTCCGGTCACACACAGGAGCTCTGAGAGTTTGGAACATGGTCAGTTGCTCTGTGGGAATGGTGCATGCACTGTCTGATCAGCACTAGCAGCTGTGAATGGCTGGACAGACTCTTGGGTGATTTCAGCTATTAGACTCTTAAGTCTCTACTGACTGCAAACTGAGATTTTTCAAAGGCTTACAGTTTGACCAGAGCTGTAATAGGCACATCTCTGGACACACAGGCTGCCCTCCCTCCCCCCACTTGCCAAATTTCTAGTTCCTGCTCCAAAGCATGGCCATGCTAGAGCTTCTTAGAGAAAAGGTTAAAATAATTATTTTTTTTAACATTGAAATCAATGTATTTTCCCCTAATTCTCGGAAATGGCTGAACCCTTTTGGCAGAAACGCCATCTCCAAAAAAAAAAAAAAAAAAATCCAGCAAGAGGCAAACTCCCAGCATGGAAAATTTCACCCCAGATGTTTAAATTTTGGCAAAGTTCTAAAAAAAGCAACTGTAAAAACAGGATCTTATAATAGGAAGTGTCGGGCAACCTTAATGGGAGATACTACCAGCCTCATCTATAATGAGGAATGTCAAATTCTGCTCTTATTGCATCCAGTGTAGAGACTGCATAGTCAGAGCAAGCTCCAGGGCGATGGAGGTGAGCCTGTGGACTTTTAAAATTTTCACTGGTCTAGGACTGAATAGTGCCCCTCCTGGGCTTTGTGTGAGAGCAATGTGTATGAGAGAACTCTACATTTTTGGAGAAAGAAGAAACATTTCTCTGCCAGATAATTGAAAACTGAAATGGCTTATATCTGTTTAGAAGTTTGAAATGTTAGAATAAATCCTGGAAGAGGGATATGTGGCAGAGTGCAGTTGGAATGGCCTAATGCTCAAGATAAATGCAATTTATCTTCAGTTTATTAAAAGAATCTCACATCCACCTATAATATATATAATTATGTAAAATTAATACAAAACTGTATTAAAAGAATATTAAAGTTGCAAAGTTTAAATATGTTAGGAAATGCCAGAATGAAGGTTGTCCTTGCAACTTTAATTCTGCTCCCTTGTGTGTATGACTTGATTCTAGGGTGACCAGATGTCCTGATTTTATAGGGACAGTCCAAGTATTCAGGGCATTGTTTTATTTAGGTTTCTATTTCCTGCTACCCCGATCCCTATTTTTTACATTTGCTTTCCTGTCACCCTATTTGATACTGTACTTAATTACATGGTCACTTATTTTTTCCTCAGAACCCTTGCCTGAGTTAGTGCAAAACAAGGTTGGTACTCAGTGAATGAGGCAGATGTTCAACATTTCAGTTAGCTAGCAACATTAGTAGGCTATCCTCCTCTATGGACCAGCCATGCTAAGGGGGAAATGAAATCTACTGAACCTGTGAGTTATATACTTCCCTGAGGTTTAATTCCAGGCATCTGAGGTCGACTCTTGTACTGACTCTCTGCATGCATTATAACAAGGTTCAGTACAGATTTCTACTACTTGAGCTAAAGGACTAACCACATCAATTAGCAGCAGTAATAGGCTGTTATCCTCTGTGGACCAGATAGTGGGCTGCGGGGAGAACGTGTAATATACCGAAACAGTAAGTTACACATGCAGGTTCTACCCCATTTTACAGCCTCCTGGCTAAGCACACTGATTTGACAAATTCCTTTTGAGAGGCCATGTGGCTAAGTGGATGAAACTTGAAGCTGCCATATTAGAGATCTATGATGAAAACCTGGCCCCATTGAAGTTTCTGTCAAAACTCCCATTTACTTCAATGGGCCCAGGATTTCCTCTGGGGTTCTATTCCCAGCTCAGCCAGAAACCCCTTGTTTAATCTTCCGGTTATTTTTTCTGTAAAATGGGGGGTGGGGATACTTGTCTCCCTCCCAAGGTAGGAGGATAAAGGTCTTCCTCTGTAATGAGGATTGTGAAGGGCACAAAATTATTTTACTAAAAAATACTACAGAATTATTACCACAAGTGAGCAGAACTGTTGAGTCTACATTGCCTGTCTCCTTTCCATTGGGCTTTCCCTTGGGCTAACAAGTATTTTGCTAAGGGACAGAGAGAGATCCATTTTGTCTATGTCCCAGCTGGACGCTCATTTCTATGTGGCCGCTTCAGAGTCATGCAGGTGGCTCAGTGGGGCTTGGGAGTGTGCACCATGCAACTGGACTGTTCAGAGAAGTGTTTTGGTTTGTTTTATTTTTAAAGCACCGAATAAAACATCTTTCAGAGGGCTCTCTTTTGCTTTTAGATTTTAAGGTAGACAAAACCCCCAGAAGTATAACACTTTCCTGTAACTGGATGCTGTCACAAATGATACTCTGTGTCATTCTTAAGAAAAGAGGATTTTGTTAGTAGAGCTAAGATATGATTTCAGTATGCAGGCTATCAATATAAAGCACAAGCCCGATCAGAGGTGGTCATTTAATTAAAAAAATACAAAATTTAACTAGGATTATAAATATTTGACAATAGAGACATGTTACATTAAAGTATTCCAGGTTATAGGACTGTTTAGGACTCTATTTATTTTTGTTTAGTTCTCTTCATTGCACTTCATTCTCTTTTGTCTGCATTGATACATTTTTAGTCAATATGGATACAAAAAAGAAACATCTGTGCTTTTGAGGTTTCTATGAACTAAAACAGAACAAAGCTAAAGCAACAACAGTGCAACTGATCCTTCTTCAGCACAAACTGGAGTATTCTCTGATACCTTTTTCAATTTTTTTCATGGCATTTCCTGTTTTTCTAACAAAATAAATTCCTTATTTTATTTATTTCCATAAACTTAAAACTAGCATAAGTACTCCCTAAGATCTTTTTCTGGGAACAGTTCATCTTGCACCAAGCATTCTGGCCAAATTATGTTGTGGCTAATGTGAGTGATAATTTGGAACATTTTCAAATATCTGCTATTTTGATTGTAACTTTATTTTCAGTTGAACTGCAAAGTGCTTTCTATGTAGTTGTCTTTCTTATGAAGCCTGCATCTCACTATATGTCACTGTGAATATATTTCCATGGCTGTTTGAAAAAGCATGCACTGCCTTTTTAGCCCTCCACCCCATCCTCAATTAAAAATGGGAAGCTGTAATTGTGTAACAAGGTGGTCTATCTCTTTAAGGGCTGGGTGTTTGTGGACTGCAAGCCATATTCAATTATCAGACCCAGCTGGGAAGGGGTCAGGTGATTCCTATAAAGGGCTGAGAGCTGTAGGAGGGAGATTGGCTTCTGTGGCATGCCTTAGAGTAATGGAGAGAGAAGTAAGGGGAAGGGTGTCAGGGCCCCTACAACTTGTTTTTGTGAAGGGAATAACTTAATTTTGATGTTAGTTAGTGAGTTTTATGTTTGAAGAATTAAACTGTACTCTGAAGGAAGGGCTTGAACAGATTTTAGGTGTGGTGTTTGTCCTTGGGGGTAGGGAGACAGCCCCACAAATTGAGATGTATTTTTTTCACCTTAAGGAGCTGTAATTTTTTGTTTTTTTGTTTCCCCCCCCCCCCTTAAGGAAAATTTATTAATTTCTAAAGTTCACTTACGTTCATCTGTAGCTGTTTTCAGAATTTATCCTGTCAGTGAGTAAGCTTAATGAGCATAGGTCACTAATCCTTTATGGTCTTCCTGCTTCTCAGTATTCAATAGCCTGTTGAATTAGACACAGTGAGTCTCAAACAAATTTTTGCTTTGGTCAGACATATGGCCACAAGATATTCATGATGGCTACAGTTTTGACAGTTATATTATATTATATTATATAGTATAATATAGATATATTATATTAGCGGCAGTTTAGTCACAAGTTAATTTGGAAATGTCATGTAAATAAAAATATATTTTTCAATGTAAAGACTAATATGTGCTATTAATAATATCACAACAGTCACACAGTTATTAACTATATCAACTTAAAAATGCCCCCCAAAGTCATGGTGGCTGCACTTGAAGTCCTTGGTGGATGCATAGGGCCACTATGGCCACCCTTGAGAGTCACTGAATTAGAACATGCAGCTGAAGGAAATGATATTTCTCAGACTTCTATTTTTGGCAGATCTATTCAATCTCCTCTAGCACAGTGATATTCAGGCTGTGGCTCTTTGCAGCACATGATATAAAAACACTGTGTGATTTAATTATTAACCAATCTAAGTTATTAATCAATCAGGATGCTTTTACTATGTTATTAACCAATTAAGTTTTCAACTTGCACTGTTATCTTATTTGCTATGAGAATAATACACACACACACACACACACACACACTAAATATTTCCCCTGTCATACTGTTTAACTATGAATAGTACTATAGTAAATGAAACAATGAATTCACACTAGTGTGGTTCTTTGGGGTAATGTTGATTGCTAATTTGGCTTCTGAACCAGTATCTGAGTATCACTGCTCTAGCATATATTCTCTCTGGGAATACTGTTGGGCTAGATCCACAAAGGGGACTCAGGCTTAGTGGTGTAGAGCCTAACTTTAGGTATTATTGCCATCCCCGTGGAACCCTCAGCCCAGAGTTAGGCACCCAGGTTCCTTATACAATGTATGTGGAAAGTTAGGTGTCTACAAATGGGGTTCACAAAAGCCGTCAAACTAAGCCAAGAGCCACCTTAGCTAGGCAGTATGAAATACTGAGGAGAGAAATATGGCTTAAGTCCTGGCCCTCAATGGGAATTAAGTGCCCAAGTCTATGCAAAGGGAGGCACCTATCTCTGCTTGGGATTCACAGCTGTGAACCATCTCCTGGAGTTAGAGGTCTAAGCTAGGTCAGTCCATTCTCAAAAAATGAGGGGATGATGCCCCCCTTACTCCATATAACCCAGTGGTTAGGACACTCACCCAGCCTATGGGAGGCCCAGTATCAAATCCCTGTTGGGTCTGATTCAGAGCAGGAATTTCAACTTGTTTTCCACCTCCCAGGTGAGTGCCCAAACTACTGGGTAATCTAGAGTGGGGAGTCTCAATCTTTCCTGTTGAAACTGTTACACTTTGTATAAATAATTGACTATTCTTGGAGCAGGGAGGGAACTTGGGTTTCCTAGATTTGTGCCATAAACACTGCGTTAGAGTCATTCTCATTCTTTATCTGGCCCATTAAATATTCAGGTACTTCATACACAAAGGAATACAAAGTTGAGAGATCCACCATAGAATATCCTATAGCCCAGTAGTTAGGGCACTTGCTTGGGAGATAGGAGACCATTGGGCCCTGCAGGTGAGATGTGCAGGGGAATTCCTTTTTTATGGATCCCACTGGGGCATAGGCATTGAGCAGTTTGGCAGTGTCAGAACTTAGGAGGCTTTGTGCATGCTCACTGGCAGAAATTTAGGTACCTACAAGGTTAGGCAGCTGCTGAATAGGGTTTTGAAGATCTAAATATTGGACTTAAGTGCCTAAGTGGCAGTTAGGTGCCTAAATCACTTTGTGGATCTAGTTCATTGTGTCTGGTAGCATATACAAGTGCTCTGATTTCTCACAGAGCCTGAGAACCTGCAGTTCCTGTTCAAACTAGTGGGAATGTGAGTGCAGCATTTCTGAAAATCAGGCTAGAAGTACATAGTAAGGTTTTTTTTTTGCCTGAGTGCTCATGCTACTGGGTCTCTCTAGATTCTTGATAGCAAAAAATTTTGGTGAATATATACCTATAAAAGAAGGTGGTATTAAAAAGGGAAGTGCAATATTTAATGATCATCATCTTCCTCTTCTAGAAACTGTGCTTCTTTCATTCATCTGACCCGTCCTCAGCTTGATAGCATTCCCTCTCTCCGTGATAGGCCTTAATAGACAAAGTCAGCACTAAATAACTCAAATGATCATTGGTTCAACTGACTTGTTTAAAAAAAAAGACATAAGCCAAAGGGTTTGTAGGTAACCACCCTGAGGCAGGTGTACTTAGATCTTATCGAACTGTTTGTTTGAACAAGTAAGACAATTGAGTGGATACAATATCCCCAGATATTAAAGGTATTGGCCATATAGAATGAAAGAAAAGACTGAAACCTCCATTCCCAATTTTCTCCATCACTTTTCACTTTTGACTTACATTGGGTTCACTCTATAGCTGGAAGCTTTCAATATTTGTCTAAACACCACAGGAGTAGTAGGATGCAGTCAGAGCCAAGGCCAGATACAGAAAGAGAGTTAACATAACATAAACTGACCACAGTTTAAAAATAAAATGGAGATTACCTGAGTTTCAGAGAAAATATCAAAGTAATTAAAAAGAAAATTTGGTCTCTCAGATTATGCCTGGACAAAAAAATAATGTAAATATCATAAAAACAAATTGGAAATTCATGGAATCTTAGGTATGTCTACCCAGCAAAACTGTGAGTGGGCTCCAGTGTGGGTAGTACAAACCAGGCATGGACCATGGGTAAACAATCGGTTTGCTGACCTGCTCTGACACCTGCACTGTACAGTCTTCACTACTGGTGTTACCCGTGCCAGCTGGATTCAAGTTAGTCCATGCATGGCTTTTGCTGTATAGATATAGCCTTAGAAAGAAAAGTTCTTCAGGAGTGCTGGCTGTTTAAATTCAGCTCCTAGCTTCACTGTAGAAGATGAAAGCTGTTTGTGTGTTCAGGTATCTTTTGCATGAATCTTTCTTAAAGTTAAATATTTTTTCATGGTTAAGACTTCCTACGTTTCTGTAAACTATTTGCTGCGTGAGGGAGCATTAGCCCTTTTTGTTTTGTTTTTTTTCAGTGAAGAGCAACACATTTTTAAACAGTATCTGTAACAGCATTCCTGACATATGGCTTAATCCCATGCAGCACAAAGTCTAAATTCTGACATGCGTGAAACTCCGGTTGGAGAAGAATTTGACTCATGGGGTGAAATCCTAGCTTCATTGAAGTCAATGGCAAAACTCCCATTGTCTTCATTGGAGCCAGAATACCACGCACACATAGTATCTGAACAAAGAATAGTGTTTTCATGATGTTGAATAGTGAAAATAACATTGTTGCCATTTTTAAGTCATCTGTTTTTGTTTTTATTCAGAATACTATCACTAATTTATTAAATTTAGCCTCCTGTGTGTAATATATCTGTCCATTCTTTTTCTGCCAAGAATTGTATTTGATACTACTTTCAAAGTAAATCCCCAGAATAAAATTGTATCATACACAAACATTTAATTTCTATAAGCTCCTAGAGAGGTCTGCTTCTTGTTGCTTCAGGCTATATTTTCAGGTTCTAGGAATTATGCTATGACTTTCTTTCTGAAATCTTTAACAACTGGCTTTAAGCCTACAGTACTTCAGTTTGGGCATTACAGAAGCGTACTAATTTCATCTCTATGCAATCAGTCCAATTGGATCCAGAATGCTTTTCTATGGCAAGTATTCTTTTTTACTTAGAAATGGTTATCAAAACCTTATTTCTGTCTGAAGCATTTCTTTTTATACCATCTTAATTAAATGTTTTTACAAATGCTTGTCTCTTAATGTTTGTGTTTCTTAAAAATATCAATTCAGTTTAATACAATTTTGAAAAAAGGGAAGGGGCACCTAAGTTTTTTAGCGTAAAATAAATTGTCAGACCTTGTTAACCAAAGACACACTACTGTCCACTCTTACAATTTGGCCTGTCCCCAGCTGTATTTTGCCTCTTTGGGAGAGAGTGAGGTGTGATGGAAGAGAGATGATCTTAATCCATTAGGTTGAGGCAACAGGATGCAGAGTTGGTGTGGGTAACTACAAATGACAAGTTGAAGAACTGGAAAACTCACCTGGGAATAAAATATACCCAGGATCAGTGAACAAAGAGAGCCGCAGAACTTGTGCATGCTTTTTGAAGGCAGTCACAGTAAACCTGTTGGCTCTCCATTTATCTTTGATAAGGGCTTATGTCATTAGAAAAATTGGACATCTTAGCCACAACAGTGTCAGCTACAATAACCAGATGAATTAAATAAGTAACTTGTCAGAAGAGCAAAAGGTTGCTTAGGGAGCTCATGTCTTCATTAGCGAAGTCTCTGGCAGTCTGTGCTTCTAGTATCCACACCATCATGATGGATTAGAAAAGCAGATGCCTGTACTCTTAAGTATCGGATGCTGGTTAAAAGCGTTTCAACAGTCTTGGTAGATCAATAGGACTGGTCATCAAAGGGCCGGTTTGTTCCCCAATAGAATTGCAGTACACAAACATATTTTATCAGGTGAACTTAAAATTGGAGTTTTGTCAAAGTAAAGAGTGCAGAATTTGGGAAATGGTGGTTACTTTGTGTTGTCATCTTTTCCATCTTCACCATTACTGAAGCTCATTACCATTCAGTAACATTCCTTTTTTTCCTCTTCCTTACTTCTCCTTTACTTCTTCCCCCCCATCTTATATCCATACCCTTGTCAGATACTTTAACTTTTTCTTGTATAACAATTCTAAAACCTGTCCTTTCCTCATCCCTAAAGTTAAAATCGTTTTTGAGGCTTTATTACTTTATAATTCAGATTATTGTACATTCTCCTCTTTTGCCTTCCATGTTGTACCCCTGCAGTCTAACTAAACATGTTCTTACTGAGATTGTCTTGTTTGTCCACTGCTTTTACTACATCACCTTCTCTTCAAATCTTCCCTTGGCTTTGCCTTCCTTCTGACATAAATTATAAGGTGATTGCTTTGATCTTCACAGTTCTGCAAAATTCTGCTCCTGCCTGTATCTTCAGTCTCATCTCTCACTGCTCTTATGAGATCTTTCTGATACTTTCATTTGCATTTTTCTTCCCTTCCATTGTGGTGCCTTTGTGATGAAGTGGAGATATTTTTGGGGTTTTCTCTGAGTGCTGTGTGTGTGCCTCAGTTTCCCCCATATGTTGCTCATGTATTTCAGTGATGGGTCCTGGGTGTGTGATCATTGCAGAGGCCATTGGAGGGTGGAAGGGCCTTCCCCAGCCACACGTTCGCCGACCAGATCCCTTTGTCCTCCTGAGTTAGTCAGCTACAACAGGTTGTGGCAGATGGAGACCAGGAGGAGTGGCCACCTTGCCTGGGAAGGAGACAAAGGACTGGGGAGGGCCAAAGGGAGTGGTCTGTGGGTGGCTGGGTGGAAGAGGCCAGTCCCCTGTGAGGGATCGTGGGGAGGAGGCCCCAAGAATGGGGACTCTATAGGTGGTCGCTGCTGTAACTTCTAAGTAAGCTGCTAACAAAGTCTTTCTATGCTGTGATCCTGAGAACTATTAAACCCTTCTGATTTCCATGCTGGCTGTGAATCACTTCTGATTGCAAGGTGGGGTGTGTGATCCCTTTGGGGGCATGTTGGGCTCCCCAGAGTCCTGGCTAGGGACACTCAATGTGGGGAGCTCGAGTGGTGCAGTGGTGCTGAATGCTGCAAGGCCAGAGTCAGGAGACGGCTGCTCTGGTGTGTAGAGACCTGAGGTGGCAGACTCTGAAGCACTAGAGTCCTGACTGGCTGTGTCCTGAGTGGTTCCAGAGCACTGTTCCTGGGGACTCCGTCACAGCATTCTATGCCTCAAATGCCCTTCTCATCTTGATGGGGCAAACTCCAATCTCTCCATCTTTAAATCCATCTAAGTGTAGTTCTTGAACTGAGCCGTAGTGCTAATCCCCACCAGCTTTGAAGTGCTAAGGTCCTTTAATATAATATATATATATATATAAAAAGTCAAAATCTGCTGCGTTGTTGAATAACCACATTGTTGTCTGGTCTTTGTGCTTTTTTGTGGTGTATGCTTTGTCTTAGGGTAAGTCTTGCTCTCATTGAAGACAACGGCAGTTTTGCCATTGATTTTAGTGGGGAAAGGGTCAGGCTCTTACATTATTGAGAAACTATGTTTAATTCTGTGCTCTATGTCCTGCTGGTGCCCAGAAATAATTATAAAGAGAAATAGTCTTAGTATTTATATTCCTTTTTGACAGAAGCTGCAATAGCGATTCATGCAATCTATTCAATCAGGTTATCTTGCTAATAGAACTACCTAAATAATAAGTTCTACCTCTAACTAATAACTTCTCAAATTATTAAGCACATTTAATTATCTTATAATTATTTTTTAAAAATTCAAAATGTCATGGCTTCAATATGGTAAACATTTCATTAATCATCTGAATGATGTTTAAATACATATTTGATTGTTTGGGTACTGGCCCCGGGAAAAAAACTCTGTTTTGTGTATACATATAAGTTGAATGCTCAGGTATGTGTCAGAATTGTTAATGTAACTCTAATTCATGGTTTCCCTGTTATATTTTTCTTAAGTGGGTGTGTGTATGTACCCTAAGCATGCATTCCCTGCACAAAAGATAGAAGGAGGAGGTTGTACCCCCACACTTTATGTCCAACACCCAGTGGTTAAAACACTCGCCAAAGATGTGGAAGATACACGTTCAAATCCCCCCTCTGCCTGATTCAGAGCAGGGACCTGAACGTGCATCTCCACCCTCCCTGGTGTGTGCCCTGACCACTGGTATATATAGGGTGTGACTCTTAATCTCTCCTGTTGAAACTGTTCCCAACAAAATGCACTGCTTTGGAATAATTTGACTTGTTATTACTACTGTTATGATTATTATAATGATTTATTTGTATCATGGTAGTTCTGAGGGGCCCTGTTTTGGAATTGAGACCATATTGTGTTAGTTGTTCAGAAATGAAGTAAAAAGTGGTTACGATCTTGGCATACTACAAGAAACAAGAAGTGGCTGGAACAAGTAGATTTGGGGTGTGTGTGTGTGTGTGTGGGGGAAGGGGTCTATGAGCAAACATTGAAAAAACAGCTTTGAAATGTTAAACAATAGTCACAGCTCACTATCTGCCTAGCGAGTGTTGACTAGCGGGGGTTGGTAGGCATTACAGCAGAGTTTTTAAAGAGGCGTTTGGAGGAGTATAAAGTAGTAGCTTCAGGTATTCCCCTGCATGCCTTCTTCTTCATAGGACCATATACCAGAGAAGTAACAAGACTTAAACATGTTGAGTGACTATAATGGGGTGAAATGGGGGGGATCGGGGGGGAATTATGACACATTTGCCTTCCACATTTATTATTTCTCTTCCAAGCACTTATGCATGTGGGACTACTCATGAGCATGAAGTAAAGCATGTGCCTAAGTGCTTGCAGGACCAGGGCCAATACCAGTAAAAAGCCATGTTCTGGAGAATGTGCAGGGGAAGTAAAGAACTTAGAGTCAGTAACTTTTGAGTTGAGTGGCTTCTCTCATCATTACCCTTTTAAAGCTATCTCATATTGAGATAAAAACATTGTAGTGGCTTTACATGCAATTTGAGCTCTGTTCATTGAACTCTAAATTCATATAAAAATATTCACCTGTCATCCATGTACACAAAACCCAAAATAATATTGTAGCAAGATGAATGGGAAATATGGTATAACATTTAGTGATCTTGCAGTGCCACTAACAGCGTTCTTTCTCTCTATATATACTTTTTATAACACTTAGTTATTTTCCTAAACAAATTATAATCATGGCTGTAATCCACACTGAATGGTACCCACAGAAAACATTAGAAAACCCACAGAAAACAGAAATGGCATTATCGCTGTAAGTATGCAGATTATAAAGGTAGATTTAGAAATTTGATTTCATTGCAGAAATAGTTGTAATTTGTAAGAAAATGTAAAGTTGTCGCAATCTTTTCCAATATACCTTAATAAATGGATTTTCTTGCACTGAAATTTCTGAAAGGAAAAAAAGGAAAAGCCCTACATCAACTCTCAATAAAAGCTGTTCCTTGAAGAGGAGTAACTTTTAATCTTTATTATTGGTTCCCTTAGCCAGCTCTACATTCATATTGAAAATATGAAGATTATATGCTGGTAAGATATATATATATTATATATATATATATATCACATATATATTATTATTATATAATATTAATGCAATAGGATTAATGTATAGAGGTAGAGACAAGTTGTCCAGGTTCTTGATATCATACACTGCATAGATGTTAATTGTGCATGTCGATGGACTTCAGTCCACTTATGCAGATAGCTAAATATGCATTTAAGTACCTAACCTTAGGTGGTCATTATTGAGAATCTTGGCTGAATATGTCTCACGTACCACACGAGCTATTGAGAGTTAAGCTGGGTCAGTTTGAGGATATTTCAATCTTCAACAGATGACTTTTCTTATACCTCCTTCTGTTGTGGGTGAGATTTCTTGAAATTGTGATACTAGGAGTCTTTGGTGTCATAACCCTTGTACTTTCAAATACTCACTCTGAGAAATAAACTTCATATTGCATGATCAACTGGCGTTACAGTTTAAAGCCCTGAGTCACTTATTTGTCATATGCATTGTGGCCAGAAAATATATTACTTTTAAATTGTCACACTTTTTACAAACTGTAGTGTGTATGCTGAGAAGTTTTCATCTGAATTACTAAATCTAGAAAACTGTCCTCCTTTCCAGTTAAGTATAGTACTTAGTTTCCTTTGATCAGGAATGTATGTTAATCAGGAATGCATGAGTTGCTTTTGAAAATAAGAATGATTAATTAATTATTCTAGGATTTTATTTAAATAGTTGGACATATTCTTTTGGGTTAAAGGTAATTCGAGTTTGGCAAGTGTTTTTGCTGTTACTTTGGCTACTCTATGACTTGGATTCTTATATTGAATCCTTGGTTACCAAAAGTGAACCCTGTTTTTGTCATTTGTAGACACTTACGCAATTTTGTCAATGTTTAGCATTTCCAGTGAGCTAGATTCCATTTTGGTTTTACAATGAGTATTACTTTAATTCACCAACATTCCTATTGATTTCAATGGAATCACTCAAGAATTAAAGTAATACTCACTGTGAGTAAGAACACTAGACTCTGGTCCCAGGCAACTGAATATTTGTAAAATTGTATAGCTCTGTTCTGCAATAGTGGTTGCAGTCCAGCTGTATGTGTGCCACATGGCTTGGCTCTGGGTTAGAGGATGGGTTTTATCTTACATATCCCCACATTGGACCACTATGCAAAGGCTGTTTACTCAGGCTTCATATTGGAGAGAAACATTTTAGGTGAGATTTTCAAAAGTGCTCAGCATTGGCCTAACTCTGGTCCCATTAAGTCAGTTGGAGTTAGACCAGTGCTGAGTGCTGTTGAAAATTCCCTCCTCCACTGTTAAATATTTTTGTAGAAAAACTCCTAGAATGGAAATCCTGCATATGAATGTTTATTCTTCTCCTTTACAAGTTTGAACAGAGTTAACGAATACTCTTTGTGGAAAATATCCTGTCTGATTAAGTACACATAACGTAAAACATCCATTGGCAAAAATGTGAAACTAACCAATTATACCTAAATATTAGTGTACTCCCACTTTTTTCTTTAAAGGACTCATTAGCTTTTTTCCTGCTTTAAAGTTATGTTTTTTAAGATGTTTTAGCTGTGTCCCCGTTTACTTTTGTCAGGAATCTCTGGTTTATGCAAATAGAAGTCTGGAAGCAGTTCCAGGTGAGAAGGCCCTGAGAGACACACGTGAGCAACGTGAGCAACAAAACCGACTTAAAGAGATTAATCAGCAGCTGAAAAATCTGCAGGAAAATCTTGTAAGTTTAAGCTTGAAAGCTGTGTTGCAATTTATAATTACATATGATTATAAAATTAAACTCAAAAGAAGGAATATATATATAAATATATATATATTACATGAAAAGTTTATCATGTTTTGAGTGAGTTTCACTGTTCTAATGATACCCCCCATTTTACATAGGGAATATCTCTCAAACTCTCTTTCAGAATGGAAGTTGCTTTTCAAGAGTGACTATTGTAATAAAGAAGTAAATATTTTAAGTACTTTTTAACAATTTATAGAATCTAGTGTAGCGTCTTCACATTTTTTAAATGATGCAGTATGCTCCAGCAGTGACTCTGTGATCTGGTTTTGTTTAATTCATATGATTTTTTTTTTTTTTTTTTTTTTTAAACAGACAGTTATTTACCTAGCCCAGTATAGTGCCTGAAGATCAAGGAGACAAGAAAGTTAAAATGTTAATAAGCGTATAAAATGTGAATTGCAAATCAATAATACTTTAGAAAAAACTGCATATGTTCTCAATCTTAATAATAATTATTTTGGTGTATGAGAAATGGGGGAGGGCGTTTAATCAGTTTTTGCTTCTTTGGCTCACATTGTCTTTGTTTCAAAGATGAAAGCTTGTCTGATGATTAGGGTACTAGCCTGGCATCTATAAACATGGATTCAGTTCCCTCATCTCCCATAGATTTCCTGTTGTGATCTTAGGCAAGTGACTTGGGGTGGACTTTTCAATTGTGCCTGATTGATTTAGGAGCACAGTCCCATTGATTTTTCAAAGGGACTGTGCTCTTAAATTACTTAGACACTTTGAAAATCCTGTCTTTAGTCTCTCTGTGCCTCTGTTCCCTGTTTGTAAAATGAGGATAATAGCACTAACCTATTTCATAAGGGTGCTTTGAAGATAAATATCTTAAAGATTGTGAAATGCTCATTTACTGTAATAATGAGGGCTGTATAAGTACCTTAGGCTTGCTCTGAATTTAAAAATTATTTCAGCATAGTTACATCAGCCAGGAGGTGAAAAAAACCCACACCCTTGGCCGACATAGCTATTCTGACAAAAACCCTGAGTGTAGACACAATTATGCCAATGGAAGAGGACTTCTGTCAATGTAGATAACATCATTTGGGGTAGTGGTGTTCCTGCGCCAACAGGAGAACTCCTCCTTCTGTTGATGTAAGCTTTATCTACAAAGGGGGCACTCCATAGCATAGACATTGCCTTGGATAGATCATCTTTGGTAGTTTAAGTATCTTATGATGTTGGCTGGCCTCCCTCTGTGTAGATAGCTATCCCTAGGGTTGCAGAAGAGGGAGTGGTAGGTGAGACAGTAGCAAGAGTCAGCATTTTTTTGAGATTTAGCATTCAGCATATTAATGTGTCTCCCAGAGCTAGTGTGATTCGTAATTAACATGAAAAGAGAACAGGTACAAGAAGAGTGTAGGATGTTTTTTTAGCTGAAAAAGATTAGAGAAAGTTAATGATTTATTGTAGTGTATTTGACAATTATATTCTCCCTCTCGTTCATTTTAAACAGATGGAGGATAAAAAAGCTGTTTTTTAAAGAATTATGCTGGGTAAAAGGAAAATAAAGTATACATTTGTGGATTCAAACAAAGGGCTGAATAAAAATCCACCCAAGAGCTCATTTATATTTTGGGGGGTTAAATTTTGGGATCAAAAGATCTTTTTCCCTGTAACTGTTTTAACTTGGGAGAAAGGAGACCATTCCTTCTAAGAAGATCTGTCATACTCCTAGAGATATTGCATTTTTGTCATATAGTTAATACTATAGGAATGAATTCATTCTCTACCTGAGGAATAAGGTGAACTATACAAATATTCAGTAATTTAATTTTTAGTGACAATTTAGAGGATTTTATAGTAAATTGCATGTTAAATGTGTAAGATAACTTTTATTTTCTATTGTTTTTTTCCATTTTGTAAAAAGACAAAAATACTTATTTTATTTAATTCAAGCTGAACCAAGTCTAATATTTGGGAAATTACTTTGTGAAGCTTTTGGAGGAAAGGGAGCTCTGTTCTTAGTGGAGGCATATCACAGTCTTTGCACTGATCAAGGGTACAGAGATGGCTGTGGTCTTCTGTAATAGTGCCACAAACAGACCATGAGAGTGACCATGTGTGCACAGGAGGATCAAACAGCCTAAGGGTATATCTACACTGCAATTAGACACCTGTGGCTGGCCCATCCCAGCTGACTGGGGCTTGTGGGGCTCAGGTAAGGGGCTGTTTAATTGCGTTGTAGATGTTCAGGCTCAGGCTGCAGCCTGAGCTCTGGGACCCTTCTACCTAGGGTGACCACTTTTTCAAAAGACAAAAGCGTGACACATGCAGGAGCTCTGCCCCTTCCATGGCATCCTCCCTGCTCCTCCTCTTCCCCCAAGACCCTACCCCCTTGCCGGGCCAAAAGCTGGAGCTGGGGTGAGAGCTGCCCAGGGATCTTGGGCCACTGTGGAGAGCTCTGGACCCTCCATTTGCCCTGGGGAGTGGGGTGCCGGGGTGCTCAGTAGCAGCCCCCAGCTTGCATCCCTGTCCCCAGGGTCCCACAGTGGCCCAGGCTCTCTGGACAACTCTTACCACAGCCCAACTTTGGTTTCTGGCCTGGCCAGGGTGTGGTGACTCAGGCAGAAGAGGAGGAGCAGGCATGGGGTCTCGTGAAGGGGGGATAAGGCCCACCTCAGCCCTCCTCCCCTATCAGGAAGAGGCTGGTGCTGCCCCTGAGCCTCAGGCAGGCATGGAGGGGTGCCACAGGATATCTGGAACAAATGCTGTCCCGGGTTCATTCAACCTGGGACTGGGACTAGAACTCTGCATTTTGGGACTGTCCTGCCCAGTTCAAGGTGGGTGATCATCCTATTCCCACCTTGCAGAGCCCTAGAGCCCAGGGTACACCGCAGTTAAACAGCCCTGTAGCTCGAGTCAGCTGTCATAGGCCAGCTGCAGTTTTTAAACTGCAGTGTAGACATACCCTAAGGGTACAAAGATCCTTCACAGTAAGAGGAGGTGATAAAGAAAAATAACTAAATTTGAAGTTTTCTTAGAAGACAAAATAAAGGGAGCTTATTTTCATAATAGTGAAAATGAATCCTTATTAAACAGCAGGAAACAAAGGAAGGGAGAAATAATGTTTTTCTTTTCCGACTTCCAATAGACTGTATTAACAGCTGCTACTTGCCTGAAACTTTAGCTGATGTTTTAGCAAGCTTGCTTTCAACATTAATCTGATTTGGGAAATATACAGTATCCCTTCCATTTAAGGCTATGTCTACCCTGCAGCCTATGTTGGCATAATTTATGTTTCTCAGGGGTATGAATACACCTCCCCCGCCGAGCGAAATAAGTTACACTGACGTCAGTATTCATGTGCACAACGCTATGTTGGTGGGAGAGCTTCCACTGCTGACGTAGCTTCTGCTGCTCGTGGAGGCGGATTTTTTATGCCAACAGGAGAGCTCTCTCCCGTCAGCATAGAGCATCTTCACTAGACATGCTGTAGCAGCGCTGCATCTCATACTCCTTAATCTCATACTCCTTAAATAGGTGTTGCAGAGTGAGCTTGGCTAATAGACTTTTATTCCCATTGACTTCAGTGAGTTTTACCTACATGAATAGTTCAGAATCAGACCCAAAGGTAAAATGAGACATTCAGACTCCACCCAACTATGTGCCACTTTAGGCTACTCTGCACTTAAAACTTACAGCTTTGCCGCTGTAAGAGCTTTTGTGTAGCCCTGTTATGTTGAAGGGTGAGAGCTCACCCACCAACATAATAAAACCACCTAAATGAGCATCTCCTGCTGACATAGCGCTATCCACACAAGTGGCTAAACTTTGCTTAAACTGGCAAAACTTAAGTCGCTCGTTTAGGTGGTTTTATTATGTTAGCAGGAGAGCTCTCTCCTGTCAACATAACACAGCTACACAAGCGCTCTTACAGCGGCAAAGCTGTAAGTTTTAAGTGTAGACTAGGCCAAGGCCTTCAGCAAGCAACATATATAGCTTCTCATCTACTCAGTGCCTAAACAGTGGTTGATCTCACCTTAGTACATTGTGGTTATCATGTAAGTAATTGTTAGACAAATATCTTAAGCCAATCTTCTGAATCTTCAATTTAACTTAATAGGTCTGCTTTTGAACTGATAAAATAAATCTATGCTATGTCATTGTTCCAGTCACTGACCCTTGCATTGCGTCTCTCTTATCAATGACCCTTGCTAATGAGGCAAATATAATCCCAGGTAGTGTGTCTATAGCACTATGTGGTGGTCCACAACAGGACATTACCAGACTTTGGAATGTAATGGGCTACTGAGTCATTAAAATGTTATGAATGTTAATAGCTCAGTTTCAAGGTTTGATCAGCACAACACAGTAGTTTCTTGGTATCTGCTGTGGTGCACAAACCCCTATAGCATGCCAAATGTGTTTCCTTGACTGGATTGTGTGCCATATAGCCTTATATGGCTAGATCCTATTATTTATTTACAGCATTTATCAACACTCAAAGAGCCTGTAGTAATGTGTATGCCATGGCCAGCTTAGCTTCACTGCATAGTGTGAGAACAGTTTCAGAACATTTAGCTCATAAGACTGCTTCTGAAGGAAATAGTGTGTCTTTACATCGTCTATTACTGGTTGCATAACAATGAGATTATGACATTCACTTTCAAAATTATATGTGGCATATTTTATATTTTATAAATTGTCCGAGATACTTGTACTATCTGCATAAAATATAGAACCACATCAAATGTAAATTAAGGTGGAGTTTCCCTCCGAGTAGTCGAAATAATAGAAATAAAATAGTATACATATCTTCAATGAAAGAACATCAACCTTCAGAAGATACTACCTCACTAACCTTGCCATTTTGAGTGACATTCCAGGAAACAACACCTCAGAAGCAAAGCTTCTTGGAATGACATCACAGCACTGGCCAAATTTGTTATGTCACTTTTTTAAATACGGTGCTTCATAGGTTATGTCTTCACTGATGGCGGCAAATTTGCCGCCGTCAGATCGACTTATCTGGATTGACTGAGCGGTCAGTGAAAACCCGCTCGGTCGATCCAGAAATCGATGTATTAAGACCACCTCCTCAAGTGGCACAGCGCATTGAAGATGGAGCGCAGAACAGAAGCACAGAAGTTGACGGGAGTTACACAAGTTTTTTGTGTAGTTTGCATAACTCCAGTCGACTGCCGCCGAATCTCTGAGGTAAGTGTAGACAAGCCCATAATGACATGCAAAAACTGGCCTGCTTCCCAGTCTTCATTTGCTATTGAGGAAATCCAGTACCAAGAGGATTAAGGTTACTAATTTTTGGATTATCAATCATCTGCTAATTTTAGATCCCTGTATTAATAAAGATTATTGCTTTCCTGTACCAAACCTGACATGTCATCTGCAGTAACTAGACATTTCAGGCCAAAATTTTCAAACTTGGATGCCTACATTTAGGTATTTAATCAGTATATAGGAAGCTAAATATAAGTGGCCTGACTTTTCAATGAGTGTCTATGAAAATCAGACCACTTTTACTTAGTTGCCCATGCACCTGAGTTTGAAAATTTTGGACATGGTTTCTGTAGCAAAAGAACTCCTTAATAGGGAAGCAGCTCTTTAACTTTTCATCAAGTAGTTTCAAGGCAAAACTGACTTCTTGGGAGGGGCAGTATTTGGATGGCAGACTTCCAACTGAAAGCTCAGTTTTTTCAGGAAATGTTCATGATTCAATAGGTGGCACTCTGAGTCAGTAAGGATCCTAGGCATGGTCTTAGGGGCCATTGTGCTGCTGAAAGTGCTATCTTTTAGATGATATAAAATTAAGGATACATCTACACTTGGAGCTGGGGATGTGATTACCAGATTGAGTAGACATACTCACACCAACTGTCATCGAGCTAGTGCACCACAGATAGAATGGAGTCACGGCAGCACAAATTGGTGGGACAGACTAGCCACCTTGAGTATGTATCCACCTGAGATCCTAGGCATGTACTTGGAGGTGGGTAGCCCATCCCACAGCTCATGCTGCTGTGGCTATATTTTATTTGTAGTGCACTAGGGTGATGAGAGTTAGTGTGTGTATGCCTGCTTTAGATGGGGGTGGGATTCCCAGTTCTTAAGTGAAGGCATACTCATTGATCATGACCACTCGTATCATGGCAGAGCTCATGGCATTTTTCAGAAGTTAGGAGTGTTGGCCCTGATGTCTGGTCAAATTCTAGTTTGGGTACTACAAACAAACACTCATTTTAAATTTGTTTGTTTTAAATTTCTCTTTGTTTAAGAAGAGCTCTGTGTAACCTTGAAAGCTTCTCTCTCTCACCAATAGAAGTTGGTCCATTAAAAGATATTATCTCATGCACCAGGTCTTTCTAATATCTTGGGATCAACATGGCTGCGGGAACATGGCATATAAAACTAATTGTATGAGGTTTTCATTTTGTATGGAGAAAGCAATCTTTTGTACCAACCACTTTACAAAATGCTGTTGTAACAGTATGTTTAACCACTTTCCTCAGGTCTGAGATCTGGTGTTTCAGGTACTCCTCATTCTGAAACACATCTGTTGTGGGGTGAGACTGTTCTAAGCCATTTTAAAAATTAATTAGGCAACTTTAAAAATATGTCAATTTTAAAAAAAAGTAGTTTGCGGAGACATTTCGTGGAAAAGCTCTGAAGAATCACTTTCGGAAATAGACATGAAGCATAGCTAACCTCAGACCCTGGTTCTGGTCAGCCCAAGTATGCTTGGGCGCAGAGTATCTAGAAGGGCATTTTTCCTTCAGGTGGCAGAGTTTGCAGAAAGATCTATGATCCTCTTCATCAAGGAGCTGTGGCTGGTGGATTCATTCACCTCCCTCACCCTGTGCCTTTGTGACAGAGCACAGAGAAACCCAGTGGAGCTAGGGTCCATGACATCCAGTACTAAGTGCTCACCACTATGTTGTCTCCTGAAATCCTAACAGCCTCCAACATCTCCACCCCTTGCCATTGCATACACGTGCAGTGGAATCTCACTGGTTCTGCTGGATCTGGTACCTGCTGAACCCACAAAGGGAAGCAACATGTGCCCCTTAATGTTGATTCACACATTTTAGTATTTAAAAATAAAAGTAAATCAGTTGTAGTGTTATGCTTTAAGTAAATGAGAATCATTAAGGGCTTTGCAATCTGACTTCCCCTCCAAACTTCTTAAAAAATGTCCTTAGTGAAATAACATATCAAGGAATGTATTGTATGCATTGTTAAAAACGCATTCTGAAATCTCAATTCGACTGAAATGTATCTGACTATGGTTTCTAGGTCTTTGTTGAATTTCTTTTTGGTTTTCTATTTAACCTTAGTTCTTCATTTGAAGCTATGGCAGTGTCTTTCCACATTCTTTCACCTTTCAGTTTCCTGGAAACCATTGAGCTTAGCTTTGTTTAGTCAACCGCATTGTTGTTACTGCTTCAGAAACGTTCAGCTTCCAAAGACCTGTTGCTGAGCATTGACAAAAAGAATGCTGTATACAAAGGATGACAAATCTAGTGGGGTTTGTTTTTTTTTTTTTTGTTTTTTTTTACATTTTGAGATATGGCTTCCATTAGTTAGCTGTTTGTAATAACTGAGGACCCTACTCAGAAGATACAGGATTTCTGTAGTGTAGATGGTGATAGATTTTGATCCCACATCTAGGCAAGCTATTAAGCAGGAAACTTCTCTGGGCCCCATATTTTCTTTTCTGTGACGCTACATGGATACTAGTTGCAAAGAAATGCCTGATGGTTGATATTTTATTATCATATGTTTCTTTTACTCTACATTGAAAAATAATCCTGATTCTACAGTGCTTTACTGTAAGGCCATATTGGCCTTAGATACTTGTAATTGTTTTTGGTATTTTCAAAATAAATTTGAATAACAGGTGGGTTGGTGGTGACATATTACCTTAATTGGGATCTAATTAGCTTCTTTTTAAATATTTTAGATTCTCTTTATTTCAGTTTCACAGTACTTAGCACCAGTTCATAGCCAACTGTTCATATCCTTTTCCATTAATTATATCTGCCATACCTATTTTTTTTAAGGAGCATAAGCTAAACACAGTTTTGTCTAATTTGAGAACCAGTGTCAGCAGGGTTGTCTGCACAGCTGTGGAAAGAGTTTGTTAGTTAACATTCTGCCCGGCAGGTGGTTCAACAGCCGAACATAAAATGTGATTGTAAATTCTTACCAGTGATTCTAGCATTGTGTGTTTACCTTTTGTATCCTATCCTGTATAAAAACCTAAATCTTAAGATGGGAAAATATATTATATACATAATATAAAAAAAACTTTCAGAGCTTCATGAGGAAGTCAGCATTTTAGAATAGGGAGGGCAGAGAAAGAATTAAATGGATACTTGAAAGTTAGAAAATGTTAGCTCACATTTATGTCTTAAGAAAATATTGACTGGAAGTGCCTATTTAGATCATACCCTTGATGGTATAGTAGCTAGTAATGATGTAGAATACACAAGTCTGAGAAAGTCACAGAGTAAAATTAATTTTAGTGCTGAGGAGCTGGACAAAGCCTCATGCACCATTTAAGCCCTCTTTTAAGACCTTAGGTGAGGTAAAGTAGTGCATAGCATATAGCCTTGTCCAAGTCTTGTGTGCTGGCATTAATTTAACTCAGTGAGTCTGAATTTGCAGTCTCTACGTAGGCAAAACTCAAGTTGAAATCAATAGAAGTGCAGTGCTAAATCCAAACAAAAACCAGCAACAATCCCCCCAACACTCCAACTCTCATCCCCAAAAAACATTAGAAAGGCAGTTGTATATCTCTAATTTTGTGAAACCTGCAGTATGGTTTATCAGTCTAGTGAGCTTGCACTTATTCTCCTATATGATCCTGTGATCTTAGCATATTAAATAACATCTTGAAAATAGCCATAACTTGTTTTCAGACCTCATTTGGGATCTTATAGTGGTGGTCCTGTTAGAAACTCCAGTAATTCATAAATAGGCTTGTCAGTATTTGTTTTTAATTTTTTATAATTTTGACAGATATCTGTTTATTTTTAAGAATTTTTCTTCAATGTTTATCAATATAAATTTTCCCTGTGGGAAATTATGGGAGGTCAGGGAATAATTAATTGACAGTAAATGCTGAGATTAAAAAATGTAAAGCTTTATTATCACTAAAACACAAATTGTCAATCTCATATATCAAAATATACAAAACAAATAGCCTTAAATCAAATTCTAATAAGTTTTCAAGTAGCATTTTTCTTACTTTGTATATCTGTAAATTTGGATTATTACTGATGGAAATAGTTTCTCAGTGATTTGTGTATGTACAGTGAAATTGACATTTATCAACATTTACCAATAAAAAAATGTAATCCTCTCAAGCCTACAAACAAGTAACAAATATTTATACAAAAATTATATGTCAGGGCATATATTATCCTCTAACATCTGGTTTCCTCATAAACATGTTTATGCTAAAATGTACAATATTTATCAGAATGATTTCCTATTAAATGTGTCATTGCATAAACTGAAAGGAAAAAACCATATGTCTTAATGAAGACAACTGTTATTCTGTCACCGTGTTGACCTCACTTGAGCAAAGCACTATTAACCAGCAGGTACTGAAATTTTGATAAATAACTTTTAATCATATTTTGCTTATGTAAGTCTGCAGTATGTGTACTATTCATGTGGTTATACAGAACTATTTCAGAATGAAAAGTGGTAGCACTTTCCTTATGGAAGTAATTATTAGTATGAAAACCAGATGTTTTTCACATAATGCTTACTGTATAAACAAAAAATCATGTAAGAAAGCACTGCTACAAACAATATGCAAGAGGAAAACAAATTAACTGCTGTGTAATTATTTTGCTTAGATTCTAGAATCCAAAAATTATTATAATGTTCTTCATATTGACAGCTCTTCACAATAGTGTTGACGACAAGAGGCAGATGATCACTTAGGTAGATAGAATTCTCTTCATACAAATTCCTTCATTTGAAAATGCGATAATTACTTTCAAAACAAATAATTGCAAAAATAAGAGATGCTTTTTTGTATGAACCCTTAGTAACACATGAATATTTTCCCAGAACACTTGAGACCAATTGAATTGAATACACTGCAAACTTATATCATACCTGGCATCCAATGATCTCAAAGTACTTCACAGCTATTAGTTAGGCTCTGATCCTGCGTATAATAGCAAGTGGCTGGATTTCTGTGCCCACACGGAGCCCTATTGAATTAATTGCAGCTCTCTGTGGGCACAGCAGTTTCTCCACACACTAGTAAATAAGGGTTTGGTGTCTTAAGCTTCATCACACTCCTTTGAAGTGTGTAAATAATCGTATACAGATAGGAGGCACAGAGGTTAAATGACTCCTAAAACGTTGCACAGTGAGGTTGGTAGCAGAGCGGGGATTGGAACGCATGAGTCCCAGACTCCCACTTGTTCTTTCAGCTTTTTCCTTGCCCCTTTCAACTTTTTTTCTGCTTTTTACATCTTTTCCCTAACATTTCCCTCATTTTTTTACTTTTTTTAAAATATAATTTTTTTCTCACTTTTGAAAATATGTCACAAATCCATGACTACCTATGACTTCACATTTATCACTATACTGTTATACATGTCTACCTGGAATTTCATGTCAGCAGAGAAATAACTCAGGCCTGGTCTATACTTACCGGCAAATTTGGCGGCAGTCGACAGGAGTTATGCAAGCTACTTAGAGTAACTTGCGTAACTTATGTCGACTTCCTAAATTCTCTTCTGCATGCCTTCTCCACTCTGCTGCATCAACAGAAAATGCGTAGCTGTCAACACAATGCTACGCTTTTTTTGGAGGAGATTTTATTGAATCAACTTCTGGATTGATTGAGCAGGTCTTCACTTCCACTCAATCGATCCAGATAAATCGATCTGGATGGCTGTGAAGTTGCCACCATCAATGAAGACATACCCTTAGACACTCCTGCTCCCAAAGTATAGGTTACTACTATTTATGCTAAAGAAGAACCTGTTAAATTTTATTGGTATAGCATCTATAAAACACCACTGAGCAATTCTGATTCCACCAATTCCCCGCCAGCTCCCTTCCTCCTTTCCTGTCACAGATACAGAAGTGTCTCATCTGCTCTCCTTCTGTAACCGCTGTGCTTGTCCCAGTGATCCCATCCCATGCCTTCTGATCTCCCTCATGCCCACTCTTCTAGTTCCAGCTGGAGTGCTCTTGTTTCTTTCTCAGAGACATTTTGCTTTTAACTCTATAAACAGGATTAAAATTGATTTTGGAAAAGCTCTGGAAGCTTTCCCTCCTGAATCTAAAGAGTCTAATCACACAACAGGTTTTTAGTTACAGTGTATTGTACTCCAACAGAGAGATTCTTCTGTAACTATTCATCTTATTTGGTATCACTGATACAGATGGTACTGAAAAAGACATCCCTATTTGTGGATAAGGTTAGGTTGATACTGGTCTGTTGAATAGACAATGTATATGGACCTTGTAATAGAAAAGATTGCCTCCCTCTCCAGCCCTTTACACTCATATTATTCCCCCCTCCCAGCTGGTTGTATGTTCTCAGAAGAGGAAAGCTTTGTTTGAACTGCTGTTTATAGAATTAGCTGGATATTTTTGGTTTCAAACAAGTTAACAGTGTATTCCTCACCCAGACCATCCTTTCTGGGTACAAAACCAGTCCATATAAATGTCTTTCCCTCAGCAGGGTAAACAGCAGTTCTGCTAATGCCGTTCCTCCACCAGCATGCAAATGACAGTTCAAATAAATTTAAAAAAAAATCCATACAAACAGTCTTACTAGTCCAGGAACTCTGTGCTCCAATTCACAGCCCATTTCCTTTCTAAGATCAAACTATTTCCACTATCCTCCTCTGAGCCGCTTCCTTTTCTGCTGTACAAGGCAGTTGGCCTTGACTGTTTGATGAGATCCATCTGTCTTGCTCTTTTAGCTATATAACTTTTTCCTGTCTCTACTTATACAGATCAGCCCAGATGCCAGAGGCGTTTTGCTGTTTACTTTTCTCTTATCCCTGAATGAATGAGATTAACCCTTAGAAGCAGGTTTCCAATGTAAATATTCATGCTTGAGTTCAGAATTTGCTTTCTGCAGATAGTCTCTCATATTCACTTAAAATGCATTGTTTCTTGTGAATGTTTTTGGAACTATTCTCAGAAAGCAAACCCAAAAGGGGTGCAAACTCGGATAAAGCAACACTGAATTTTTATTTTGAGTGAATATTCCTGGAAATATATGTTTTTTGAGATATTCATCCAGTTGTTGTACAAAATTGTGTGTCCTTGTGGCTCAGAGCTTAAATAGATAATGGCATATGCCTAATGTCCTGAAGGTAACTTACTAAAAAACATGGACTGAAAGAAAGTAGATAAGGAACAGACCTGTTAAGTCACCTGGTTACTCCTCTGTCACTGCAAGATTATTCCTCATGTTGTATTTTTAAATGTTTTGTCCTGTCTTGGTTTATGCATATACTGGGGGCATGAAACTTCTGCCATTTCCCTTGGAATATTATTTCAAAATCTAATAAATCACCCTGTTGGTGATTGCCATAGATATATTTTTCTTTATATAATTACAGTCCATGATTCCTAGTTTAACTCCTTAAACAATTCTTTTCTGTCCTTGATATATTCTTCCTTTAAATACATGTAGATGATTATCTACTTCTCCCATCCTTCCCTCCCTGTTTTACCATGTCTAATGATACAAGAATAAGGGGATACCGATGACATTTAGTAACAGCACATTGAAAAAGGAAAAACTTTTTATGCAATGTGTAATTCTTTTGTGGAACTCACTGCTACAAGATATTGATATATGATTCAAATAAAGGAATACACTTTTATATTAATAATAATCATCATTTGCAATTACACTAGGTAGTTGGTCTTGGTACTCAGGCAGGTTCGTGTAAGGAAAGGGGAAGGATTTATCTTGCTACTTTACCCTTCACTACAGCTAAATTTGTACGAAGTCCACACTACATTTATAATTTACCTATCTCTGTACTCTTCTTTTACAGTCAGCCAAACATCTCTTTTTGACAGATATTTCTTTCATAGAGTCGTAGATTCCAAGGCCAGGAGGGACCATTGTGATCATCTAGTCTGACTTCCTATATTGGACAGGCCATAGAACTTCCCCAAAATAATTCCTAAAGCAGATCTTTTAGAAAAACATCCATTCTTGATTTAAAAATTTAGTGATGAAGGATCCACCACTATTCTTGTTAAATTATTCCAATGGTTACTTACACCCAGTGCTATAAATTTACCTCTTATTTCCAGTCTTAATTTGTCTAGCTTCAAATTCCATCTATTGGATCGCTTTATACCTTTGTCTGCTAGATTTTTGTTCCCCGTGTAGATACTTATAGACTGTAATGAAGTCACCCCTTAACCATCTCTATGTTCTCTTTATCTTTTAAAATAATAGAATATTTCCACTATGTTTAGTTCCAGCTTCTTGGCACTAGAGTTAGGAATTTTATATGTACCAATACAAGTACTAATACAAATAGAATTAGAATTTAGTATTAGGAATTCTGGACTGATGATGCCAAGTGGGTAATTGGTGATAATTATGCAGATTTAGATTTCCTGTATTTAGGGAAATTCAGCAAAAATGTTTTATGCTGATAAAATTTCAGTCGAAACAACTTGACATTTGTTTATTATGATATGGGTCAGGGACTGAAATTTTCCCCCCACATGATTGAGGTTTGATAAAGGATGTTCTTTTAAGTGAGTAAACTCATGTATATCTTGCTTGAGCTCTTGCCAGAGATTCATAACATTTAGCTACAGAAAATAAAGTGAATGAGCAAATCTTTTAATTAACCCAAGATTATGCATCATGCCCCATTCATTAAATCGATCTAATGGGAACAAAGCCAGTTGTTTCTAATAATTTTCTACTGCTGTTGTGGTTTGTATACTCCAGTATTCTGGAGGTCAGATGGAGCTACCAGACCATAAAATCCAGCCAGCGAGAGAGCTGGAACTAAGAGAGCACAAGGATTTATTAAGTGATGTGAAACTCTATTGTTTTGTGCATGTGTTACATAATTGCTGTCAATGCAAGGCTGTTAAAATTCCCTGCTAGTAATAACAGGCATACCATTTTATGGTTTCAAGAGGAGATAAAAGAAGTTTCTTAGTCAGCACTTCAACAACATCACAGCACATGTCAGTTTTATTATTGTGGGGCCTTCAGTTTTGGCAGATGCTCTCCATTCTGGCTACGGTGCTGTAATTACCATATAAATTAAGTAGTGAAATAAGCTGAGTGTAGCCATGTCCCTTCTTCCTGTAACCAGGTTGCAAGTACTGCAGTGTGAAATAGGCATAATTCAGGCTGATTATGTTTAGAAGGCCACATTTTGAAATGCTGGGCCTTTATCGCTATTCAAATTGATTAAAAGTAAATTGAAGCTGTTTAGTTGCTGTGCAAACAGAAGGATCATTCTTTCTGCACAAGGTACTCTCCATAATAGCATTCCAGGAATTAGTTTAATCCATGCAGGGTTGATTCATAGACACTCATTATATTTCAGCATACATTCTAATGCTTCAAATTATATGTGTCCTTACTTTAATGAGTTGTAACTAGTCCTTAAATTGGGAGTTTTGCACTTTCCTTTTATATAGTAACAGGCTTTACTCTGAGAGATGATGTGATTAAACTACAATAGAAAGTCTAGGGCACTGAGCTGAAATGGATGATTAATGTATTTCTTTTTGTTGTCCATTTTTTTTAACAGTTTGATTTTGATCTTTTCAGCAGAGTTGGTAAATTTAAATAAAGTCAGGAACCTAGAAAACTATAAATGCCTTTTTAGCTGAGATGATTATGATAAAGTAGACATTCCTATGCAAATTATAAATATACATGGGAGTAAAGAGTGGCATAAAACAATTTAAGGATGACATGTATTGTCCCCTAGTCGATGGTTTCTAAAACTGTAAAAATGTTATTGAAGAAAAAGTGCACAAAAGAAAAAAGTCATGTAGCATGTCAGTAGGCATCATATTTTACACTTATATTGCATGCTTCATTCTATGATCTCAAAGCACTTTACAGAAGTAGGTATCTTATGACTGGAGCAACTGAAGTATCAAAAATTAAATGGCTTGCCCAATGTCACTTAATGAGTCAGTAGCAAAGCTGATAATATAACTCGGGTTTTTTTACTCAAACTTCCCTTTGTTGGCTGCTGTAACTCCTCCTATGCATGGAGTTACCATCAAACCACATCAAATAATGGTTTACACTTTACTAGACTATTTTCTCTGTAATTAAAATGTGAACCCATGAAACCATTTCAGAATCCCTAAGGCTGTTTCAAAGGGAGCTGTACTGCTCTACTATTAGAGGAGACTTTTGCAAAAGGAGATTACACTGGAAATACTAATTTTGCTTGCAAAAGAGAATTCCTACATTTCCTATATGAAGATGTCATTCTGGAAGGATTCTCACCACTGGATCTCCTCCAGCTTGAATGTTTGTGGTCTTTAAGGCAGCAGCAGTGGGCTAGTGTGTGATTCCTACACCAGCCAGGGCTCTTCACTGCCACTCTTGAAACCTTCTAGTCAGTTACTATTTGAGCAGAAACTAAAGTGAAGATTCTGCAAAGAAAATCATAACAAAAATAAAATGATTGAAAAAATAATGTATCAAAATGCTACAGAAATAAAGATATAAGCAAAAATCATCTCTTCAATAGCAGGTTCCCCCTCCAACATCAGAGGGGAGGTCATCAGGTGGGTGAGAATGCAGCCAAAGTGATATCTTCAGAGAAATAGAGATAAAAGGCAAGTAATTCCCCCTGTTCTGCAGATATCATATGGGCAAGATTTTCACTCCTGGTTGAAGAGTATCAGAGTATCAGCAACTGCTGCAGCCAGCAGCATGAGCTAAGCCAATGCCAACAATATACAGTCTTTTTAAATAGGGAAATGATGAGATAACTCTTAAGAGTATCAGGCTTAACACTTGGACAGCTTGGGAATGCATCCAAACCCTGAAACGTCATCTAAAAAAACAGGCCTCAGTTAATAAAGAAACAAAATTCTAGGCTGTGGGAGAGTTACTGCGCTCCTTTACTTCAGAAACAGGTTCTGCACTACTGAAGCCCAAGCAGAATGCCTCCTTAGAGTCAGAAACTAAGTAATATCACTTTTATATGGAGTAAAGACCACGTGGCTGCCTTGCATATATCTTGAAATGGAAATATCCTGAAAGTTGGCAGCACAGGTTGCCCTGTCTTGAACTGAATGGTCCTTGGCATGGTCAGGACAGCCAGATCAAATGCTGTGCAAATGTCCACAAGAGCAGGATCACATAACTAGTTGCCTTATTTTAGAAGAGGCACAATGGTTCCCAGGCTGACAATATTGAATTTCTCTTTGTCCATATACTGATGCAGAGCTCTGAAATTCAGGATGGACTGGCACCCTTGTCTCTTTGATTATCAAGAATTATCTTGAATAAAACCGTTTCCCTCTTGCTTGCTGGTTTTCTTTAGCAGGAGAGATTGGATTTCCTTCAGTTTCTCTTTCTGAGAAGCAAGCTTCCCAGCACATTTTCCAGGGGGACGGTAATTTGATGGATGAAATATAAAACTGAAGCCATAACTAATGGTCATTAAAGATCATCATTACTCCGAAGAAGAGCAGAGGTATTAACTCCAGTGTCCTAGACAAATTCATGCATGGTTAATTATATTCTGTGTACCTAAAATTTCCCTGTAGTTTTAATTACTTGATTTGTTCTTTGCATCCTGTGATATGCTACTTTTTTAAAAAACGTTGTGCACTGCTAAATAGTTGACTTCTTCTACTCAAGTAGTAAATGAAGTGATTCCTGTGTGGTTTTGTAAACCACTTTGTGATCCTTCAAGAACAAAGGTGCTATATGCAGGTAAGATATTATTTATATAAATTCTCAGATTGAAATTTTAATCTTTTAGGGCACTCTTAAATTGCAAGTGTGTCTTTACTTAACTGGTGTTAAACATGTTTTGATATGTTTAGTCCTGGAGAAGAGGGACCCAGTATCTAGTAGCCTAATGTCTTCCATTTTGGAAAATTTCCTTCCTCTTATCTCTGTTTTTATTTTTCATAAATCTGTTGCTGGGAATAGAGAGAATTTGACAATTCATCTAATGTTTAAATTAGGTTCCCTTCTGTATGTTTGTGTGTTCATATACATTGAATTATCCACCCTAACTTCTGTTTTTGTTGGAATTGGTCTGAATCAAATTTTGCATTTCTTTTAAGGACCAAATCTTAAGGACCCAGTCCTACAACTAGTTCAGTATGGGATGATCCCATACCCATGCAGAAGTCAGTGGATTCTGTATTGGGGTGGGTTCTATAAAGGGGTCTGTCTATGCAGAGCCATTTGAAGGATTGGTGCCTAAGTTATCACTCAGTTTGGGAGTTGGAGTCCTCCAGTCCATGCTTGGTTTCATATCTATGGGGAGAATCAGTAGGACATCAGTTTTTGGACAGACTTGCATAAGAAGAATCCCTGTGCTTTGAGAACAGAGCCTTAAACAATGAAGGATGAACTCCCATTGTTGTGAATGGATATTAACAACTAAGTAATGTTAAAAATGTGGGAAGGAAGAATGGTGGTTAAGTATTAGAATAATATCTCAGTTAAAGTTTGACACTTCACTGAACCTACTTCACATGCAAATAAGAAAGAACTTAATCCCCAAACCACTGAGTATATTACCCCACCTGACCTGATATTTGGATGTTAGCCAGGTACAGAATGACTTAGTTAAATCTTGCTTGTACTTTCATGGTTGACCTCCTTGTAATCTCTTAGGGTGGAAAATATTTCATGGGAAAATGAACCATATGGAAAAAAAAATCCTTGTTTGGTCAGGATTAGACAAATTTCGCCTTCACTTACATTTGTGCAACCCAATTTATTGAGAAAATATATGTGGGAAGACCATACGTTACCACATTTCCTTTTTGAATGTTATTAATTCACTAAACTGCCCTTCTGTCCTTCACCCAAGTGTATTGTATATCAAAGGGGGGAATGAGCTATTAGATTGATAATTATCTTTAAATGGTCCCAGTGCCCTAAGGCATTCCAGGACATTCCCGTGTTTTTGAAAATATTCTAATGGTTTCTCCAGGTAGCAGTATGGAATGTTTTAATGAGATACTGGAATAAATGTAAGTAAAGCAAGACATGTCTACAAAAGGCAATCTGTTTGGTCAGTATTCTTCTCAAAGCCCTCTTTCTGTTTCTGCTGATACTTGTGGTAGGATGGATAGGAGCATACCACTTCATTGCCCACCTTCCACCTCAGCCGGATCTTCTACTGAGTTAATTACTGCATTTCTGACGGAGTATTTTCTTTTATCATGTAAATAATGGAGATATCGTAAATGTTAAAAAAAAAAATGACTTCAGTGCAGGTTCAGGCACAAGAAGATGGGACTGTGCAAGAGAAAAACCTTATTTTAATATTTTTAAGAGTAGCTAGATATGTATCAAGAAAAATTAACAAATATTTGAAAGATAAATGTAAATGCAGTAAATGGAGTATGTTTAAACCTACTTTGCTTAAAACGGAATGTGCTTAAACCTACCTTGTTTTCCCCTGAAAGGGAGTCTAAACCCACAGTGCTTGCCACTAAGAAAAAGATGCATATAGAGATCCCTTGCAGAACTTCTTAGGGTATTTGCATTATTAACCTGAACAATCACATAATATTATTGCTGTAACCCCATTCCTTCTCTGCTTCCACTTATCTTTATTTATTTGTTTATTTATTTATTTAATTTATTTTTCCTTTGCTTGCCCTGTTACTAGCAGCATTGTCTTCTGCTTGCTTTGTTGGCGGTAATACTACTGGTTCGGGTGGGGTGTATGCTATGTAGAGTGGCTGTTCTCCGGCCCTGAACCACAGCTGCCCCAACTTGTTCTTCATTTGTCTGTCTCTATTTGATTTTATCTATCCTAATCTAATTTAAGTACTTACATTACACCTATTTATCATGGCATCTAGTACTTATAATAAATATCTGGGACCTTGGCATGACCCCTTCCAAAGAGTCCCAGAGACTCAACCATGTGGAATGTGCTCTGGAAGAGCTTTTGCTCCGCTCCAGGAGTTCTGTTTCTCACTTTGTACTTCTTTCAGGCTTTTTTTATCCCATTTTTTAGCCTAGTTTTAATGTTTCCCTTTACTTCTCACAGTGGGGTGAATAGATTGGGCACAGTATGTAGCACTAATAAAGTACCATACGAGATCTCATTTTTAGCCCACTGTGCCTGTAGAATTATGAGGCCACAGTATATGTTTCTGTGCTGATCCTGTTGCTTTAAAACATTTTTGGATATAATAGTAATGACTGTTATTTTTGAAAATTCTACTGTTCATACAAAAAACAGGAAAGAAATTTCACTGTGTTGCTTGCAGATTTTAACATGCAGTTTTGTTTATGATTTTTACCTTTCCCTAATCATATTTCCACAACAAAATGTGCACCGAACATTCTCTAATCCAGTTTGTTCTTAACCTCATCTATTTCAACATATGTCCCAAACCGTGTTTTGTTTAGTAATAAATCCCTGAAGCTATGATCTGTCAGTTGACCATCCATATATGCCATAGGTCAGATTAAGCTAAATAGTGTTGATACGTAATCCAGATAAAGAATTCCAGAGGCTGACACAGGAGTATAATTTACATTTTAAATGTTATACTCTTAATTATTTATTTTGACAGCATATTTTGATGAAATATTAGAGGGAATATTCTTTTCAAGAAAACCTGGAAATATAAGGAAGTTGCATGTTAATTAATATCTATTCACTTTAAAATTCAGGCATATAGTAATTTTAAATAGGATTTACTTCACTAAATCAAAAAAGAACACTTCTGTAAAAAGGCCAAGAGATTTCATTTTTGAGTCTGACTAAAGCCTGAAGTGCATGGAAGTGAAAAAAAATGTACAGTGGAGAGTACAGGATTGATCTTGGCATCCTTGCTAAGATGAAAGTCACAGTGGCTTTAATGAGAGCTTTTCATGAGGAAAATGGCAAGATTGGACAGCAAGGGCATATCACCTTTTGAAAATCAATGAAGATTATAATAGTTTATTGGAACTGAGTCACAGTTCAACTTTTTTAATAGATATTGCATGGTGTGTTCTTTAGTGCCAATATTGAGGGTTTCCTAGCTTGATCACCTAATATATTATGCATTAATGCTCCTTGGTGCTAGCTTCAGACTATTCTATTAAAAGGAGATTATCAAGAGGGGTTAGTTCATCTAACCTAGCTTCATCTATGTACTCTGGCCCCATTGAAGTTAATGGCAAAACTCCCATTGACTTCAGTAGAGTTGGGATTTCACCTTGGGACAATTTTCTATGGAATTCTTAAAAAAAAAAAATCCTTAACAAAAACATGTTTAGTCATGCACCTGTAAGGCAAGGGCAAGTGTAATCACACCATAAAGGGATGCAATAAATTTATTTTAAAACCAAAATAAATTAATATATGATCCACATTCTTGTCACACTGTGATGTATTGATTTATAATTTTATTATCCAGTCCTCTTCACCAGCATTCATTGCTATATCCAGACTGGAGTTCTGCGATTTCCTGAAATGAGCCCTAGCAATGCCAATGGAAAAACATTTCTTAAGTGTGTTGCTTTGTCAGCTATCCAGGGATTCTTAAAGTGTTTAAATATGTAAAATGAATGCAAGAAGAGGGCTATAACAACTACTTTCTGTTTTCATTTTATCTGTTGTTTTGCAGTTGTTCATCATGGGACACATTTATGTTGACTCTAGTGCACCAGGTTAAATGTAGTGAGGTGTACTGAATCTCATGGCAGTTAGAGCTGCATGTTTTTATTAGATCTGCCTTTAAAAATAAATGTAGAGAAGTATTTCATTCATAATAATTTTGTATACAAAGGCATAAGAAATAAAATCCTTAAATTTAGATTTGTCAATAGAATAGTCTGTTGTCTTTGAATCAGTTTCTAGGTTATTTAGTGTATTTATTATACAGATGATTTCTAACAGAATAGTGATTGTTAACTGTGGAGATGGTTTAAGTCGACCATGTTGACTGAACAATGGACTTCCCCAGGGATCTGTACTCACTCTGGTGTGCACGCACGCATGCACACATACACACACACACAACTAAATTTGTGTATGTGATGACATCACCTTGGTTAAGTGCTTTTCAAAGTGGAGATTTAAACTAAACAAACTAAAGACAGTATCCTCTTGTTTTCATTTCACCAACTGGTTAGCTCATCAACAGCTACATGTCATTCTGAACAATCTGCCAATCATTTTGGACCATACCCCTATTTATTTGGGGATACAGCTTAACTGCTTTCTGTCCTTTCGACAATACATCAAGAAGACGTGCTAAAATCCAATTGAGAGTCTCACTCCTCCAAAGGCTTTCCAGCAGCTCATGGGGCACTAATGCCACAATCTTATGGACATCTACCATTGCCCTAATTATTGCACCTCTCAAATACTGTGTGACAGCATGGGGCTCCATCCATCAAGTTAGACTCAATGATCCTCTCTGCCCTCTGATCCACTGGTGTGACCTGGGCAACTCCAATCTCCAACCTTCCAGTTCTGGCTGGCATTGCTCCTCCAGTGATTCGGCACGAAGTTAGGGCCCTGGCTGTATTACTGCATGCAGCCAATTACTAAGATAACTTACTTCACAATTTCACCTCAAAGTCACATAAAAATACCTACCATAGTCAAGACGTCTCTTTTCTGAAATAGTTGAGCCTCTCAGATAATACACTGGATATGACCTGTTTAAGGAATGGCGGAAACAAGCTGTGCAGGACTATATTTTGAATCATTGGTGCATTTCTTGACGGATAGACAATACAGATCTGTGTCCCCTAATCCCCCAAATTACCTCTCACATGCCTCTCAGAACAACCATGTCAACCAAAAAATTCTTCTTTGTTATAACAGGGTACATTATGATCACTGGCCATTTAACTTACATCTTTGCCATTGGGACTTCCCTGTCTTGCCCCTGTGGCACTGAAAAACAAACAACATGCCATCTGGATATGGACTGCCCTTTAGATGGTGCATGGATGTGCTTGACATCTCCAGTTGATGCTGCTGGGATATAGTGGCTATATTACTTACCAAACATCTAATTCATTGTTTGTGCTGTCAGAAGCCATATACCCGAAGTGAGTACTCTTAGTTGTCATTGCACCTGAATTCTATGGGAATCATTGGTGAGTTAGGAATTGAACCTAGATCTCCTGAGTTCCAGTTTGGCGAGTTTATCACAAGGCCAACTTTCATCCAACACAGAAACAAAAGAATGCAAAACAGAAAACAAGTCTTCGCTGCCATCCTAGAGCTGTAGTTCTGAAACTACAAGCATTAAGTTAAAACTTGGTGATCATAACAAGTGACCTTGGCTGCCCATTGTCAGCTCCAAATGAAAAATTTCAGATATTTTTCCTTGAAGACCAAGTGTTTAATTCTTTATTTGCTACTAGTTAAATTAAAAATAACTCTTAAATTCACACTTGAAAATAAATAAATACAGTGAAGTTGTAGGAATATTTGTTGAAATTTCCTTTTATGTTTATCCAGTTAATATATAGTGCTGAAAAGTAATTATCATGTTTCAACTTGATGAACTGGTGTTCTGTGTATACAAGATGTGCTGTCTGCAAATGATTAAATGCTAATAAAAACAAAAATAAATTGGATTGCTTTTAGCACCTAGATCATTCTGCAGAAAGAATGCCCTTTTGTCATCTTGTCAAGTAAATCTTTTTAACAAGAAGTATTTTGATCAGAATATATTATACTTGGATTATTTAGAAAGGGGAAAGTCTTACTATCTCCTAATCCTCTTGCACAAGTACACCTTTCACAAAATTCCTTCAGAGAGGGAGGATAGGGGCTTGCGTCCACTACTAGAGCCCAGAGATCGTAATTGTAGCTGCAGAGTGGTTATGCAAATATGACATAAATTGAAGGAGATGGTTTCTGTTTACCACCACTATCCATGGACAGGTCATGTGAGAAAAGGCCTTTCACAGTTTTTCCACAGATAATAAGGATTCAACTCTAAACACAATCATTAAATGTTAAATTCAAACATTTTATCTGTGATGGGACTAGGATATGGGATGGTAAGTCCTAGTGGTTGGAGCAGCTGTCATGCCTAGTGGTTGAAGCAGGAATCGGTAGCCAAGAATCAGAGCCCTGGGTCAGAGCTGAAGTCAGAGGCCAGGTGCCACAGCCAAGGGTCAGAACGAAAGTCAGCAATCAGAGCCACAGGTCAGTACCAGATTACCTGGAGTGAGATAAGGCGGGAGCAGGGCTGGGTCCAAGGCAGAAGCAAGGCTGGAATAAGGTGGGAGCAAGGCTGGGACACAGGAGCTATTGCAGCTATAGGCAAATACTTCGAGCAGCCAGTGAACTGCTGCTGCTGAGCTTAAGAGCAACCCTGCTAGCTTCCTCCAACAATCAGGCTGGGCACTCCATGAGGGTCTAGCTGATGCAGTCCAGCTGTGCTCATTAGGTTTACAGATGACTGAGCAGGCACAGTTCCAGGGCCTTATTCCTGAAACTGTTACAGATTACAAAAGCTACATACAAGTGCTTAGATTACAGTGCCGATTGCTATAGAAAACCCTGTGTTAGGAAAATGTACATCGTATGTCAATGCAATTCATGCATTTTTGATATACCCCTTGTTTCTTGTGATATTTCAGAAATTCACATGATGTCCCTGAATGCTAATATTTGGGGCTCTGATTACCTCAAAGATGTATAAAAACTAACAGCCTGATAACTTCTTATTGGAATCTCATTTAAGAAGCCTTGTGCATAGATTATTCTGAGGTTGTAAACTACTGTTGGTAGTAATTTATAAGAGCCACCTACAGATGGTAGCCATCATGCTGTCTGGACTGGCTCACGACTGTGAGTGCCAACCTCAGGGCACACTGTCAAGAAACAGGGCATGAACCCAAAATTGGATATGTGTCCTATACTTAGATTTCACCAACCCATTAACAAGTGTGAACTCCTCAGGCACTAGAACAGTGTTAATAGGGAGCCACAGACACTCCCCTGGGGTATTCCAATCTATCTTGCCACCCAGGCAAGCCTGCCTCTATGATAAATGGTCCCTTACACCAAAAATCACAACAATGTTCAGGTTACTTCCAGTCCTAAGGATCAGTTTGTACTCAGATTTCAAACCAAAGAAAATGCTCATAGCCAATCTTGTAAGAAACAAACTAAAGGTTTATTAACTAGGAAAAAGAAATAAGCAAGTTATTTACAAGGTCAAATGTGGTATAATTTTAAATTTGAAGGGTAATAGAAGCTTCTATGTTCTTTTGGGCTAACCTAAGCCAAGCATGTTGGGGAATCTCTTATTTATGTTTCAGAATCTTTGCCCCTCAAAGTCCAGACAGCATAAAAATACCAATTTCTCCTTAGCAGGTATTTTTATTCCCTTTCCCCAACATTCAAGCTGTGATGGGATGTAGGCTTGTGCATGCACCCTCTTGTAGAGTGTGAAGGAAGCAATCAGCAAGGTCTTTTGTCCACAGTGGCTTGTCTGTAGTCTGTAGACCTTCATTTGTTGGGGAGACTATAACATCTCTTGTGGTAAACTAGCATTTCACATTTGGTAACTAGCATTTCACATTTCCCCTAACTATGGGGAATTTACAGTCTTAGGCCAGGTCTACGCTACAGACTTATCTCAGTATAACGACGTCACTTTCACTATGGTATGTTTTCACACCCTGGAGCAACTTAGTTATACAAACTAACCTTTGGTGTAAACAGCGCTATGTCAATGGGAGAGCTTCTAATGGACCTGCTTGTCAGTTATTTATGTAACTCATTTGAGCTAAACATCAGAAATAGTGTAGTTCAACACATAAAGGCTAGATCTGCATCTCATGTAAAATCGGCATGTCTCAATTGATTTACAATAGCTGTGGATCTGGTCCAAGGAGTTGGATTTGTTAAATTTACATGCAGTGTGTGCAGTGCCACAAAAGAGAGATCTTCTGAAAACCTATATTTGCACATGCAAACTGAGTTGTTATGCATGCAAACGAGCAGGTAGGTGTGAAGTGATCTGATTTTCAAACACAACAGGTGCCCCACAATTTGTAAATTTGACCCAGGATGTTGTCTCTGGATGAGAGTAACTTCTTTTAAATACGGACAGATTACCATCAAAATAAATTCTATGAATTCTGTCATAAATTAATACGTGTTGTGTGGACATAAGTTATGGGACAGTAGTTCTTTCAAAAGCAACTAAGAAGTGAGAAACCCAGTTAAAGTTAAATGGTTCTGGCACTGTACCTTGAATGAGACAAAGCTGTTACATATGACACGATACCTTTTAATGGTATGTACATTCTATGCATATCATTTCACTTTCCTTTTTAAAAGTTAATAACATAGGTAACTGTTTTTGTGGGAAGGAGAAACTATTGCATGGATTATTTCATCTGGATATTAACAAAAGTGGATTTCCTAACCAAGTCAGTCATAATTCCCCCACACTCTGAGAGTCGCATCAGGACCACATATTTAATAAATCAAGAGTAATGAGGAATCTGGAATGCTAATTAGATGGCAAGGAGGTAATGATTTGTACAAATAATAAACATGCTTCTTTCTCTTCACACAACTGTTTTTGTTTAACAATCTAGTTCTAAAAGGATTCATGAAACCATGAAACAGGAGAATAATTTGGCTTAGGCTGTCTGAAATATTGGTGGTTCATCTTTGTAGCCTTCAGTATCATTTCATTTTGGCTACTGTTTATTGACCTTGAACTGGACAACAGAACCATTGATAAAAGAAGAGAAATGTAGTGATCTTGCTCTTAGTGTATTTCATCCACATAACAACAAGGCTAATTGCTGGGCTTCGAGTTGTGCTTAAAAATTAAAAATTCTTGAGGGGTATCTGTTACCTAAGTTCAGAACATTATAAATGCTTTCTGTATGTTTCATAAGACGTGTTACAGTGTTTCTAGAAAGAAAAACTAGTATTCCTTTTTTTTTCGTGTCAGTGTACCCAGTTCCCACAACATAGGGGACCATTATAATGTTTGAAGTAACATGGTCAAAATATATATATCTAGCTGTTTCTGTGGTGCATACTTGAAAACCTTAAGTTTTGTTGTCTTAATGTAAACCAAAGCAGGTGAGTTCACAGATGTCCGTGCCACTATAACAACTTGGTGGGGTTTTGATTGGGTGCAGCAATAAAAGCCATTTAAATTAAAGTTAAGAATGATAAAACTTGAACCATTTTGAAGAAAATAAATATGAATTTAGGGCATGAGAAATAAAGTAATAGTGATACTATAATTAATTAATGTGTACAGCTAATTTATATGTGGAAGCAGCCTTGACCTGGAATAAATCTCCTTGCTTCTTCAATCCTTGTCTTCTCTCAGAGTGCTATGAAAGGGGCCACATGTGGTGGTGGATTTTTGACATGCCATTGAATCCACTAAGAACTTGATTGAGATGACTAACACATTTCTACTGTTATTTATCTACTTTCTGACATACTGTACAAATTAATGTCCTGATCTTTCAAAGACTTAAGTATGTGCTTAACAAGTAGTCCCAGTCAATCCAGTGGAACTATTCACATCTGTAAGGCTGTGCACATGGTTACATATTTCTAGGACTAGGACCTAATGCAGGTAGAAATCTTCTTTATGCATTTAAACTATTCTGTATCTTGTTTAAGTCATTAGCTTCTTTATATTGCTAGAGTTTTATCCTACAAACCTGCATGTGTAATGTGAATTCTAAAGGCTATTCCCAAACAGAATTACTCACATATGTGTTTGCAGGATTGGCTCCATAATTTGTAAATTCAGTAATTGGAGAGTGACGAAATAAAATCTTATTAATTGATTTTGGACTAAGCTTAGAAGTGAATTATTTTGGAAAGTTTCACAAAAATCCATTGAGCCACTTCTGAGTTATTTGAAGATGATAAAAATACATATTTTGATTTTTTAAAAAAAGTTTAGATGTGCTATTTGTGCTTGGATATAGTAAGTGAAATATAGTAAGTGAAATACAGCTTTAATTTTAAATCTACAGTTTGATAAGTACTTAGTACTGAGCATGTTTTATAATGCATATAGAGAAAGAGGTAAAAATGAGGTTATTGTGGGAGCCTTATCGCTGAACTTTCTACGATTTTAAATCTCAAAACTAACATTTCATTAATTTTTTTTTTCATATACTGTTATCTTGGTCAGTCAGGCAACACCAACGAAGGTCAAATTTTCAGTGCCCCATCCAGTTGGCAAACTGTGCATAGTGCACATATATTGGTTGGGCACACAAATTGTGTGATTTCATATGCAAATGAGTATTTGCATATGCAGGTATTGGATTTACATAGAGAAATATAGGGATTTGCTTATATAATGAGTATGCACATTCAGCACAGATAATCTGTTATTTTCATCGGTCCAACATGGGAAAAAATTGTGGGCAACTAGATATAATGTCATAAGAGACCTGCAGCTTTACCATTGGGAGACATTAAAGAGATAGTGAAAAGTGAGTGGGGGGGAACACATTTCCTTCTCCCTCTGCCTACACACTCATGGCTGCACATGTGGTTGCATGGGCTTTGCAAATCTGACCCAAAATTGACTTTATCTGCTTACTATTTAAGTAACTTCAAATCCTTGACAATTTTTAACTAATTTAAAGTTCAATCAATGACTTGCAGTGCATGCATTACAATTGTTTTTGCTGAGTATTAAGCACAAATATTCTTGCAATAGATGCATTGGTTTGGCTGGCTTTTTTCCTTAATATTCTTCAACTGTAGATGCACCGTTACTGATCCACTTTAACGCTATTTTCTGCTTTTATGGGAAACACATGGAATGTCTGGAATTCTATTTAGAAAAAGGAATCTGAATCCTGCTGTGTAATAGTAATACACTTGTCTTTTTTCCTTTTTCTTTTTTCCTAGCTGCAGACCTAGAATTCAATACCAAAGGCATTTGAAAAATTGAACGTGATTTACTGCCAAAGTTTAATATTTTTTAAATTAGATAGCTATAAGGAGGATATTTGGCTACAAGATTAATATCAAGAGGTGAAATGTAATCCTTTTGTTGGGAAAATATATATTTTAAAAGGGAAAAATATAATTCATAAACTGAAATAATTTATCTTTTCATATTAGTCAGTTTAATTTTGTATATTTTATGGTGTCTGTGTTTAAAAGTATTCCTTAAAAGGGTGCTTACCTATCACACCGTTTACAAAATCCAGGCACTCAGAATCAAGTAAGGCCTTCATCTTGCAAAATGCTGAGAAGTCTTAGTTTCTTTTTGACTTCACTGAGAGTTGAAGAATCTCAGCACTTCATAAGACTGAGCCCTCAGTGAATAGTAAAGGATGTAATAAATTCTACACTGTGCACATAATAAACATAAATACATTATTCTTATCAGGTACAAAGAAAAATACATTCATCACACAACAGTGATCTTAACAAAAATAAATAATCAGTATTCCCAAAATTAACAAGTAAGCCGAAAATAAAAACCCAACATAAAAATCTTATTTAATCACAAAATCACAAAAATCATGGGTGGGATTTTCAAAAGCACTCAGCAGTGGCCTAACATCCTACAGACCAGGACACACACACACAAAGCAGCACCAGACCCTGCCAGAACAACAGATGCAAAACCTGCAGGCATATCGCCACTGCTACAATGATCAACACTCCCCACAACACATCTTTTAAGATCCCTGGGTCCTACACATGGCTATCACAACATGTGGTGTACCTCATTCAGTGCACTAAATGCCCCAATAGCAACTATGTTGGTGAAACCAGACAATCACTACGCTCTCGAATGAACACACAGAAAAACAATAAAAGATAAAAACGCTCAATCACCTGTGGGTAAATGCTTTTGACAAAGCAGTCACTCCATAGCTGACCTCTCCGCCCTCATCCTCAAAAGAAACTTGCATAACAGCTTTAAAAAATGATCCTGGGAGCTTAAATTCATAGCTGTACACTAAAAATCATGGATCAAATAGACACACTGGATTTATGGCACATTACAACAATCCACAACCCACTAACAACCCTCCCCCAGCTGCTTCCCTCCTACCTCGTTTCCTCCTTGTGACTGGAGGGGTGTTAATGTGCTACTTCACAATGAATAGTCCCTTGAAATGTGTTAACTACTCATGCTAAACAATCTCTTTCACTGAGAGTTTAACTGTAGGCAAGTCTACACCACAAAATTAAGTTGACTTAAGTTACGTTGCTGTACAGCCACCACAGTAATTAAATCACTTTTGCATTTCCACACCACTCCTTATGTCAGCAGTGCGCGTCCTCACTAGCAGCTCTTCCATCAGTGCAGAGAGCAGTACACCCTGGGTAGGTATTCTACTGTGTAACTTACCATCTTCTAACTCAGGGTGTTTTGGGAAGGGTTTGCAGTGTCTCATGGGGGCAAATGAATTGCACAGGGATGACTGGGAACATGGTTTCAATGTCCCATGATGCAGTTTTCTCCATCCCATAATTTTATCTGCATTCCGTTAATGTTTTGCACCTTTTTTCAAAAGTGCCACAAACCTGTGTGCCCACCATCTCTATGAGAAGCATGTGTACTGCACAGCTCTGCACTGTTGTGTTGAATGCTGTGAACTCAAGGTTCCTGATCCTGCAGTATTTCTAGAGCTGCGAGAGGAGCTACGTGGAATATGATGATTCCTTACAGGTTAACTTGCTGTGTGCCACGGAAAGAAACAATTCAAGGTTGTTGTTGGCAGTTGCGGAGCAGCTGCAGACAGAGTGCTGATACTGGGCCCACGAAACAAGCACTGATTGGTGGGATTGCATCGTTATGCAGTTACGGGATGAAGAGCAGTGGTGTAGTGGCTGCAGAACTTTTGAGTGTGCAAAGCCACATTCCTGGAACTGTGTGTGCACAGCTTGCCTCAGCCCTCTGGCATAGTGACACCAAACTAAGAGCTGCACTGATGGTGGAGAAGCGAGTGGCGATTGCTGTGTGGAAGATTGTAATGCCAGATTGCTACCAATCAGAAGGGAATTAATTTGGAGTTGGGAAATCCACCCTGGGGGTTGCTGTGATGCAAGTGTTCAGGGCCATTAATTGCATCCTGCTACCCATGTTTATAGCTGCCTGCTGTGCATTTCAGATCTGTGAAACAAAGGGGGAGAAGTTTCCACCAGCGTGGAAGGCGGGGGTGGAATTGATGCTGATTTTGAGGAGACAGATTCCAGGGCTATCAGAAGAGCTCAACGGGGAGCTATATATGGCTCAGGGAGGCTTTGAAAGACCATTTTAATAATCAGCCACAGTAATGTGTGTTGCTGTTGTGTGGTATGCCTGACTTTAGGGTGTTTTTTACATCATGGTATGAACGTTGTAATGAGCGCTGTGTGCGCTATTGCTATTATCTGTGAATAATGTCAGCCCCAGCCACCATATGGTGTGAACAAATAAAGATAAATTAAGTTTCCATAAATAGACTTTTATTCCAAACATGTGCAAACAGGCATATTTATAACTGAATGAGACCTTATAAATACAGGGAAAAGAATCTTTGAAGGGGAAAGAACAGTCATTTCCATTCACAGACACACCAACTGTGTCTCTGACAGGTCAGTGTATGTGCGGCTGTGATAGTCTGTACTCTTCCCTGAGGTGAGGTGGTGGGGTAGTGCAGTGGCCTTGTACACTATGTGGAATATGGTGTGTGTGTGTAGGCAGATTCTGGAATGCAGTTTTCTATATGCTGCACAGAGAGGTGAGCACAGATCTGTTGAGCCTGGAGATCAGCAAGACTCTCCAGCATGTCTGTTTGCCACTTCAGAAGCGCTATCATCTCCTGCTGCACATCCCTCTCCTTGCCCTGCTGTTTTCTCCTGTCTGCACTATCCCTGTCCATTCTGTCTATGAGCGTGATCCACCAAGCCCTCTTCTCAATATCTGCAGCACAAGAGGCTTGCAGGATTTCTTGGAACATGTTGCCCTGTGTCCTCTTCCTTCTCCTTATCTGGCTGAGCTGTTCTGCTGTTGTGGATGAAGAAACCCTCAAGGCCACATGTCCGGTGGCAAAAAATACAGTTCACAGAGGTAATTTGAATGTATTTACTCCCCTTGATCCGCACAAGTTACAAGCACTACATTCTCATTCTGCTTGGGATTCATAGAGCACGGCAGCAGTCCCAGCCATGGTGAGTACAGCCTGGGGGTGGGGAAGGGACACGGAAGGGTCAATAAGAAGGGTGGGGAGCTCACTGGCATGTGTATATGGCAATGGAATTGAATACTGGCACTATTTTCCACAGGCAGTGGTGACTTTAGCTGATATCTCATTCCCGAGAGTAATGGGGGCTAAAAGGGACCAGCTCCTGCATGCATCTGGCTGCAGACTGGGTCCGTATGTTGGTAGCCTGTGTGCTGCAATGATGACTCCTGAAGTAATTTGCTGAGTGGTGTGAGAAAGTGTCCGACCGTGGTGGAAGAAATAAGGCAACCCTCCCCAGAAACCTTTGGCAGAAGATTGCATTCTACTTCCAGGAAACCTTCCATGAGATCTCTGTGGAGGATTCATGGGACATCCTGGTGAACATAAACAAACCATTCTGCAGGGCCCCTTCTTTCTAACTCTATGGGGAATGAGATGTAGCTAGCAACTCTAGCTCTATTGGTTATTTCACTATTTCTTTTAGCCTGATTAAAAGAGAGTAAATTAACAGATGTGTCCCTGCAATGTCAAAGCAAACTGCATACTTACCAGAGGTTCCTTCCCCTGCATCAGGCTTTCCCGTGCTTGTCTGTAGGGACTGGCTTGACTGTTCTGCAGTCAAAAAGAGGTCCTGGCTCACTGCGCCACTGGACCTCCAGCCACCTGTCCCCCATTCTCTTCCTCCTCTTCCTTGTCCAACACCTTGTCTTCAGGGTTCACTCCGATGGCCTGTGACTCTGATGCCTCCGAAGTATCCACAGGGCCCTTGGAGATAGTGGTTGGGTCGTAAGTAACGCAGTGTCTACACTGACATTGCGTCACCCAAACTACATTGACCTAAGTGCTATGGCTCTGCAGAGGTGGAGTTATTAAGGCCTTGTCTGTGCTAGAAAGTGTTGTCAACACAAGTTACAGTGATGATCAAGAAGCGCTGTAATTACAATGCTTGTGCCTGTCCACACTGCACTCATTGTGTCACTAAAGCGCGTCCACTGTTGGTGCTATAGCATCAACAGTGAGAGCAGTGTACTGTGGGCTCACCCCCTTGTGCCACTAGGAATAGTGGGAAGGTGGAGAGGACCGCAGTGCATCATGGTGGAAGCTCAATGTCCCATGATGCAGTGATTACCATCCTGTCATTCCATGGGTTTCTGATGGTGTTTCACAGCATTTTTCAACGGTACCAGTTTCCTGAGCGCTTACCATCTCTGTCTGACAGGATGGATCCTGCACTGCTCTCCACTGTTGTTGTCAGTGTTCTGAACACATCGCAGCTGGCCATGCAGTATATCATGAGCTCCCAATCGGAACTGGAATCTGAGGCACTTCACCCACTGTGTGCCATGGAAACAAACGGCGCCAGATTACTGTTTGCATTCACAGAGCATCTGCACACAGTGCACCGCTGGTTTTGGGTGCGTGAAACAAGCACTGAGTGGTGGGATTGCATTGTTATGCAGGTCCGGGATGATGAGCAGTGACTGCAAAACTTTCGAATGCGCAAAGTCATCTTCAAGGAACTCTGTGCAGAGCTCGTCCCTGCCCTGGGGCACAAGGACACCAGAATGAGCACTGCTCCCTCAGTGGAGAAGCACATGACAATCGCTGTGTGGAAGCTGGCATCTCCAGACTGCTACTGTTTGGTTGCTAATTGGTTTGGAGTTGGGGAAGTCCACTGTTGGCACTGTATTATCACAAGTATTCAGGGCTATTAATTGCATTATGCTACGAAGAAGTGCGCATGAAATAGTGTATGGCTTCGCAGTGCAATGGAATTCCCTAAGTGTGGCGGGGCAATAGATAGCAAACATATCCCGATTTAGGCCCCAGACTACCTTGTGACAGAGTACATCAATAAAAAGGGATACTTCTCTATGGTACTGCAGGCACTTGTGGATCACCATGGGCATTTAACTGATATCAAAGTGGGTTGGTTAAGGAAGGTGCACGAAGAACACATCTTCAGGAACACTGGCCTGTACAGAAAGCTGCAAGCAGGGACATTCTTTCCAGACCAAAATATTCCAGTGGGGGATGTTGAAATACCCATAGTGATCCTGGGAGACCCAGCCTTCCCCTTTATGGCATATAATGGGCGACCTGGATAGCAGCAACGAGTGCTTCAGTAACAAATGCCTGTTGAATGTGTTTGGCAAATTAAAAGCTCGCTGGCAATGCTTTTATGGCAGGTTAGACCTAAATGAGGAAAATATTCCCATGGTTATAGCTGCCTGTTGTGTGCTCCATAATATTTGTGAAGCTAAGGGTGAAAAGTTTACCTGTGAGTGGAGCGCAGAGACAAATCGCCTTGTGGCTGACTATGAACAACCAGATGTCAGGGGTATTAGAGAGCACAACGTGGGGAGGGAGGGCATTCGAATTAGGGACGCCTTGAGAAGCCATTTTGACAATAAGCACCAATAAGGTGTCTTTGTAAACAGCGCTGTGCCATGCTATGACTGCCATCCAGCTTGCAGTATGTATCAATGTGAGGTGCAACCACCATATCCAAATAAAGACAAATAAAGATTGCTTATTCTGCACAGAGTATGTCTTTGCTAAATAACAATTATTCACAACACACATGAAAAGCTGGGCTGGAGGGGAGAAAGCAGTAAGGGGAAGTGTGAGCTATGACAGCTATCGTTCTGGAAACTGTCTGAAGGAGTAGTGAGAACGGGGTACTGAGACGGGCTGGAAGTTTGGTAGGAATGTGTGGGTGGAATTTGGGGAGGGCATGGAAAGCAATTCTGTGTTGGTTGCAAGTGGTGGGAGTATGCATAAATTCAATTTGCAGCATTATTAGTGACTTGAACAGCTCTTTGCTCCCCCGTAGCTTTTATCATGTGCTCGTGACCTGTTCCTCGTTTTCCCTCCTCTCCTGGCTATCAGTTTTCTGATTTCTGGACACTGTGTCTCCATGCCTTTTTTTTCTTCTTTTTCCGCCTCAGAGGACTGGAAGAGTTCTTGGAACATCTTCTCTTTGCTTCTCTATTGTTGTTTTCTTATCAGCTGCAGGCACTTGGCAGGTGTGTAGGATTTTCCCCTCAAGGGCACATCTGTAGAAGCACAATAAACAATGAACAGAAGCACGACTGTGAGTGCAATAACAGCATTGATACAGTATTATAAAAAAACCTTTTTTCTCACTGTCCCCTGGCAACCGGACAGCTTGACAATTGCCCAGCATGGTTAGGTGTGCCCAGAGGGAGGGAGCACTCAAGCTGGAGAAAAGATTCTGGGTGATTGAGGTATTGATGTAGGTAGATAGGGACAAAATTTCAAATTGTGCCACCATTTTCCACAGGCAGGGGCCATAGAAGCTGATATCTCAGTCCTGAGAGTAAGCGGGCATGCTAGGGTTCATCTCCTCCATGCGAGCAGCTTCCAACCAGGGCCCTATGCTGTTCGCCTGTGTGCCACTTTGGTCCCTGCACAAGTGATTGATGATTGGTGCAGGAAAGTTTCATACAATTGGGGACGAAACAAAGAAGCTCTACCAAGGAATCTCCGGCAGAGGATTGGTGAGTACCTCCAGGAAAGTTTTCTAGAGATCTCTCTGGAGGATTCCCATGAAATCTCAGTGTGCATTAATACACTTTTCCTCCACACTGCCTAGCTGAACAAGAAGAATGGGAAACACATGCAAACACAGATTCTTTTGTGCATTTCTATCCCTTCAACCAGCTATATAATACAACAAAGTGAAGGACAACTGTATCTCATGTAACCAAGCAGCAACAGCTCAAAAACATTTCTTACTCAAGCTCCCCTCTCCTGCATCCTGCACGCCAGAGCTGGAGGGCTGGGATTGTTTTGAAGCCTCCTGAGTAGAGAAGAGTTCCTGCCTCCCCATGTTAGCAAACGACCTGGTCCCATGCTCCCCATTGTCCTCCAACTCAACCTCCTCGTGCATGACTTCTTCATTGGGATTGAGTCCGGTGTCCGCTGCCACTGGCCCGGGTTTCCACAGGTTTCTTAGTGATGGAGGTGGGGTTGCTGCTGAAGATGGCTTCCAGGTCCTTATATAAGCAGCAGGTCTTTGGGTCTGCACCAGAGTGATGGTTTGACTCCGTAGCCTTTCAGTACCTCTGCCACAGCTCCTTGATTTTTGCACAGTACTGCAGCGTGTCCCATTCATAGCCTTTCTTTGCCATTAAACGAGAAGAAAAGCTGTGTGTAAGCCTGAAAGCTTGTCTCTCTTACCAGCAGAAGTTGAAATAATAAAAGATATTACCTCACCCACCTTATCTCTCTAAATGTAAGTTGCTTATTTAAGTGGTTTCCAGAGGTTTTATTTTTGTCTTCTTTCAGATCATTGAAAGGAAAATACTTTGTTTTACATCTCTGTTTAACACTTTTGTTTATTCCTATTATAATCCATACATTCACATGTAGCCCTTTAGAAAGGGATATTATATAAGTAAATTGGCACAGAGGAAGAACTACTAAGAAGGTATCCTTCAGTAAAGAAAACGAGGCTTTTGGAAAGATTGCTATCACTGCATGTGTCTGCGTTTCTCTCTCAAATAACTCTCCCTCACTCAAGGAATAGCAAACACTTACTTTCCTCTTGCTGACTATCTTCAAAGCCTTCCTGTGTAAGAAATGTCTGTCACATATTTCTGGGCAGACTTCCAAATACAAAATTTGTGTTACAAAAGAAAATGTAATAAATAGGGATGTGCTACTGTCTGTAGTTAAGTATAACTTTATCATGTTAAACTATTACAGTGCCAGTCAGCATGAAAGAGGAAGTAAATCCACCTGTCTCCTATTTACTATATATCCTGTGCTCTGTGGGGAAACACATCAATCACAGGAGGAGCTTTTTGAGGCATTGATTTTGTGTGAATTACACTGTTACATGGTGAAATGAGCACCTTGATTGGTTTATTAAATGATTTGCATCTTTTTTTATGTAAAGGTCAAGGTCATCTCTTGGCTCTTCATCTTTCCCACCTTTATGTATGATTCAAATGGTGGATTCAACAGAGCACCTGAAAAAGATGAACAGAGCAGGTTAGTTATTAACTTTTGGAGGCATGGAGAGGCAAGTCATGATTCTTGGGGAAATAGAAAATCAGAAAGGGAGAGAATCTTTTTTTCTCCTCAAAGGCTTAAGGCTATTAAATTCATAGTTGATACAATGGAATGGTGTGATAGGTTAAGGAATATGTCTGTCAACTTATTTCTTTTTGTTTTGTGAAATATCATTTATGATTGTAACCTTCAGTGTGGATTAGATCCTCTGTTTTGTAGCAGAAACAGACTGTCTAGGAAGCTGAAATAGGGCTATTCAGGAGCCATCAACATTGAATAATTCTACCCTGGTAGAACACTGGGGTTGCTACTAGCAGTGATTGACTCTTAACAACTCACTGCCAGCAATCCCACTGGGGGGTTGGAGCATGAAAATCTCCAGTAGAAAAAGAGAAAGAGAAAAGGTGTCAGACTGCTTTTAATGTGACATATTGATATGTGCGCTAAGCAAAGGGGCCAGTCCATCACCAGAAACAGAAGACACAGCTGGGGGAATCTGAGAGGAGGGGCTTTGCTTTCCCCTGATGAAACCCAGGGACTCTCAGGAATGGGGAGGCCTGGTCTACGCTACAGAGTTAGGTTGATGTAAGGTGACTTATGTCAACCTAACTCTGCAAGCATCTGCACTAAAATGTCGCTTCCGTCAATGTAACTTACCTGCTATGTTGACTTAATAACTCCACCTCTGCAAGAAGTATAGTGCTTAAGTCAATATACTTTGGGCAATGTAGTGTCAGTGTAGACACTGCGTTACTTATGTCAACTTTAGTGACCTCCAGGAGGTACCCCACAATGCCCCACCGTGACCGCCTTGGTCACCATTTTGAACTCCACTGCCTGGCAGCCAGGTATGCAGGTAAATGCCCCTCCCCTTTTAAAGCCCTGCAAATTTTTGAAATTCCTTTTCCTGTTTGCTTGGCATGGAGAACTCAGATAGCAACTGGCCAGCTGACCATGTGGGCTCCATGCTGCAGATGTGCTTCTTCCTGGAGTACACAGAAGGTGGTGGATCTTCTGGGTCTGTGGGGAGAAGAGGCTGTGCAGGCACAGCTCCGATGCAGCCATAGAAACATCAGTATCTTCAAGCTGATCGCTTAGGACCTGGCAGAGATGGGCTACAACAGTGCCATGTGAAAGCTAAGGAGCTGCAGCAGGCATACCAGAAGGCAAGGGAGGCTAACAGTCGCTCTGGTGTGATGCTGCAGATATACCTCTTTTATAAAGAGCTGCATGCCATCCTTGGCAGAGACCTCACGACCACCGCCAAGAGTCCTGGTGATACTTTGGGGGAGCTGGAGTCACAGGCCCCCAAAGTGAACTGTGAGGAGGAGATGCTGGACGAGGAAGAGGAGGACAGCTGCCCAGGGCATCCAGTGGTGCAGCAAGCCAGGACCTGTTCTTGACTTCAGAGCAGTTGAGCCAGTCCCTACAGTCCAGCATGGGTGAGTCTGTTGCAGGGGAAGGAACCTTCTTTTTAAATAACTAAGAGAGGTAGAGTTGCTATCTGCTTCTCATTCCCCTGTACACTTGGGCAGAGGATTGATCCAGGCATTTGCATAGATTTGTAACTCTTATGCTGTCTGAGTAAATGTCTGTGTTTAAGAATTTCCTTCGCAAAATTTGTGCTGTTCATTTTACCTGCCATCCCTGAAGAGTTAAACTATAAATCAGAGAGCCCACGGAGGTGGACTCTGGGGAAGCGTGCATGAATGACAGGGAGATATGGGAAGTTTCAGCACTGGTCTTGGGGCTTAGGGCAGTTGGATTGTCATGGTATGTCTACACTACAATTAGACATTCGTGGCTGGCCTGAGCCAGCTGACTTAGGCTCGTGGGCCTCAGGCTAAGAGGCTATTTAATTGTGGTGTAGACATTCTAGCTCAGGCTGAAGCCCAAGCTCTGGTGTCCTCCCACCTCGGATGGTACTATAGGCCAGTGTCTAGCTCAAGCCCAAATGTCTACACCCAGTTAAACAGCTCCTTAGCCTAACCCCCACAAGCCTCAATCAGCTGGCACGGGCCAGCCATGGGTTTTTAATTGCAGTTTAGACATAACTTCAGGTTCCATGTCCCAAAAAAAGGTTTCAGACAGGGATTCTGCAGTGTAGATGTACCCTTAGATGCTAGAAATAGGACCAGAGTCTGGATGCTGCGCAGATGGCTTGGAAGCATGTGGGATCGAAAGGTTGGGTCTGATTAACACATTAATTAGGAAGACTCAGCTAGGACTGTAACAAATGATCAGCAAGAATGATCAGCTTGATATTTTTCCTTTCTTCAAAGTTGCATCAGGATGTTCTATTTTTGTTTCCATTTCCAGGTGGAAATGTATCACTGGGGGAAAATGGGGTGTCCAGCAAGCTTTTCGTGTCTCTGCTTCATAGAATAATATGAGTGGAATGAAGGTGGACTTCTTTTGGATGAAGCCCGCCTTCCTACTATCATTTATCCCTTATTGCACACCTATCCTGTGGCAAAAAGACTCAGTATCTGCCTGTATTTTATGATATCGTTAAATCCTTTTAAAGAAAGCAAGTTATAGGGCTATTTCTACAGCAATATTTCTAAGCCTTTGAGGCTGAACTTCCTTGGGAATGCTCTGACCTCTTCCAGGAAAGCTTGTTCAAAAAGAGATCATGGGGGGAAAATTGTTTTCTTCCTTTAACATTTTCACTTACAAATCAGCAATTGGAATCCTTTATTCCATAATGGATATTTCATAGGAAATTCCACCTTTCCTAAATGAAAATGTTCCAGCCTAAAGGAAAATGTACCAGATTGTCCTGTCCGTCTGTTAAAAAGTTTAGAAATATTTATCTGCAGAGCTGTTTTAAAATATTTATGTCTGAGGTGCTATGCTTGAATTAGAGGTGGAGAGAAGGGCTAGTACCCACTTTCCCTTTTCCCTTCCTCCACTCACTTGAAGGCCATAATCATCCTGAATAAAGTATCCCCTATTCACCAGAAAAGTCAAATTTGTTCCAGAGATACTCCCATCCTTTTAGATTTCCTCTTTTCTGCCAGAAACATAATAAAACACATTGAAATTAATACATTTATAAAAGAGAAATAACCTTAAAGTTTTTTTCATGCTTATTCTTTCTTTTCTTTAATTGACTTGTTCTTTCCTTCCATCTCTGTTTCATACTTTTTTTCTTTTTCTCTTTATCAGTTTTCTTTTTGTGTTGCATTTCCCAAGTCCTCCTATCTTCCTGTCTTTGTCTTGCCCCCAACTTCTTTGTTCCCCCCACCCCCCATCTGTGTTTTCTCCATTTCTTTGTCTCTCCTTCTGTCTTCTTCCTCACATCTCCATTGTGGTCACTATCTCTGCTCTGCTTCTTTACCTTGGAATTAATTATCATGATCTCTCCCAGTCTACTCCTGGCTTCACCCCTCTATTTCTTCCATCATTATTCCCCCTATCATCACTATCTGTCCCTCCATCCTCCTCCATTCAAGGAAGGAGAAAAGCTCTGTGCCTATGGGCTGCATGCTCTGCCTTCTTGATCCCTGCCAGCTTCTGCCCAGGACATGCTACTCTGATGTGCTTCCCCTAGGAACTTTGTGTTACTATAGAAACAGGAAGCCAGTCTTGGCAGCACTGCAGGGGAGGGTACAATGTGTCTGTGCAGCAGAGCCTGTAAACAGATAACAGGATCTCCTGAAGCAGCGTTTCCCTCCCCTTCTGCATGCAGGGAGAGATTTCAGACTAGCAGCTTCTATTTTGCCTCCCTAAAGAGAGGCTAAGGGAGGTTCTTTTTTTCCATGGTGGGAGGAAATGCAAATATGGCATAATAAGCTATAACTGAACTATAGACCAGTCAGCCTGACTTCATTACCTGGGAAGCTACTAAAGCAATATATAAAACATTCAATTTGTGAATACCTGGAGGATCAAGGGGTAATCACTAGCAGCCAGCATGGATTTACCAAAAACAAATCATGCCAAACCAGCTTGATTTCCTTCTTTGACAGGATAACAGATTTGGTAGATAGGGGGAATGCGGTGGACATAATATTACCTGGACTTCAGCAAGGCTTTTGGCACACTCCCACATGACGTTCTGATAAGTAAGCTGGAAAATGTGGGCTTGACAGAACTACCATTAAGTGGATATATAATTGGTTAAAGAACCACAGACAAAGAGTAACTATTAATGCAATAATGTCAGGTTGGAGGGAGGTCTCAAGTGGGGTTCCACAGAGATCTGTTCTGGGTATGGGGTTCTTTAACATCTTTATTAATGACCTGGATGTAAGAATAGAGAACACACTGATCAAATTTGCCGTTGACACAAAGCTGGAGGTGTTGCCAACACTTTGGAGGATAGAGCTAAAATTCAGCAGGATCTTGATAAATTGGAGAACTGGGCTATAGACAACAAAATGAAATTCAGCGGAGACAAATGTAAGGTGCTACACTTAGGGAAGAGAAACCACATGCACAAATACAGAATTGGGGTTAACTGGTTTAGCAGCAGCGCTGCTGAGAAGGATCTGGGAGTTGTGGTGGATTACAATCTCAACATGAGTCAGCCATGTGATGCTGTTACAAAAAAGACAAATGCAATTTTAGGTTGCATTAACAGAGGCATAGCATGCAAGTCATGGGAGGTGATAGTACCACTCTACTCAGTGCTGGTTAGGCCTCAGCTGGCATACTATGTCCAGTTTTGGTCCCCAATGTATAGAAAGGATGTGGAGAAACTGGGAAGGATCCAGAGGCAAGCGACGAAGATGATCAAAGGGATGACATGCAAGCCATACGAGCAAAGGCTGAAGGAATTGGGGTATGTTTAGTTTGGAAAAGAGGAGATTGAAGGGGGACATGATACAGGTCTTCAAATACTTGAAAGTCTGCCATCAAAAAGATGGAGAAAAGTTGTTTTCTCTTGCCACAGAAGGCAAGACAAGAGGCATTGGATTCAAACTAAAGCATACAGATTTAGATAAAATCCCAGGAAATAACTTCCTAACTGTAAGAACAGTAGGACAATGGAACAGACTGCCTAGGGAGGTTGTGGAAGCTCCTTTACTAGAAGTGGTCAAAAGGAGGCTGGATAGCCATCTGTCTTGAATGGTTTAGACACAACAAATCCTGTATCTTGGCAGAGGTTTAGTTTTGATACCCTTGCAATCCTTTCTAACCCTACTACTACTGTATTTCCAAATTCCCTACTGATGCTAAAATGGATTTTTTAAAGGTCATTGAAATTTAAGGATTTTAGTATGTATTTGGATCCACAAGCATCTGTCATCATTGTGGGATGTGATAAAAGGGGGAAAGAAGTTAGGGATGGGTTACTGCAGAGGTTAGAAACCAATAATCTGTGTTTGAAAGGAAAATACAAGTTATGATTATGTAGCCATTATTACAACCTTCTTTTATTTCAATATATATTATGGCACTGCTACAGCTGATTGCTTCAGTTGTTATAGATTTCCAAGAATTATAGAAGATTCCCCTTTTGTGCAGTTAATGAAATTATAGAAATCCTTGCTTTTTCATGTCAATCCAAGCATGCCACTCTCCACATTCTTTAAAGCATGAGTGCAAATCCTTGTTTGCTTAAAACTATACTGAGTCTCTGCGTTTATTTCACTTGAGATCTCCTAATGCTTTTCAATTCAAGAAGCTTTTAGTTGCCATAAGTGAGGCTGGATTCAAAACCAGGTGGCAGAGATGAATAGACAATGTCTCTGGACAATGCTTTGTTGAATTCCACTTCACAGTACCTACCCTGATGAGATTCTTTTCTTCACGCTGGAATAGCACTTAAATAGAGCACAGTGGATCACTGAATAATGCTTTCAGAAACATTAAAAAAAATCCCAAAGTTATTCTTTTGGTACCTTTGTCTGTTTCTTTATTATCTAAATTCAGACTGTTTTAATCCTTTAGCCCCTGTTGTTTCTTACGTTATTCCTCTCAATTCACCACACATTGTTACTTCTGCCCAAGTTCCCCTCAATAAGAATGGCTTAGTCCATTGTCATCCCTAACCTCATATTATAGGGAAGTATTGTGAGTACGAAGTACATTTTTTGTTGTTGTGGTTATGAACATAGCTGCAGGTACTGCCAAGGCAGAAGTGTGTATTTTCCTTCCCTTCTCTTCAATCCTTATCAGCATGAATTTGAAATTGGATACTGAATCTGGCATATTTGTCCTGAACGTTAACACCTCTAGAATATGTGACTCCAGGGGAGGAAAATTCCTCTACTGTGACCTCAGTTAATGGTATTGTGTTGTATAGTAAGCAGGAGTGGCAGAAATCCAACTAGCCAGTAGGCATGTAACTTCAGGTTCTTTTGTTGCAATATTCAGTACTGGTTTAAGCCGGGTTTAGAAGTTTTAGTCAGTGCATTAAATTCCATCATTTTATAAGAGAAAAAGAAAATTAAACACAATTTAGCTCTAATTAGAGGTGGCTGGGGGCAACTTTTCTCAAGAGTGTAGGAAACTATTGTGTAGATTTTATTTTGTCACAGTGCTTGTTACAATGGGTTTGCAGCTCAGCTGATTTGTCTCTACAGAATGGGTTTAAACTGAGGCAAGGCAGTTGGTATTTCTAAATTTTGTTACAGTAATTTTAAAGTACAGTTTGCTGCTTTCTTCTAAAAGGGCGAATAGAGTAAGGGAAGTCAAATTCCAAATATTTTCTTATTTTCTCAGTTCTGGAATTCTATTAAATATTATTAACCTGTATAGGAAAAACATCAATAGACAGGAAGTGTTTCCTAATGATTAAAGCTCAGGACTGCGAGTCAAGATACATGGGACCTCTTGCTGGTTCTGTCACTGAGGGTACATCTACACTGTGATAAAGAACCGGTGGCACTGAGTCTCAGAGCCCAGGTCAGCTGACTTGGGCTTGCGGGGCTTGGGCTGTGGGGCTAAATATTGCAGTGTAGACATTTGTTCTCAAGCTGGAGCCTGACCAATAAGACCCTTCCCCTTTTTAGGTCTCAGAGCCCAGTCTCCATCTCGCGCCTGAACGTCTACACTACAATTTTATAGCCCTGCAGCCTGAACCAGAGTCAGCTGACTCACGCTCTGAGACTTTGTGCTGCTGGTTTTAGATGCACCCTAACTCACCGTGAACTTGTACTAGTCGAGTGCTGGAGAATTTACTGTGGGGGCAGATTGGATGCACAGCAGGGAATTTGAGAAGTTTCTTTTTGGTTGCTTCAAAGCTGGTTTAGCTCTGAATATTCAACCCCTCCTGGGCGACTGTCTGCCCTTTGGCTCTAGCAGAGTGTTTGGCCACCAGGAGTTTAAAAAAGCAGCTATCAAAGGAACTAACGATGCCTAGGAATTGCTGGTAAATGTAAACATGTCCTTTTGCTATTCTGGGGCCAAAGCTCTTGACAGGAAACTACACTGTGTGTGTGGTGATGGGTGGATATAACTAAATTCTTGCTGTCATATTATGTCTACTAAGGGTAACTGTAGGAGAAATGTTGATGACAAGGAATGTACACTGGATAAGGAGCTACTGCAGCTTATTTTGGCCCAAAATTGATGTATTTAGAATATAAATGCAAAACCATCTCAGGAAACTTGCTTTGTCAGCAGCAACTTCCTGTCCCTGGCCTATTTACAAGATTGCAACAGATTGTCAAGATTAACAAATGGGTCTTGGGCCCAAAGATGTTGTGAGCCACCGCTTTAAAAAATGCCAGTTGAGTGGCCAATCTCTTAACTATGCCCTAGATTTGCTTTTTGGAGTGCTCATCTCCCAGTGTTTTCAGAGGTCTTGGACATGACTAACTACCCTTTTTTTAAAATCCTCTGAGCACCTAAACATGCTCTGCTCTTCAGTTGTTTGCACAAGCATTTGAGAATTTGGCCATTAACCTCTCCGTACTTCCGTTTCTCCATCTTTTGAGAAGGTTATTTAATATAAAGTGCGTAGAGGGTTCAGGTTTTCTATAATAAATGCTATGTAATGTGCCAAATATTGTATATAGATTAATTCTTTTAAAATTATTTGTTTTAATATATTGCCTACTTCAGTGCTTGATATAAGGTAAATATTGATAGTCCTGGCTACAACAACCGATGGGCAGATGTTGCTTCACAGGCTCATTTCTAATTCAGTTTTGGAAAAGTTTCCCTCTTTTTCTGGAAGGCTTGTTTATGGATAAACTTTATTACTGCATTTCAGCACATTGACAGTTATTGGCAATACTTCACTTGCAGCTATTGCATTTCTTCCAGAAAATCCTCTTCGTCTTATTCAGTTCACCATGTAAAATTCTATCCCTTAATTTTGAGAAGATATGTTTGCTAGATATCAATCCACGGTGGTATTTCAATCTCTTATGCAAAGAAAAAGTCTCAAATGTGTTTGAATACTTGTCCCATTTATCTCTCAGTAAGTAGCTGCAGAGGAATGCTGTGAGCCTCTGCAGATGTTCTTGATAAAGGTGAGAGATTATACAGGTATGCAGAATTGACGGGCATGCTATGATTGCAGTCAATCCCTAGATGGGCTGATCCTGAATCAAACTCACTGGTTCCTATAACTGAAAAGAAAAGTGGCTGTCAGCCTGAAGCATTACTGTGCTGACAAAGTTTAATGGCTTCTAGCAGATGGATGACAGTGTAGTTAGGAACAACTTTCTTCATCAAAGCACTGTATGCATTTCAGTAATTTATTGGTATAGGATTTTTTTTAAAATAACTGTTACATTTTAGAACAAGATTTCTCCTTTAATCTTTACCATTCTTCCATGCTACTAAGTAGTAATAATAATTGACATTTATATAGTATCCTTTATTTCTAAGGTTCACACAGCACTTGACAAACTTCACCCTCCAAAGAAATCAGCAGGGTTGGAACACATCTGTTTTAATAGTATACAGCAACATATTTAGAAGAGGAAATGAGGATAAATATCTTTTTCCAGTGGAAACTATGTGAAGAATGTAAGTAGGCAGAAAGCTACCCAGATTGGAATTTGGCCAAGGCACCGAGGCTAAAACCCCTCTACATATAGAGGCACAGGATCTTTATGAACACAATTGATTAAGAACTTGAATTTATGTCTCATTCAAAAGAAGCATCTCCAGTACCACAGTGCTTTCAAGCATCTGTTTTTGAAATTCTGTAGTGACTCAAAGGGGGCACACAGCCAGCTGAATCATGAACATTATTCACTGTAGCAACTAGGAGTTCTTTAGAAGTGTCCCATCCATGTTCTGACCAGACCTGATTCTGATTACAGCTTATAAGATCTGACTGGATCCACACAATGTAGTACAGCTAGATAACAGTATATGTAATTGAATAACCTAAATAAGTGAGTTGAGATATATTATTTAGCATGTTTCGGATTGTTCAAATTTTTCATCTTTCTTAAATGCTAAATAGAAGATAAATGTTTTTAATTGTACATGTTTTATTATGGGTGCTGGAGCAATTGTATTTTTATTCTACCATAGTCATGCCAAGTGATTCTAAATGCCCTATTTGAAAAGAAGTTTGTGTATTCTCCATAGTGGTGATATATTCCAGTCTGTGATATATGTGCTCAATTTATCTATATGTTAAGCCTTGTCAACACTAGGACATTTTTCTTATTATATCCTTAATATATTGGAAATTTTAGAGAAAAAAATATATGTGTGGACACAGCCAAAGGGATCTACTGTCCTGGTATTGGAATAAGTGGTGGGGATGTATTTCTTAAAGCCTACTAAATGTTTAACACAAACTGTTTATGTTTCTAACTTCAAGGCAGTAAAGAGTCTCTTTGGAAATACATGTTAAACAACCAGAAAACTAAAAGAACTAGGACAGGGGACCTTTGACTGGGTGACGTTATGCTAACATACACTATGCAATGTAATTTATTATAAGATGTTTTGAGATGGCTCATTAGTAGTCTGTACGACACTGCCAAATAATTTTTGTGTGTGTGTGTGTGGCTGAGCAGCCGCAGTGGAAGTTAAAAATGCTCTTCATCTTTCTCATGGAATTGATTCCTCAGCATTAGGCTCAGAATTAATTTCATAGTGTGAAGACCCTAATATTGTATAGTGAGAGTAAGTTATAAATAACCAAAGCTTGTAACAGAAACTGTATTTCCCAGTGTGTTAAGTAGTCTGTGCTTTTCAGACTGTTAGGTTTATTGTGCAAGTTTGTTATTTTTATATTGCAGATTAACATGTATCGCCCTATCTAGAGATTGTAAGGAGGCACACAGTTTTCTCTTCTACTAAGGCACATCCAGCCAGTCTCTCATTGCCAAAATAAACTCATTTTAGTAGATTCATCGTCCATGACACAAGCATTGGCAGCTGCAGGGACTGGCTCATTATTCTGCCTAATTTGGGGACTGGGAAAACGTCCATAGACTGAATATTAATTTATAGTGGAAAGAATAAGACCATGGCAGTTTGCTGATTTTTGCCTGGCCAATTGAAAGGAGCAAAATAGTGTTTAAGAGCCATACGCTACACACAGTTCCCATGAGTGGATGATAGCAAAAATCAATTTATCTAGGCGGACATATGCAGATAGGGTGGCCTTACCCCTTACTCCAGATCCAATGGAAGTGTTTTTGGGTTGCTTTGGATCGAGGGTTGGGGTTTGTAGGAAGTAGACTGAGAAGTGGAGCGGGTCAGGCTGAGTACATAGCTTCTTTCTATGGTATTGTTCCTTCTAACATTATAGGGATTTGGGGTGAACGTTAATGCAGATTCTGTCTTCATTGGTTTACATCAGTTTCTCCCTGCACCCAATGCAAATCCTACTGAAGGAGTGTTTGAGGGGCAGCGACCAGCAAGGAACCACATGGAGGAATATTACTGCCAAGGAAAGGCTGGAAAGTAGTACACAGGTGCAGAGACTCTATATGTATCTGTACAACGAGGCACAAGGGTTTAATGCAACCTCTTCCTGTCCCTCATGATGGAAGAATTATAAGGATTTGCAGAGTTTCCATTTTTCTATACAAATTAATCTCACCTAAGTGGGAATGGGTGGGTGAGGGCCTTGTGACCTGAGAAAATGATTATAGAAAATTAAATTCTATGATAATTTACTGTAGTAAAATTCCTTAAGCTTGCCAAATCCAGAAGTGATGCCTATGTTGGTACAAAGCATTTGTCATTATGTTGGTGTAACTTGTATACTGTAAGGAGGCAGAAGGGTGCAGTTCTAGAAGAAAAAGCAGCCAACAAGGCAGTATCAGAAGGTGTAATATAAAATAAAAGGTTCTCTTTGAGCTTACACTCACTGAACACTGATGAAAAATACAGCTGGAAACCAATCTGGCTTACTTGTGTGTTAGTATTGTATAGATAAATATTATAGTTGTAAGAATGTGTTTGATGTCTAGACCTTATGAATAGTGAAGGATCTCATTTATAAGCTCTGTAACCCTTGGTAGAAAGTTATATTGAGTGTTTGCATTGTAAACTTCTATAATTGTGTAATTCCCCAAACAGAAAAAAGCATTAATTATGCACTCTTTATGCTGTCTCGACTCTGAGGGGCAAAGATTCCTAAACATAAGCAAAAGATCCCCATGCTGCTTGGCATGGGTCAGCCCTAAAGGACATATAGAGCTGCTTATTAGAAAAGCTTATATTATCTTTTTAAATTTAAGATTGTAACTCATTTGTGTGTGTGTTTCCTGTTTTAACCTTGTAAAAAACTCTCATTTCTTTTCTTAGTTAATAAATCTTTAGTTTGTTACAGAATTGGTTACAGGTGTTGTCTTTGGTTTGAGATCTAAGTACAAATGACCTGGGGTAAGTGACCGGTCCTTTGGAACCAGGAGTAACCTGAATATTGTTGTGATATTCAGTGTAAAGTGACCATCAATCACATAGTCCAGCTTGCCTGAGTGGCAAGATAGACTGGAATGCCCAGGGGGACTGTCTGTGACTCCATGGTAAGACTGTTATAGTGCTTTAGAAGTTCACACTTGTTACTGGGTTGGTGAAATCTAATTATAGAACATACAACTAATTTGGGGTTTCTGCTCTGCTTTTTGGCAGTGTGCCCTGAGGGTGGCACTCACAATCGTGAGCCACTCCAGACAGCATGAGAGACTGATCATTTCAAAAATTAATTTCTAAAGGGCTTTAAGTTTTGGAAGACAAAAGAAATATAAGATCTTTTAATAATTACATGTAAAATGTCTTTCTAGCAATGTGACTGAATCTCATATCCAGTCTTTGTTAGTGCTAGATCACTTCAAATATTGCAATATTATCATAAACTCAATATTTAGATAGTATAATACTCTGAAACATAAATTGTATTTTTGAATTTTCTGTCCGTAACACAAAGATTGAATTGTGTTTATTAAAATAGCAAGCCAGAATAGATTGGAAATCATATGAAATATCAGTGAGGGCAAGCTTGACTCTAGTTTCAGTTACATCAGTATAAAATATGCAGTAACTCCAAGCTACTTCAAATTTACCACGTCACCAACATCAGAATCTGGTCTATAGAAGCTCATTCAGTGAAACCATTTGTTGACTGCACAATTTAAAACAAACTTCTGAATTGTTATTCAGAAGGATTTGTTTTCATGTCAGATATAAGGTGTTCACATGTTAGATTAACTGTTTAGTCATTTTGCCAATGTGTTCACATTAATGTCTTTGAACCAAAAAATTGCACTTCCTTATGTTTCATGTTTCTTTGGCTCTTTCGTGCATTATCATCTCATTTTGTTGGACATTTGGAAAGACATGGTGTGCTGGTTGCTTGTAACCTACTGATTAAAAACAGATGAGCACACTTAACTTTTATCAAGACAGATGGAAATACTTTAAAATCATGAATCTAAGAGGCATTTTGTTTAACTCGCACCTGGACAACATATTTCATCGCATCTTTTATTTTTACAAATTACATCATGTGAGTTCCCGATAACAATAATCTGTGAATTTTGCCACCTTTTGGCAAAGTCAGGATAAGGAACAGGTCAGAAAATTAGAAGTGTGGAATCTAGTCTAGACATAAATATCTCTTTGACCTAAAGAGCTCCTCTCAAGAATATAATTTATGCTCAGTTTTCAAATCAAATGTACAGAAAAGTGAAGTTGCCCATATGTGTAACATTTTTTTCAAGTGTAAATGGGCAACTAAATGTTGAGCCTCTCTATCTCTCTCCTCCCTCCTCGCTCCCATCCTCCCAACATCAAACTTGGCAATGTAGGGCTCGGGTGAAATCTTGGCCCTATTGATGTCAATGGGAGTTTTGTTATTGACTTTATTGGGGCCCGGATTTCACCACAGGTTTCTAATATGACAAATCTCATTCACTTAACCACATTACCTGTGAGCTTTTCCCGTATTTTTTCTTAGAAATCATTTTTCTAAAGCCCTTTTCTTGTAAATAGTTAGTTTAGAATACTTGTAGTTATAGTTTAGATAGTGGTACTTATTTTAGGTTTCAGTTGAACATTTTGTGCTTTTGTTTTTCTTTGAGCTTTGGCTCCATACCAGGGCATGCTGAAGTCCCTGGCTTTCAAGCGCTGTTTGTCTTCTTCCCCTTATCCCATCAACTGGGGTCCAGTTGTCATGCCAGCATCCACCATTTTCATCTGATGGCACTAAAGTCCACCTTCTTACCATCTTTGATGCAATCCAGCCATCACTCCCTTGGCTTTCCTTGTGGTCTGTTTCCTATCACTCTCTTTTGCTATGTTATCTTTACCAGATCTCCTTTGTTCATCCTCTGCATGTGTCCGAACCAGCAAAGTTATTCTAAAATTACTATCGGGTAGCCTCCTGGGTTAGGCGAGGGACCCTGGGCTTTCCCTTGTGTTGGGGTCTAAATCTTCTAGATCACATGGCAGCTTGCACCTATGTGACTCAGCATGCTGGACTTCACCTCAGAATCATGCAAAGGTGGTTGAAGTCTGTCTACTGTCCCTCTCATCATTTGCTGGACATGCTGACTCATACCTGCAACTTCCTTGTTTTCCTTAGACTGATGGATGGTTCCTGCCAATGTATGCAGTGGAATTCTGTGGAATTATCTTTGCTCCAATTCTACCCTTTGTGACCTTAGTCACAGATGCTTCATCTGTCAGTTGGGGAGTGCACCTAGGGAACTTTTGGTTTCACGGTTTTTGGTCAAATCAGGACCTCCCCATCACATTAATGTCAGGGAGCTTTTGAATTAGTCTTCTGCCCTCTCAAGCATGTCTTCCTTATGTTGCAGGCAGTTTCATACATATGCTCACAGACAACACTGCTGTGATGTTTTATCTGAAGAAGCAGGGAGATGTTAAGTCAGACAGCCTTTGCCAGGAGGCAGTGAACCTCTGGACTTTCTGCATCAACAAAGAAATTTCACTCACCTCCCTGGGTCTTAGAATTCCCTAACAGACCATCTCAGCAGGTCAGTCAGTAGGGATCACGAATGGGCCCACAGACCCAACATAGCAAAATCTGTTTTTCAGATTTGAGGAATGCCAAAAATGGACCTCTTGGCCATGCAATAGAATAGGAAGTGTCACCAGTTGTGTTCACGGAATGTGGGAGAGTCTCAGTTCCTGATCTGTGATGAATGCCTGTGGGCGGCATTTGACTTCTGCCTTTGGGGAAGCTGGGCGGGAGGGCACTGATGCCTGGACTGTGGCCTCACCTCCTGCTCCAACACCTCTTGGCTGCCTCCCCCCGGGGCCCCACCATGCTCCACCCCCGCTTAGCCCCAGACCCCGCTCCTGTTCGGCCCCCTTCCCAAGACCCCCCCTCCTGCACCTCTTTGTCCCCTCCCCTAGGGCCTCACCTTCGTCTCGAGCCTCTCAATTGCAGGATATTATGGGGGGGCTGTCAGAAAATGGTTATGTAATGACTATAGATGTTGAGATTCAAAAAGTTAAAGCTTTATAACTGTTAAAAGATAAAACTGTCAACATCACGTGTGAAAATATAGAGAGTAAATATCCTTAAATCAAACTCTAATAAGTTCTCAAGTAGCACTTTTCTTACTTCGCCTATCTGTATATTTCAATTATTATTAATGGAGTATTTTTTCATCAATTTCTATTTGTATGGTGAAATTGACATTTACCAATAAAAATTCAATCCTTCCAAGCCTAGTAATTAGTAGTAAAAAATGTGCAAAATAAAACAAAAGTCTCTAGTGTTTAACTTCCATGCTCACTAAAGTTTATAAATGTATTATAATGTTTTTTACATTGTGCCACCTTATGCTGCTTTTTTTCCTTTAATTTCCATCTTGCTCAGAATTTGATCTGTTACACATTCAAAAATACACCTTCTGATATGGGAGTATGGGTAGCTTGACAGTGGTGGTAAGTACAGTAGAGGGGTTAAAGACCAACAAAGAGTCAGTGGACTGCACTAACAAATCAGACACTTTATTATAGTCTATGTATTGGTGCACATGCAGAGATTGGAAGTTGTGTTCTGTCAAATAGCTCCTATTCCATGTTGTTAATGTGAACAATATTTATTTTTCTTTAAGATAAAAAGCTAACTACATTTTTGTATATTCTAGAAACAGCAATTTAAAACTTTATTAGTGCTTAATCATAATGTAAGATGTGTGCCAAAGTATTCCTTTGTTTCATACAGTCTGCAAGTCAGTCTTTCAAGTGCTTAATATTGGTCAACGGTACAGAATGTAGCCTTCTTGCTCATTTCCATTTTTGTAATATATTTTTAGCCATTGCAGTTGTTCTGAATAAAATATCTTTCTGTGGGTAATTTAAATTTAGATTATTGCTCAAATAATCTGTTATAAATATTTTTGGGTCACATGGTATGTCACAATGTAGATTCGTATTCTGTGTCTAATATCTTTATGCTTATACAGTCGGCCATTGCAGTATGTATTGAAATGACCGCTTCCATCTCATGTTTTGGCATTTTCTTTTGTTCTGCCTCTATCACTCTAGCTAAATCTTTCTGTGGCCTCAATCCTGTAAACTGCTCTGAGTGCAATAATTACATTATGCATTGTAGCTTGCAGGATTGGATTGTGTATTCTTTATATGACTTCCTGTTGACTTGTTTTAGGTTTATGGATTTTAGGATATTATAATATACTGTGCTTTTTCCCATTTTTATATTTTTCCCCTATAGTGTATAACATCTTTCATTCAAGAATCTCAGCATACTCTACAAACACTAATTAATCAATCATTGTAACACTCATGTGAGGTACTATATGTCATAATAGCCAAATTTTTCAGATGGATAAACTGAGGCACAGACTGAGTGAGCTGCCAAAGGTCAAACAAATTAGTAGCAGTGCCATGAATAGAAGCCAGATATCCCGACTAATAGTCCATTGCCCTAACCAGTTGTTGGAAAACTGTGCAATTAATCGTGTTAGTCAAATATATATGTCTCTACTAAATAATATTAGAGAAATGAATATTATATACAGTATTATGAGAAAATATAAAAGAATTTTGCTTTTTGTATTTGTATCTATTGATGCAGCATTTCAGAGTTTAGCTGAAAAAGTTTAAGGGTTTTGTAAACCATTAAACTTTGTTTGTGTGTCTTACTTTGTAAAACTTTGGTCTGTGTAAAAAGCAGGGTGAAACACTGTCATGAGGGAATTGTTAACTTCAGGTGACAAGATGAGTTAGTATCTGTACAAGTAAAAATGTGTTAATTTAGGTTAGTTATTGTGATTTATGCATAAAAATGTTTATTCAAAGTTTTAGACTGGATAAGAATGGCCATACTGGGTAAGACCAATGGTCCATCTAGCCCAGTATCCTGTCTTCCCACAATGGCCAATGCCAGGTGCTTCAAAGGGAATGAACAGAACAGGCAATCACTAAGTGATCCATCCTCTGTCGTCCACTCCCAGCTTTTGGCTATCAGAGGCAAGAGACACCCAGAGCATGAGATTGCATCCCTGACCATTTTGGCTAATAGTCATTGATGCACCTATTCCCATGATTTTATCTAATTCTTTTTTGAACCCCGTTATAGTTTTGGCTTTCACAACACCCTTGGCAACAAGTTCTACAGGTTGACTGTGCGTGTGTGAAGAAGTATTTCCTTTTGTTTCTTTTAAACTTGCTGCCTATTAATTTCATTGGGTAACCCGTGGTTCTTGTGTTATGTGTCATTCACTTTCTCCACTTCATTCATGATTTTATAGACCTCTATAATATCCCTTCTCAGCCATCTCTTTTCCAAGCTGAAAAGTCCCAGTCTTTTAAATCTCTCCTCATACAGAAGCTGATCCATACCCTTAATCATTTTTGTTGCCCTTCTCTGAATCTTTTCCAATTCTAATGTATCTATTTTGAGATGGATTGACCAGAACTGCACACAGTGCTCAAGGTGTGCGTATGCCATGGATTTATGTAGTGGCATTATACTTTCTGTTTTATTATCTATCCCTTTCCTAATGTTTCCTAACATTGTTAGCTTTTTTGACTGCCACTGCACATTGAGCAGACGTTTTCACAGAACTATCCACAATGACTCTCTTTCTTGAGTGGTAACAACTAATTTAGGTCCCATCATTTTGTATGCATAGTTGGGATTATATTTTTCAATGTGCATTATTTTGCATTTATCACCATTGAATTTCATCTACTATTTTGTTGCCCAGTGAACCAGTTTTATGAAATAGGTACGTAGATGAGGCAACTGAGTAACTAATGTAAAGTTACACTATGTAAAATTACAGAACAGGGTATAAAATATAGTGATTGATAATAAGAGAGTTGAGAAGACACATGGGAAGAACATAGCAAAGACTAGAGATTTGAAAAAAGTTGCCCTGTCTCCGGGAGTAGTAACTTTGATCAATTACTTTTCTTGCCTTATCTGTTTTTGCATGTATATGCAGTGTTTTTGTAGCCCTATTGGTCCAAGGATATCAGAGAGACAAGGTGGGTGAGATTATGTCCTTTTTTGGACCAACTTCCGTTGGTGAGAGAGGGTATGTCTACACAAGGATAAAAAAAACCCATGGCTGGTCCAGGTCAGCTGACTTAGGCTTGCAGGGCTTGGGATCCGGAGCTGAAAAATTGCTGTGTGGATGTTCTGAGCTCTGGGCCCCTGAAGGGATGGAGGATCCCAGAGCTCGGACTCCAGCCTCAGCCTGATGTCTACACAGCAATTTTTAGCCCCACAGCCTGAGTAAGCTGATACAGGCCAGCCACAGTCGTGCTGCAGGTCCTTTTATCCTTGTGTAGAGATATCCAGAGACAAGCTTTTGAGCTTACACAGAGCTGTTCTTCAGGTCTGGGAAATGTATTCAGTGTCACTGCCAAATATAAGGTGGAAGATTGTGTAGCATATTTAGTTAACACATATTGCAAGGAATCCCTCTCAGCTTTTTTTCCCCCTTTTACTCCCCCTTCTCCTCCTTCACCCCCACCCCCCGACTGGAGAAGTGTTAACGGGCCACTTCACCTTGAATAATCCCTTGCTTGATCTTGAATGATCTCACCAACAGAAGAATTTGGTCCAATAAAAAATATTACCTCACCCACCTTATCTCTCTGCATTTATATGTAGTTCTAGGGCGATAATTGCATTTTTTTAAACATATGTAATAAAGACTACAAGAAACTGTGTAAGCCTAAATTGGAGTGAAATTCATTTGTCATTCAACACACTGGACAGCACCCTCTCTCTCCTTTATTAATATGCTATCCTAAGTCTTTGTTCCATACATTATGTGCTTCATACATTCAGTGACAAAGGAAGTTTAATATGTTATATGCCATTTCTTTAATTTACACAACATTCTACTGTTTAATTTACACAACATTCTAATGGTGAGTTTTTGTTTTAAATGTAGGACTAGATTCACTTCTGTGTCAAGATCTGCTTGAAATAGGAGGGAGATTGGATGATTAGGGAGCCAGTCTCAGTTCCCTGATTCTCAAGCTGCCCTGGCCCCAAGATAAATTAGAACAGGCTAGGTCTGTTGTAACATGACAGCCGGCTATGGTATATAATGGATGATAGCCAGCTATGAATTGGTGCGGTGGAGTGGAGCTTTGCCTTTCCACTGTACCCCAACATGCCATCACGCTGGGACAGTAAGCCTAGGAGACAGCTCTAGTGATTGTACATCAGCAGAAAGATTCCCTCTGCTAGCAGAATTCTCAATCATCTGCTGCTAAGAACAAACCATCTGGAGTTGAGAGTATGTCCCTTAGTTCTAAATTATATTTATCCTGTTTATATCTCACCTGTACATATTGCCAGAGTTGTTCTATTAAGTTTTCTTCCAGCGTAACTTTTTTCTCTAAGTTATAAGAAAAAAGAAGTCCTTCTTTATATACTTCATTGAATACAATTATTTTGTCAATCCACTTATTAGTCTTGATTTTTTTTTAAAAGATGGATTTTTTCCATATAGCTTATTTTCATGAACATATGGGTTGACTTTGTGGTTTTTGGGTACACTGTGGTCCAAGTTTATGTGCATGTCTAAGAGTCAAATACTGAGGATGTTTTTATTATATAATTGGCTGCTTTTGCTGCAGAATAGGGAATGTTTTCATTCACATTCACATTATTACTATACTTGTTCTTAATATATTATTATTATTATTTTATTATTATATTGTTACCATATGCATTCTTTTCCCTCCTGTGCCTGTTCTGGTTTTTCTCTGCTCCTGCAATGCAATGGAGAAAGGAGATTGGAATAAATTTTGAAGGGCAAGTGTTATAGCTTGAAAAATGAGAATTTAAATTCTCCATTCTCTCATGAGTGAGACATTTATTCAATGAAATCCTCATTTTATGAGTTTATGCCAAATAAACTCTTAGAGCATCTTGAGAAGAATGATGGTCCAATGGTTAGAGCATTAGTATAGGCTATGGGAGACCTGGGTTAAATTTCTGCTGTGAGACAGACTTCCTATGTGACCTGTGACAAATCACTTATTCTGCCTCAATTCCCCATCTGTAAAATGGGAAGCTAGCACTCTCTTCACAGGGGTGTTGTAATGATAAATATATTAAAGATCATGAGGTATTCAGATACTGTGGTGATGGAGGCCATATAAATACTGTTGATGGCTAGATAATTGTTTTCCTAAGTTTTTGCTAGCTGACTTCTGTTGTCTTGCAAGGACTCCTTGAAAATGAAAAACATAAATTCATTTTTCATTTGAGCTGGATTAAATAAATGCAAAATTTAATATATGGAAAAATCTTGTATACAATGCATTAATAAATACAAAAACATACACTAAAGAAACACAAATTGATTCTGCAGACAGCATTAAGCAAGTCCTGTGAGAGGTATCTAAGAAGCATTCCTATCTTAACCCCTAGACCATGAGTAAGAGATGAGAACTAACAAAGCATTTAAAACCGAGGATGAGCTCAAAACTGTTTGGCCCAGGTGTTTCAGTAATGCAGATGAACTGAGAACCTTCATTTGTGTGGTGTGGTGTGGTGATCTAGTGTTAGTGTACAGGGCTGTAATATAAAACCCATATGGGTCAATGTACATCTAAGCTCAATCAAGCTTTTATTCTTAGGCCTATTTTAAAACCAGACATAGCCTTCTTTGTTCAGTCAAATAGTTTTGTAAGATGCTTTTTATATAGTTGTAGGAATGCATGACCAGGTGAAAGAAAGCTCATGCACATGAACGCATGAATTCACATGACTGACCTGTGAAAAGGTGGCAGTACACTGCAATCAAATCACAGGAGTGCCTAGAACAATGAGTTAAATAGGTTATTTGGGTAATGGAAAAACCTATTGTACGAAACATGATTAAAATTACTAATATTTTGCAACTAGATTCCATTTGGCTGATTTTGAGACTCAGCTGACCAAACCACCTAACTTTTACTGGTCTTTGCCACTTCATCTTCTATGGTGTTACACTGAAGTTTATTCTATCTTTACTGACTTTACTATCCACTTGTAACCATCTTTCCATTGTTATGTGATTGTCAAAAATTCCTTGCTTTTACTTGTGATGGTGTCTTTAAAATTATACACATCTCACATTTAACTTTCTCTTCTCTGCATATAACTCTCTAAAATAAAATAATTTAAATTAGGAAATAAACAAGTCGTGGCTGTAAAGGACACAATCATGGTTCCATGCTTTTGATGCACTCTTGGAAATGCATTCTTTGCATGGTTAATTCAGCTTTTTTTTTTGTTTGGTGTGTGTGCAGACTTAGAATAGGCCTGGCCCTTATGCCCAGGGGAGGGTACAAAGTGCCTTACCTTCTGTCCCATTTGTCAATATAAAAATTAAAATATGAAAATGTGCTAATGCATATCTATCAAATATGCAAATTAGGATAATCTATAGTTAACATAAAATCTCCAGACTTGTAGACTTCACATGAACTTCCTGTAATCAGTGAAATAGATTATGCAGGAGACAAGGAACATGCATGTTTAGAGGCACACAAATCTTTCCATGGATACCTATGGTATTTTTCATATTAAGGTTGACCTATGACTAAATCAGAGTTTCAATAGATTTAACTTGAATAGTTTCCCTAACCATCCTGAAACCATTTATATGCTTAAACTTCAATAAAATCACATTACACTGAGCAGAGCTCTTGGCAAAATGAGTTATGATAGTTAAATAGATTTCATCCATCCTAAGCTACCCTTACTGTGTTTTAGAAAACACAATCAATAATTTTCCTATAGTGAGTGTTTCCATAGAAACTCTCTGTCTGAATTAGTATTATGAAACAAAGCAGTCTTTTGTTAAATGACTGGAAGATATACATAAAATATTTGACACTGGCATTGCCTGCTGATCCGTGGCTATGATAATAAAAATTCCACATAAATATGAACAGTGCAATATTTTGTTAAACCAAACCTTGTCAAAATTAATTCAGATCAGAAACACAGTTGTGAATGTTAGCTGGTTTTTACTAAAGTAACTGGGTAAAGAATGCCAATGTGCAGTAAAGAAATTACCAAACTGCTGGGGGTACACAGAATTTTGCGTTTATACCATTGACCTTGTAATATGATCATGCAGACTGCTTGTAAATGAATCTTTCAGATCTTATCAGTTATATGTGAACTTTGATTTCATAGGCAAAAAGACACAGTTTAGTTAGCTCCGGTGAAGTCATGATCATTTTACATAGCTATTTCTTTCAAAAATATATTCTCCATTTAAAAATTCTGAATATTTGTGTGCGTTGGTATTGATCTTAATTTTCCTTTCACACTGGTGTAAATCAGGAATGTTTCCACTGAAGTCAGTGTAGGTACACTTGTGCAAAAGTGGTGTAAATGGAATTATCACAGTCACCAAAAAGTTAATTTAAAAATGTATATTTTATTTTAATTGTTATGGAAATAATCTTTCAAATGGCTGGGGTATATAAACTTCCCTGTGAACCACACATATAACTGCACCTGAAATAAAATTAACTGCATTATTCTGAATAGCAATACAAAAACATTTGAACCTTTCTGTTGTATGTTTCCTGAATGATTTTGCTTTCTTCAATGCTAAATGCCTAAAATTAATGTTATTCACGATATCCTGCACAAAATAGACCAGAAATTAAAACACATTGACTAACCGTTCCTATACTGATGAGATATGATGATTAACTGTAAGCAACTTTTGTCATCCATATAAGACTCTAGTGCAACAGCTTAATTACTTTTTTTGCCCCCAATTCAGGAAAACATTTAAGCATGTGCTTAAGTACATCCTGATTTAGGACGGCACTTATGCATGTGCTTAATAGTGTAAGTATAATTGAAATCAATGGAAAGGTAGCTGGATTTAAGGATTTAAGAGGGTATTTGTTAAACTGTAGAGAGTTAGTTTTACATTCTAAATATTTTATTCATTAATATTTTTGGCAAATTTCATTACTTTGTGTAAGTGCAATATATACAGCCTAAGTAATTGTAATGCAAAATCACATAGTGTAGCATTTTGTGCTTCATTGCTATAGTATTGTCACCTGTATAATTAATTGTGCAGAAAGCTTCGTATATAAAGAAAATTTGGCAAATTATACTGGCATAGATTTTCACAATAGTGAAACTTGGTGCAGTTTCACTTTTTTGCCATATTTGTATGACACAAGAAATTTGAATGTCAAAGGTTAAAACATACTGTCTGTTACACATTTTTGCCAGCTGATTCTCGGCCCTGTGAATATAACAAAGCTTGAGTCGTAAGTTTGGAGATGGAGGAACCTCATATAGATATCTCTTTTAAGAATTATTCATGCAAAATCTCACCAGACAAATATCTTATGTTTATGTTCATTGAAACATGTCTATGGAGAATAGGGAACAAGAGCATCCATGGTGACCCTTTGGGAAGGAAATGGGAGTTATGTAAAAGTATGATTGTGGTACCAGCCTTCAGAGAGGCCCTGTACAAAATAAGATATGCGGGGTTCCATTTAGCTTCTTATGCATCTGTCATCAGGCCTGCAGCCCTGTGGTTGGTGATTTTGGTGTTTGTGTATAGCTGCACTGTTTTCATAGGTCTACAGCTTCCACTACTTTCAGTTAAAAAAACCACAGCCTTCTCTTGCTTATTAAAGAAAGACACCCTTACCGGTTTGCTACAGTAGATGCACTGATAGAGAACTAGGAATTGCAAGAATTTGAATGAATGTACTTTTTCAGCTGTCTGGTGTTCTAGCACTTGAGAAAGAGCTTATCAGTGAGAAGAACAATGAGAGACCCTGAAAGTGGCTTTTATTTCTAAAGCCCAGAGAATTAAAAAAAACTAAAATAACTGCAGTGGCAGGAAAGAACAGTGACCTTTTTGTGGAGGAAAATAAAGGTTTTGTGCAGGAAGTTGGCTGGCTAATCAAAGTCCTGTAGAATGCATTTTAGTGTATCTGTCATCAAAGCAAACAGTAAAAATGTCAAATGTTGCTTTTTGCAGAGTCAGATTTATGAATGTCTATGCAGGACAAAGCAAAATGTGAAACTCATAACTCACATCTGTCAAACAGGAATCAAAACACTGAGTCCTGCTCAATAGTTCTTCAACAGAACATTCGCACAAATATCTATATTTAATCGTATTTTAATTATTAAACAAAGGGAATCTAATTCCTTTTTTAAAAATTAAAGTAGATACTATTTGTGAGTTAACGGAGGTAACTTAATTGGATGAACTACAGAGGAAGTTGATATTTGTGTTATTAGGTTGTGGTCCCTCCCTGTAATAAATTTGAGCATGATATTAATTGGGCCCTAGAAGGAATCATATCCCATCATTGGCTAACAAAAAATTGCTATAAAAAAGAAATCATGGGGAGTGCATGACAGTCAAAGGTAAAATGGAATGATCCCCCTCGTTTTCCAACATGGACATTGAGGGATTAGATGGAAATCTCTGTGTGCAGTATTGACAACCCCAAACATTCAAAAGTCATGAGATTTAATAGATCTGGCATTCTTTTTATTTGTCTTCTTGCTTTTCAGCATTTAGGGTGTAGTCTGGTCATGTTTTCAAGCTTTTCTCTGCAACCAGGAAAACTTGATTTTAAAAAAATTCTAAATGAAAGCTGAGATTTTCACTTAATTGCTTGACTTCAGGAACTGGGGGTTTAAGAAGAACACCAAATATTTCAAGACCTCTGATAAAATTGTGAAAGTTGGTAGCAATGTATGTGTTTATGTGAATTGCAATCTTGGCAACAGCAAGTCTCTTTCTAGTTACAAAGGCAGGACTTCAAACAGAAAAACAAGAGAGACAAATCTTCATTCATTTACTACTCATGAAACATCTAGTCCTTCAGTTTACAATAAGTAGATGTTTTTTGGCTTTGTTTATTTAGGCTCCTGTTGAAGAAAACACTGCAAAAACTGTGAAATGGTCTTTTGATGTTTTTCAAAAGCTTTGTGTATGTATATAGATGGCGTTATGGTAACTTTGGCACAACCGAGTCTGGTTATGAGGTGTCAAGGACTGAGCTAGCAAGGAATTTGAATTCTTTCACAGGTTCAGTGGGGGTGGTTTCTTCAGGTTAAGGTGAGGTTACTGGTAAACTGCTCTGGGGAATTTCAAATTGCAGCTTTGCTCATCAATGTGTGCATAATTAAAAAAAAAAAAGAATAAAGATTACTGACTACTCCTTTTCTTTCCCAAGTGATAGCAGAGTCTTTTGAAATAGCTACATGCATCTGTCTTTTCTATTTCCATACAAAACAAACACAAGAGCCCTATGGAAGAATGTGTTGAACAATATACTTTCTTAGGGAGAACATTTTCTTTGGCTTTTCAAACCTGTTTGAACCAGTTCTAGTTTCTGAACAAAGAAAATATTTAGTAACTGCAAGAACACGAATTTAGTCTAAAATACTAGGATGCGCATTACCTCTACTTACGTCATATAAAAGTAACAAAAGTGAAGTAAAGAAAAGGCTTAAATAAATCAACAGCAGCCTTAGTAAATCAGCAAACAATCTGAACGTATCTGGCAGTTAGTTCTTCATAAAACACTTAGAAATTCAACATGATACAATTATTAATTTTCTCCTGCAATCACAAATTAGTTAAGCTTCAGTGGGCCATGTGAGGAGGGACAAAGAATTTTTAAAACAAAGCTGAGATTTTGACCTTTAATCAACGCCACTGTTCTTTATTCTTAAAACACCTATTGATTTTTGTTTGGGTAAGTCTTCTCTTTCTGGACTTTTGTCTGTATCATACAGTGAACATTCAGGAGTACCAATGAAGTTGATCCTGCCCCAGTCGCAGCTTGTGTGTATGTGTAGATAGACAGGTAGGTAGATAGTGTTACTGAGAGTGGAAATGTTATGCCACTGGCAGAAAGATTTCAAATGAGCATTTGTTTGGAATGTCCAAGGAAGGTCCGCATATATCCTACATTAAAATCATTACATGTTCATAATTAGAAAAGTTTTGTTTAGGTCATTTTAGAGGGTTTTAGTTGGACTCATGATAATTAGTGGTCTGATCCAAAGCCCATGGAAAACGAAGGAAAGATTCTGTTTGACTTCAGTAAGTTTTGGTTCAGGCTCTAGGCACCTGGCTTTACTGGCTGAGGGATTTGAAAAGAAAAAGTGACAATAACATTTAAAAAATCTCTCTAGCACATTCCCAGAAGAGTTGTTTTGTGACATATGCATCTCATATATATATAAAATAAAAGATATTATGGATATGACTTTGGAATGGTTGCATTACTAATTTGACTTATAGTGAGAAGATAGTTGCAGCCTTCACTGTGAAATGGCTACCATCCCTCCATAATAACATACATACATACATGCACCTACTGTCTGTGATAGTGCAAAATTATGTTTATCATGAGATATCCTGCATCTCAAAGCACTAATATTCACCCGAAGTCCACTTAAACATGTAAAACTATGTAAAGTTCCAATAGTCTTTAAATGTTCCTCTTGCTTGGAGGCTATTTTGTTGTAAATTAAGGACTGCAACCAGTGGACTATAGTACTACTGGTTATTTGTTTGTTTTAATATTATTTTGTTTAAGCAATAGCACACAAATACTACAGTGATTGGTTATTTTGGTTGTTTTATATGAATTTTATATACATTATTCCTTAATGGTATTATTATTTGCTTTCAAACCAATATCTAGCAATTTGTCCTTTTTAACCTTACTAGAAGTAGAAGATGTGAGATGGACCATGAGTCTGATCCAGTGCGGCAATTCCTATGTTTTTATTTAAAAAATAAATAAATAAAATGGAGGCTTTGGTTAGCATTGACAAAAGTGGTTCTATCTTCGCGTGATTGCTCATATGCATTCCAATATAGGTGTGTGCACGCCCAGTGCACAGATTCCCGGAACCTTTTTCCCTAGCAAGCCCCGCAGGGCCAGCTCAGGCGCCCCCTGGAGTGCCGCGCTCATATCGCGGTATAAAGGGCGCTGCTGCCCCGGCGGGTCCCCAGTTCCTTCTTTCCGCCTGTGACGGTTGCTGGAACTATCGCCTCTTGCTGTGTGCAAAGCTCATTCCCTAGCTGTCGTTACTGTTCTTTAGAGTTTAGAGTTGAATAGTTGTTATAGTGTTAGATAAGTTAGTTAGTTATAGTGATAAGTGAGAACCCCGGACGGGGTTTTTTCTCTTGGAGTCATGCCGGGTTCTACAGGCTTCAAAAACTGTGACTTGTGTACTAAAGCCTTCCCGGTTAGTGACCCACATGACCGCTGTCTCCGGTGCCTTGGTGAACAACACCGTCGAGACAAATGCCGAATTTGTAAATCCTTTAAGCCTCGGACCCAAAAAGAGAGGGACGCGAGGCTAAAGGCGATCCTAATGGAGTCGGCGCTCCGACCAGCTTCCGAGCCGTCCCGGTCACCGTCGGCACCGAGTGTGTCGTCGGTGCGGAGCGCCCCCCACCGGCACCGCTCTCGGCACCGCAGCGGATCTCGAAGGGGCCGAAGAAGACGGCACGGCCCCTGGCTGCACCTAAAGACTCCCTCCGGCCCCCGCAGGGCGGAGGGAGTACGGAGACACCCCAGCCACGGGCCGTGGAGATTACTCCGGCCCCGGTGTCTCCGCGCGGGTTGCCTCCCCTGACTTCTGGGAGTGGGGGAGTGCACCTGCAAGGGCCGTCGACGCCGGAGGCGTTCACTGCAGCACGAGCCCTCATGGCCATGCCTACGCCTCCGTCCCCCCTCGGCCGAGGGACAAGGGACCTGCGTCTCGGGGCAAACCCGCTCTGGGTGGTCCCAGTGGTTGGAGACGTTCTCAATCCAGGTCTCCTTCCAGACGGTCAAGGAGGGTGGAGAGCGTCGGCTCCCCTCCGAGCTCCGACTCTAGGTTGTCGAGCGACTCGGCACCGCGGCACCGTGGGCGGTCCCGAGTTCATCGCCGGAGCCGCCGCAGGTCCAGCTCTGACCTGAGCAGGGACCGTAATTCGGGCTCGCAATCTCCAGTGCGGAGCCCGTCCCGGCACCGATCCCGGTCACTGTCTGCCGCGTCAAGAGTCAGTGGCTCGCATCCGGCGGCACCGGTAGCTCAAGAGCCCCTGCCGGCGCAGATGGGCCCGGCGCAGATGGGCCCGGCGCCGATGGGCCCGGCGCCGATGACTGGGCGGATAGAGTCCCCTCAGCGTCGCCATCGTAGGCACCGCTCTCGATCTCGAGGGGGTAAGCGGCACCGCAAGTCATCTCGCCGCCGGGGCAGGTCCTTTACATCGTCGTCATCCCCGACCTCCTCTTATCGCCGGCACTGCAGGCATCGGCACCGATCCACACGTCGGCAGAATAAGCGACGTATGGAAGGCTCGGGTGACAAGAGGGCTGCGAGACAGCAGCCGCCTACCCTGCAAGCCCCTGGGTGGACCCAGGCGCCTTGGCAGTGGCCATATTGGGGGCCATGGAATGCCCCTATGCCCCAGGGTTCCATATCGACGCAATCTGCGGTGGGCCCCCCAATGCCCCCTCTCCCTAAGACTCAAGGGCAGGGTTCGGAGGAAGATTCGGACCCAGGGGAGGGACCCTCCACTGGACTCTTACCCCTATCTTCCTCCTCATCACCAGACGAGGCGGTGGCCAGAGATCACAGGGCCCCCCTGTTTGATTTCCGTGCCCACCAGGACCTTTTGAAAAGGGCTGCTGAGAACTTGGGCATGGAGTTCAAGCTCATGTCCGAGGAGGAGGACCCCCTCTTTGGGCCCTCGAGCTCTGTGGGGCCATCACGGGCAACCTTGCCGGTGCATGACAATGTCATGAAGATTGCCAGAAATCTCTGGCAGACCCCTTCCTCTCTACCTTCCACGTCCAAGGGGGTGGAGAGGAAATATTACGTTCCCAAAGAACCCTTCGAGTTCCTCTATAACCACCCCGCGCCAAGCTCTTTGGTGGTCGATGCGGCCAACCAGAGAGACCGCCAGGGGAACCAGGGGAACACTCCCAAGGACAAGGAAGGCCGAAAGCTAGACTTATTTGGGAGAAAGATCTACTCTACTGCAGCGCTGCAGTTTAGAGTAGCTAATCACCAGGCCCTCTTCGGCAAATATAATAAAAATTTATGGGCCTCAATGCAAAGGTTCGCATCCCAGTTACCTCCTGACCAGGAGGCAGACTTCTCCACGATACTCCAGGAGGGGGCCGCGGTGGCAACCGCTGCGCTACAATCTGCTAGCGATGTGGCAGACACCGCTAGTAGAGCGATGGCCTCGGCGGTCGTTTTGCGCCGCTGCTCGTGGCTGCAGGCGTCTGGCCTCACCCAGGAGGTTCAACAGGCCATACAAGACTTACCTTTCGATGGTCTGGGTCTGTTTTCAGAAAAGACAGACGAAAAGCTGCATGCGCTTAAGGACTCTCGGGCCACCCTGAAGTCCCTCGGGTTATATACCCCCCAGGCCTCCAGACAGCAGTCCAGGCCACAAGCCCAGAGGCAACCACCACCCCCGCCCAGGCAGGCTCCTCGACCCGCCCAGCAGAGGAGAGGTCGTGAGCGCTACCGCGGTCCAAGCAGAGGAGGCCGACAAGGGTCCTCTGCAGGGGGCCAACAGGGGCCATCTAAAGGGGGTAATGCCAATAAACGTTTTTGACCCAGTGCAGGAGGGTAGTACTCTTCCTTCTCCCCGGGATCTTGACCGACCGTTTGCAGATAGGCTTCGCCCCTTTCTTACAGAGTGGGAAGCCATTACTACGGACCGGTGGGTCCTAGAGGTGATTGCCAAAGGGTATACCCTCCAACTCACGGCCTTCCCCCCCAACGCCCCTCCTAGGCTGTCCCCCATTGGGGACCCTGCCCTGGTTCAACTCCTGGTACAGGAGATTGAGTCGCTCCTCATGTTGGGGGCGGTGGAGGAAGTCCCAGTGGCCGAGGAAGGTCGGGGATTTTACTCCAGATATTTTTTAATCCCCAAGGCGAAGGGAGGCCTTAGGCCCATTCTGGACCTACGTCGCCTGAATAAGTATATTAGATGTATTAAGTTTTGTATGGTCTCCCTCGCCACGATCATTCCGGTCCTCGACCCAGGGGATTGGTATGCCGCCCTAGATTTGAAGGACGCATACTTTCACATCTCTATATTGCCTGCCCATAGGAGGTTCTTAAGGTTTATGGTAGCTGGGCGACACTACCAATTTCGGTCCTTACCCTTTGGGCTCTCCTCAGCACCCAGAGTTTTTACTAAATGCATGGCTGTGGTGGTAGCCCACCTGCGCCGCAGCGGTGTTCAAATCTTCCCTTATTTAGATGATTGGTTAATCAGGGGGAAGTCGAGGTCTCATGTGAGACATAGTCTGCTCCTCACACGCGAGTTATGCACCAGACTTGGGTTGCTTATTAATGAGCAAAAGTCCACACTCACTCCGGTACAATGTATAGAGTTTATTGGAGCTAAGTTGGATGCGGTACAAGCCAGAGCCTTCCTCCCTCAAACGAGGTTTGAGGCAATGGCGGCTATTATATCTAATCTCCACCGGTCCCCCACGACGACGGCCAGGCATTGCCTGCAGCTGTTGGGACATATGGCAGCTTCTACGTACGTAGTGAGGCTGGCACGATTGAGGCTTAGACCTCTCCAGACGTGGTTAGCTTCGGTGTATGTACCGAACAGGCATTCTCTAACTAGAGTGGTCATGGTTCCCCCACAGGTGCTGTCATCCCTCAATTGGTGGAGGGACCCAAGGGAAGTGATGATGGGCGTTCCCTTCAGAGAGTTTATTCCATTTGTGATGCTCATCACAGACGCATCCGATATGGGATGGGGAGCCCACATCTGTCGCAATCGGGGTACCCAAGGGCTTTGGTCACCGGAGGAGAGAGCTCTGCACATCAACGTACGCGAGCTCAGAGCGGTCCGGTTGGCCTGCAAGGCCTTCCTTCAGTTCCTGAAGGGCAGGGTAGTCCAAGTCCTCACGGACAATACGGCAGCCATGTTCTACGTGAACAGGCGGGGGGGGGGGGGGGGCACGTTCCTCGGCTCTCTGCCAGGAAGCTATTCGCCTGTGGGAGTTTGCGGTGAGGCACGATTTTCACTTATCTGCCTCTCACCTCCCTGGGGTACGAAACAGCGAGGCGGACCGCCTCAGCAGATCTTTTTCTCCCCGCCACGAATGGTCCTTACACCGGGACATAGTGGCTTTAATCTTCCAAAGGTGGGGTACTCCCCGTCTAGACCTGTTCGCTTCAGCCGGGAACAGGAAATGCCCGAGGTTCTGTTCACTCAGGGGTCGCGAGCCGGGCTCGCTGTCCGATGCCTTCTTAATAGACTGGACAGGGGACCTGATGAATACATTCCCCCCCATTCCGCTCCTGCCCCAAGTCCTTCTCAAGATCAAGAGGGACAGGGCAAACATCATCCTGATCGCCCCAGCGTGGCCGAGACAGCATTGGTACAGCATGCTGCTCGACCTCTCCATCACCGAACCGATTCCGCTACCCAGACGATGCGACCTGATCTCCCAGGACCACGGGAGATTGTTGCACCCCGACCTGGACTCCCTCCACCTCACTGCCTGGAGACTCTGTGGCTGACGGAGGGAGAGAGGGCCTGTTCCATACAGGTTCAGCAGGTCCTTCTGGGCAGCAGGAAACCGTCCACTCAAGTAACGTATAAAGCTAAGTGGCAGAGGTTCTCGGGGTGGGCAGAATTGAGAGGGTTACATCCAAGCTTCTCACCTATACAGGCTATCTTAGAGTACCTGCTGCAGCTTAAACTGCAAGGCCTGGCTTTGGCTTCCCTCAAGGTACACCTAGCAGCCATTTCGGCCTTCCACCAACCGATGGAAGGCCGCTCCCTATTCTCTCACCCCATGTCGGTGAGGTTCCTTAAGGGGGTGGAGAGGACTTTCCCTCAGGTGCGGGACCCGGTGCCACCCTGGGACCTCAACTTGGTCCTCAACAGACTGATGGGACACCCCTTTGAGCCCCTGGCCACATGCTCCCTTCTCCTTTTATCGTGGAAGGTAGCCTTCCTGGTGGCCATCACATCGGCCAGGAGGGTCTCCGAACTAAGGGCATTGACCTCGGAGCCCCCCTACACAGTTTTTTACAAGGATAAGGTTCGGCTGAGACCTCGCCCGGCTTTTATGCCTAAGGTGGTGTCTCAGTTCCACTGTAATCAGGACATTTTCCTTCCTGTGTTCTTTCCAAAACCCCACGGTTCGGAGGAGGAAAGGAGGGGACATTCGCTGGATGTCAGGCGAGCCTTGGCCTACTATATCGAGCAGACCAAGCCCTTCCGGAAGTTGACACAGCTGTTCGTGGCTGTGGCAGACAGGATGAAAGGCTCTCCTGTCTCCACCCAGCGAATCTCCAACTGGATTACTGCCTGCATCAGAGCATGTTACGAGCAGGCAGGGGTGCCCCTTCCAGGTGCGGTAAGAGCACACTCTACTAGGGCCCAGGCCTCTTCCGCAGCCTTCCTGGAGTGGGTTCCCCTGCAGGACATCTTCAGGGCAGCGACCTGGTCGTCGGTCCATACGTTCACGTCGCACTACGCCATCGTGGAGCAGGCCAGGGAGGATGCGGGGTTCGGCAGAGCCGTGCTGTCAAGAGCAGGTCACCGATAACTCCTACCCACCTCCAAGGTATGGCTAATTAATCACCTATATTGGAATGCATATGAGCAATCACTAGAAGATAGAAAACAAGGTTACTTACCAGTAACTGTTGTTCTTCGAGATGTGTTGCTCATATCCATTCCAAACCCACCCCCTGTCCCTACTGTCGGAGTCGGCAGAAAGAAGGGACTGGGGACCCGCGGGGCCAGCAGTGCCCTTTATACTGCGATATGAGCGCGGCACTCCAGGGGGCGCCTGAGCTGGCCCTGCGGGGCTTGCTCGGGAAAAAGGTTCCGGGAATCTGTGCACTGGGCGTGCACACACCTATATTGGAATGGATATGAGCAACACATCTCGAAGAACAACAGTTACTGCTAAGTAACCTTGTTTTCTTTGTTGATGGGAGTGGGAATGGCAGCATCATGCTTGTCAACGCTTTTGACTTTAAACAAAAACATAGGGCTTGATCCTGCAAGGTAATGATGGCTCTCGCTTGAACAAACAAAGCAGCTAAGCACTTATTTAAAGTTAACCATATTCCTGGGCATTCTGTTGCAGGCCCCCACAAGGGAGAGGGAAATGGTACACTTTACCAGGGCCTGCGGGACCCCGGCCCAGGCTGCAACCCCCATTACCATGAGGAAAAAACTTTTCATGGCTCGTGAGATTGTATGTTTGGGATGAGGGATTGTGGTATGTGTGTGGGAGGGGGCCCGTGTTACAAGTTTGTACTGGGCCTGAAAAAATTAGGCTTGGGCTCTGCTCTGTTGGATCAGTCAGAGCGCTCAACAGCCTTGTGGGATTGAGACCTTCAGGAGAAGACTGCTTTCATTGTCTATCAAGGTTTCAGTTCATGAATATCCTACTATGGGAGGACAGTTGGGATTATACTTGGTGAAACTGATTGATGGATTGGCCGACAATGATTTTTTTACATCTAGCATAGATTTAAGTAAGAGAAGCACGGTGAAATTGGTGTTTTGATTTTCTTTTGTGACAAAAATTGGTCTGTAAACTGTAGAGCAAACTCAATTTTATGTATGTAATTATTTGTAATCCTCTTTTTTTTCTGGGCAGAAACTGATTTAAAGGTTTTTAAAAAATATGTGTACCTATTAAACTAGCTGATTTTGTTCATTTGAGTTTAAGTTCATGCTGAAGTTTGAAGCAGTTTCATCTCGCCCAATTAAAATAGGTTAGGCATGAAATATGCACTGAATTTTTCAAAAAGGGAGAAGAGGAAGGAATAAGTAGAAGATGGAAGTAGTTTACCTATTCCAGGTTCTCACTGAGGAAACAGTTGTACAGAAATCAATGCTATATACTGGCTAAATATATGAATATGTTGCAATATATTTTTATATGGGCAATCTCCTTAGCATTTAGAAGTAAATGTCTTCACAGGTCTCTTCCCTGCTGAGAATGTAAAACACGTATTTCTCAAAAGCCGCCGATCTACCCTGGCTTTTATAGTCTCCTCAGTCATAGAATCATAGAAATGTAGAACTAGAAGGGACCCCCATAGGTTGTCTAGTCCAGCCCCCTGCACTAAGGCGGAACTAAGTGTTATCTAGACCAGGGGTGTCAAACATACTTTTTCAGCGGCGGGCATTGCTCCTAGAAACCCCTCAAAGCGGCAATGCAGTAGGCAATGCAGTGGGGCCCACTGCGAAATTGCGCCGCCGAAAAGGGCTCATGTCGCGCCACCGAAAAGGGGAAGATGGGCCGAATTTTTCCGCGGAGGGCATTGCATGGCCCCTTTGAAGTACAGGTGAATTTGGCCCGTCATCATCAGCGAGTTTGACATCCCTGATCTAGACCATGACAGAGATTCCACAACCTCCCTGGGTAATTTGTTCCAGTGCTTAACTATTCTTAAATTAGGAAATTTTCCTAATGTCTAACCTAAATCTCCCTTGGTGCAATTTAAGACCATTATTTTTTGTCATGACCTTAGTGGATCCAGTTTATCACCCTCTTGTGTATAACAACATTTGACGTATTTGAAGATTATCACTGCCTTCCAGTCTTCTCTTCTCCAGACTAAACAAACCCAATTTTTTCAATTTTTCCTCATTAGTCCTGTTTTCTAGACCTTTAATCATTTTTTGTTGCTTTCCTCCGGTTTCTCCACATTATTCCTGAAGTGTGGTGCCCAGAATTGGACACAGTACTCCCGGTGAGGCCTCATTATGGTTGAACAGAATGGAAGACTTATTTCTCGTGTCTTGCTTACCTAGGCAGTTATTTCCCATTTTGCATTTGTGCAATTGATTATTCCTTCATAAATGTAGTACTTTGCATTTGTTCTTATTGAATTGTATCCTATTTATTTCAGATCATTACTCCATTTTGTCAAGATTATTTTGAATTCTAATCCTGTCTGCCAAAGCATTTGCAAGCCCTTCCAGTTTGGTATCATCTGCAAACCTTATAAGTGTACTCTCTATGCCATTATCCAAATTATGTATGAAGATATTGAATAGAACTGGTCCTAGGACAGATCTCTGCAGGACCCCACTCAGTATGCTTTGCAATATTTGAACTATTCAGTTTTCAAACCAGCTGTGGGCCCACCTTATAGTAGATTCATCTAGACTATATTTCCTTAGTGTGTTTATAAGAAGGTCATGTGAGACAGTATCAAAAGCCTTACTAAAGTCAATATACATCACATGTACTGCTTTTCCTCATCCACAAGGTTTGTTACCCTATCAAAGAAGAATGTCAGGTTGATTTGACATGATTTGTTCTTGAAAAATCCATGTTGACTGTTACTTATCACCTTATTATCTTACAAATTGATTTACAAATTTGCTGCATTTTCTTTCTGGGTACCAAAGTTAAGCCAATTGGTCTATAATTCCCTGGGTTATCCTTATTTCCCCTTTTATATATAGGTACTATATTTGCTCTCTTTTAGTCTTCTGGGATCCTTCTCATCTCTGTGAGTTTTCAAAGATAATTGCTAATGTCTCAGAGATCTCTTCAGCCAGTTCCTTAAGTATTTTTTCCTTAGATCTCTTAGCAAGCTGAAACTGCATCACCTGCATCACTCCATTGCAAAACAGTCTGTTTGTGAATTCCACCGTCCCAGGTGTAACAAAAGTGTGACACAAAAGACTGCTGGCAATATACTGGACTTCCTACTCACAATCATATGGCATGGTTCAGGATTAGAAAAGGTTATACCCCTGTCACACAGCAGGAGTCAGTATTCCCTGACTCTGTAGCTATTGATACATCATCTCATTTTTAAGAAAGTCAAATGAAATAAAGCAATCAAAAATATAAAACCCTCAAGCTAATACAGCCAATTAATAAAATACACAATGAGAGCATCTGTGATGAAGTGCAGAATAGATGACCTGAGCACTCTTGTTAGGTAAGAGGATTATTCTGTCATTTATTGGGTTTCTGTCAATAACTACTTTTTTCCAAATTTTAGGGTATGTCTACACTGCAACATACCGCAACATAAGTCCGTGTATAAACCTGGGCTCAAGCCTAACCCCCTCAGTCTGAGCACAAATCAAGCCAGGACTCAGGGTTTGAGCCCTGTTGCTTTGCAGTGTAGATGCAGCCCCACTTGATTCATGTCCTGGAAGTCTGCCAGAAGTATCCCATAATTCCATGGGCCAACTTCCTTAATCCTCTCTATCCCAACACTCTCTAATCTGATGCTACTGAAAATTGAAGAATCCTTCCCTCTCATAGCGTACGGCAGCAGCTCAGGTCAGCATTCACCCATTCTTTTCTGATCAACAAGCTGCAAGCACACTATCGGAGATTCTCCTGGGTTTGCAGTGGAGAGTGAGCAGAGCAAGCCTTTTGCAAAGAGAGCTGCTTCATGGTCATGGGAACACAGACTTCAGCAAAAGCACCAGGAATGACCATGGGTACCACAAGATAGCTAAAAAGCTGGCAGTTTTGCAGATTTTCCTGACAGGTGATGAGTGCATGGAATGTATTAAGAGGCCGAGGAGTGAGTACTGGGAAAAGAATACCAGGGAAAAGAACTGCACCTCTGGCAACTCTCCAACGACATGCCTGTTCTATATGGAGTTTGACCAGGTGCTGGATACTGCACCCAGTTTATTTTGTTTTGGGTTTTTTTAACCTAAGCAGATTTTAGAAGTTAAAGAAAGCTTATGAAGTGACCTTTTTTAAAGGTGCTTATTTGGTATTTAAAAATTAATGCATTGGTCATGTTGAACATTCAACTAATTTGAATTCAGAAGTGCTGAATTCTCTCCAGACTGGTGCCTCCCAGTTAAGATGTTCTGTACCTTTAAATACTGTATTGCAGTCACAGTACTTCTATTTACATTAGTTTGTCAGATTATTTGTCTTACTGTGTATGACATACTATTCAGAAGCAAATCAACCACTAAAATATGCTTATTATTGTAAAATAAAATTATTTTCACATCAGTTTCAAAACACACAAGAACTCAGTGCAGGATTTCTTTATTATTTTAGTTCTCAAAATGAAAAAAAGGATCCAAGGTGAAAAAAGTACATAAACCACTGAAGGATTTATGTGTAATGTTTTAACAATTCAGGTTTGACTTAATCTCTCCAAAACTATTTGGGGAGCCAAATACAATAAGGTAGGAAATGCACAGATAAGGCATCCAAACAACCTTAACTCTGCCTTGCAGTAATGCAATGCAATAACTATATGATTATGATTGTTATTTTAGTCTCTGCGGTTCCAAGCTAGAGGAAACGATTTTTAAAGACACATTAGCTTTCTTTTTTCTCTCCCCCCTCTTGTGGCATCACTGTAGGCCAGCTGCTAATCCCTCCTTATTACTGCAGAGTGAGGCCAAAGATAATCAAGGGCAGGTTTTCATTACTTGCCAATTCAACCACATTTCTGTTTTTTAAGGAAGATAAAGTAAAATCAAATATTATGATTAGTATATTCATTTTTAATGACAAGAATATATATGTGTGTGTATATATGGATACGTTGATATAAATTAGGTTTAGCCTTCAGGCTCTCGGCAAAGGTACCCAAGTAGCCTTTGTTGTCACAAAGTTTGCGTGGCTGCCTTTCTCTTTATTTTTCACTCTTCTGTTTCTCTTCATTTTGTCTGTACTGGTCTTCTAAATGTTAACAAAATTACATAAACCAACATCCCTGTCAAGGCCATTCATTTCACCTGAATCTTGCTACAGTGTGTTTCCCCCCCAAATGGAAACAAGAAAAGTAAATTTTTAATGGTGCCTCTCCTCCTTCTCCCCCCTTCCCAAACTACTAACAAACTGAAGCTTTTAGCAAAAACAACGAGAGTTCTGTGGCACTTTAAAGACTAACAAATGTAATGTTTGTAGGCATAAGCTTTTGTGAGACTCAGCTCACTTCGTCAAATGCAGAGGTAGAATGAAGGTAGAATGCATCTGATGAAGTGAGCTGAGTCTCATGAAAGCTTATGCCTACAAAAAATAAATTTGTTAGTCTTTAAAGTGCCACAGGACTCTCGTTGTTTTTGCTGTATACAGACTAACACGGCTACCCCTCTGGAACTGAAGCTTTTAGGTTGTTTTCACTTCTTAATTTCTGACTTTCTAGGCTTGTTTTCCCTTGGGAAGTCTTCATGTCTTCTAGAAGCAGCTTCAGAGAATGGGATATTAGACATGTTTACTTTGCTGCTAATAGCACAAGTAAAGCAGCATGAGTGATATAAATCAGAAACTAGAAAAGGATGAAGGGACTAATGTAAGGAAAAGAGAATAACAGATGGGCAAGGAGAGAGAACACACAGGAAAATTTCCTACATGAATCAGGGTTCCTCTTCTTGCATAACCTTTTTTATCCCAGTGCTCTTTCATTTTTTCCTGGAAAATATTGTAGTAGAACAAATCCATTCACACTTCTACCCATCTCTAATGGCTTAATACCTCTGGATGCTGAATGATGGTTAAGACTATAATATTACTTATGCCTCAACTTATTATTCTGTCTCTTTTTTTAAATCACTAATTCCAAGTTGTGTGAAGGAAATTGGTTATTTTTTTCTGTCTAATTCACAGTACTCTCTCTGCCTCTGGAAGCCTGGTGTCTTGTCTTCTTTGATTTTGTTGTCCAGGTTAAAACAAGACAAATTGCACCCGCTACTCTGTTATTTGGATTCTTCATGAACCTGGTATAATGCTGAAAATTGCCATTTGCATGAACGGATGCAAACCTTTGTGTAGCTCTAATTGATTTCTTTTCAAATGTAAATATATCTTTCTGCTGTGGCTAGTTAGTATTTTATTTAGTTTCCATATGATATATTTCATGATGTTTTAATTGTTATCCTTAAATTTTAACTGAGCAGCATTTCAATGGGGTGTACACTTTAGAATAATAATAGTTTTACCATCCTTAAGATTTACAAATAGGATTACAAATAACAAAATAAATGTTTCAAGTTATTCTGTCTGGCTTCATTCCTCAATTTTTAATGGCACAAAATTTAGTGGAGACTCTGAGCCAGATTCACCCTTGCATAGCCCATTCTTTTTAGTAGTCTCCTTTACAGCTCTTCTTGGAATAAACCTCACAGATGTCAGACTAATTTTTATTTTCTTTAGTCTTTTCTCTCCATTCTTAGTGTTTCTAAAAAAAAAACTAGAAAGACATAATGGACATCTGGCAATTGCACTTCAAAATTAACATATGGCTCTGATCAGCATGAGACCCAACAACTTAAAACCAATTTTCAAGTTTTTTAAACTCCAGTTCTGCATGTGTTGATTTCAGCAATGTTTCTTGCCCAAAGTTAAGCATGTGTGTAAGTGTTTGCAGGATCTGGGCCTTAATGTGTTTTGGAAAACTTCAGACAAACCATTCACAATGAATAATAAACTGTCCCCATTTATTTTTGTATGCAATGTATTAGATTAAACAAATATCCTGAATGAGTAGTGTTGACTGACAAATATGTGTGATTATTGGGGGGGATGATGATGATGATGTATGGCATTGCTTGGCCATTGATAGTGCATGTTAGTGTGAGATGCTAAATGGAAAGGTACAGAGCGAGGATTGCCTTGTCAGTGATACGGTAGAGCTAGGCACTTAAGGTGCTATTTATCATTCAGTAAATAACTACTTAAAACTTCCAAATGAAACTAGTGCTGATATGTCAAAAGCCAGACTGTTGTTTCAATAGGTTATTGCACTCTTGTAATGGATTCCTTTCAGCAGGAAGGAAGAAGATTATTTCAGAACAGATTGCAAACCATATATTTGACATTGCATTACAATTAAAATACATTTATGACAACTTTAAGGAATCAAACTGAAAAACTCCAGAGACATGGTCACAGCAGTTAACTGTAGTATCTCCATGGCGAACAACAAAAATATATCATATCACAAAACAAAAAGGCTTAAATATTCCTTTGTGACTTTTTCTTTCTAATATAGAGAATACATTAAGTAGCTTGTCTCCATTATTGTATAGAAATTGAAAACATTCCTAATGCTTTGAACTTATAAGTCCAGAGTCACAGCAGGACTGTACACAAAATAAGTGCAAGTGTGCATTCCTACTACATGCAGTAAGATTATCCTATAGACCCATGCCACTGAGGAATTCAGCTAAGCACAAAAGACCTACAGGTAGAGAAAGGCAACTGGGTCAGACGAACTAGCTGCACACATGAATAGATTCCTGCTGGAATGGTCATTAACAGGCATCCAGGACTCCAGGGTAGGAATTAGTTTCTTGGACCATTAGCAGTAAAAAGCCTACCAATTGAATGGGAATCAATGCCCTATTAAAAATTAGCAAGAACAACTGGAGCTTTTCCAATTATAATAGGAACCAGACTTCATAGATCATTTTCCCTTATCTAGAATGTGGTTTCTATATTCTGAATAACATGTATATTATGCATTTATATGTTGTTAAGCTAGTATCTCTGTAAATGTTTTGTCTGTTTTATGAGGTTTTGTAAGTACATTATAATGAGGACAATGAAGGCTTAGGAGAACTAGAATTTAGTGTCATTCTAAGTCTTTACTGTTGATTCCAAGTATTCAGCCTCCTCATAATGTACAGTTAGTCATAAAAGAAGGATTTTGTTTGACATATACAAATATCATATTGTATCAATTGTCTATAAAATCCTAGGTATTAAAGTGCTTATGTGGTTTCATATATACAATACACTTAATGTAAGTATGTTCCTGTCATTTTCCCCAGTTATTCAAACTTTCCTAAATAAAATTTCCACAGCTAGTGCTTGAGTGGACACTGAAAACAGCCTTTTTGCTCTGATTTCAGTAATGACCACCTGCCCCAGATCTGTGAATACATGACACAAGGTTGTTGTCTGGCTATGCTGGAAGAAGGACAGGAGGCACTGGCTGTGGTTTTAATTAGGCCACAACTTTAATTTTAAAAATCTGTTGACTTTACTAGGTCTAACTGATCTAAATATTCTTTAAGCTGTATGGAATCATTCACCACAAGATAATTGGCAACACATAATTGTTCTTTTTTGTCAACACAGAGAATTTATTCAGAATTTGTTCCCTTTGTTGCCTCAGTCCTCTAGGGTTTGGAGGAGCTCTTGCTCCATGTGGTGCCCCTCGAGTGTTAGATGCTCTGCTGGGGCTACAAGCTAGGTCTGTGGTGTGATCAAAGGGAGCCCATCCTAGCCATCTTCTCCTTTTGCTTCCCCACTGTAGCTGTTCCAGAAGCACCTAGATACATGTTGTCTACCTCTGTTGCTGCTTTAGTGTCAACATGGGCCCAGCCTTTGAATGTTCATGTTCAGTTATTATTTTGGCATGCTACCAATAGAAATGGGCTGCCACATACAAAATCAGTTGGTAATACTAGGACTTTTTAGTTAAAAGTGCTGATATTACCAGTATTTTCTAAATTTGACTTTTGTAGTCTAGCTACTCACCATTAAGATCCAAAATTTCATGAATGCAACCCAATTGTCTTCATTTTATCTGTAAAGTCTTCACTGGAATTGTACTTGTTAACTGGGAACTGGTCTAAATTTGGTCTAAATTTTCAAATCTAATTTACTTCTCATCATGTATGCTGGTGGTTTTTTGTTTACAGTTAATTCAAAAGGATAATTAAAATAAGACTGAGGTCCACATTTTTGTATGGCCAATTTCACATTCTGGTTGTTATGTACTACTACATTCTCCATGGATCGGTTGCAAACTCAGTAGGGCAGTATTTAAATCAAAACAAAAAATTGTGGTTTTACATTTTGTTAAAAAATCATGAAAATATTTCTTATTGTTATGTTTGTGTGAAACATTTTCTTCATCAATATGAAAGTTTGTTCCATAACTGCCTGACTGTCCTAAACCCTATGGACATAATCCTGTTATTTCTCTGAATTTCCTGCTTTTTTCTTTGTCCAGGAACAGTTTCTTGCATTGTAGATTTAACACATCAAGAACTGTCTTAAATCTTTCCTGGGGTTTCTCCTCTCTTGTCCTATTTTCTTGTTGGCAAACATACCCAAATACTTGTTATCAGGAAGTAAATCAGTTTGGGTAGTGAACACATGACCTGATTTTGGGTGAAAAATTAGAGGATTGAATTTCTCATGAGAGTCTTTGCTTTTAGTTTTTGTATATATTTTGGTAGAAAATATTCCCATTTCTCTATTCTTTTTTAAACCAGCTAGAAAAGAAAACCCTCACACCATTGTAAGCATTCATTCATAGATTGATATTTTTATAACTCAAGATCAGACTTCAAGATACACAAAACACAGAAATTCTCATACCCTAATAAATGAAATAGCACAGGGTAAGTCGGCTCTGCTTTTGTAAGGGGGGAAACCAGAATCTCAAAAAATTAATTTATGTAGCTTTTTATTCAAAACAGTCACTGTGCTTCTATGCCTCCCCATACTACTGTACAATTACTAATTTTGCAGTAGATTATTCAATTTCTGTTCTCCATTTACCAAAAATATTACTGTAGCACAAGAACACTTAGGGATATTTTCTATGGCATGGGAGCAAGCGATAATGTGAAATCAGACCCCATGGAAAGATAGAAATACAGATAAACGATATCCAAAGGCAGCTGTTTAACTGAATTTGTCAGCCTTTCAACAAAAATAATTTACTCTGAATAGAAATATATAAATGATATCAGATGAAGTGAAGGTAGCACTTTAGGGCCAAATCTTCAGAATCTAGAGGCCAACATGTACAAAAGGAAATATGCACACACAATTTCACTCACATTGGAACACAGTGATGTATGCAAATAAGATAATGGCACACAATAATAACTATATGCACCCGTACTACAAATGCTGTTTAACATGTAACATGTTACATACACAATGGAAAAGTCCACAATGACAAACTGAAAAATATGCGTGTAGACCTAGATCCTCAAAGGTATTTAGGTACCTAATTGGCATTGATTTTGATTAGAGTCAGGTGTCTAAGTACCTTTAAGGATCTGGGCTGTAGCTGATAACTGCAATTATCAGTTCTGCATACAAAATATAGGTGAACATTTTTTTTAAAAAACTACTGTAGAGCCCTGTACATTAAAGTGTTTATTTTTAACCGATAACACCTCTTTAGTTACATGGTAACTAGAGTACACTGTTCCTTGTAAACACAGTGCAACTCCTTATGTTAGTATTTACATACTTCTGCAGATTGTCATGTAATCACTAAAAGTAATTCATATATAGGTGGTACTGTGGATTAAAAAGACAGAAATAATACATATTCCCTAGTTACGGTGTGTTGTCAACATAGTATGAAATCACTGTATTTTTAAATGCTCAACAGTTGCTTTTTAAATAAAAAGTGCTTCCAAAAAATTTTGCCCTTCAAGCTAAAGCACTACTTCAAGCAGTTTAGAGAGACAGCATGGGCTAATGGATTGTGCTTACAGGTGGGAGTTAAAGTCCTGAGTTCAAATCTTGATTTGTCATTGATTTGTCCTGTAGTTTTGGGCTAGCCACAGGAGTCTCTGGCTCCGTCCCTTCTAATAAAGATTTTCTTCACTGTGATGAAAACCTAAAAGTATGAGAAAATGGTATACAGGGGCCATAACTTGGTCCAGGATCTAGTTAGCTAATTAAAACTAAATTATCTCGTTATTCTCTAGATTAATTGAGTCTCAGTATAATTACCACACTTTGTGTTTATCAAAATAAAATTCTACCTACAACACAGACTCTGAGCGCTGTTCTTTAAACCCACCCCTCCCCAGTAAACAGCCCTTTTGTTAAATGGCTATTGTTCTCAAATGGAGTGAAACCAAGCTGTTCTCAGGGAAGGTGTGGGTCCATATAGAGAAACCATGGGAAAAAATTCAACATAAAATGTTTTTAAAAGTCAGTTTAATTTAATCTGTGTCTGCAAACTCCATTATGCTCCTATCATAATTATAAGATTATTATATGGCATCACTAAAGGCCAGAGTTAAGGTTGTTTGCATGCCTTACCTGTACATTTCTGAACCTTAACATTTTTGGGTTTCTTTTAGGACTAATCTTAACTGAACATTTTCTGAATTTCTAATGCTTGTTTCGGGGATAATTATAACATCCTTGTAATTTTTTTTTTTTTTTTACATTTAAATTCTGATACTTACTCAGCTGTAATATTAGTTTAATATAGTTTTTGTTGGGAGTGTCACTGTTTGATCTTTTCTTGAATCCAACTAAGCAAGTGGCCTCAATAATATTGTGTATTATGTGAAAAAGTATTTTCTTTGATTAGTATTGAATTTGCCACTTTTCAATTTAACTGAATGTCCCCTACTTCTTGAATTATGAGACAGGGTAAATAGAAGTTCTTGATCTACCTTCTCAAGATCATTCACTGTTAATCTTCTCTTCTTAGGGCCAACAGTCCCAGACTTTTCAATTTTTCATGATATGAGAATTTTCCCATGCTCCACCTTGTCATCGATCTCTGAGCCCCTTCTAATTCTACTCACTCCTTTCAGAAATGAGGTGAACTGAATACAATATTTTAGGTGATATCATTGAATTATATAATGGCAATATAATTTTACTTATTATTTATCATCCTCTGGGCAGGATTTATTCATAATTACTATGCATTTACACCCGGTAGATTTGTAAGTATGACTTTGCAAGTATTAATACTCTAGGTTAGTACTAAAATGCTATGGAATCGTTATGTTCTCACTATGTTAATATATTGGAAATCCATATGTATAAATTGTAACTTATGTTGAGTGATTGTTGCTTTCAATAATATTTTTTTCTGACATAATTAGATTGCCATACAGCTTTACATGTTGAGCTGCCTGATTCTTTTTCATGTCTGTTTTTTTTTACCTTTTAGATTAGCTGGAAAGATTTTTTACCTATCGCTGTTACTTATGTGGGATCTTAGGTGACCTTTTGTCCTTTTAAAAGCATTTTCCCAGGCATCATCATTGCTGTTGATTCCATGCACTACTGCAAATGAACTCAGCTCATGCTGCCTATTATTCAGTAACTGGTGGTGGCTTGATAATAATTTTTCATATCCTTTTTATCTATTTGATATTTCAAAGGACACTAAGGTTTGAAAACTCACTCATTGTAGAGTGATGACTGGAAGCAACCCCTGATCTTTAACTTGTTGACTTTGTAGAGTCAGCTTGAAACTTTTAATACCTGAAACACATTTAATGAAGTATTCATTTCTTCTTGACTGAAAGCTATATCCATTCATGAACATGAATGAACAGTTTTAACGTGTAATCCATGCAACGATGCCCCTTTGGGCTGTGGTCTCGTCACATCACATCAAACAAGCAATGTCATGTTAGTTCAGTACTTGGATAAGAGTCCTGCAGAAAAAAAACAGGTACTGCAGGAAATGGTGCTGATGTTGGTGAGTGGCACTGTTCCCTGAGTCAGTGCTGGCCCAGTGCTCCAGCATGGTTCATGGTGATGGAGTTTTGTAGTAGGCCAGATCTCCAGGTATTATAAATTGGTGTAGCTGCATTGAAATCATCAGCTGATCATCTGGCCCATCGTGTTTTGGATATCATGTAAAACTGAGGTCCTGGTGAATTGTGATGTTTTAAAAAAACATATGCTTTTTGTAAAAATAACATTGTTATCCCCCATACTCTGGTCAAATTGCTCTTTGAATATCTAAACTTTGGCTACCTAATAAACTCTCTGTAGTTTCACCTGGAAAAGGTAGTCTTCTTCACTACATTGTGTGGTCTTACTCTGCTCTGTTACACAGGAGCATTAAAGGTTGTGATGACTGAAGCTACTTTTCCATCATAAGCCCTGTCTAACAAAACAGCCCCTCATTTTTGATATAAGGAATTGATTGGAAAAGGGATACATGGGTGTAAAAGCTCCAAATATATCACCCAAATTACTATGGGTTTTCTGCTACATTCTCTGTTTCTTTCAATAACTGAAAGAGAATAGAGCCCTGAAATCAATAAGGAAATATATTTTTAAAAAGTCAATAAACTGTTTTACTTAGTAAGTAAACAACTTTCCTTTTATCAATAATCAAATGAAGATTTGTGTGAGGTTGTAGGTGAAATGAAAGGCCTCTCCACTAAGATCCTGGTGTTCAGCAGGCCTACTTAATAATTTTCAGTGTCTAATATATCTCAAGACTCTGCAGAAAGGTTTCATAAGCAGGTTAATTACATATAAGCATAGTTAAACTAGTATAGCCACAAAACACTAGCATCAAAGTTCAAGAGTCCTATTCAGTTTTTTGTGTCTTCCAAACTCTTTTATGATTGTTTTATTAATACTTATATTTTGACGGGCAGAAATTCTTGCTTGTATTTTCCAGCCTGAAGAACTACCTTGTCTCTCTGAAGGGCAGCTTGTGACTCTTTTGGAAGAATGTATGCAATTCCCAAGAACAATAAGCAATGTTACCTTGCCAGAATTACAGGAATCTCTTTCTAATGGAATAAGTCCTTCTTGTTACACAACTCAAGACTGCACCCTGCTCTCCAAGTCTACTCTTTCTAAACTGTTAGGTGAAGCCCGTAGTGTGGTGATGTTAACTGGTCAGGAGAGGGCTGGTATCAAAGATAAAAGTGTATGTGAAGATGCAGAGAGTGAAACCTGTGGCTACTATCTCAGCAAAGCATTGGCCGATAGTCATTTATCAAAGGATTCTGTGGCCCAAATAGAAGAACCTGATGACCTAGAAAGTTCACAGGAGATGAATAAGAGTAATACTGAAGGTTACTTTATGTCAAGAGCACTCAGCACAAAAAGACTGAAAAAACCCTCTTTCTTGGATGAACTATTTTATTGCATCAGTATGAACAATGAGCTATCCACAGAAGCTGACATTCCCAGCATACCATTGCAGACCAGAGGAGGTGCGGCTCTTAACAACCATTTAGAATAGGCTTTTGATTAAGATGAACAAATCAAGCAGGTTCTCACCAAAGGTATTCACTAATGCAGTACAATTACAGTGGTGGGGCAACAAAGTACTTTTATAAAGCATAACACTATTTCAAAATAACACATACAAATTAAACTGTTTTTTCAAAATTTACGTAATTGCCCCCAAAATTGATAGTCTTATGAAATACTAGTAACTGAAGGCTCGTGCTGTCACATGGGTGTAATTCATAAAGTCAAAATGGCTGAGAAATTAAAAATTGGACAGTAAAAAATCACAAAACCCAGTGATGATTCAACCTGTTGAGCAAAAAGAGCCCTTAATTCTGAACAAAAAGAGCCCTTAATCATGCTTGTAGCTGTTTCCTTCACTTCAGAGTGACAGTTCTGGAATCTTATTATATTGGTAGTATAGACTGTAATTAATTCTGTCAACTGGAAAATAATGCTAGATACACATGGAATATTTTTTATAATAGAAAATCCTGTTGTTTCTTTTCTTCATCTTGAATTTCCTTCTGTTTCTGGAGAACATATATTCTCATAGTAGTTTCCATGTTAATTCACACAACAAGTCCCAATGTATATCTATTAAGTGTGTTTCTGTGATATGACAAGCTCCATACTTAAAAAATAAAATATAATGATATCATGATCTAAATATAAGAAAAATTAATCAGAATTGCTTACAGCACTTCTACTCTGTATGCCGACAACAGGCACACGATGTGAAAGTATACTAAATATACAGTTTATTTCTACATGTTGGTTTTTGTCTTTTATATTCAGTAGAGACAGACAGACTTGTACATATCAACCAGTGCATGGTTAAATAGAGACTATATATTACTATAAGTTTTTAGATGTGTCCACATTTCTAATTCCTTTTACATGGTGCAAAACATTTGTACTATAATGTTTTCATATAAATCACATTCAGATTTTTAGCTTAATAGCTGTGTGAGTCACCCCTCTTTTTTTAAAAGAATCATGTTCTAATAAATCAGCTAGGCACATATCTACACATCATTGCTGGCCTAAAATTGCATCAGATTGGTAAAACACTCTTAATTTTACTGAGTCTGAGATGAATTGAGATAGTTTGATTATACTGTAATTTAACAAAATCCTGTTTAATTAACTAAATTACATCTCATGGTTTACTAATTATTGTAATGATATACCTAATCACTTCCAAATTTGGATTCAGGTATAATTTAGCACAGCATCCTCATACCTCCTTATTACAGTAGCATTTCTGAGCTCTTATTATAATTGTTCCTTTGAATGCACATCATTCTGCTTCCCCTATTCTGTAAAAGAGATGCCTCACATTTTGCTTTTATCACTCCACCTACCAGAAACCAGGAGGTAAGAATGACTGTCAACAACTGAGCGTGCTCAGATAAGACCTGCTTACCACATGCTGTCTTATCTTACCACCTCATCCTGGAAGAATGGAGAAGCAACTTTGCAAGTTTTTTCTTCCCTTTCCTTCTCAAAAGAAATAAGATAATGACAATTATAAGGATAACAGAAAGATCAGAAAAGGACAAGACAGAGATAATGACCCAAGAAGCAAATAGCCTTCTTTATAGAGTTATAAGAACAGAATCATCAGACATACAGATGAACAACTTGTTGGGTTAACTCAGCTTCTGTAAAGAGAAATTGTTCCACATCAATCTACTAGAATTCTTTGAGGGGGTCAACAAACGTGGACAAGGATGATCCAGTGGATATAGTGTACTTGGACTTTCAGAAAGTCTTTGACGATGTCCCTCACCAAAGGCTCTTAAGCGAAGTAAGCAGTCATGGGATAAGAGGGTAGGTCCTCTCATGGATCAGTAACTGGTTAAAAGAGAGGAAACAAAAGGTAGAAATAAATGGTCAGTTTTCAGAATAGAGGGAGCGAAATAATGGTGTCCCCCAGGGTTCTGTAGTGGAACCGGTGCTGTTCAACATAATCATAAATGATCTAGAAAAAAGGGTAAATAGTGAGGTGACAAAATTTGCAGACTAAGCATCATCTTATATAGGACTGTGAGACTGGCAATTTCACTTAGTTCCTGCTCCCTGATAGGAAAGTGGAGCCATACTAGCATAATTTGAGATATCTTTCTTGCAGAGTAGGGAAGAGAGGAGATTATAACAAAATAAATACGTGGTAAGTAATTTTTCCATGTAGGACATCACATGCTAAAATGTTGAAGTCTATAGAGTTCCTTTGTTATTAGATTAGTTACATAATATAATGGTCTTTATGTCAGAATAGTTCACTGTGTCAGCACAACATTGTCTGATGTATTTATTCTTTGTTTCATTAATTGTTGAATAATATTCAGATATATACACTTTAAAATCTGTGAAGTTTAAATTCACATAGTTATTTACCAACCTGTTTTGTTTATCAAATTTTTTGAAATAAAATAGGTAAATAGCAGAGATTTTGCTGCCCCAAACTTTTGGTGTTCAGTTTTTCATAAGACGATAATGAAAAGCCTCTTCATATTTACCTGCTGTCACATGAGCCTTTGACTCATCCATCACATTAGGTTCTGATCAGGTAACTGGAACAAGTGGAAATGGCTCAAGCAAAGCTGATTTTCTGTAGGGCAGAATGAAAGGAAGTATAAAAAAAGAATTCAGACATTTGTAATATCAGTTTTCATAAATGAAAGCCATCTTCCAATTCCCAATAAATTGAGGCCCACAGAGGGTATTTCAGCTGAGCCATTCTAACATTAAAATACATGGAGAAATTAAACCTCAAAAATAAATATGAGGTATTTTAATTATTTTTGTCAGTTTATTACTGATTCTATGGGATATAGCACTAAAGAGAAGAGCCCATTATTTATCCACAGGACTAAAGTGATTCCTGCAAAGACAATCATGTGTACCTATAACATTTGTTCATGGGCATGACTGGGAGTCATGACTTTATCAAGGTTGTGAAATTATTCAATATTACAGTATAGAAGAGTTCGGTATTACTCAGTTAGCTAGATGTGATAAATTATGTTGACTAATATAAGAATTAGACTCTTGGAGACTCTAGTGGCATCCAGTCTAAGCCTACTACATTTATTTTCAATCAAAGCTTCAACCCATATTTATTTAATCAGATTTCTTAATTCCTTATTCCAAGCTCCCTTGTTTTATTATTTTTTTAAAAGAGACATCCCCATAGTTGGTGCATGTTATGCAGACATATTTAAACTGTGCCTAATATAAGAATCACACTAAGCATACTTGTATGTTTTACTCTTTTGGAAATATGAAAAATAATGAAAAATTCTGCCAGACCACTTTGCTGCATTGGTTAGCCACATAGCCCCAAATCCAAGGGATGGTAGGGGTAAGACTTAAATGGCCATGGTTTTAGACAGGTGAGATGTGTTTACCCACCTCCAACTGCCATGGGAATGACTGATAGCTTTATTTCAGAGTCCCTGCAGGCCCCCATGTAGGTTCCCCAGTTCTTGCTCAGCAGGGGAGAAACCCAGCCTCTCTCTCAATGCTAGCATTATCTTCTGTGATATCATCCCAAAACACCTCTGGAACATCTTATGTGGCAGTTTGGATGTGGGAGCTTGATGCTTCCCTCTGTTACATTGGTTTTACTTCAGTGTAACTGTTTAAGTGAATGGAGTTATGCCAATGTAAAACTGGTGTAACAGAGCAAAGACTCAGGCCTGAGGTTTAGAATCATAGACTATTCTTCGGGGCATTTGCCTCTTAATAAGTGGCTACTGAGGATCTGAGTAGGCAAACATAATTCAAGCTAGGCCTCGCAGCTGGAGTGAGCTCCATCCAACAAAGCGATTTAAGTTCAAGATTTGGTCATTATGCATGAATTATCCATTGATCTCTCAGATAGAATAAAATGGATTTATCATGACTCATTAATATTTTTTACTAAATCTCACTGTGCATATATACATTTCTGTGAAAAAAATTCCTAATACAGTTAGCATGTACTACTTCTAGTATCGAGGAAGTTTAGTATGTGGTAATTATGCTTTTCTACAAGATAGGGTTTTTGTGGATGATACTAATCTAAAAATTCTTAACCATGTTTTGAACTCAGACAGTTAGAAATTTAGCAGTGTTTCTATTCTTTCCTACAAGACCAGGAGAGCATGGGCGTTGGCCCGTAGACCTGCTGGGAGACAGTATGTGTGCTGGCCTTCAGTATTTACACTTGTGTAAAAAAATCATTACTTATACCCCTCAAGAGTTTCTGTTGAAGTCTGTATTGTTTTGTCAGAGATAAGATATCTCTTATAAGATCTGCTTTGGGATGTTCACTGAAGCTTTCAAAGCTCAGGAGGCAAGAAAATCTATTGCATATTAGTTTATTTGGCAAGGGAAAAGCTTACCCCAATTCTTAAAGATTGTCCTTTGAGCTTTTATATCACATCTTTTTCTAAATTATTTAAGAAAATATAGTCCTTCAGAGAATGGATATAATGTCTGGAGCATTGATGTATACTCCTGTAGATTTACTTTCTGAGGAAGATGTTGTACGGTGTCCCTTGCACAGAATGAAAAACTCAAAAGTTGTTCACATTTCTTCATCTCTATTTAAATATATAGGAATTCTTCTCTGCTTTTGGTCTGTTCCTTAACATTTGCAGTGAATCCTATTGTTTTGTCAGGTAGGTGAATCTTACGTGCTAGTATCTTACAGTATCAGCTCCCTTGAAGCAGGCAGAAGTATAGACTACAGTGATCCAGAACTTTTACAATATCTTATTGTGATACTTCAGTGCAGAAGTACTCTCTGCTAAGAAATATTCAGTTACATCAATGTCAGTTTATATCCCCCAAGAGTTAAGACATTGAGCATATTTTAATCTGTACAATGGAGAGAAAATCTTAATATCGTAAATGTTTGAGGCCCTTCAATATCTGGAAAGAACAGTAAAACAGCGTATCATCTCATAGAGAGATGTTTCCCATACACTTAGCTAAATTCTGACCCTCGATGCAGACAGGAAGCTTGGAGGTACACTTGATCAGCCAAGAGTAGAATTTGACCTTTTGTTATAAGGTTGGTTTATTAAGCCCTTTCAATTTAGAAGGCAACATAGGGCATGTCTACACTGCCACAGCAGCAGGCATCAGTGAAGCAGCATTGATTGAGCAGGCATCAATGCAGCAGCATCGATTGTGTAGACCAGCTCAGTTGATGGGAGAGTGCTCTCCTGTTGACTGAATTAGTGCACCTCCCTGAAAGGCAGAAGGCAGCATCGACGGGAGATACTCTCCCATCGATGTAGCATCGTGAAGACGCCGCACTGCATAGACCTAAATACGTTGATGTGAGATACGCTAGTTACATAATGCTAGGTGTTGACCTAGCGTGGCAGTGTAGAGCAGGCCATAGACGCAGAGAAATTTTATTCAAATTCAATAGCTTAAACTCTCTGCAGGAATTTGAGGTGTCATCCATTTATTTAACTTTCAGACAAAAATGTTTCACCTTGTTTCACCTCACTGTCTCTCATGATCAAAAAGTAAATAGAACATGTTTATCTTCAAGAGATACTATATCTTACCACATCATTTAGTTCTCTAAAAAACACAAAGATTTACACTTTTGGTACTATTAATAAAGAATCCAGTTAACAGATTTGCAGGTAATTAGCAGATCTTAATACTCAAGCATCCATTGCCATTTATGGCACAAAATCAAATAATTTATTATTGCACTTTTTCAGTGGGTGCATAGAGTGTCAGTTAATTTTGGAAGGCATGAAAACAGGCAACTAATTGGAGCTGGTAGGACTGACTTTGCGCACAGAGCCCCTGCTGCTAGAATTGATGAAAAGAAGAATGTTGTCTTCAGGTCTGTAGGAAAGTTCAAGATGATGTCAATGGGTCAAATTCAGCTTTCTCATATGACTGTGTAAATTCTGAGTAACCGTCAGGAATCTGGGCAGCTGAGCTAGTCTCCATGCAGCCTCATCCATACAGCTGGTCTGCAGCAGGCTGCCTGATTGGCCATGACATCTGATTTGCTGCAGGGACTAGCAGGCTGGCTCTTAAACCAGCAGCAGTTTATTGGTTACTCAGTGCTCATGCCCACCACTGTGTCTGTGTCGCCTTGTTCCTGCTGCCCCTGCCTTGCACCCAGCCTTATATCTGTCCTGCCCTTGCCTTGAACCTCTTCTTGCCTGCTACTTTGCTTGCTCCAGTTCCTGACCTCTGGTTTGTCCCTTGGCTCTGGCTTCTGACTACTGACTCCGGCACTGATCTTTGTCCTTGCTTACTGATGCCTGCTCCAACCACTAGGTTAGACAGCGCTCATCCCGATCAGCTGACAGTAACTCCATTAAAGTCAATGATTTCAGAGAAATGGTGGTCCTAAGAGGTGGAGTGCTTGCTCCAGTCAAAAACACTGACTTCCTAAATAAATATACAGTTCATAACTGCATTAAAAAGAAATCACCTAATGTTGGTTACAGCCACCTAATAGGAGTCTTATTTCTCTTTATAATATTAATCTTTTGCAGAGAGTGTGCATCATTAAATAGTGTAAGCTTTTTGTACAATGAATCTTCTAATAAAAATGATTAAAATACATCTGTCACCAGCTATCTTCCTCAAACTCTTCATACTGATTATCGTTCTGGGTGCCTATTTCTTAAGACAGCTTTTCATCTGGAAAAAGCTACCATTGGAGCGCTACAGCCTAACTTTTTATTTTCTTCTATGAAATTTCAGACCTCTATTGAGCTCATGAGCTTGGCTATTTTCTGTGGTGGTTTGAGTTAAGTACTGGATAATGTTACACTTTCAAATACATCAGAAATCTAAAGCTAGTTGTTTATTACCAACATAGCATCAGTTTTAATTTTGTAGACATTATAACATTGAGGTATATGATACAAAATTACTTTCAGAGGTGAAAAAAGCACTTATCTTAAGAGAACAGTGAGTATAGTTATCGTTGAGAGGTAAGTGAAGTAGCTGCTTCCCCTTGAGAACTGATAAAGGCAGATGGAGTCAAATACCCTAGCATGTACATGTGATGGCTTTTGAGATAAAGAGAAGTCAAACTTAACCTCATATGCAGGCATGTACATCAAAAGTTGATATTTCTGAATTTTGAGAGTCCAATCAATAGATGTGCCTGAGGGACTGCTCTTAATTCCCAGCTTTCTTTGGCTTTATTAGTATTCAGGAAGATTATTTATCAGAGTTACTACTTTTTTCATTTATACTTGTGAATATTATTGGCCTTCCAGCAATTCATGTATGATTTCTTCTTTTGTGCAGATGATCTGAAGGTTGAAGATGTGACAGCAGAGTAATATACATACTCCTACTTTCAGTCATTTTTATAAAACATTGGTAAAGTACACTTCAGTGTTTTTCATTATTACATGATCATTTCAGTCTCTTTAGATACAGTGATATCATCATGCATACATATGTGTACCATAATTATTACTGTGAAATAGTTTCTTTTGACAGAGAAAGTTGTCACATGTTGCAGCTTGACTTCTAAATGAAAAATATTCCACTTAATTGAATTTCTGGTGAATGTTTTACACAATACTGTTCAGTGTTTTACCAGCAATGTACATTTTTTTCAACATACAGTAATAGATAAAAATCACAGTTATATTAAACTTGCTAAAATTGAGTATGAACTTTGTAAAAATATAACATCAGTTCTAATAATCTGTTGTTTCCTTTTTTTGCGTACACTTTACTGTTTTCAAGAAAAATGGCCAAAATCTGTCTTCAACTATTCCTTTCTGCAGTGGAGTTGTCTGTAGTAAGGACTGGATTATGTAAAGTGGTGAGCCTATGTTCCTGATTCAACAGGGCATATTATTATTTGATTAATTTTAAATCAATGACAATTGACATCAGTAGGATTACTCATGGATAAAGTTAAGCAAGTGCATAAATCCTTTGCTGGATTAGAACTAGAGTACTCATCACTTTGCAGGATTAAGCAATAGATGAAGATAAGAATTTAATCACATTGCAAATAGCCTTAGGTTCTAGTTAAGGTACATAACTAATTTGCACAGAGACAGTGAGTCTGTTGCTGTAGTCCTTTCTTAGGATCTGCTTCTCAGTTGCACTAAAGCTTCTTTACACCATTTGGACGGTATAAAGGAGCCTAATAGTTAATGTAACTGAAAAGTCAGATCCGTAGTCCCTAATGGGAGTTTTGTCTAAATAAAAACTAAAAAAGGAATTTAGAAGTTGGTCCTCACAGAAGGTATGCAGGACCTGGAATGATAATATCAGAATCTGAAACTTTCTGGTAATGTCTAGCGGTAGGAGGAAAAAACAGCAGCTGTTTTATGTTTGAGATAACGGTATTACAAATTTACTTTGTCCCCACTCTCACCCCTAGCTATTCTGTCCCTGGAATTTTTTGCTTACTGAAAGAGGCCTTTTAATCTTGTGCACTATTATGTGAGAATAAAATAACTTTTTTAAAGTGATTTTTTAAAAAGCTTCTGAGGAAAAAATAGTTGTTCTAACAGAGATAACTTGGTAGTTACATCACAGAAATCTATTAATTTAATGTGAACTCCACATACATCACATTGAAAAGTTTTCAGTTAACACAAGCTAAAAGCATACATTTTCTCTTAGATATCATGCTGGCTATCCACCATTAAGTGAGAAGAAACTTCTAACTGTACAGTGACTCAGTAATAACAAAGGTCATATATGATCTAATCTGAACTCAAAATAATAAACATATTCAGACAAAGTTTAATCTGTGACACCAGTGTAAATGCAAGTGAAGTTATTCCATTGAGTTACTTGAGATTTACATGGATGTAACAGATCAGAAACTGACCTGATATATTTTACCATATGAATTTAGATAGCTGATGCATTATATTTGCCATAATCATGTGCCACTTGTCCCTTTAGCGTTTAGTGAATGCTGTGCTTAGGAACCACATCCAAACCCCTCCAGATCAGGGCCACCGCATTGCATGTGTGATTTATATATAATATCAGAAAAGCAAAACCTAACAATGAAATTATCACGGGGACAAGCAGCCTAGGAACTTTTTTGTAGAGCATAATACATTAAATCAAAATATCATCTCATACATACAAAACATCTGTGAGGTAAAACAAAGACTAGATAAATATACAGTTGTAGTGGGTGGCCTCACCCACGGAGCGTTTCCTGACAGCCCAGTGCAGTGCCACCATTGTATCTCTTCCTCAGTGTCCCCAACTGAGGGTTTTAATAAGTTCAGTATATTGTATACTTGTATATACAGATATAGCAGAGGTTAGGATGATATAGCAGAGGTTAGTCCTGCTTTGAGCAGGGGGTTGGACTAGATGACCTCCTGAGGTCCCTTCCAACTCTAATATTCTATGATTCTATGATTCTATGATATTGAACAGTGCCCCTGCAGGGGTCTAGTTTATTTAACTCCAAAGGCAGAACATCATACAATTAAGGCTGCCCCTCAACTTCTCTGGCACACATGGGAATAAACTCTTCTTTATAGTTTTTTTCCTAATGAAGAAGTTTCCCACTGCTCTCCTCCCTGGAGCTGGGGCTGTGGTTCAGGCCAGCTCTGACGGTTTGGGCCTTTTTAAGGTTTGGCAATGGGCTGCAGAAACTGCGCAGGGCTCTGTGCGATACAGCCCCATCCGCCACATACTCTCCTGCCCCGAGCCCTGCTCTCAGCCTAGTACCTGCCCTGGGGGAATCCTTCCCCAGCTGGATATAGTACTTTTAGAGCCTCTTCTTGCCATCCTGGCCCTTTCATGTGGCTTAAAGGGCAGAGCAGTGGTGAGGATCTCACGTCATGTATTCCAAAAGTATGTTCTGTGAGCACTTGATCTGACTCTCACTGAAGTTGCGGAAAGGCTCCCATTGATTTCAGTAGGATCTGGATCAGGCTGCAAGTGTCTAAGTTAAAAAGTGTTGATTTACTAAAAATTTAGTTGCTAGCCTCTCTCAGTAGCCATTTGTGTTGCCTCATTTTAAGTTAAAGGTGGACAGAATCCAAAATGTTATTTCTGGTAAATTTCTCATTTGAGAATTGTAGACTTTATTTCAAGTTCTGATGGCACAAGGTGCACTCACAGGTCTCACGCTGGCCCTTTTTACAGAAACATGTTTCACTTCCATTTGTCATAGACTCTCTTCTCTCCATGCTACACTAAAAATACCATTACTAATCTTTACCCACCTCTCTGTCTTCCTAACCTTCCTCCCCATCCTTGAAGTGTGGAGTTTGCTGAACCACCACCAGCTACTGCTGCTTCTAACAGAAAATTACGAGAGGAAAAGATGAAGAAGAAAAAGAAAAAAACAGTGTGTGTTGGGGGGGAAATCTGTCAAATCCGGCAGAAGGTGAGAGAAGTAGCCTCTAATCAGGGCCTGGAAAGGCCTCAGCAGTCTAGGCCTCAGCTCTAGCTGGGCAAATAAGTCTCTCTAACCAGAATTCCCTTTGTCCCACCCTGTGCTTACCCACCCACTGCAGTGATTCCAGCTGCTGCATGTTAATGGGGAGAGTCATCTCAGTGCTGTTTCCATTCTGCCAGCTTCCCAGATGGACAGCTGTAGTGTGCAGCCTCTCCTGCAGGTCTCACTCTTCAGCGTATTGCTGCAGCCAATGGCTGCTTGTGTGATTAAGGCATGTTCACCTCTGTGGCTGGCCCCTTGCCTGCTGTCCTGCTGCCATATGCTCTTCTGCTACTCCTGCCTGCAGCTGCTTTTGCTACATCCACTCCAAGCGGGTTTAGACCTGCTTCTCCACAAAACCTTTGCACTGATTTCTTTCGGTTGATTTTCTTTGTGCAGTGAACACAAAGTTCTTCTTTGAGTGCTTGCTCACATCAAATCCAAGTAGGCGTGTGCACGCCGCATGCACAGTCACCTGAAGGTTTTTCCCCTAGTGGTATCCGTGCGGTCTGCTCTGGCGCCCCCTGAAGTCATGCTTCCATGGTGCCATATATAGGGCCCTGCTAACCCCCCGCCTCTTCAGTTCCTTCTTACCTCCTGTGACAGTCGCTGGAACATCGATCTTCTCTTGCTTTGCAAGGTCTTCCTAGGGGTTGTTTGAACTGATACCTGTAAATAGTCAAATAGTTTGAGTTAGTTTGTAATTATAGTTAGTCTAGTTAGATAAAACCCCACTTATCAGGGTCATCTCCCCTTCCTCAGGGCCAGGGCATGCCTCGTTCGCCCGCCTTTAAATCAGACGGGGCTTGCAAAAAGCCCACGCTCAGGAGCAATCCCCATACCACTTGTCTTAAGTGTCTCAGGGAGACCCATCTGAGGGATCACTGTAAGATCTGCAGGGGATTCCACCAAGGACAAAGAAGGATGGTAGCCAGAGTCTGAAGTTCATCCTAATGCAGGCTGCTCTCTGGTCTCACTCAGCACTGAGACTGGCCGAGCAAACACCGAGTACGTTGGCTTCAATGCGGAGTGCACAGGCATCCGTAAGAGATGGTGCTGAGGGAGGACTCTGTTTCTAGAGACCCCTTGCACAGTCGCGGATCACTGGCACTGAGGGACACCTCACAGACACGGCATCTCTTGCATTCCTCTGTACCACATAAGAAGCAGAGGAAGACAAACACGAGGTGCTTGCCAACATCCCAAACAATGGGGCATAAGGGCTTGAGTGAAGCGCGATCCGTATCGGGCCGCTCAGGTACCCACAGCCATGGTACCATTGATTCCAGCCTTGAGAAGGGGTCCATTGAGTCTGGTGCCTTTGGACTCCCCACCCAGGGAGCCCCCAAGGAGGACCTACAGCTCTCCTCCACACCAGAGATCTTTGAAGCGGCCAGGGAACAGATAGAGAGCATGGCACCACTGTCCCCTCCCAGGTGCGAGCGTGCTTTGGACACCAGACCACCAGTGCCAAAGAAGCACTTAGTGCTGCCAAGGGAAAGCCGGCTATGATGCCATAGTCACCGTTTCACCGGCACTGCTCTCCAGCACCAATGGAAACCGCACCACTCTGGTCCCTGTGGTGCGAGTTGTCAGATCTGACTCTGACGTGGAATTCTACTCCTTTACGCAAAGCTGGAACTGGTCAGAGAGGTGGCACCAGAGGATTGAGGCTGGTCAGGCCTTCCCCATGCCTTGGCCCTAACTGCCTCACTATATCAAATGGCAGCTTCACATAAATGTTGAGCAGGAGGGCTGATATAATAAAACATATTCACACCCTTGACTCTGAGAACAATCACTGCCTAACACAGCACCCATGTCCTTTCAAAGAGCAGAGACACTCAGGTCCCTATCCACCTCTGCCAGGGCCTTTAAATATGTCAAGAAAAATGTATGGTCTGTAGTCAGAGGCTGACTAATGGTAGTTCTCAAAGGTATCAAAAACTAGTGGAAAACCAGCACAGAAACTTGGTCCTCATTGATTGTCAGGAGGAGCTCATTGACCAGAAAAACCAAAGCTGTCTGTGTACTGTAATCAGGTCTAAAGCTAAATTGAAAGAGGTCCAGGGGATATGCAGACTTGTGATAATGCCAAAGCAGTTTTGTCACAACTTTCTCAATAGTCTTTTCCAGCAACAGAAGTTTAGAGACAGGATAATAGTTGGCAGTGAAATAATGCACTTGAGGAGATGTTTTCTTTGGCAAGAACCTAACGATTGCTCATTTGAGATGCTGGCGCCCAGCTCCCCCGTAGAGAGTTGATAATTATGTCCATCAAAAGTGGACCCAGCATCATTAGGGCCAAGTCATGGCCAAATATTCACCAAGCACTCTCAGAACCTCTGAGGAGGAGACGGGCCAAAACTCCAGGAAGGAAGAGAGATGGTGCAGTTCCTACAGACATGAAAGCAGCCAAATCTGGTCCACCTCTTCAGGATAGGTGGAACACTTCTGACAGTGAGAAACAATTCACTCTCTAACCAAGTGGAGGCAGTCTGGATTCACCTGGTTGTCTGCCACTTGGAACTGTTCTCATCAAGACTTTACAGTTGCTCTGGCAGACATTTTTGGAAGCTGAACTTGAGACATTGTAGGCCTAATCTTCTGTAGTGCTGGGCAATCACAACGCCAGCTGTCATCATTGGAAGCTGTGAGTCCTCAACACCTGTAAAAGTTTAGCCCAAAGTGTCTCAAGGTGGACGCCCAAACTCAGAGGTCAATTTGGAAAATACTGCCCCAAATGTTTGTGTAACTTTGGTGTCAAACATTCTCAATCATAGCTAGTTTTCTGCAGCATGACCACATTTGTTGCCTGTCATTATGTGTGTGGTTTGGTAATTGAAACATAAATTGAGGCCTCCTTTACATTCTTTTATTTTAGGTAAAATCACAGGAAATGAAAACATTTGGAAAATATGTTAACGTTTGGTTTCAAAACTACACTCATAATAACAGAGACAAACTGCCGTAACCACAAAATATCATTCACTGAAATATCACTGATGAAATGTGCAAAGACAGCCTGGGCGCAGAAGAATAGTGAAATCTTGTGTTTCCCCTAGTTTTTCCAATGCCTCTCAGTCATGGCCTGCAATAACCCCTGCTTGTGGACCATTCTTGTGCAGTCTGCCAGCTTGGCTGAAATATAAGATATTTTTAGTTTGTGTGGTGATGCAGCTCTGGAGGTTCAGACCTTTAAATATGTTTACATTTGTGACCTGAATCTTCAGCTGGTGTAAATTGTCGTAGCTGCACTGGAGTCAATAGAGCTATGACAGTTTACACGCACTGTGGATTTGGCCCATTAGATGACGTGTACTGGAGGTATCTGCATATATATATCTAGATTGCCTGATAAAATAATCTGCACACTACAGATAATTAGGAGCAAAAGAGAGAAATTGTTGATAATTGAATATTTTATTCTGTTGGTGGGCATAAAAACTCCCATTGGGCTATAAAAAGCTATAAACATATGTGACGGGGCATACCAGCCCCACCCTAGCCTTGAGAGGATTAAAGGACTCACTGCAGCCTGAAGAGACCACATCCCTCCACCTTTGCTGGGCATGCTCAGCGTGGAAGGGGGATATAAAAGGCAGCAATCCAGCTCAGTTTGGGTGGGCTGTTGACTGGGAAGGAAGCACACCGCCGGCTCTCTCCAGGTGACTGCTGTAGATGCCGAGCACTGAGCCAAACCTTGCCAAGCCCCAGATGGAGCCCATGCTGCCAGATAAACCCCGAAGAGAGACTGAAGTGCCAGGGACCGCACTGACTAGGGGCCCCAGGGAATATTGGAATGTTGCCACTGCCGGTGACAGGGTAGGAAGTAGCCCAAGGGGCTCAAATGGTGTTAAAAGGGGTGAAGCAGGGTGCCAGTCAGTGTGTTTTGGGAGGATCCCTGCTGACTCGGTGGCAAACACCACCGGCACTGACAAGCCCCTGGCTGGGACTCAGAGGAGCAGTGCAGTCTTGAGCCCCCCTACCTTGGGTGCTGCACCACTTTAGGCAGCACCCCGTTACCCCCAATGGGACATTAGGCCATGCTGCCCAACAAGGGGGCCGCCTTGCTGACTCTGACTATTAGGCTACGCTGCCCTGATTAAAGGATGGATTTATTGACGCTGGCTACTAGGTCATGCTGCCCTGATTTGGAAGGCTTTTTTGCTGACTCTGGCCATTAGGCTGCACTACCTGGAAGAAAATGGTGGCCCCCATGACTTTGACTGCCCTGCCACCTTGTCCTGGAAGAGAACCTAGTGGGGTAGATTTCAACCCATGGCTTTTTCCCACCTCCCAGCGTACGTGACCCGACGCCCATGATTGGGCATACACGCCCCGTGACAACATATCTCAAGGGGAGAATAAATAACCCAACTGTGTCATTAAAAAAACAAACTGTGATGAAAATTGTTGTTTCTGAGCTGGGCTGTGGATGTTATTTTATCCAAACTGTGGTTCTCTGGTGCATATTTGGCTCTAATTTCCCATGCAGAACTCCTGTGGTTTCAGTGGTGTCAATGGAAACTCTGAGCACAGTCTAGAGTGATCAACCGCACAGATAAGAGAAGGAAAGTTTGCTTTATGATAAAAATAGGTATTGCTACATCATTTTTGTTAGGAATTCAGAATTGTATGGAAAAGATTGAAAGTAGAAAATAGCGGCAGAGACTGTATGCTAGGAAGGATAAATTCAGACTGTAATCAGGGATGGACAGCAGAATTATGATTATTTGCATTCATTCAGGTGGATTACTATATGCTCATTAATGCTCTGTCAAAATTTTCAGATAAGAATCCTCTTCTTCAGACAAAATAAAAGAGTAATATACTATTGAGTTACACTCCCTTTTTCCTGCCCTAAGAATTAGTTTCTAAAAGCAGTTTTAAATCAGATCTCTCATTTTCAGTTTTTATGTACATAATCAATTAATTTTATTATTTAAATTCCAAAAATGTGCTTCTAGCTGCACAGGACACAAATATAAAGACAGTCCCTATTCTGTGGATCTTACTGCACTTTGAAAGACAGACATATTGAAGACAAGATGCACAGTCAGATTCACAGATGGGTGTTAAGTTAGAAAGGTTTTTAAAGACTAGGAAAAAAAAGGCATGGGACATTATGAAATAATCTTGAAATCTGCTTTTTATTTGAACAGAGTTCTTTATTTTTTTAAAATTCTCTTCTGCTTGAGGCTTATAAGTAGTGGAAAACGTGTACCCCTTTAAAATAGGGTGGTAACTCTTGAAGACCACTTAAAGCTGTTGTAATGCTATATAACAGATTGCAACCTCAGTAGAGGAATAGGGCAATTCACTTGTGTGTGTATAGCAAAGAAATGCTAAAAGGTCTTAGTGCGTTCAAGCCAATTCACTTGTTAGAACTGAACAAAGGAGGATATTATCACATTGCATTTACATGTCCGGCTAATTACATTTGCTCTAAATTCATGAAAACTAGTGAAATGTTAATGGCGTTGTCTTCTCTCATCTATAAACCTGTTGATTGTTATCGCATTACAGCATGTATGTCTCTGTAGTTAAATAACCCTACTTCCAAGTGTGTGTGTAGTCAGGTGTTAGAACTTCATGAATACTAATGAATGATACGTATATTAGTTTCACTTATCTATCCTTATTATAATGTAATGGCAGGCAATTGCATTATGTATACCACCGTAACTAAATTACTTGTGAATGCAAAAGAAGTAAAAGGCTAACTTCAAAGCAAGAGTCATTGGATTCAACAATGGGAATTCAGACTGTCTACATTGCCTATTTTTCATCAAAGGAAGGACCCACATTAGTTAAGAAACCTGTCAGCTTTTTTTCTGTGAGCAGGGTCTGTGTACAACGTTTTAAGAGAATTATCCTGCATCTCTGAACTGAGGAATTCTGAATGGGGATCTCTGTCCATTTGCTCAAAATTCCCACTAAGACTTTTCAGGTAACCTTAGAGGCTTATGGGAACTAGCAGACATTACATTTCTGCTATCAATTGGACTTACAAACTCTGATTCACCTGTTATATATTTTACCTGCTTTAACCTCTCAATAGCGCTCATTTTTTTTTCTGAGGGTATGTCTACACTGCCAGTGGCATTGTTGGCAGTGCAAGATCGATTCTGCGGGATTGATTGAATGGCAGTGGAGACCCACTCAATTGAACCCAGAAGTTGACGCTGTTAATCCAACCTCACAAGAAGAGTAATGCTGTGTCGACTGGAGGGCATTTCCCATTGGCGCAGTGCAGTGGGGACGCTGTGGTAAGTAGAAGTTAGGACGTCGATGGCAGATAAGCAAGCTACTTTACGTAGCTTGCGTGTTTGCTGTTGACTGCCGCCGAAATCCACTGACAGTGTAGACCAAGCCTTAGCTTATAAATCTTTAGTTTAGTTTACTAAAGAAATTGGCTGTCAGCATTGTTTTTGGTGTGAGATCTGGAGCATCCACTGACCTAGAATGAGTGACCTACCCTTTGAGTTTGGAAGAACCTAATGTGTGGTGAATATTGGTTTTAATAACCTTTCATCATAAAATCCTGTTTGTCTGGATGGTAAAGAGAATCTGGTGAATTTAAAGGGACTGTCCATGGCTCCATGATAAAACTAATCTAGTAGTCCAGGAATGCACATTTGTTACTGGCTTGGTAAAATCTAATTATAGGATATACCACCAGTTTGGAGTGTCTGCCCTGTTCTCTGACAGTCTGACCTGAGACTGGCACACTCAGCTGTAAGCCATAACAGACACCGTGACAGCTGTAACCTACAGTTATCCAATTGTACTTTTCAGTGAAGGATTGGACAGAATCCAGGTGCAGTAGATGGCATAAAGGTTCACTATCATAATCTGAGACTATGTGAAATAGTTTGCTACTTGCAATTGAATCTACATCATGACAGCCGTCAAAGAGTTCCTTATCTGTTATAATAAAAACTTAGGAAAAAAAGCAAACTTTATTCACTGTAGTTTTCATGTACAAGAAATGTATATTTATTGCTGCAGTCAGAAATGAACATTGAATCAAATTCTTGCTGTGTACTAGCCAGAAAACGTGGAGGTGGACAGGTGGGTCAAGAAGTATTCTGCCCCCATTCTGGTTCCTGTAATATTCACAGAAAGGCCACTTCATAAATGTTTCCTGAAAGAAGCTACCAAGGGCTATGTCAGCTATAGAAGAAATCAGTCTTCACTTCTGTTTGGGTGGGCAAGGAAAAGACCTTTATTAACAAGGTAATTACCCGGAGCAACAGTTTCAGCTGAACTGCGCCCCCGATCTGCATCGCATGGGGTTTTTTATACAGATTTATTCCCAAGTGATTGTTATACAGCAAAAATGCATTAAGCATGCGTAATACAAAGACGAAATAACCGTGAGTTTGCACAAACAGTGATACGTATATAAGGAACTTTCCGTATATGGTTACAAAGGAAGGTATGCGCATAGCTTATTGTTAAAATGGAAAAAATACAACTTCAGTTAAAAGAAAGAGACAGTAGGCCAGTTTACTTATCTTATTTCTTAGTTTCTGAGAAAACTTTCACCCACGCCTTGCTGACCATGCTTATTGGTCAGCACATTCCTAACTGCCTCTTAGTTTAAGCATGTAGCTGAAAGCTGTCTTTGTGACAAACTTCATGTGTCCACACAATACAAGGTGTGAGCATCAGGAGATGTGGCTCATTCACTTCAGTTCTTATGTCCTAAGGCAGCCAAAGTTGGGCAGACGTGAGGAGCACGAGTGCTACCTTTGCAGTATGTATTTATGCCTGTTTGAGGATGAACCAAAGAGTGCCTGAAGCTGGCCCCATTGTCTCTTGCCACCTTTTCAAATATGAAATGAGCATTCAGGTTCATGCAGCTCTGGTTTTTCATTGTGTCATTCAATATTATGGCTGTTGCTGAAGACAATTATCTATTCATGAATGTTCATTTTAGCTTAGTTTGCCCATCCTCTGTTATAAAAATATTTGAATTTAGAGAAGCTTGCTCTGCTGATCTGTGTATATGTGGTGGTTTTTCTATTCTGGGAAGGCCCATAAGAGCTGTTGAAATTCTTATAGTTAGCACTGGAATTGATGAAGAGATACAGAAATGAACAGCACTGAACAGCCAAGAGAAAACAAGAAGAGGATTTTACTTCTCCATAGCATGTAACTTCAATACAATTGGTGAGGAAATGATAAACTACACCAGGTTAGAGATTAGTCAAGCCTGAAAAAGTTCAGATCCACCTGAGTAGGGAAACACCTGCTTCCCCATCGTACTTCTCTAGTTTCCTGAATCCCCCAAATAAGAGTTTATCTTGATTAAAGGCTTTACTTGTTTCTGCAGACACTACTCCTGTCTCATGAGTACACTCCCCCTTTGTCTCCATAACACAGCTGGAAGATGCAGACAACACTGTACCCATAAAATTAAGTAAAAAACAAAACAAAACAGACTTTCAAAAATTGAATACAGAATGCTGTAAAATAAAACACAGGAAAATATTTGAAAGGACCTTTATTTAGGGAATGGTACATGGGTAGAAAACTATTTCTCTCTCCTGAAAGTAACAAGGAGGGAACTAGAAGCAGAAATCATCTGGAAAATGTATTAAAGTCCCCCTCCTCCCATGCACTTTTGAAAGGATTATTGAGACTGCGAACATGGGGCAGGAGAGGCAGGGGAAACACCCAGGTGCTGGGATACAATCCTTTACACTGGTAGCCGAGGCTTCTCATAACTTGTGCATTGGTTCTTAGAGGGGAAATTCCTCCTATTACTGTTGTAATAAACTTTAAATGGGGATCAGAAACTTAACGGACTCCATCGTGGCTTCAGGTTTGCTGCAGGCTCATCAGTGGACTGTTGTTCCTTGAGGGTGGGGGGCTCAAAGAGGGTCATTGAGATGCACTGCTTCAGCATCCTCCCACACATGAGCAACAATTGAAAACTGCTATGATACTGTGCTGCATTCTTCTTTGGGGGCAGCTGGAACTCTATGATCCATTACAACTGGACTATTCCTCTTCATTCTCCAAGCATGGAGGTTCCTCTTTATTTATTTTTTTTAAATCCTTCTGTCTAGCTTCACAGTGTAGCACTAGCACATGGAGCTGTTCAGGCAGCTGATTGCTTTTCTAATTCCCCAGTGTCTCTCTCTGCTCCAAGGACAAGACATTCCCCTAGAGCTCTCCTCTATCTCCAGGCAGTAGCTTTTTCCATTTTTTTTCATTGTTCTCCCTCTTCTTGGTGCCCTCCATGGTAAGCAAAGGATTTTTGAGAACAGGAGACTGCAAGTAACTGGTATTTGAGGAGAAAATGCTTCAATGTAGCAGACCCAGCTTAGATCAAAAGCTCATGGCCCAGCTGTTCAATAGTACAGAGCCTCTCCCATTCTACAGCAGTGTGGCAGGCAGACAAGCTGTTTGGGGCAGAAATTCATCAGCAGGAGCTGGCATTTTGAAAGTAACAAGTCAGAGGTCTGTGACTGTTTTTTCTGTTCTTCCTGCAGCAAAATAGGGTGTCCAGGAGTGTCTCCAAGAGACTGGAAAGTCAGAGGAGCAGGAAGAAACCATTCTGATGTGCAGAAAGAATAGCAAATATGGCAGGTGACCAGCTTAGCTTAACAAAGAAGTCTTTGGTGAACTTAAACATGAAAAGGAAGCTTACAAGAAGTGGAAGCTTAGACAGATGACTAGGGAGGAGTATAAAAATACTGCTCGAGCATGCAGGAGTGAAATCAGGAAGGCCAAAGCACAATTAGAGTTGCGGCTAGCAAGGGATGTGAAGGCTAATGAAGGGTTTCTACAGGTATGTTAGCAACAAGAAGAAGGTCAGGGAAAGTATGGGCCCCTTACTGAATGGGGTTGGCAACCTAATGACAGATGATATGGAAAAAGCTGAATCCTTTTTTTGCCTCTGTCTTCACAGACAAGGTCAGTTCCCAGATACTGCACTGGGCAACACAGTATGGAGAGAGGTGAGCAGCCCTCAGTGCTGAAAGAACAGGTTCAAGACTATTTAGAAAGGCTGGACATGCACAAGTCCACATGGCTGGATGCAATGCATCCGAGGGTGCTGAGAGAGTTTGCTGATGTGATTGCAGAGCCATTGGCCATTATATTTAAAAACTCGGGGTGTTTGGGGGAGATCCTGGATGATTGGAAAAAGGCAAATATAGTGCTCATCTTCGAAAAAAGAGAAGGAGGAGGTTCCGGGGAATTACAGACCGGTCAGCCTCACCACAGTCCCCAGAAAGATCATAGAGTAGGTCCTCAAGGAATCCATTTTGAGGCACTTGGAAGAAAGGAAGATGATCATGATGATGAGATGACTGGCTCTGTGGATGTGGGGAAGGCAGTGGATGTGATATACCTTGACTATAGCAAAGCATTTGGTACGGTCTCCCACAATATTCTGATCAGCAAGTTAAAGAAGTATGGGTTGGATGAATGGGCTGTAAGATGGATAAAAAGCTGGCTAGATCATCGGGATCAATGGGCAGTGATTAATGGCTCGATGTTTAGCTGGCAGCCGGTAACAAGCGGAGTGCTTCAGGGGTTGGTGCTGGGGCCGGTTTTGTTCACATCTTCATTAATGATCTGGAAGATAGGATGGATTGCACCCTAAGCAAATTTGCAGATGACACTAAGCTGGGGAGAGTGGTAGATATGCTGGAGGGTAGGGATAGGATACAGAATGACCTAGACAAATTGGAGGAAAAAATCTGATGAGATTCAAAAAGGACAAGTGCAGAGTCCTGCACCTGGGACAGAAGAATCCCACATACTACTACAGACTGGGGACCGACTGGCTAGGCAGCAGTTCTGCAGAAAAGGACCTGGGGGTTTCAGTGGATAAGAAGCTGGATATGAGTCAACAGTGTGCCCTTATTGAAGGCTAGAAGGCTAATGGCATATTGGGCTGCATTAGTAGGAGCATTGCCAGCACATTGATGTAAGTAATTATTGCCCTTTTTTTGGCACTGGTGAGCCCTCATTTGGAGTGCTGTGTTCATTTTTGGGCCCCCCACAACAGAAAGGATGTGGACAAATTGGAAAGAATCCAGAGGATGGCAACAAATATAATTAGAGGGCTGGAGCACATGACTTACGAGGAGAAGAAGCTGAGGGAACTAAGCTTGTTTAGTTTGCAGAAGAGAAGAATGAGGGGGGATTTGATAGCAGCCTTTAACCACCTGAAAGAGGGTTCCAGGGAGGATGGAGCTCAGCTGTTCTCAGTGGTGGTAGACGACAGAACTAGGAGCTATGGTCTCAAGTTGCAGTGGGGGAGGTCTAGGTTGGATAGTAGGAAAAACTTTTTCACTAGGAGGGTGGTGAAGTACTGGAATGGGTTACCTAGGCGGGTGGTGGATTCTCCATCCTTAGAGGTTTTTAAGGCCAGACTTGACAAAGCCCTGGCTGGGATGATTTAGTTGGGGTTGGTCCTGCTTTGAGTCATAGATGACCTTGTGAGGTCCCTTCCATCCCTAATCTTCTATGATTCTAAGAACCCATGGGACAGGACACCTCCACCCCTTTTCAGACCATCACTGTAACTAGATATTTTTCTTTGATTGTTCAAGGGGAGCCTTAGTCTGTACTTGTTGTAGTTGGTATCTTGAAAACACACCCTCCACCCAACACTTCTGTCAGCTCCCCCATCTCTGGGATCAGCTATGACTCTCACAGGCTCTGACACAGAAACTTCAGTTTAAAAAACAAACAACACACAATGCCTCCCAAAGTGCTCATATGATTTGGATTGTCCAAATCCAGTGCCAGTTATCATTATGTTATGGCAGCCTGAGGATTCTGTGAACTGATTCTTTTCTTCCCTCAGCTCCCACCGAAGTGGGTTGGTTCAGCATGGCCTAGACCAGTGGTTCTCAACCAGGGTATGCATACCCCTGGGTGTACGCAGAGGTCTTTCAGAGGGTACATCAACTCATCTAGATATTTGCCAAGTTTTACAACAGGCTACACAGAAAGCACTAGCGATGTCACTGCACACTAAAATTTCATACAGAGAAGGACTTGTTTATACTGCTCTGTATACTATACACTGAAATGTAAGTACACTATTTATATTCCAGTTGATTTATTTTATAATTATATGGTAAAAATGAGATAGTAAGCAATTTGTCAGTAAATGTGCTGTGACACTTTTGTATTTTTATGTCTGATTTTTTGTAAGCAAGTAGTTTTTAAGTGAGGTGAAACTTGGGGGTATACAGGACAAATCAGACTCCTGAAAGGGGTACAGTAGTCTGGAAAAGTTGAGAGCCACTGGCCTAGATAGCCATTTTCCATACTGTTTTCTAACTCCTCCTACTGATTTTTCCTCAGTGAGTCAACAGAGAGGTCTGGCCTACACTGCCAGCCTTCTGGTGCCAGTTAATCCTCTGTTCCCTTGGCTTCCTCAAGTATGGCCTAGTCCAGTCCTCCATTTATCACTGCTTCCTCTGTTTTTTCTTTTCACAGGTTGCTGCAGAGCAAGCTAGCCCATAGTGTTAGCCTATCAGTGGCAGCAGACCTTCTGTTTTCTATTTGGCCTGCCTTAGGTCAGTGTGGTCTAACTTAGCTTGCCTTTTCACCACATCTGCTGGTTGCTTCTCTTCGCAAAGCAGCAGTGTAGCCTAGCCCATATTGCTCACTTGAATGTGCCAATAGACCACCAAAATAGCTGGAATCTTCAGGTAGAGGTGTGATTAAACTGTTCTCCCTCCATTTTCCCTTCACATGTGCCAGATCCCAGCATGGCTTTATATTTTATTGACCGACAGCAGCTTTTACCCAATTGACATTGCTGAGCATGTTGAGTTGCTCACAGCAGTGGCTTGCCAGCTCCAATGGACAATCTGAAAGGCTGCGATCCTGCACTGAAGTGTCAGTATCAAGAGACCATTTGAGACAAGGGACCTCAAATGCAAGTGCTTATGTTTAGCTCTGTCCCCTTTCATCATCATCTCCTGCTCCTCCTCTTTCACCATCATCTTTCTACATTTAAACAAATGTAGAAAATGTCCACAAATCTGGGATTTCAGGGGATTCTGAGCCCATGATCCTTATGGTGCTTTTGGAAGGATAAGAATCCTATTTTGTCTCAAAAGCAGGGATATATTGGAGTTTCTTCTATATGGGATATTGATTGGGTCCGAGTCCTAACTTCCTGAAGGTACAAGTCTCAGTGTTAGGAGCCTTGTAGCATATTTCTTCCACTTCCCTCCCCACCCCTGTACCCTCATTTTAGCTGATTCCTTAAAGCTGTGTGATGCTGTGAAGGGGTGTGCCTAGCCCACACTAGAGACAAGGGAGTTGACCCTGCATTGTGGCTGGAGGAAATCCTGCCCCTTACACCATGCTGGGCATGCTCCAACTCCTGCCCCAGGACAAAAGGGAGCAGCCAAGCTCATTTGGGGCTGACCGTTGAGAAGGAAGGACACTTGGTGGAGGCTCCAAGCAGGGAGCCATTACAGCCCCCAGCTGAGGGAACTGGAGACCTGAATGGACACCAGTCGCCCACGGCTGACTACCCGGAGCCAGACATTCAGGGAGCTACCGATGCTGGGGAACTCGAAGGCCCCCAAGAGACCTGGGCTGCCGCATCAGGAGGCATGTTAGGAAGTGGCCCAGGGAGATGGTGCGAGTGGTATCTCTTGCCCGAGACAAGTCAGTGCATTGCAGTAGCATCCCCGCTGACCAGGGTGGTGACCACCCTCATCACAGACAGGGCCCTGAGCTGGGACATGGTGGAATTGGATGGGTCTGCATCCCCTTATCCCCCCTCCTCTTGGGGTGACAGCAAACCCCTACTTGAGCGTCAGACTGCAGAGGTGCACCAACCCTGCCGTGGCTATAGACTACTTGCTCGTGGAGCCCTGACTTCAGGGCCACTACTGACTCTGGTCCCCAGGCTGCGGAGCCCTGACCCCAACTATTGACTCTGGCCATTGGGTCATATTGCCACACTTCTCTGGGCAGTGATATTGTCTCTGGCTGTTGGGCCATACTGCTGTGCTCCCCCATGCAGTGATACAGACTCTGGCCATTGGGCCGTGATACCTCACAACCCCAGGCAATCGGACCATCAAAGCAGGACGGGGGTGCCTACACCCCAACAGATGCTAACAATAGACTAGTAAAAAGATTTGATCCTTCAGGTAATTCTGAACTGTTTTTGTTTAAGACCTAGCCGAATCTTCCTTGTACTTCTTATTAAAATGTTTTTCATATTAGCAAGTATGTTGGCCAGGAGAGTTAGTACATTTGGGGGACTTATCACTCTGGAATCATTATGTGCAATTTTGCTCAAATGAGGTGATTCTCAGCCAGCACTATAATTTTCTACCCTCTTCCCCCCAAAGTTATGATAAGAAGGTACTTAAACCAATATATTTGTTTGTGTTCTGTGTATTTTAAGCCATTCCACAACTAGGAGAACCAGCTGACCACTTTAGGTATGGATGGAACACTTGAATTCTGTTTATGCAGAACCAAGCCTGTAAAAATAAAAACTTATTCCATTTTAAGATTAGATGGATAACTTAACGAAGGAGTGCAAAACATAACCACGGTTTCCAGATGGATAAATTCAGGAGTTTGTCAGGCCTATAAATTGTTTGTAAAAGATCTCCCTCCTTCTGTGAAGGCCATTCAATCAGGTACACAGCCATTTCCTGTGCAGAAGCTTCATTCAAGAAATTGTTCCATACGGCTACCTGGTCTTCAGTGCATTCCTTTATCATTTTAAAATAGTTGTGTTGTCTTTGTTTGATATGGTTGTTGGACCAAAGGTTCTGCTGTCTCTTGGTTTTCCTTCATTAAAATCCTTCATCCAGTAGGTGAAGGAAGAAAAGGAAAAGTAAACAAACATCCAGGCACCCTAACATGAGAGCTAGTTTTCCTTTTGGTTCAATGTTCTTGATGTTTTAAATTTCCTTCTTGTTTGTGGCAATTGCTTTACTGCTGGTTACTTCCAGCTTGGAGAGGATCACTGAGCATTAAGTGTCCATTAGGGAGAAAATTAACACTTACCCACCTGCAATTTTTCTTCTCTGAAGTGGGTACGTGGTGATCCATGAATCCTCACCCAGGTCATTACTTAATCTGTGTTAAAATCTAGTTGGATGGAAGATATCTTAATTCTTCCTTTTTCTCTTATGGACCATTCCTTCAGGGAGAAATGGAGAAATCTTGGGATTTCCTCATATTGGGATCTTGTTTTCTGTATGTCTTCATTTCCATTTTTTTGTCTCACTGGTTTTTTACCCCGCCCTCCTTAATGGCCCTGACAATCAATGTTTGCAGTGGAGTTGTAACTGTGTTGGCCCTAGCATATTAGGTGGGTGTGATAATATCTGTTATTGGACCAACTTCTGTTGCTTGAAGATGGTCCAATAAAAGAAATTACCTCGCTCCTTCTCTCACGCTGACAATGGTTGACCCCTTTCAGTTACTAGCTATGGCTGCCTGGGGGGCCACTCCCCACAGTGATGCCTGAGGATCTTGACATTCTACCACCAGGTTTCAAGTGAGCAGTGGGCACTGTTCAGGGTTCTCTGCTTGGTGTCCCCGTCAGGTTCCCTCCATTTAGCCCTTTGACCTTCACGCCCATCCCTGTTTTTTCATTCGTTGTCCCGTGTAATTAGTTGAGTCCGGGTTCAGTAGCTCCTCCCCTTAGGCTAGTGGAGGGGCTTTTAGCTGTGAGCGGGCTTGCACCCACCCTCATCCTGGTACTCAAATAGTACCAGGTTCGAAGAGCAGGTCAGTGGATACTATTGACCTGTTATAAAGCATACTGAACAGCCATGCCTTCTTGGGGCATCCCTACACTATGGAACATATTTGTGTTTACATCATACTTTCATCTTGTGCTTAACATATAGGGTGAAATCCTGGCTTGCCCTTGACTTCAATGGGGCCAGGATTACTGGAAGGTGGGTATTCTAGTCCCGCCCTGTTCTGTATTTCTAGGAAACTCTCCATTTTCAAGTCATCCCTGTATAGATTTGAGATTAAACAGGTGATTACTATATTAGTTCGCAATCCTTACTGAGTTGAGCCTTCACACCTGAGTTAATGTAAACTGATCTATTAATTGAAATGGTCCATAGAATCATAGTGAGAAGAAATGAAACTAGATAGAACAGATGTAAATATAAATTTCCATATTGGTTTATTGTTCCTTGTATGTAAGAGAATCTTTATTGTACAAATTACACAGCTTTAAAATGTAAAATGCTTAAAAATGTGTACAAAAACATGTTCTTAGAAAATTATGCTACTAGCAAAAACATGGGAGGGGGATCAAAAAATCTTCAGTGTGCAAACATTTTATAAAAATAGAAACACTAACTCTACAGGTAGCACTTCCTGATAAATTATTTAAATAGCGTATCTACATAATTGAGATTAACTATTACAATGGCAATGAGAAAAATAATTTATAAAAATACAAGCAATGGTATACAAGATGACAGAAAAATATAACAACATTAGAAATAGTATTTAACATTGTTTCAATGCCATTTTCTTACTGGGAATACACTTTTCTGCAAAAGAATTTGACTATGTACAGCATTTAAAGTTCTACAGTAGCTTTAAAGTTTTAGACATTTAAACTCTGCTTGATTCAAAGATTTTTTTCTCAGTCACACAATGAGGTAATATTTGTATGTAAAAGTTTCACCTTGTTAATTTTTTTTTTCCTTTTTTGGAAAGAAAGGATTATAAGTATAATCATGCTGCCCTTTACACCTGGAACAGGCTTCAATTAATGTATGTCTTGCCACCCCTTGCCCTGCTCAGGAGTTCCTAAAATCCCACTTTCTCTGTGAAGCACTCCTACTTCCACCACTACACAATGATCATTGAAATGTGTGACTTGCGACATCATACATGGCTACAATCCAACACCTTACAGACAAGTGGCATTTGTGCCTCTAGTCTGCAACCTTGTCCAGGCAGGGATTCTGTTCTTTGTCTGGCATATTCTTGACCAATGTTAAAACACCATGTACATCTAATGGCACTAATGTAAAATGTTTAACTAGTAACAAATGCTGTCCAGTCTCTCCAGTAACAGGCACAAGAGACAGGAACTGACAGCATCTAAATAGGACATGTGGTTTCTTAAGAAGCAGAAAGATAGCCTGCCAGGCCATTGCCAACTGCCTTGCACAAAGAATTAAACCAACACATCGAACACTGACTGAGAAAAAAAACAAACATCCCATCCCTCCCTGCTGCTGTTCCCTGTGCCCCACATTCTTTATGGGAAAGTTGCTCTTTGTAATGAATACATCTCAGCTATCTGATGCACACAAAAAGCTTTCTAAACTAAAATCTAGCTTTAGTATGGAACAGAATTAATAAATAATCTGTATTTACAATTGTACAGTCTTGAAGACTTGTAACAATGATTATGCGGATAGTCTTGACGCATTTTTTTTGTTTCGTTTTATCAATAGTCCTTCAGTCATCATAACATCCAGAATAGGTAAAAAATAAATATTTTACACTTTAAATTTTATCTACAGCCTTCTTCCTCCTCCCAAAGAGTGAGGGGTTATTAAAAAAAAAGTCCATGAAATTTGTAGAAAAAGGAATGTTGCTATTGTTGGTTGTTGTTGTGTCTTTTTAACCATAAAATATAAAGCACAAATGCTTGTTCCTTGAAGGCAGCACAGGTGCTAATTGAGCTGGTGTGCATTCCAGCACCCTTTATTGAAGTTCTTGCTCTCTCTGCACTTGCTATATGTGGAATAAAATAAATATCTGTATTTAATCAGGCAATGGCACTAAATTCCAATTGTGAATCCTGGTTCTCACCAAGCTGAGGCAACCCTGTGTGTCAATCTTTATTTCCTCTTTCCCCAATGGGGATCAGTTTTACAGTTTCTATTTTATAGTGTATGGATTAACTCACTAATACAGCTAATCTACATTAAGAAATCAAGGAATATATTTTCGTCACCTGAAGGATATTTAGTACAAAGTGTGTAACAGTTTCTCCAAGTTACCTGGATATAAACCGCAGAGAGCATAGACACCTTTTAGACAAACATGGCAATTTTCTGTTTAACCTTTAAAAGTCCACCTTTCCACCCCAAATCCCCTTTCCCCATATACTGAAATGTCTTTAGTTTTTAAGTAGTCCACAGCACATCCAAAGATGTTCTTATTACAAAAATGCTACTTGGTGGGACCACCAGTTAAAGAGAGGCAGTGACATTGCACTGTGATAAACAGCAAAGCAAATGTCTTTCTTACTGAAGCAAATGTGTGGTTTTTAGATGAAGACAAATTCTCATTCATGAAAAATACATGTTTCCTCTCATTTTAGCCGAGGTCAAATGTTGAGTGTACTTTCAGTTTCATTCTTTCAAAAGCATTCTTGAGGCAGGTCATGTGTTTTGAGTCCACACTTGTGCAGGCAGAAGAAAGGAAGGAAGGAATACAATGGTCCCAGGATTTGTAAAAAATTAAACATTTCAAAAGGTGCAATACCAGCATTTTTAAATAGTCTCTGGATCAATAACCTTGTGATTATGGATCTGTGGTGGAAGGGAGGAAAAAAGACAAAATTTATTACCGAATGAATTAAAATATTTCAGTATTATAAATCATAATTATGATTAGGGACTAATCAGAACAGCACTCTTTTGCCCATTGGTAGCAATTTCTTGAGCCAGACTTTTGTATGAAATGGTCAGACTGTATGAAAGATTTAAGTTCTGGGATAGGCTAGGTTTTCAAGTGTGCATGCACTCTAACTCAGCTGGTACATGCAAAATGTATGCACAACCCATGGTGTATGTGTCCAAGACTGATGGGATTTGTTTGCATGTGCATATGGGTACATTCATATAAAAGTAAGGATTTTGTCTTTTCACACTGGAATTTGTACACATGCACGTGAAAAATCTGGCCAGGTATTTAAAAAAATAAAATAAAAATCACTAGCTGTAGTTGAAGGCATGAAGTAAAAAAAGTTATATGCCTCTTAAAACATTGTCCTGCAATTAAATCTTTTCAAAATATCACTTTAAGTGAATGCTAACTTTTAACTATGCAAAATTTGTTAACAGGATGTTCTGTACCCCTCACTGCACAACTTGAACAGATTCCAAAGGGAATCCTGTATGTGACTCAAGAGCAATATTATATATAAAATGTTGTATAATCTCACAGAATTGAAATTGATAAATTTCATCTTTAAGTTTATTTTAAAGAGTTTCCTCAGAAGAAAAACATTTTAGTTATTTCAATGTACTTCAGTAAAATGTCATGCCAACAAGATATCATCCTTACCTCTGCATTCATATTTAAGATCTGAGAAAAACACCATTTCTTGAGAGAAGACAAATAATCCTAACCGACCACCAGCATAGGTTTTATCATAGATTGGTCCTGAATCAGCCATGATTTTCTTCCCTTCGTACATTACAACTCTGCAAGAAGAGCGGTAATAAATCATCCTTGCCAGCTGTGGTAAATTTTTATCTTTAAATAAGACCAAATATTGCCAAAATGACATTTGCCCTCAAGTCCTTTCAGATCTATGAGAGTAATGATTACCTAATGTAGCCAGTCTTTGGTCTATGGCTAAGACGCCATCTGTAGGCAGTAAAATCTTTCCAGCCTATGTGACGAGGGTCATGCCACAAGGTCCGCACCTAAAAATAAGAATGACTATAAATAACCAGAGGAATCCAATTATTTAGCCAATATTTTGACACCATGATATCTAGAGAAGCGTTTTATATGCAAAATAAGGGCCTGCAGCTGGACAGTGTATCCAAAAGATAGATGGATTTCAAAAGACTCCATTCAGAGCCTGATTTAGCTCTGCTCCTAGGGAGGTTCTTAATTAATTATTCAGTTTGCCTAGTGCTGGATGTTGAATGTTTCAGAAGACCATCATAAATAATGGACTCCCTACTTGTTTTAAACTCAGTAGAGTCCCTTAGTCCAAAGGAAAACTATGAACATATGCTTCACAATCAAGTTTATACACAAAATCCTACAACTCAAAAATTACCTAACTACAAATTACAAGTTATTATTTCTTCTAAGAGCCCCTTCAAAGAGCAACAGGATGCGTAAACTCCCCACAATTACCATGCTCTTTGTTAGAACAAAGCCTGTCCTATGGTGCAAGAAAATAATTAACCAAAAATGAAGTTCTTACCTGCCCAACAGTGTTTCCTGTGTGCCACAGAGCATTTCGAAGGTGCTCTCCAGGACCTGTGGTGGAGTTCACAACTTTGATAGAAAGACCTGAGTATCCCTGAGCTTTGGTTGGTGTTGAGTCCCAATAGGACTGGGTGATCTGCTTCCACATGACTACATAGAAACGGCTGCTAGACTGATAACCAAATACAAAGCCAGCGTAGTCATCATCCCTTTCTGTATTGATGAAGAATGTGCCACTGAAGTCCACAGCATTGAATTCATCAAATCCTGGGTGAAGAATAAGGAAACCAAGTCTGAAGCCTCTGCTTTTTTTAGCCTTAAACTGGACCTAAAACTAAGTTTAGACTTTTATAGGACACTATTAGGAGAGAGGATCCAAAATGTTCTACTCACCCACTGCAAGTCCAGGATCACAATTGACAGTCTGAACCAGCTCTTTACCCTGGTGACGAACCACCCAGTTAGGATCATTTTGTGATGTTCCCTTGGGATCCAGGGGAACCATCTGAAATCGACGGAAATCTGTCTCACTGATGTCCACATTCTCAGGGCAGATATCATCAATGTCTGGCACATTGTCTTGGTCAAAGTCATCTTTGCAAGCATCTCCACGTCCATCACCTACAAAAGTATAGCTTCACAATGACAACTCTGAAAACTCATTGGCATAATTTGAGAATGAGGTAACTGTAGTGATACATCAAAGTCATACATCTGTTGCAATGTTTTGGCTGTGTCACCCATTACAAAATAGATTCTTGTAAGAAGTCTAGATTTACTTTACATATTCATCTCAGTATCTTAGTGTCAAGAAAATTTTTCTTAAAGATATGCCTTAGGTTTACATTAATTACAGTAACCATGATCTCTATCTGGTCATACCCTTTCTCCTCAACCCAATATTTATTCCACCTTGGCATATGCCCAAACTTCATTAAGATACTGGGAATCAGCATAAGATCTGCAGTAAAAAGAAATGATATAACACAAATACAAACAGTACACACTTGTTCTCTTTTCAAAAAGGATTTTTAAAAACAAAAGTTATTCCTAGCACATTTTTTAAACATATCTATGCAATGCTAGACAAGCCTTTATGGAAAATTACTGGTTTTGCTATTATAATGGTCATCGTATTTACCATCAGAGTCAGTCTGGTCTGGGTTGGCAACCAGTCTGCAGTTATCTTTGTCATCTGGGATACCATCGTTGTCATCATCATGGTCACAGGCATCACCTTTGCCATCCTTGTCATGGTCAGCTTGATTGGCGTTGGGCACATAGGGGCAGTTATCTAGGTTATTTTGATGGCCATCTTCATCTATGTCCTGATTGCTGTCACATTTATCACCTATGCGGTCAGAGTCACTATCTTCCTGATAGGGGAAGGAGAAGAGGAAAACTTGAAGAACAAGCTTTAAAATGCACATCACTTCTTGCAGCATTTGAGGATGCTGGCAAGAGAGAAACAAATACAAACCTGGAAAGCTGGAGTAATTTAGGGTTGCTATTCACTTAAAGAAAAAAAAAAAAAAAAAAAAAAAGGACCAGTCTTCAATTCTTACTCTTGTTTTGTGATTCAGATAAGACCAGCTGTGCTAACTTCTTTTGAACTACTTTATTATTAACATTTCACTAACCGATTGCATCAGGCTTATTTATCTGAATATATAGGGCTCAGAGAGTAGTGTGATTTCCAGCTTTTCCCCCAGGATGTGTACAATTATGAATGTAAGGTTTTTGCCTCTGCAGGCTAGTCTCCATTTACTCTTTGAGATCTGCAGAGATAAGAGTGTCACTTTCCCCTCCTTCTTACACCCTGAATCTCTGTTCCAAACACCATATGAAACTGACTTTGGCATATACCTAGCCATTAGAGCATTCTTACATTATAAGCATGTTTTGACAGACTTGTATGGCTTTCACTCCATGTCATAATTTTCTTAATTACAGAAACAACCTTGAATGCCCTCTATACACATTCAGACTGTGGTATTGGAAGGAGATAGTTATTTCCCTTAGTAGTGGGCTATGCCAGGAAAACACTCTTCTGCTTGCAGTTTGTATATAATTTAGCGTCTAGTTGTTTGCTTAGTCAGTATATGTAATATGAGGACATGGCATCTAGCTTTAGATTTGTCAGGGCTATCAAAAGTTAGCCTGGCCTATATTCTTGCAGACATGCTCAGAGCCCAGGAGTTACTGAAATGTCAGAGGCCATTTTAACTAGCACATTCTGTATAGTTACAAGTGCTAGAGTTTACCTTATTTTTAACTTAATATTCTACCTGACAGGTGAGAGTTTTGTGGATTAATTTAAAACCACTATTCAAGGGAACACTCCATGAAAACCATGGAAAAACCTAACAAAACAATAGAATGGATCATGCTTTCCCCCACTTCACCACTACCTATTAGAAAGAAGTCAAGTAAATGGTAAATGTAAATCCACCTAATTTTATAAGCATAAAATAAATCATTGTATGTAACACTGGGGTAATTACAGTACTACACTGGATTCCACTGATTTGCAACAACTTTTCTGGGACCAGTCAGGCATTCCAGTTATGCCCCTGAAGCTATTAATCTTACTGTCTTTCAGTGGACAGGACTGTACAGACTTTACCCGCTGCTGCCTTTGAGTGTCTTAGAACCAGAAAATTCAGTGGGAGGGGCTGGAAACCTCTCAACCCCACTTAATCTTGTAAAGATTAGTTCTTCATATTATTTATGTATGTTTGAATATGCCTTTGAGCCTTTGCCATAAAGAGGGAAAAGCAGGTTGCATGGTCTTTTATGTATAGCAAAGGCAGTCTTTTGAAATGTGGTTGTTTTGTACTGCTATAACTTTTTGTCTTCAAAAAAGCAACTTGAGTCTATACAAAGTGAAATGGAATGCACAATACTACTTAAACCTCTGGTCCTGTCATGCCTAAGATTTACTTCTGTTCCTAGCACACTCTGTGATGTTCAGCATACGCCCTTCATTAATGTCAAGCACATGGCAAATGTTTGGTGTTCAGAAAAAAAATCAACTGTTGCTTTGAGTCACATTACTCTTATTTTAGCTAAATGGGATCTAGTGGGTTTTTTAAACTCCAGCCCTAGTAATGCACATGTCTCTATTTGTAATTTACATAGCCTTAGTTTTTCTTGTACAACATGTTCATTTGACTACACCCCAGACTGAACAGCAAAATCACTGTAGAATTGTTACCCATGTGAATTTCATGCTGCACTCCCAGAGTTACTGCAACTGACAAGATTCATAGACAAGTTTACAGATCTGAGCATTTTTAATGGAAAATGATTATGACACACATGAGTTCGTGCAAGGGTCCCACAAACCTCCATTATTTTATTTTTCAATTAATAGCTAGCAGCCATGTAAGCTCCCCGTGAGGTATGTTATCACCCAATAAAGGCATAATTTGTCATAAGTCAGTTAACAGAGGATAAAAATTGAATGGTAAATATGATTTGAACAGCAGGTATAGATATAGAGGTCAGAGTACAAAAACCTACCTGGTCTGGATTGTGTTCCATAGGGCAGTTGTCACACTGATCTCCAACACCATCCAAATCTGTATCCCGCTGGTCTACATTGTAGACATATTGGCAGTTGTCCATTTCATTAAGAATGCCTAAAGGAGCAGAGTAGAACTGATGAATTCAAATGGTTTAAATAGATCATAAAATTACTAATCTGAATACTGTAAGCTGGCAGTGGAACTGTAAAAAGGAAATAAGGCTGACAATTAAGAAAACAGTTTGTATGTTATTAACACCCCCCCTCCACACACACACACACACACACACACACACACACACACACACACAAAATCCACATAAATGTATCTAATGCCTATTGAGACCCTGTTACAACCATGGAGTAGCACAGGACTTCATTAGTTAGATCTCACACCCATTGCCAGTGTGAATAGCGCTATAACTCTGGACCATCTGCTCCTAAGCAAAAAGGAGAATTTCCATGGACTGTAATAGTATTAGTGCCTATAGCCTCAGTGGCCTGCAGTCACTAGGTGTGCCTTGATCACATATCTGAGCAGGTCTGACTTTCCATCCAGTACAGGACAGTGGTACCAACAGAGGCAACATATAACAGCCATCTATGTAGTACTGAACTATCTGCATATGTATAGGAGGGTGGAAATGGCAACAAAACACCTTACCATCTCCATCAATATCCACAGCACATGCATCTCCTTCTCCATTGTTATCAGTATCAGTCTGATCAGGGTTGTGATTGTAGGGGCAGTTATCACAGCGGTCACCAACATCATCCCGATCATAGTCATACTGCTGGGGGTTGTAAATGAATGGGCAGTTGTCCTGCAAGAGGGAGGAGAGGCACCAAACCACTATTAATAAAGAGAGAACTACTTTGGTGTTTTACCAACACAATTCAAATGCACAAGAACATTTGTTTTAAGATGATATCAATGCAAGTTAAGAAAATGCTTGAAAATTCAATATAGTTAAACCCTCTTCAGTGGACATATCAGAATTATAGTTTGAAAACAAAAAACAAAAACAAAAAAAACACACAACACTCCAGATTGTAATGGATCCAAAGTGATGTCTGGGAGGAATTGGAAAAAACATGTGCCCTATTTAACAACATTGGTTAATATTTCAAAGCCCTTTGCATCTCAGCCAAGTTCAATTGTGTAAATAGTGGACGTGATTAAGTTGCTCTCACTTGCTGCAGTGATGAATTTGGTCCCCCATATTTACAAGGACATTCTGAAAACCTTGGTTAGGCTGCCATTGTAAAACAACAACAACTAGAATAGTTGGTGTGTGGAAGTGAGGAGTGGGAGGAGGAAGGTTAGCCACCTGCATGCTGGAATTTTAATGTTTACTTGCTGAAGCATCAGCTGTCTCAAGCATTCTTTTGCCTGCATGAGACTATGAATGAACAAAGCATGAAGTCAGGAGTCAATCTCCTTTTCAAAGCTCAGCCAGCTGCACCTAGTTCCTGAAACTACTGAAGATGCAAACAATCAAAGTTAGGCATCTCTTTTCAGATAGTCAGCTTTTCCTTAGAACCCTTCTGTTTCCTACAACCTTCTGTTAAGATTAAGGTCAGAGGCCAGGACTTGACCACTGGGAGTGGAGAAAGGAAAAGCTACACTACAAAAGGTCTGAATTTTTCACGTTGCCTTACCCTGTCATCTGGAATGTTATCATTATCATCATCGTTATCACAGGCATCACCAATTCCATCCTTATCATAGTCCTCCTGCCCAGAGTTGGGAAGATTGGGACAGTTATCCTAGAAAGGAGAAAGTGCAGAAATATTTTATCTCAAGTATTAATACCATGAGTGAATAGCTAGAGCTATACAGCATAATTCTGATCTCCTTTACACTAGTGTTACCTCAGTGAAATTCCACTGATTTTGGCCAGTCATCATAATTACGAAAGATGGCAGATAAAGTTTTCAAAAGTCACTTAGAAGCCTAAGTGCATCTTATTTTTGAAGATGGGACTTAGGCACTTTTGAAAATCTTCCCCTGTCTTTTTTGCCTAAAGCTTTCCTCTGTGACATTTGAGAATGTTTGTAGATGGCCAAAAATAGGCTTTTTATTGGAATATGTATGGTATTTTTGTAATTACTGCAGGGTTCAGAATTCTTGCATGTTACAAGCATAACTCAACTATTGTAATAACAGGTTTTCTGACAATCTGGGACTTCTGACAATACTTTGACAGTGGCATGATATTCCCAAAGGGATATATTCCTATCTTTATTTGCACTGTAGATAACTTAGTACCTATAATCAGTCAAAGGCCTGGCTGTCTCATAAGCCTTTAAAATATTGAGCATTTAGTACATTCCTCAGATATATATTAAGGTGATCTTTTAAAAGAGTAAGTGGGAGAACAGGGGAATTTCCTTACTTTTTTGCAGTGGTAAGTGGCATTGGCAACACAGACAAGGTCTTCATTTGGCCATCCATCTAAATCAGTATCTTCACTGCAGATTATGCCATTACCAGCATAGCCTGGTTTACATTCACAGCGGTACATGGGGTCACTGAAGTGGCCAAGGTAATTGCACTTGGCATTCTTGTTGCAATCATGAGTTCCATCTGTGCATGGATTACGTGGTTTGCAGACCTAAAAGACCACACACAAAGACAGTAAATCCACTGCAAAAGTCTCTATCCCTCATGCTTCCTGAATGTACCACTAAGGCAAGAAGAATTTATGGTGGTTTTCCACAGTTGCTATACTGGCATTAATTACTATTTTTTCTTGTTCAAACCATTCATCTTCAAGGGGATCCGACACTTATAGGTCTAAATAGTCACACGTTAAGTATTCATTTCTGAACTGGCAACATTTCAGAAAATGTTCATCCCCCAAATTCATGACATATGCAATTTCCCACAACCTTTAAAAGGCTAAGAAAGCAAGTGCTTCTAAAACTCATTTTACTGCAGCAGATTATATGTCTATATGATGCTGTCTCTTTTTAGATAGCCTTTAATTTCCCAGACTATGAAGGCTGTTGAAGAACTTGCTTTTTCCCCTTCCTGAAAACTTCAAACCTTCTCAGGAGGTGCTTTAGAATACAGAAGGCAACTGTGAGATTTTATAAACCAGGAAATTCTCAACTTGGCAGTACCTGCTTGTTAGCTATGGCATCCTCAATCCCTCGACCAAAAGGCTGTGTTCCAGTGAAACGTGGTGGACAGGGCAAGCAATTGTATCCAGGGTCAGTGTTCTCACACCTGTGCACTCCATTGAGGACAAAGCAGGTATCAGGAACCTCTTGACACTGAAGTGAGAAAGATTGGGTAGGAGGGAAAATAAGAGACAGGATTTTTAGGGCATTTGGATTTTTAACTTGTAATTTAGTGTTTTGTCCTTTTTTATTAAAAGAAAGAGGCCACAAACAAGAACTCAAGCCTTCTGACCTCATCAATATCTTTGCATTGAACACCATTGCCACGGTAACCAGTAGGGCAGGCACCACACTTCCAGGAACCATCAGGGGAGCTGGTACACGTTGTTCCCGCAAAGCAGGGATTAGACAGGCATCCATCTGAGACACAAGATTAGACCATGGTAAACTTCAATCATTTTAGTAGTCGGTTATGCTGCATATGGTTAATACGTGAATTTAAACAAACACTTAAGACTATTTTTAGAGGGTTATGGCAACATTTTAAACTCAAAAACAGCTTCACTAACCAATGGAAAATATGAACAGTAAAATTCTACATGACAGTGACATTAGAGTGCCAAATTAAACAACAAGTCATTGGTTTCAGTTACATTTTTAGCTCCAGAGAGGAAGTGTTTTCTAATGGATTGATCGTGGGGCTAGGAGTCAAGAACTCATTCAGATCTCATCTCAGCTTTGCCATTGGCTTGTTATGTTGTCTTGACAGTCATTCAGCTATTCTGGTCATATTCTACCCTCAGTTACATAAATAGAATCCAAAGTAATGGCACTGAAATCAGTTGTGTTACTCTGGATTTGAAGCAATGTAACAAGAGAGAGTTTGACTCAGTCAGTTTTCCCCATCAGTAAAATGGAGGTAACACAGACCTCAGATGAGGTGTAGTTTTTGCACAAATCTTTGAGGATGTAAATGTGTGCACATGCTGCATAAATGCTATTTAGAATGAGTTACTCACCAACTGGACAGTCCTGTTTGTTGCAGACCTGGGTCCCAGTGGCAACACCTACACAGTCCTTCCCACCATATTGAGGCTCAGGGTCATTGCAAAGCCGTCCACGTTTTTGAATGCCTCCTCCACATGTGACTGTACAGACATCCCATGGAGACCAGGGCCCCCAGTTTCCATTTACTGCAAAATAAAATCCATGGAATATGTAAGTGCTCACAGAACAGATTGTAAATTCAGCAAGGTACTACCTAGGTACTGATGCACTTGTGTCGAGACCACTAGACATCATGGAAGAATAAAGGACAGAATGGCAGCCCAGTTTTTCATTTTTGAGTTTGCTAAAATTAGAGCCTGAGTGTTACTCAAACTGATTTTTTAAATTAATATCGTAATTAAATTACGTACTAAATTAATAGTAGTTTTTTGGTTTTTGTTCTTTTTAAATATGAGGTTTTACCTAGCAGGTGATTTAACAGGAGACTGTTTCCAGGAACAGATTTTTTAGCAACTTCCTGCTCAAGAGGCTTTTTATTTAAGCTAAACAATGTAATAATCTCTATTTGAACAATATACTTACTTGGGCAAGGGTCTTTCTGGCAGGCTTTCGTTTCTCTTGCCTCACCCTCACACGGTTTGCCATTCATCTGTGGAATTGGAGAGTTGCAGAGACGGATTCTAGTGATCATGCCAGTGCCACACGTAACAGAACAGGATGACCATGGCGACCAATGGCTCCAACCACCATCCTGTTTGACTTCAGAAAAGACAAACACCCATTACCATCTGTGAGAGAACTGTGAGCTCAGAGGCATGTCTGTACTGTTCCTAGAATTGTAAGCAGCTTATTGTGGTTTAAATCATTACTCTGACTTGTGTTAGCTTAATACTTAAATTACAATGGTATAAGTCAAGGGTAGGCTCAGGTAATGTTTTATGAACTATGCAAGCAGATGAAATACTTACACCTCTTATCGCACTCCTGAATGTGGCAGGTCCGAGTCTGTACAGAGGAGCCTTCACAGCGGTTATTGAGACTATCACAAGAACGACCTCTCTGCTGAATCCCATTCCCACAGGTCACAGAGCATGAAGTCCACTCAGACCAAGGAGACCAGCCATCCTCTGCATAGTCACTGGCTGTAAGAGAAGTACACTTCTGTTTAAAACTTGAGTAAGTCTAGAAAATAGAAACTTCTATGTTTAAGCCCTTATTCCCCACCAAGAAATCAAAGGTTACAATCATGTCATCATTTGCCTTTCTCTTGCAAAACATTTCAGCGTGAACTTTAAAGTCTCAATGGCAAGCATAGAGGAAGACAAGAGCAAAACAGCACTGAACTAGCTGTGCTCTACTTTCATAGCTTCCCAGCTTCTCAACTCACTGTTTGGAGGGAGGACATGCAGCCCTTGCCCATCTTCTATTGCTGCTTGTCTTGAACTCATTAGGCCATAAATTGAGTTGTTTGGAAAAATCTTCAACCGAATAATTTTTTGTCAGAAAATGCAGTTCCATCAAAATCTAAATGCTTTGCAAACTCACGTTGATTCTGCCAAAATTTCTTTTTGGAGAAACACCTGGAAAAAGGTTCTAACAATGTCAAAATGTCCCATTTTGACATTTTCAGAATGAAATGTCTCACTTTTTTGTTGGGAAGTTTATTTTATATTATACAATTTAAAGAGTTGAGATCAAAATGAAGTGTTTTGATCAGTCCAGAACAAAGTTTTCAAAACTTTGATTTGGGGAAATTTGAAATGTTCAGGTTTTGTTCATCTTCAAAATGAAGCCAAATTTCAAAATCCTTCATGAAACAGAATTTCCGTCCTCTGCATAGCTCTAGACATAAGGTACATGTGTTGTAACTTTAGCACCCACCTTATTTTTCCACCATAAACTTTGAAGATATGAGGCTACTTATTTACTATACAAGCACCCTCTGTTCACTCAGATCTAATACAGCAATAACTGGGATATATCAAAAGCAAACAAGTGTCATAACTTGAGTTCTATGCTATTTTTGTTTCTATAGTCATTCCTAAATCCATTATTAATGTTATGTCATATTCATAGTTCTGTTGCTAAAAACTAGTTTGAGGTCTGCTCTGTGAAGATTCACTTTTTTTAAAAGCATAATCAAAACAAAATATTCTTGTAACTAGTTTACAGTATAGTTATTTGTTGTGGAGGAAGAGAGATCTAATCAGAGAAACTGTTCTCAGAAGACCTGATAACAGCTTTACTTCTCTGATATTTTAAGAAGAAGTCTTTCTGCAAATTTTATATTGAAAAATCAAGTGTTTTGTTGGAAAAAGTTGATATGAAGCTATAATAGTATATCATTATTGAGGCTATAATATGTATACAAATATGTTTATTTTATAATTGCACTATGCAATAAAGGAAGAGTTTCAAACAATGCTATATTTCCAAATATAGCAGTTTCAAATTCAGATGATTTAAAAGAAGGACATGTGTTTGACTGGTATTAGAGTATTCCAGTTTCAATACCTATGATATCAGACTAGATTTGTCTAAGGTACTTTAATACAGGCTTTTGAGGGACAGTTAAGCTTTCTTTATGTTTCCTTCCATGTTTCTTTGGATCAGTGCTATAAAGAGCAAATTCAAAAGTAGGTCACCACATCTGAATTGTCCATCCCACCGTTCTGTCATTGCAGACATGCAATGAGATCTATGCCTGGTCTGTCTGATATGTCCTCATGCTTCCAGGATCATAGTGGTCAATACTTTGAGAAGCGATTATTAGAATTTAATATAGCTAATTGATAGTCTATTTAGAACATGTCTGCATGATCTTTTAAGGCTCTCAGACTTCAGTTAACTGCAAACTAAGGCTAATGGTCCTCCAATTATATCCAATTTGTGATATTTAGAGTACATTTTAAGTACAGTACATCTAGCTTAGTGAGCCAGCAGAGCAGATTATGGCAGAAATGCCGAGTGAATTTGACTACTTACGCCAGCACCGTGGGCAACACTCCCCATCAGGAATGGTGGCATTAGAACAAGGCATGAGGGGGCAAGACACTTTCCTGCATATAGTGGCAGAATTCTACAAAGAAAGAGAATCACAACTAAGCAAGTAGAAATAAAGTGTTAGCTGAAAAATGTCAAAAGCTAAAGACTGTTATCTGAACTGAACTGCTTGGAAAAGATTCAGTAGTATGGCTAGTGCTCAACTCCTTGTCGTATTTAGAGCTGGCACAATAGTGGTAGTTGTTCTAATCATTCATAGATCAGTTTTCCCAAGTTATTCTTTAGTTCCTTTTCAGCCAATGGTGGCAGTGTTGTAGAATTTGTAGAAATTAAGCCAGAGAAACTGCCAAATGTCTGAGTCAAACTCTGCTACATAATATCCCAAATATAATGTCAAACTTTGAAGGAACTATCAAAGAACTGAAACCAGCTCTCATGTGTTAATCTGAATTTAAACTGATTATATAAAGTGAGTTGTGTGGAATTGGCTCAAAAACCAGCAATCCATAAATTATAGTTAGATGTGGCTTTGATCTTTGAGCTGAAAGCAGAACAAAAAAAACAAAAACAAAAAAACACTCCACCAGAAGACTGAATGAGAACTCAAATGCAGTGTATACTTTTGCCAGTGCTGTTCCTTTTAGGAGAATGGACCTTCTAATTGCTATAGTTTTAGAAAATAATGCAGCAAGTGATTGTGACAGCTACCAGTATTCAATATTGAGAATTGCAATATCATTAGCTGAGTACCAGTTAAAGAAAACATGAAGATCTACAAATATTCCATTTACATTTAGTAGTTAGCCTTTGGTTTCCCAATTGATGCAGACAAGTCCACCAGCTGCTTTGGTAGATTTGTATTCCAAAGTGTTTTTAAGAACGTATAATTAAGATTTGAGGAAGGCCATATAAGGAATTTTAAAAAAAGATTTATAGATTTATAGTAAAGATTATAGTTATGACATTCAGCATTTTAAGATATTTTATAGCATTCCACAGAAACAGAACATATTGAAGAATGAATTCCTTGTACAGTTGTGGTCGTTTTAGCTAGCAGTTACCAACTTTATGAAACAGTCATTCCTTCCAGGCTGCAAAATGTCTGCCAACTCAGTGGCATTGATAGCTTCATTATAGAATCAGGATTTTCTTTTAATTGTTACATTTTCTAGTGAACTGCAGGGATTCATTCCTATTCATTTAAGTCAGTAAAAGGTACAACTGAGTGCCTAATTTGGACCCCACACATTTCAGGGAGGAAACCTGCTGGCTACTCTAAAGATAAAATTGCTGTACTGCTGAAAACTTAGTTTACTTTTTGGTTTGCGTAAACTAAACAGAGGCATCCCCCAAATCACTGAAATAGCCTGGATAATAGACTACTATATTAGCTGGATGTTTTAGCTTACTCCCTTCTAAAATGCTTCTTCAGTATCATCAAATGAAAGCTGCATTTAGAGCACAACTTACTGCATCACTGGTGCTAGCTGGGTCTTTCAGAGGATGATACAATATGCAGTTTGTGTGCTTAGTTTGTGTAGGAATAATTTTTCTACATAAATGAATACCTTTAGGCAGCAGTTAGCAATGCCAATGCAAGTGTTTATATATAGATGTTGTGAACTGTAAGAAGTCTTTACCTGGCAAGTACATTCAGTGCAGCTATCAATAGTCCACTCTTCTTTATTTTTGTGCAGAATTCCATTATGAATGCACACTCCAGGAGTGATCTGCACCACTTTGGCAATCAATTCATTTTCTTCAGTCTTAATGAAAGAGAAAAGAAAAAAAGCATTATGGGTGTCTTCCGTACTAATCTCTCCTTTGTCTCAACTCCTGTAGTTTAGTCTACAAGTCTCAGGGGCAAGTTGTATTTTACTCTCAAATACTAGCTAATGAAAACTCCTTTGGATTTACTTGGCACTTACCACTTTGCGCACTCTGTCTTGAAGTGTTGTAACCATGGACCGCAATCCTTGCAGTTCCACAAACATATTTGTAAGTTCATCACAGGAGAAGCCACAGACTGCCTGGATATCCTTTGTTTTGTGGCCAATGTAATTAGTGCGGATAGCTGGACTGGAGCCATTGATGGGATTGTCCAATGTAATGATCGCACTAGTGGCTAAAAACAAAATAGTAAATACATATTATAGATACATGCACTTGATCTCTCAGGATTACAAGTGAAAAATTCATCATTCATCAAAGGGTGGATAACACCTGGTAACAGCTGTCACGAGGTCCATTTATTTGTCTAGAAGTCATGTAATTTCTTATACAATAATGGTTTGCATTTCAGCATACTTCCAAATTCTGTCTCAACTTGTCTTCCTAACATGCTGAGGAATCTTATTTTCAATAGGTCAGTGGATTCAGAAAAAGTTGCACACTTACAGCTGGAGCAACCTTTGTTCCTTAGGATGGCTTCTAGGGTTGTTCCAAAGACAAACCTCACATTCTGCAGCACTCCCTGTGGACAGAGGAAAAATTACAACTTTTTGTAGCAGCTACAGGGGAAAGAAGTGCAATTTTGCACAGAAAGCCAGTTTCAGTTTAAACATAAAATTCAAAGACAGTAGGGTGCAGCATGTGTCCAGAATACATCATTACCCCCTTTTACTCAAAGATAGCAAGCCTTATTTCTGAACACTTTCCCACCAGCTCTGTGTCCAATAACTCCCCAGACGCATGATGTCCTCTCTTCTCCTCTCTATATTCCTGATTTGTATTTTTGTTTTACAAACATTTGCTGCACAACTATATCTGTTCAGAAACATCAAGTTCTTGTTGTAGTCTTAGGAAATTCACCGTCTTTCACCCAGTGAGTCTAAAGCTTAACTGAGCTTGGACTTTAAGAGGATGTTCTACAACCCACCATTAACATGCAAGCATCCAAGTAGATTTTGAAGACTATTTATATTGGATGTGGACGGTTTTCTTGCACAAGCTGATCAGTGGCTGCTCCTGTTCTCATTACTACAGCTGGGTTTCTAGGGGGCTAGGTGTGGCCATTATGCCTTTAAGGGTTTCTCTCCTTGGGAAAGACCCACGAAGCTGCTGATTGAGAGAAGGAGCCTCACCTGGAAGTTGTCATTGACTCCACCCTTGGCGATGCGGAGCTTGGCACTGCTGGCCAAGTCCCTGGTGAAGATGTTCTGGATGGGGATGTCCAGTTCAGCGTTCTCCATCTTCTCACACCCCACGTACAGCTGGGCCCGGTCTTCCTGCACAAACAGGGTGATATTCTTCCAATGCCCAGTGGCCAGCAGGGCATCCTCCACTGACACCACCTGCTGCTTGCCATCACCGGACAGGCTCAGGTCCAGAGTGCCTGCCTTGCCGTTAGACACCAGGTTGAAGATATGGCCGGAGCTGTCCTTGCGTTCCACAGCCAGCAGGGTGCCCCGGCTCTTCTTGGCCTGCCGGAGGGTAGCCAGCAAGATGAAGCCCTTCTCGGCATAGATGGCATCCAGCAAATCTTGGAACTTGTCATCAGGCACGGCAGGGATGCGGTTGGCATCCTCGATGCGGTAAGCAGGGCTGGAGGGCTCCGGGCCCTTCACCAGGTGCACCCCAGTCGCCCGGCGTCCGGCCCCCTTGCGAGTAAAGCCGATGAGTTCGAAGAGATCAAACACACTGTTATCGTCTCCCCCGGACTCTGTGGAGAGACCAGGGCAAGCACTGTGAACAAAGGCAGGAAGGGGCTGAGTGGAAGTGCAACCTCTGGGGTGGGGGAGCACACTGGGGCGCTGGGGTCTGGGAAACTAGCTCAGTCCCACTGGGGGCTGGTGTCCACCAAGACTGAGTGGGTGCTTTAAAACGGAGTTCCTGGACAGTCCAATAGGTTGGGGAGCTGGAGGAGAGACGGGGCAGGCAGGGGCAGCTGTGAAGCTAGTTCAGTCCCATAGAGGGTTGCTGTGCAGAAGTGCATGGTGCATTCCTGCGGGGGTGCTGGCAGCACATGAGGGTGGGTGACATCCTGACTGATGCACAAAGGTAGGTGGGCAGCTCCTGCAGTTCTGAGCACTAAGAGGAGGGGAAGCACATCAGGAGATGGAAGGGCAGGAGAGCAGAGTGTCCATACCTGTCAGATCCCATTTTAAAATCTAAGGTGAGAGCTCACTGATCTCAACAAGTATGTAAGTAATTTCTCTATGTAGTCCCCATGCTCGATGCTGGGAAACAATGCACAGTATAGGCAAGATAGGGAAGAATTCCTAGCTATTCCGCTACATTTTCCCCCCTTGCCTACTGTAGAAAGTTGGGTAAACCATGCTCTGCTTTGAAGTCCTTGAGTGCTCAATCCCTCCTTGTTTGAAGGTTACATAAATTCTGCACTGGAGGAAATAATTTGCAGTTCATAACCACTAATCTGAATATTCCTCAGGCTAACGCATTTCTGTGGGCTAGAAATATCAAAGCAGCTCTTCATCACGGTTTAAGGTTTCATTCCTTCAAAGTCTGCACCAAAGATACCAGAAGGCTTTTAAAAAACATTCCTGACCATTAGTATTGACACAATACATCTATAATTGCCAGATACAGAATGAAGCAACTGTTCTTACCTGTGATCTCGTTTGTTCCGTAGACACCTAGCATTAGGAGGAGAAAAAGTCCGCCTGATAGCCCCATGGCAGAGATGTGTCTCCAGACAAACCTTCAAACAACAATAGAAGGAAGTCTCATAGTCATTACATTCAGGAAAGTAACCTTTGGAGGCATTGGCAATCAATCGGTTTGTCAGGTGCTCTGAAGAAGGAAAACACTGCAAAGGGGTAAGTAGTGCGGGGGGAAAGAGACTACCGAAGAGCGCATCTGTAGCTAGATACACCCCCCCACTCACACACACTGCAGTTGTTTCTCCCCCCCTCACTTCTTGGTTTGATTATGTCTCTTAGAAATTACATTAAGTCGCGGGGGGAGGGGAAAGAAAAGTGCTGCTTCAGCACTTACCTTTACAGAAAAAAGATGTGGAGACCCTAGAGATCACCCAGGGGAAGAAAGATCTTCTGTAGCCAGTGAATAAAGAGCGATCAATATCCTTCGGAAGCCCGTGGATTCTCCTGGTGACTGTAGGTGAGTTATTGTCTCTAGCGCTGTGCCCGCATTCAGCAAAGCCCCTGCGTGGGCAGTGCCAGTGTCTCTCTGCGGCTGGGTCCCTAGTGTTCTTGGCGCAGTCTGAGTCCTGCTTGGTGGGTCGGATCGGTAGCTGCTTGCAGCCCCCGCGGGTTTCCCTTGGCTGTCAGCCCCTGGCCGGTGCACTGAAGTGGCTGCAGGAGCTGCTCTCGCCTTTAAGGGGTCGCTCACATTCCTGAAAGTCCCGCGGGCCAATCAGCGGCGGCCGGGCAGGAAACGGGCTGGTGTTTATCCAGTTACCTCACAACAAGATAGAAACAAATCTTCCCTCCCCCCAACACAAAAAAAAAAAAAAAAGGGGGGGGGGCGGTGATCACACTACAGCCTCTCAGTTCTATAGACACAGCACCTGGCAGAGGGCGCTTCCATGCCCCTGTTCTAGCCCTCCACAGGTACCTGCCTCCACGCCGATCGGGGGCTGGGAACTCGGCAGAGTATCAAGTACGTGAGGCCACCCCCTCGCTGGGCTAGTCCAGCACCAGGGGCTAGATGAGAGCGGGAGGAACAAGCAGGCACCAGTGAAAGAGCCGATTTCCCCGCTCCGCTCTCCCCACTCATATTCCAGACGTTAATTCGGTGCTGGGCTGGTGCTCGTGTGCACGGGATGGAACCTGGTCTGCCTTTCTTTTGACAGGTCATCTTCGCCGGGCCCTTTGCGCAGCGGGGCTGGGAGGTGTGACACGTGCAGGGCCCACCTGGTCCTGCCGCCAGGCGCGGGGTAGGGCTGCCGCGCGGCGCGTTTCTCTGATCCTGGGCCGGCTTGCAAAAAAAAACAAAAAACAAAAAACCAAACCCTTTCCCGCCCCATTCAAGTCCGCAGTGTTAAAAGGCCAGCTGCCCGCTTGGGGGCGCCCTGCGAGCTCTTATCGCCACGGCGGGCGGGGAAATGGTTCTCAAGTTAATCATTCCTAAAGGGGAAAGTGCATTTTTCCCTTTTATAGCAAATAAGGAAGTTGCATCTGGAAACCAGCCCCCCTCCCCCCCCCGCCTTCGTACTTTCTGTGCGATGCTTATTTTAGTGTTTGGGCGAATTATGATGTCACCAAATTCCTCCTCAATCGCCATTCGTTCCCAGGGAACAAAACTGCGGCCAGCTCTCCCTTCCCGCCGCTTCCGGAGCTCGCTCGTGCCGAGCGTCTCCATTCCTCGCGCGGCTGAGAGGCGATGCACGTTCATGGCCGGGGAGCAGTGCAATTCTCCTGGGGGAGAAGGGGTGGGTTTTGCCAGTGCTCGCCTGGTATACGGGCTAACTCTGTACAGCGCGCCCGGACAGAACCCGGCCCTTGCCAGCATTACTCCGCCTGTCTGGAATCCCATTCATGTCCTCAGACTCTGACGTGAGAGCAGCAGCAGCCCGTCCACGCAATGCAGTGGGTGGGACGAGACGTGTGAGCTAATCATCTCTCTGTACACTGCTGCCTTATTATTGTTACCAAGAGACCCAGGTGATCAATCTTCTCCAGACAAGGGACCACGCATCCCCTCTCCCCAAACGCCAAGCCTCAAAGCAAGTCAGATCAGTAACAGTCAGACACGTGTCTCCAAGTTAATCATGCAGTTTAAATTCCAAGCGAGTGTGCTATAGTGTCCTGTGTGGGAGTGGGTTGGATTGGTGGCAGGATATGTGTGACTTTACTGCATATGTATGTACAGGTGCCCAATGTGTAGTGTGTGCCCATAATAATGCCGAGTTTGAGTAGTACAGCAGTGGTTCTCAACCAGAGGTATACAGAAGTCTTCCAGGAGGTACATCCACTCATCTAGATATTTGCCTAGTTTTACAACAGGCTACATAAAAAGCACTAGCAAAGTCAATACAAACTAAAATTTCATACAGACAATGACTTGTTTAAACTGCTCTATGTACTATACACTGAAATGTAGTAGATTATTTATATTCCAATTGATTTATTTTATAATCATATGGTAAAAATGAAAAAAGTAAGCAAATTTTCAAGTGTACTGTGACATTTTTGTATTTTTAGGTCTGATTTTGTAAACAGGTAGTTTTTAAGTGAGGTGAAACTTGGAGTATGCAAGACAAATCAGACTCATGAAAGGGGTACAGTAGTCTGGAAAGGTTGAGAGCCACCCTCTTCTGTCTCCTCACCCACCTGATATACAGCACAGGTTACTGTGCCCGCACCCCTCCCCCCCAAAAAAAAACCACCCCAAAAAGTTACAAATCCTGTAGTGACCATATGCTTCTTTTGCTCTTACATAAGAATGATAATCTTTAACCAGACTATCTTTGTAGGAAGAAGGCGCAAGAACTGAGGAAGTTATCCCCGCGCCCCACCCCCACTCTTGGTGTGTGTTTTGATGTTGGGAAACAAGCCTCTTGCATGTATTTTAAGAAAGCTTTGACCCTCTGTGGAGATTGTGTGGAGAAACAGACATGGAAATAAAAAGAGCATCAACTGGTGTAAATTGTTATAGCTTCATGAAATTCAATACAGCAATGACAAATTACACGAGATGAGGATCTGCCCCATTACCCAGATTTAAGGAGTGGGGCAAGGCTGATGGTTTAAAAAAATAGATTGGAAAATAGTGACTTCTTTTCCTGTGGAGATGATATAGTAAAGTATGGACTGTCTTTGTAATGGAAAAGCAATAAGTAATGTACAAGGTAGTATGTTAATGTTTTATTGTAACTTTGCCATTTTGAAAAGGTAGGTCCTGTACAAATTGACATACTGCTTGTGACCAAAAGCAAAAATGTCTGGAGAGAATCCAAAACTGCTTTGAAATCATTATTTTCCCACATGTATAAATGCTTGTAAATATTTATTCTGCATTTCTTGGCCTTTTTGTATTTGAAATTTCTCAGTAAGGAAGCTGGAGCATCAGTAAAAGAAAATATTATTGTCAGTACATTGCATGTGTGATGGTGAGGGATTGGAGTGAGGCTGACAACCCTCAACAATAATTGAATTGGATTCTAAACTAAACTGAACTGTGTAAAACACATCAGGCAATCTGATGGTATTATTTATCCAGGAAATATTTTGGGAAATTCTTAACTTAAGGAATGAGATAGGTACAGAATTGTGTATATTAGTGAAAAGCCAAAATGACTATCAGTCCTTTTAATTTAAGAGGGTGAATATATGGTCTGAAGATTATTTTTTAACATATAATGATGTTTAGAGGAAAAACTTGAAGTCCATTGAGATAAAGAGGCAAAAGAGAAAAATATTCCTGCCAGGAAAAATAATGCAAGAGAGAAAGAGAGCAAAGAGAGAAACTGCTTGACCTTACCTAAACTGTTCAGATATTGTTTGATGACAGGTAATTGTATATTCTATGTAGCCTTATCCTGAAAACCTTTAAACATGCTAATAACTTTACTTAGGTGTGTAGTCCTACTGAAGTCAAAGGGTCTACTCATATGAGTCAATTAACTTGTGCATAAGTGATGGCATGATCTGGCTTTATTTTTTCCCCCTGTTTTGTACATGGAGAAATAAATGAAGCTGAGGAAAGATTTAAAAGATCATGAGATAACTTCAAAAGTATTTTTACACCATACAAGTAGCTCAGAGCAGGTTATGAGAAATTATCCATTGAGAAATGAAAAAAGAAACCCAACTCTATCCTTTCTTTCACCCCAAAAGTGTTTGTGTGTCTTTACATTTTTTCCTTTTGATAAAGTGAACTATGAAAGTCATATAGATTTGTGAAGTATCACTCTGAGAATGCTTTTATTTTGAGTTATTTAAAATAGAAGAATGGGGCCAAACTGGAACCCCAGAGCCAAATGTCCCCAGATTTTGGGAAATACTCAAATTCAGATCCAAACTTTACAACTTGGGCCCAGATCTAATATAAATGAAATTAACTCTGCATCAGATGCTGTTCTTACACCAGGGTGTTCCTGGAAAAAAATGCACTGAAGCCAGTGGAGTTTCTGAAGATATACACTGCAGTAATTGAGGTCAGAGTCTGGCTCAAATTTTTCAGCATATCCAATATTCTTAGAACCAAATTCTGATCAGTGTAACTGAAATCAGAATTTAACACTTAGACATGTCTATGGGGCAAACTAACTGTTTGTTGAGTCACTTTCCTTTTATGCAAATATCACACTGAAGAAAAAAATACCCTCACTGTCATTTATTTTTTAATTGTTCAGAAGCCAGGAGCTGGATTGAAAAGCCAGCACTCCTCAAGAAATACTCTTCTTCTTAAGATACCATGAATTTACATTTGTTTTATATGATGTATCCATTGTACCCTCTGTCCAATAGTGTGTTCCTGTGACCACATCTTTTCCTTACTTCCATGACACTTTTCTCTTGGACTCATATCCTTTCAGTTATATTGTTTATTTGTGTCCAGATTTTTTTTTTTAAATACAAGCTCTGAGTTTGCTAATGTAGCAGTATGTTGACATTGCACGTTAAATGGGTTTAACAGTTAGAATATTATAATATCTACGCGAACAGTGTTAAATGTTGATCTCAGTTATACCAGTGCAAATCTGGAGTAACTCCATTGTAGTCCACGGGCCCATAATGAATAATTATGCTCATGACATTGTTAAAGATGTTGGGAAAGATTTATTCCCATTGTAATGTCATTCACTTTGTTGGTGATGTGCCTGGAATGTGTTTAGGCCATTTTTTATAATTACTGTACTGAAAGATGATTCCTTTAAATAACACTCCATAATGCCTTTCATCCAAGGATCTCAGAGCATTTAATAGACGTTATCATCATTTTCTAAAATGACCTTAATTTGCTCATTGAGAATGCCATGTGCAAAATACCAACATTTATTTAGGGTGGGATTTCTAAAATGTAGAGACTGTAAAGTACTGAAATCCTGGGGGAGTTAAAAAATATGGAACTGGATCCTCAGCTAGTATAATCTGGCAGAACTTCTTTGCTGTTCACCCTTAATACTTGTTGGGCCTGTTTCATAGTCTCCTTGCACCCGGGGTCATCCTTTACAACAGTGTAATTTGAGTGCAAAGTGAGTATGAAATGCTATCGGGTCAGAATGGTAGCGTTTTGCACGGGTGTAAAGGAGTGCACAAGCTGCAGTGCTGTGGAGAATCAGATCCATTATGGTTTCAATATATGAAGTGTATCTATACTTCCAGCACTGATTAATGTACTTTTATATATAGGTATAATTTAAAGAAAAACAACAAACAAAAACAGAAAAATCCTTAAAAGGGATAGGAGAGTAGGGCTGCTTCCTCTTGAATTACGACCCTCCCTCTTGAATTCCCTCATAACCTTGCTCCCTAGCACACAGGAAGGCAAGGCAGAGTTTTTACATTTAAAGGTGCATTACACAGAAAACAATCATAATGATGTACACCAAAGTATTGTGGGCATCGCGGCTGTAGGCCAGATCTTCAGCTGGCATAGGACCGCTGAAGTAAATGGAACTATGCCAATTTACACTAGCTGTGGATCTGACCCTATATATCTTATTCCCATAAATAGAAAGTCCAAAAAGAAGCTGTATAATGTGCCTGCATTGTTCATTGCAACATGAATGGCCTGTGATGGGGTGGTAGACAGGATGGATTCTGAGTTACGACAGAGAATTCTTTCTGGGTATCTGACTGGTGAGTCTTGCCCACATGGCTCAGGGTTTAACTGATTGTTGGGGTCAGGAAGGAATTTCCTCCCAAGGCATATTGGCAGAGGCCCTGTGGGTTTTTTGCTTTCCTCTGCAGCATGGGGCACCGGTCACTTGCTGGTGGATTCTCTATACCTGGAAGTCTTCAAATAATTATTTGAGGAATTCAATAACACAGTCTTAGGTTAGGGGTCTATTACAGGAGTGGGTGGGTGAGGTTCTGTGGCCTGCGTTGTGCAGGAGGTCAGACTAGATGATCATAATGGTCCCTTCTGACCTTATAGTCGATGAGTCTATGAATTGCAGTGCGCAGTGATGAAGCTATGGGGATTATTTTGTTATATTTGACAATTTAGCAATGCTTTTAAAAATTCCTATGATGTACAAGTCACAATTCTCTTTTTGCTTCATTTTTTTACTTTCTTTGGAGTACTATAGGTAAACCATCGCCCAAACAGTGAAATAAAATAGCAGACAACGAGATATTGCAAAGCATTTAGCCCTGTGACTGGCATCACTCACATCTCCTAATGGGGGACCTTGGAGTTTCAGTCATTATCTTCCTTCTCCTCATTTTCACTGCCATCATCACTTCCTGGTGTCTCCTGGTGCATTATCTCCCTCTCCCCCGACTCCAGCACAGGGGTTGTGCAATACTATTTAGTTGTAATATTTTTTTTAAAAAGAAACTGATGTTTAGCTACAGAAAGGAAATGAATAAATAATGTTAGGAGTGAGGATTAGTGCACAGGACAGAATTCTTGCCATATGATACTTGAGCATGTGGGTCCCTGGCCAGTGGCTCATTTGTATCTTAGTGAGAGGCAACCCATGCAAATTCCAACAAAAAACATAATTTCTTCTTTCAGAATATGTCTGTGTGTCAGGGGGTGGTCTGCACAGCAATAGGTTTTGTTTGAATGTATATTCTTCTCCAAACCTGAGCTACTGGCTGCAAATAAATAAAACTGAGACTTTAGATATTTTTGCATTTCAATTTCTTGCTCAAATGCATCCCTACTCCCATGTCAAAAATGTCGTGGGAAATTGCAAATGATTGATGAATTGCTATTTTATTGAACTGGGCCCCAAACGCTTAATAGGAGTGGATCTTTGCAGCTGTCTGAAGTTCTGCTGAACTGCAGCATAAGCACAGACATTTGTTTACTGTTAGTCAGATTTTGGTATTGGCAAAGGACAGCTCAGCTACATCTGAGGAATGTGATTTAAAGGAGTAATATTGTGGTGAGATGACTCTCTTACAATCAGCAGCACATGCTACCGTACTACTGGCAGCAGAAGCACAAAAAGAATGACAAAATCAACTGTTTAAGACTGTTTCCCCCTAGTCTGCTGTTTTTCTCAAACAAACAAACAAACAAACAAACAAACACAAACACAATTTGCCATTGGACTTCAGAGATCTGGGATGGCTTGCCTTGTGGTCAGACATCAAAAGAACCTGCAAGTGCTGTGATCATCTTCCTTCAAGGTTACATTTAATGTTACTATAAAGAAACCCCCAAAACTACAAAGTCATAGAAAATGTTCTTTTTCCTTCTGGTTAAAACAATTAATAAAGGAAAAGGTGGTTTGCACTGAAAAAATCAAATATCAATTTGACTTTCATTGCTAACTTTAATATAGAAACAATGTTTGCATGCTGTTATATTCAGTCAAAACATAATGGTAACTTGGTTAGTTTACTTTGTTAATGATGGGTCACATTCAACCTCAGATGCAAGTACCTAATCTCTCATTCAGCAGACCATCTCTATTCAGCAAAGCATTTGAGCACATTTAACATTAAACACATGCTGAAGTTCCCTTGACTTTAATGGGAGATCAGGCAATTGCTGAAGTTAAGCACATGCTTAAATGCTTTGCTGAATAGGGATGGCCTTAAGAATGTGCTTAAGTGTTTTGCTGCATTGGGGTCCTTGGTCCCACTGAAATTAATAAGAGACAGTCATCAGCATCCAAGAACAGAATGTGACCTGGTATGTTCTTTTGCACTTTTAACAAGTAGATGAGGATCTTATATCCTTTCATGACAATCACATACACAGTAGGAACGAGATTTGTTAAATTCATTCTCAGTTAAATGAATCTCTGAATTACCTTTATATTAGACAATTGAGGCAGGATTAAGTTATAATGAGGAGCAACAGAGATGTACTTACCACAACATGTGGACATTATGGCCAAATGTCGTATAGTCAAATATGAACCTGCCCTCCTTCAATTCTTCCATCTTCTTTGTAATTAGAAGGAAAAAGTCAACTAATGTAGGGGCAAAATATAGGTTTTTAAATAAAAAAAATTACAAATCTTGTATGCTTGCATGATTCTTATTTTAACTGTCAGTTAGAGCACTGGAAGGCAGATCTATGCTACATATAGTGTGAAATGAGTAGAACTAGGTTGGTGCTGATATGTTCAGAAGTTGAACATTATACATGTGCTCATATATATATGAAATGTCTGTTCTGTCATAACACATCTTAAAATATGTATTTAAAATAGCTAACATAACCAGTGAATAAACAGTATGTAGTCCCCAAAAGAAAGTTAACTGCATGCTAGGAATTGTTTGGTCTGTGGCTTTCATTTTCACTTAGTTGTGTTGAAAAAAGATTTGGAACATATAAATTAATAGCACACATTTCAAGCTCTCCTCCACAATAAATTATAATTACAATGTATTTGTTAAATTCTTCTTATTGAGGAGTTGATGGAGCAGCCTCTGTCACAAGTTACTGGTGTTGTGAATTTATTTTAGATCAGCAGTCTATATCAGGAATTGAATTGCACTTCTGGGCTGTAAAACAAAAAGTAATTGCCTGTATGTTGTTTTCATTAATTCTGCAGGGTATCTGCAGTGGTTCAAAGCAGCAGCTGTTACACAACAGGCACATACATAGTGACATGGACACCTTTATGAAGAACACAGAAAGATTCTGTTTCATTCTGAGTGAGACTAAACAACAACATTGCCTGGTATAGTTATTTTCATGATTTTGTTGCAAAAAATTGTCTCTTGGAATCAAGCAAGAAATGTTGCCAGATTACTTTGAACATGAAATGATCCATGAAGCCTTTGAGTCTTCAGACAACTGAAAAATTAGTTTACTCACTTGAAACTCACAAGCCTGTAGCTGTTGTAATCTAGCTGGATACTATACTAGATTTACAGTGTATATGAAACGTGAAGATCCTTTTCATTTTCAGATTGTGTTAGTCTTTTCTAGATCACAATGTTAGTGTCAAATCCTACAGATCCCTACTCATTGCCATACTCCTTACTCATTTCAGTAGTCCTGTTGCCTTACTCATATGAGTAAGGACCACTGGTATGAATAAATGTTTGCAGGATCAGGTCCTTACACAATACCATTTAGAACTGTATTCTACTATGACTTATGTCTCCTAAATGCAAACCACATGCAGCATAATATATATGGAAAAATGGCAATGGTCATTTAAGTCACGTGATTGGTATATAAAACATTAGAATTGCATTATAGTCATGAGGGTTTCAATGCTTTTGTCATATAATACTGTTGGTGATTTCACAAGAGGTAGTGGTTGTGCATCTATGAAATTATTCCAGTGAGAGAGGCATTCAGGCCTTTACTGGTGACATGCACAGATTCTAAAAAAACCCTGCATTGTAAATAAGAACACAACATGTCTTCCAAAGTCTAACTGCCTGTACGTTCAGTTAAGCAGAGCTTGTTAGAATATCTGTATTAGTGCCATAAGGTGACTCTCAATAACATTCTAGAGACCAAATCCTTCAACTTTACTCAGTCTTTAGTGAGGCAAAACTCCCATTGACCTCCATGAGAGTTTTGCCAGACAACGTCGAATCAACACCCCATTAAAAATGGCTGCCAGAGCCAGAGAGCTATTTACTTTAGTGCTCCCAGTATTTTCTGGGTCTGGTGCAGATGAAGTGCTATTAGGATTGGATTCTTTGTAACAATTCCCTACTGTAGACAAGGCTATAGAATAGTTCCCACAATAAATGGAAATGTGCTTTGTAGGAGGTCTAACTGCAAAGTGTTCTGGGAAGAAGAAGAACTGGATTTATCAGTTCCAGTGGCAGAGTGAGCGGTCCTGGGAACACTGCAAATAGTGCTTAATTGCCTACAGAAATTGAACCATGTGGAAGAGTAGGTCTCCCGCAGAGTAGTGTGCCGTTAAGGTTCACCGGTTATTAACCAGTTATTGAGCATGTGATATGTGAATGTAAACACTGTTTTTAACTAACTATGCCACTAACCAGTAAGTGGCATGGTAAATAACTACTATGGGAAAGGGGCCTGAGTCAAAGCTGACACATGCTGGCAAAGTAAAGTGGGGAAGCTTACATTTCTTCCTTATTTTGTTATTAATTAATAGTCATTTCTAGGGCACTCATCACTGAAGTATCTGTGAACTTTTCAGTCATTAACGAACTCAGATAGGGAAGCTTTATTGTCCACATTTTATAGATTGGGACTTTGAAATGCAGAGTTACTGAGGACTACCTTTTGAAAAATGGCGTCTAATTTGGATGCTGCGAATTTTGTGCTTCCAAACTTAGACATATTAGTCTTCAAATATGGATGTATAGGTTAGGCTCCTAAATCCATGCTCACCTAATAAAAAGCCTGATTTCCAGAAGTTCTGAATATTCACAAATCCATTGAATTCAGTAGGGGCTGCAGGTGCTCTGGGCCTTTGAAAATCAGGGCCTCCAGATAAGTAATAAAGTTTCAGAGGGGTAGCCGTGTTAGTCTGTATACAGCAAAAACAATGAGAGTTCTGTGGCACTTTAAAGACTAACAAATTTAATATTTGTAGACATAAGCTTTCGAGAGATTTCAGCTCAAAGTTAGATGCTTTTGTGCGTTTCCATTTGTAAGGATGCTTTGAAAGTTTAGGCCAAAGTAACCTGTCCACATTTACATAAGAAGAACATAGAAGAGCCAAGAATAAAACCCAAATCTCCTGGCCCTCCCTGTCTGGCCCCAGAACTACAGAGCCATCTTTCTTTCCAGTCCTAGAGCTACTCTGTGGTTAAATGGAGAATTATAACCTGCAGAGCCGACAATCTGGCGTCTTTCACAAGCACTTAAGAAAGAGCCAGGGATCTGGCATGCAGTTTCCCCTCAGCAACTTTCACCTAAATGACAGCCCAAGAATGTAGGGTGGTATTAAAGCAATTGGTCAGCAACACAGTAACTCCTCCAGCTCCACTATGTACTCATATGTGCACATCTAGACCCCTGCTTATATGCTCAAGCACTCACAGAATCATAGAACCATAGGGTTAGAAGGGAACACAAGGGTTATCTAGTCTAACCCCCTGCCAAGATGCAGGATTTGTTGTGTATGAAACATTTTTTAAAAAGCCTTCCTGCTGAACCAAAGTACCTGCCCTTGCTTATTCTTAATCCTGCCTTCCTGCTTTTTCACCACACCACTGAATGTCCTTCTCCAGAAAAAAATCTTGGTGCCTTTTGAACTCAAGTGTATTCTCTTTCTGTTTATGGCCTTTCCTAGTAATTTATTCCACTTGCCCGTTTTCCATAACTACTCTTTGTAGGGAGCAGTTTCTGCCAGGATAGGGAAAAATCTCTCCTTTGTGGTCAGTGGATAACCTTTGTTCATGCATAGGAGAAAATATTACTTAACATGTAGTTAAAACAAAAGTGGAGCTCCTAAAACGTACTTGAGCCCTAAAAATTTTATAAAACAGAAACAAAGGTGATGCAACTTCGTAGATGCAATATGTACGTCCACCAGCTCAGCCATGCACACTTAAGCAGGTATTTATACATTTGCATTTAATGAAGTATATGTTCTCAGGGACAGATAAACAGAATATCTTCTGGTTTTAGTTAAAACCAGATAAAAATCATTTTATTTCAGGAAGACTTTTAGTCCCTGGAGTTAATAAATCAATGTGTAGTTTTTCATCTCGTCACATGCTAGAAACAGTTCCTATATTGCTGAATAAATCAGTCTGTGTTGCTTTGTATCTGACAAGATGTTTATTCCTAAGCAGGCAATGTTCTACATAAAATAACCAGTCCAAGAACAAGTATGAAATTGTGTTTAATCTGAGCTTTCAGAAAACAGAAACTAAAAGGGCAATGGAATGTGTGATCTGCATAGAAAATGTAGTTATTTTCCTTCCTCTTTCCCCCACCTCCCCATTTTCTCTATTGGAAGATGTTGTTATTTGTGGTCAGGTAACCCATGCAAGCCAAAGGGAAAAGGAACAGTAATCTGAAAGACACTGCCATATGGTATATTTAAGGAAAGGCATGTTTGTAGAGAAGTTCCGATTTTGGAAGCAAGCTACTAAATGGATGGAGTTGTAACTACAAACTCAGCATAAACTGAACTAGAGACAGGGAATTCCACATCTGTCTACCAACACACTCACACACAAAGGGCTCATGAAGTGTAAAATAGGTTTTTTTTTTCTTTTTACAAATGGGATTATAATATTAATCAGTTACTGTAGTATCGATTATGACCTTGGCTTGGTTATAGTGTGAGACTCTAGTCTCTGACCTCCTGAAATAAGCTAATCAGTATTGAATTATATTATTCAGACATGGTTTATGTCCAGTACTTTGTCAACTAAATCAGCCTTTTCCTTCTTTAATAAACATCCTTATTAGATAGGGAACAGATTGCCATCTGCATCTTATTCAGATGAAAGGCCAGCATTTGAAGTTCTTTTCATGTACATTATATACATATATATATTCTGTGTCCTGAATATGTTGAAATATAAAAAAGAACTTGAGTGTATTAAGAGATTAAAATATGTATCTAAACACAGACAAATAAAATGAAGAATGTATTTGTATAAAGGTTACAAGGATTTTAACTTGCATGCCACTAGTAACCACAAAATGGAAATCTTGACAGTATTTATAATGCACTTATTGATACATTTTCAGAGGGAATCCCAACTCATTCGTGGCAGCTCAACTGCTTTTAAATCATGGGGTTTTAGTACTTTCTGTCCTTAAATGATGCTTTGAAAACATCAGCTTGCAGTTGTTCCATGATGCAAGCGATTCAGTGACACAGAAAATACTTTCATCTAGGTTTTCACAATTTAGTCGTATTTTTTAAATTAGAAAAACCCCTTTCTACATTAATTGCCATTTCTACTGCAGAGCTTACTGCATGGTATTATTAGGGTGCTACTGTAATTAATTCTTCATCTTCCCAGCATACGAAATGCTATGTAAGCAGTTATTAAAGGAAAAACTTATACAGAGACATAAAGACACAAAGGTTGAGGCATGAAGATGAATAACTGGAGTGTTTTTAATCAACTAGGAAATAAAAATAAATATTTGAACATTAGTAGGAACAAGGAAGCAAACAGGCATATCCAGTGGAGGGAGTATCCAGTGATCAGAACAGAGGATGCGGAGTCTGGACTTCTAGGTTCTATTCCCACTGCTGCCACTGACTTCCTTTGTGACCCAAGATACATCTCCTATCCATGCCTCAGTTTACTCATCTATACAATAGGGATAATAATACTCTCCTCAGAGAGTTTTGCTCTGAAAATTACAGAATGTTTGCAAAATGCATGGAGGACTTCACATAGAAGATGCTTTATGAATGCTAAATATTTAAAATAATAATAATAATACCATCATTAGGTAACACACAGCTGTGGTCTAGCAACTAAAGAAGGGATTCTTCACAGAGTTTCCAAACTGAATGTATAGAAAGCTTCTGTTAATGCTCTTCGGTCAGCAACCAATGAAATAAAGAGTTTACTCATGTGCAAAGCTGACTGTTGTGTGGCAGTGTGTCCTCCCTCCAACCCAGAGGGGGAGGAGCGAGCCTCCCTACCCAAGGGGTGGATCCAGACCAGCCTCACCCCTCCCACCAGAAGCGGGTAGGTGGGACAGGAAGTATAAAAGACATGGCCTCTAACTTACTTGGGGGACAGACAGCGAGGGAGACACGCTTCCTCCTTCGTGCTCCAAGTGGCTGGATCAGCTGCCAAACGCAGAGACCCCCGACACAACGGAGAGCCTGTGCCTGCAGGGAAACCACTGGGACTGCCACTGGCCACCTATTCACACTGGGTCGAGGATGACTTGTGGACCCAGGCTGCTGACTCTTGTGCCAAAACCAGAGGAGTCTACGTCTGCAGTGAAACTGCCGGAACTGCCCCTGACCATCTACCTTGGCTCACTGAAGACCCCCCCATGGACCCAGGTACATATCAGGGAGAGGGTAGGAAGTAGCCTGGGGTGGCCGACTGCCATTTGGCTGTGTTGGGGTCTGCGCCCCGATCTCCGCTGACCCAGTGGTAGGACCACTTCTCCACTGTTAGGGCCCTGGGCTGGAACGTGGTGGAGTTGGGCGGGCCCATGTCCCCATACCCCACCTGCTTACCCCTCCCCAGGATGACAGCACCCCCTTGCCTGAGCTTTAGGCTGCAGAGGTGCCCAAATCCCTGCCATGGGCTATAGACTGCCTGCCTGCCCTGCCCTGCTAAGGGGCAGACCCAATAGACTGCCTGCCTGTCCTGCCCTGCCTGAGGGGTGGATCCAACAGACTGCTTACCTATCCTGCCCTGCCTGAGGGCTGGGGCTATGGAGGGTGTGCCTACCCTGTTCTGCTGGGAGGCCAAGAACAATTAACAGTTTATTGATTAATTCCCCCTGCCAATAGATGGTGACTGATTGAGGCGATGTGGCCTCCCTCCAACCCAGAAGGGGAAGAGCGACCGGCACCCCTCTACGCTGACCTATTGCTGAAGAGTTTTAAAAATCTATATAGACTCTATGGTAGGGTGTTGAGGCCACAGATGAGCAGCCAAAGCAGGGAGTTAACTCCCTGTTCAGATCTCCCAGAGATGCTCAGGGTGGGGTAAGGAAGCAAGGCTCGGGACTGAAGGTCCAGATCAGGCTCTCAGAGGACAGCCAGGTAATGCTATATAAAAGCAGCTTCCTGCTAGTTAGGGCTTTGGGCTTTACACAGGGTTTTCCTAGAGCAGCGGTTCTCAACCTTTTTTTCCCGAGTACCGAGGGTGGGCGCTTTCGGCGGCGGCGGCGGCGGGGTTTCGCGGCAGCGGCGGCGGACCGGGACTTTCAGTGGCGGCGGGGTTTCGCAGCAGGCTCCATGGTGGGAACAATGCCCTCAGCCGAAACCCTTCCGCCGTTTCCCCTTTTCGGCGGCACAGTTTCGCGAGGCTGGGTGGGAGGGCCCTTCTGGCGGCGGCAGACTCGCTGGCGCGCGTACCACCCAGCCTCCTTCGGCAGTACGCGTACCACCAGTTGAGAACTGCTGTCCTAGAGGATTAGGCAGTTTCTGCTTATGTATAAATTCTTTCATACCTTATAGCACATTAGCTCTCGAGTACAAAAGCCATGCTGGTGGTAAAATATACCATAATGTTACTGGCCCAGGTGATGCACTCTGCTGGTACATACAACTCTAAAACAAAAATTAGGTGGTAACAACTCTAAGTGGGGCTGGGGTGGGATCTTGTAGTCTAACCTCTCTCACATTCTGGGCTTAAGTAGGCATATCATTTTTAACTTCTTGCTCAGAGAAACTCCCCGCGATGTACTGGCTGATTTTGCCAGCACAATGTGAAATATCTATGTCTAACCGTTCTGGCCATATTAGTGATTATTATCCTTTTGCAATGGGTGTACCTTGCGGTGATTATGCATATACACTGTGGGGGGCAGGGATAGCAGGCTGCCACGTATAGCACTGCTTCTTAGCAGAATTCAGAAACCTCGACAACATTGCTTTGTGCCAACTGGTTCTCCAATGACTGCTTGTTGGTTATGGTCCTTTGCCATATGTGGCCATTCACATTGATAGGATACGATGCTGAGAGAACTGTAGATAACAAGATTGGAAGTGTTCTACTAGACTCCACAAAGCCAACATGCCTGAACGTCATGTAGTTTGTTGGCCCGGCAAGTAATAAGGTGACAAATCCCTTTTTTTCATCTAGCTTGTATATTCCCTTCCCCCTGTAATTGGGTGGAGCATTCGAAACACATTGGAGAGACATCAGCGTAAGCCTGGCTATATCTCAGATTATCAACAACTCGGTGACAGTGCATGGTTGGTGGCATGAAATACATCTGAAAAGCCCAGCAGCATAGGAGTGAGTAACACATTACATTAAATTCAAGTGAGAAATGAGCATGCACAATTTAAAGTTAAGGTGTCCTTAATGTAATTTTGTTGAGACCTAACCTGAGAAAATGCTGAAATATTTTTATCTTTAAACTAAGGTGACCATTAAAGAAAAAAGTCCTGCCTCCATCTCACATGGTGGCTGGCCCCTTTATGGGGAAATGGGACCTCAGCCATACCTGGGACAAGATCAGCTCACCCCCTCCCATGTGGGAAAGTGATTTTGGGCATGTGACTACCTCCGGCCAGCTTGGGTTGATCAGAGAGTAAGAAAGAGACTCCTGTGGTAGTGCCTGGGGAAGGGAGCTTAAGTGGGAGCATAAAAATCCAGTTTGTCAAAGCTGGGAGTGTCAGGAAGGCAAGAAGGCTGGAAAGCTGCAATTGGTCTGAGGAAGTAACTACAGGTGAGTGCTGCAGGAATCAAGGCTGGCACCAGCAGGGATTAAAAGGGCTTGTTTGGTTATAACCCAGCCCTGGGAAGGAGGGTGAGGAGCTCCTGACTCAGAAGGAGGCGTTTGAGTGATAATCAGGTGCTGGAGAAGGCAATGAAGGGCAAGCCAGGTGTTGTGTCTCCTCTATCTGTTCCAATAATAGAAAGAGACAATACCTCAGAGAGGTGGGTTTGGATCCACCTGGAGTCTGGGCAGAAGAGACTTTATTTTTGAGTTTATTTGGACTCTCATAAAATAGAACCCGAGCAGGTGACTTGTGTCTCATACCTTTTAGACTGTGTGGAGTTGTTAAGGGGCCCTGAGCAGAAGGGAAAACTGAGGCAGGGTGCTGCAGCACCAGCCCAGGCCATGCGGGTGTGTGTCTGAGGCAACTGTCCTATTATACTTCTCCCCCATTGTATCACATTGCACAAGTAAATGTTACATGAAGATTTTGTGGTTTGCGCTGGATCATCCCATTTTGGGGTATGGTTAGAGACAGGATGCTGAGCTAATTAAAAATTGTTGATCTTTTCTGGCATGGTAACTCCCATAGACATAGAATAAAAGAACGGCCATACTGGGTCAGACCAATGGTCCATCTAGACAGGTATCCTGTCTTCTGACACCGGCTAATGCCAGGTGCTTCAGAGGGAATGAATAGAACAGGCAATCATTAAGTGATCCCTCCTATCTGTCATTCCCAGCCTCTGATAATCCCTGGCTATCCTGGCCAATAGCCATAGATGGACCTATCTTCCATGAATTTATCTAGTTCTTTTTTGAACCCCTTTATAATTCTGGCCTTCACCACATACTCTGGCAAGGAGTTCCACAGGTTGACTGTGTGAAGAAATACTTCCTTTTGTTCATTTTAAAACTGCTGCCTATTAATTTCATTTGGTGACCCCTAGTTTTTGTGTTATGAGAAGGGGTAAATAACACTTCCTTATTTACTTTCTCCACACCAGAAATGATTTTATAGCCCTCTATCCTATCCCCTCCTGATTGTAGCCAAGAGCAGAAAGTACAAGAGCACTCAGTCTCCTGGTGTTTCCAACCCAGCTGTTCAGACCAGAATTCCCAAGAGGTTTTGGGACTTAAGAGTCTGAGATAAATGTCCAAACACAAGGATGTTTTTGGGTAGCCATTGATCACTATAAAAATATTATGAAGGCTATTTTACTGAGGAAAGTCAAAATAAATACCTTTCTGTGTCTTAGGAATCACTCAGGATGAGGACAGTTTTGCACAGAAAAGGGTTTCAGTAAAGGAAAATAAATATACACAGTAAAAATTATTTAGAATGACCAAGCCTTTCACTATCTCTGTATATCATGTCAAATATTGACTCATATGTGTAGTGGAAAGAAAATTCCTATAGCTGTATCTGTTTTCAAATTACTTGGGGGGAAAAATAACTATTTTGGCGACCCCTTGCCCTTCCTTATGTGTGTTACAAACAAATGTCTGGCCATGAGAGTAGTCTGGGAATGAAGTGAGTGCTGTTGTCAATGTAACATTTGTACAGGTCCTAGTACAGAGAAGCTATAAATGCGCTTTAAACTGTCATTAGACCAAATATTAATTTAAAGGATGTTTGTCAGCCAGCTCTTGAGCGCAATCTGCTTTCTTAGCCACTTGGAATCTGTGCTGCTAAGAGACTGACCTAAAACTATTGTTTTTTCCCTTGTACTTCATCATGATCTGCCTGCAGTTCAGGGAAGGTCATTGAACAGCCAGTAATCTACACTCTTGCATGTGAGCAGGGGATAAGATTTGGGACTGAGGGACAGTGCGTGGAAGCATTAACTGCCTGAGGGAAAGGAAAAGGGAGGGAAGGAGGAAAGATGAGACTCGAACCTCTGTGTAATTGGGTGACAACAATGACATTGTTTGTTTGTTTTTACACAGGGCCCCATAAATCTTAATCTTGTCATGTGAGGAAAGGAAAGCAGATTACCGGAGAAATTATTCATACAAAAGTACATCCACTCTAGAACAGTTACATGCGTTCCTAACAAAAGAGCTGAGTGTCTGCACTCCAGAAATGCAAAATGAGTGTGAGCATTAGTTTTCAAAAAGACTTTGGTATGAAATGGAGCCACAGTGTAACTGAGATAGGATGTGAGATATATAAACAGCCTATGTGACAAAAGGAATTCAAGCCAGATACAACATGCTTTAGGCGGATCCAAATTTAGGTCCTTCTGTGTCAGGTTGAGAATGCAAACCCGGGGACTGATCCAAAGTCTACTGATGTCAATGGGAGTTTTTCCATTGCCTTGAGTCAAGCCCATGCTTGGGTTCAATGGATGGGGAGATAGTTCCCGGTATGGGTCTGGAGTGATTTCCCCCTGCTTCTTCTGTCTGATGATGCACAGAGTAGTGTCGATGGGGTCTGGAAGGAGAAAGGTTCAGCACTTCTCGCCCATCTTTCTTGCTGAAGTGCTGTTAGTCTTTTGAAGTTAGTGACTGAAAAGTAAAAGGCGAAAGGAAATGGAAAGAACTCCCAAAGCATCCCCACCCCCACTGCCCTTACCATCTGTGCCCTCTCCTAGTAAATCCAAACAAAAGCATGCTATTCAATTATTGGTATTCCAGCATCCTGCTGTTTGTTCTAGCAGAGAACTGTGTCTTTTCTGCTATCTCATAGCAGGAAAACCTGGACAACCTACAACTGCTGAAACTTGTACAATAAGTATCTGAATGTAGACAATGGAAAGAATGCTGCAACCCAAGCTGATGTTCAGCCATCTCACCTCAGGGAGCTGGTCAGTGTTCTGCTCTGATTAACCGTCTACTACAAGACACAAAAAGCAAATTGTTATGTGCACAGATGCCAGCATCTGGTCAGAGTGGTGTTTTGCCTTCAATTTTTTTTTTTTTTAAATCCGATTCTGAAGTATGCATTGTCTCTGACCATCTTCTTGAGGGTGAGATGTAGCCTCTAGTTTTCGTCTTCATTCTTGCACCATCCATGAAAAGTCTCCTTGCAGTTAGGCCCAGACACATCATCCTTTTAACACTACAGAATCTAGCTTTTTTTCCCATGGTACCACATCGACCTTCAATTGGGTTTTGTTCTATTTGCAAAGATGGATAGAATTTTGTTCTGTATTTTCAACAAAATCATTTTATTCCCAAATAAGAAATCATTTCAAACTGCAGTTAGGTCATAAATGGGTGTCCATTTAAAAAGAAACAGGAGTAACGGGAAATGGGTAAGACACTAAAGGTCACGTTTGCAGAAATACTTAAGTGCCATTGACTTTCAATGATACTAGGCTTCAAAGTGCTTAAGTAACTTTTGAAAATGGGACTTAGGTTCAAAATTAGTTTTAGTCTACACTAAAAAGTTAGGTTGATCCAGCTATGTCGCTTAGCAGTGTGAAAAATCCACACCTCGGAAAGACATAGTTAAGCCGGCCTAATCCCTGATGTAGACAGCCCTAGATTGACAGAAGAATTCTTCAGTCAACCTAGCTACCATCTCTTGGGTTGGTGGGTTACCTGTGCTGACAGAAGAACAACTCCCATCAGCATAGGTAGTGTCTGCACTGGAGCACTACAGCAGCATTTCAAGTGTCGACAAGCCCTCAGACACTTTTGAAAACGTTACCCTAAGGTCTACAGTTGGCCAATTTATGTTGAAGGAGCTGTCACATTGCTTTCAGTGGGAGCACTCGTGGAGGAAGGCACGTCACAATGTGAGTAAGGGTGGCAGAATGTAGCCTTAAATCAAAGCTCCCATCAAATGCACTATCAAATATAAACCTGAAATCAAATCTCTAATGAAATAGTTTAACCCTGGAGCTTGTTTTTTTAATAGTTTGTTTTATAAATGATTTTAAGTTACCTGAACTGTTCCTCTTACACGACAAAGAGAATTTGGGACCTTGTTACTTCCCCCACCCCACCCCTTAAATCACTTGTATTTTCTAGCAACAAAATGAACCATTTCTTCCTCTGATTGAAATGTAACTACCAGTGGAAACAATAGGCTGCAGCAAAAGTCTATTAATAAAACTGTACACCTAGAAACGTCTTTGTGCTGTAGCAGTGCTTCTGTAAGTGTCTTCCATATTCCAATGAGAAGAATGTTTTAATTTCTTGGCTACTGTGGAATTTAGAAAAGGTGACCATATGATACTACCTGACTGTTGAACCAGTAGGACATTTAGGCTTTGCATAGCTGAAAATTAGATACAGACTTTGTCATTGGCTGGCACATAAACTTTGCTTCTTTAATGTTTCTGCTAAAGGTAACTGTACTTGGACAGAAGAAGACTTGTGCTATCTGCTCTGCATTTGCCATTCAGGCAGAAAAATGACAGTGATGCAAAACCTTTCATTAGCTCAGATCAAGGTAAAGAATTAAGCACATAAAATGTCGTGCATTGATGTGGAGTTTGCTAGTTCTGATGCCAAAGATTTTGTGGTCAGCATTTTACAGAGAAAATAAGTTCCTTAATGTAGGCTATTGTCCATTTTCGTAATGAATATGGTTTTCTATTAATCACTCATTCTGCCCCCATTCTGAGATTTCTGGGCTGGGTTTTTCCTCTTCTCATTGGCATATGACACACGATGTTCATGTTAAAGGGTTTTGGCAAAAGGCTCCACCAATTAAAATAAAATTTTAAACCTCTGGGTTTTCCTGAGAGAACATTATAGCTAAATACATTGCTGGAAGGAGAGGCCCAACTCTATGGGCCAGATCATTGGCCCTCGTGCCACTCCCTTTGCACTGTTACTGTGGCACAAAGGGGCAGCAAAGCTGCACAAACCAGGTAGCTGAGGATTCCTCTGATGTGAATGAATTTTTGAATGGTAGAGAGCTGAGATTCCTCCAGCATAGGTGGTATGTTGGGATAAAGTGGCATGGACTGGGTGTTGCTGCATAGTGGCTCTTTGGGAGTCATTATTATCTGGTGCAGTCTAGAGCTGTCCTGAGGCTGCTGTAGCGTGTGTCAGGAGGACAAACCAGCCCCCAGCCAGCCCTAGGACTGGAGGACAAAAACCAAGCATAACCCACCCAATTCCTATCAGTTTGTGCTGAATGCAGCTTAACCTGTGTTTCCCTAGAAAGTATATGCAAGATGTTATATCAATACAGAAGTATTCTCCTGGTCAGGCAGTCACTGTGGTTCATGACCATTTGTCCCTATTAAGTGAAATTCCGATTTAAAAGAAACAATACTAGTTGTGACTGGCAAGCCGCTGAGCTCTGCATGGACTGGGTGTATCAAGGAGGCGCTGTAGAAGAAACTGATCCTGCTGTCTGCTCAGTGCAAACAGCAGACTCACACGCAGGTCACAAATCATGATGGCCCAAATTGGCATGCAAGATCAAACAAACCGCCAGGGAGAGGCAGTGGTGAAGCACTTTCTGCAGGTGTCTTAACTGGCGAGAGACTGAAGGCTGTTGCTAGAGAAGCAAATTCCTGCCTAAACTGAAATACACCAAGGACCTGAGAACCCCTTAGTCACCATCACACATCCCATTTGATACAACGATCAAGCCCATTAAGTAAAGACATTGGGCCTAATCTCTGTGTCTGTCCAGGATGTGTTTGATGCAGGTCCTAGAGAGCAGAGGCAAATGAGGCTTAAACCAGCTCCCCCAATCCTGGAGCTAATTAAGGTATGAAACAGACCCTGGCATAATTTAGAGCTGCTGAGAACCACTCTTAATTATGCTGGCAACAGTAGTCTCCTCCCTTTATATCTGAGGGGCATCGCTGGGGATATAAATCACCAGACAGGAGAATCCCAGCCCACTGTCTTACTACAGTTCTCTATCCCAGTGGTTCTCAACCAGGGATACGAGAACGCACAGGTCTTCCAAGGGGTACATCAGCTCAGCTAGATATTTGCCTAGTTTTACAACAGGCGACATAAAAAGCACTAGGGAAATCTGTACAAACTAAAATTTCATACAGATAATGACTTGTTTATACTGCTCTATATACTATACACTGAAATTTAAGTACAATATTTATATTTCAATTGATTTATTTTATAATTTTGTGGTAAACATGAGAAGGCAAGCAATTTTTCAGTAAGTGTGCTGTGACACTTTTGTATTTTTGTCTGATTTTGTAAGCAAGTAGTTTTTAAGTGAGGTGAAACTTGGGGTATGCAAGGGACTATCTGCCAGTTATGCACATGATTTTTCATTCCTTCCTCTACATTTTACAAAAACCAAACCTATTCCATATGCCATGTCTCATCCCAGTGTAAAATTTTTCTGGTTAGCTATTTAGATGTGACCATGACCACAGAACCTTTGACTGGTTTATAACAAGCCTGTAAACTCTCCAGTTGTGAGTGGGCATTGACTAAAAGTATAGCCTTAAAGAACACTCTCAAAGTTATTATTAGAATATGTTGACAGTATCTTACTCTGGCGATTACTGCATGGTGGTTTTTGGCTCTTTGGGAAGAGACGGAGAGGGAGAGAGAAAGAGAGAGCCTTAAAGACAAAATTGTGAAATGACTACAATTTTAGAATCATTTAAATCCAAATGATATGATTAAAGAGACCTGAAAAAATGTAAAAGAAAAATGCTCAGAAGCAGAAGAATAGTAAGAGCACTGGGCATTCTTGGAAATTTTGTCAAGAGTACTAGCAAGACGTGATGCATCAGGCTTTTCCAAAGAATCTCAGTAATGGTATGTCAGCCTGAATGTTTGCAGGCCTTGCTTAAGAATGGGGATTTATTCATCTACATTCTGATTCAAAGATCCCTGAATACAATAGGAAAAACTCCCATTGACTTCAGTGTGCTTTTTAATCGGGCCCTTGTGCTATTAGAGTTTTGTAAGTGATTCCCCACTTCCAGAACTGATGAAAGGAAAAACCACTGTGCATTTTTTCAGTTGGTACAATATAGCTATGACGCTGTGAATCATTCATCCATTTGCTGAGTATACACATGCTTAAAGGAATGATTTGTATAGGAAATGGGGCTGAACAATAAAGTTCAGATCTGGATCTGAAGTTTCCCAAATTTCAGTGATATTCTTAAATGGGCTTTGGGCCAAGCCCATTGCCCAAACAATACCTATTAGGGTTGTTTAGCCAATATATGTGGATTAAAAATGCTGTTAACTATTTCCTCCATTGTTTACCCCTTTGGGAAAGCTTAAAAGCATTAGGAGTGCAGGTCTTTTTTTAAAAATCAAATCAAATCACACTTTTTAAAAACTACTCATGAGTCGATGTGTCTGATTCTTTTCATTGTTGAGTAAGTGAGAGGATTTATCAGGGAGAACTTGTGAACATGTTCCATTTGCAGTGTGCTTGTTTACCAGTGCTGTCTTGTTTTTGAGCAATTGACAAAAGCTAAACAAGCTGAAGTTGAGAGCATGAACTTCCATGCTGGGAGCTTTTGTGCATCTGGAAACTGCAAAATAATGGGTCTCAGCCAATGTTTTAATGAAAGATTAAGGCAAAAAGAGTTACAAGGAATATAGGATTACACTCCATGTCTTTAGAGTTGCTTTTTTCTGAGCAAATGTTACAGTATATGGAATCAGAAAGCAATAGTTATTTTGTTATTAAACACTCAGAAAAGGCTTGACTTCTATACAGAATAACAAAGTTCTGTCTCCTCCTGCACTTTTATAATCTTATACGTAACTGGCTTGATTCATATCTTGCCCATTTGATGTTTCCCTCCCCAGGATTTGCATTTTTATCTCCAGCAGCTAGCTGATGTGCTTTATTTCATTAAAAAATAAAACCTGTTCATCTTTTTCTTCCTGACAAGTTACAGATAACTGAGCAATTGGTGTAAAATGCTGGGTGCTTTTAATAAATATTAAATATATCTGCGAAGGAATCAGGACACCTTATCCCATTGAGCTAAGTTATTGAGCTGGCCTGCACTCACCAACCACCTCTTATAAGCAAACCTCAGATGTAGTGGCCAAAGTCAAACAGTAAACTTGACTTCCAAATGAAAACAAATATAGGTTTCTGCAGCCAGGGTCTTGTAAACAGAAAACAATATACTACAGCCAGAGGGCCAAATTTTACTTTTACACAGTATAAATCCAGAGTGACTTCATTGATGTCAACTCTGGATTTGCACCCATGCAACTGAGAGCAGAATGTGGCCTATAGACTTTTAATGGATAAATCAGAGTGCCTCTTCCAGCCAGTTTACCCAATATCTCATGGAAAATCTATTCCCTCTTAGTTCTGGTCTATTTCCACATCTTCTTCCTTGTTATGCACAATTTTCCTCTTCTCAGTCATCAGCTGTGCTCAGCCCTATCATTCCTCAAAGGCTGAGTTCCTTACAATCCTTGAAATGAGGGCAAATGCCTCGTTCTTCCTCAACAGTATAGTGAGTTGTAGAATGAAGCTTTTGCTTGAGTATGGATCATTAGTAAGTTATTTACTGAGGATGCAATTGTCAGTTGCAGATGGTTTGATCTATTATATCATTTTTCTTTAATCTATGTAATGCCAAATAGCTACCATGACAGGTGCATAACAAATCATTAAATAGCCTTTTTCCTCACAAAAGATTGGCTATGGTCTTTACACACAATTGCTTTACCCTTAAACCTTTTTCTAGTTCATAGTATGACTGTCTTCCTTCATGGTTTCTGTCACTTTGGTTTGCTGTCATCCATTTTTTTCTTCTGTCCTTCAACCTATGCAATGTGTCTCTTACTCCTAAATGGTGCATTGGTCATCAGTGCAATATATCAGATCATCAGTGCAAAAATCCATCTTCTGTAACCCTGTCTGTCATTTTAAAGTAAACCGGAGAAGTGTGTATTAAGCCATTATCACTTCTCAGTAAGATCCAGACAACACAATCTCTTTCAGAATGAATTCTTCCAGCCTGAAGTTCATTCAGGAACTTCAGTGTTGCACTGAGAGTACTATAGCTAGCCTTAAATTAAATTTGGTTTAATATAGGGGAAGAGGCTTGCAGCCTCTTTACTTTCACACACACTGGCTCTGCACTGAACTAACAGCTTTCAGGATAAGGGTGCAGATGTGCTCTTCATCTGCTATATGATTGGGACTTACGGAACTGCTGATGGGTGTGGAAGTGTTTGTTTAAATGAGTTCTCAACCTCCAGGCCCACTAAATCTCCTGCCCTCTCTCTCCCCCTGGACACCACAGCAGCCCTGGCTTCCAGTAAAATTCACAGAGCTGCCAGAATGAAGGGGAAGGCAGGTTGGTCCCAGAATGACAATATGAAGCCAGGGCTGTTTGGCCTATTCTATCTCCCCAGCTGTTATGCTTCTATCTTTTTTGTTTGTTTTGTCACCATCCTGTCCAGCTCATTCATTCTATTCTGCAGTAATAATTAGGAAATAAGACTGGGACTGGGATTTCCACACGCTCCGCTTCCGTGAAAATATTACATCTGACTAATGCAACAGCAATGGCATAAGTTACCATGCCTCATAGCATATGATATGATGTGATGTCACACCATGAATACATCTATACCAGAGTTATGATCTCCCATAAATCCAAAATCATTAATCTTTTGATATAAAATAGTTTTTGAAGGAAAATAGGATGTCTTCATTGGCCCATCTTGATTGTTTCCCTTCCCAACCCCTGTCAAACTTACATCTCATCACTGAGAAGAATGGCCTCCATTTGAACAGAGCTCCAGACTTTCATAACTTACTTTCTGGAAGCTTGAATACCAGGTTTAATTAGCACACCCAAAGCACCAGCCAACAGGAGAGCTATTTTAACATAGCATGGTCAGACTTGGGTGCTGTTCATCAGTGTAGACTATGGGAAGTTCTCAGGATGCATGCTGGAGATGCCATTGTTTGGATTTGAAATCCAATCATGGACCTGATCCTTTGTGGTCACTAAAGACCTCATGCTACAGTTCATAAGAAGAGGGATGAAAACCCTGATGTCCTGTACAAAGCTCACCATGGCTAATTATGTACACTGCCTACCAAAAAATCTAAATTTCAGTTGGATAAATTATTCTTCACTTTCTACCCAAACTTTAGTAACTCCTGTTGCTATACAGTTAAACAGTGTGGTCTTCCACCACAGTGTCTGCATTTCCCAGATTAATGAAGTGATCCTTGCATAGTTTATATATCAGTTTGTTTGTCAAATGCTTTGCGATCACTTAAAAGACCTAGATAAAATATCAGTTAATGGTACAGATATATGGTTACACGGTTAATTTGACCTAATTTCTCTTAGAAAAATGAAAGACTGACAACACATTTTACTGGCTGCTCAGTCAAGAGCTACGATGGTCACCAACATTTCAGCTGAAATTGTTCTGAACTGGTGCACAGTTGCTGAAATTGGCAAGATAAATGCTATTGGAAAAGTCAGATGTTTTGATCTAAACAAGGCTATTTTGTTTTGGTTTCTCCTGGAGGACAGAAAAGCATAAGAAAGGAATGTTCTTAGTTTGTTTACCTTCTTAACATTCCTTCATCTGGTAAGAGCTACAGCAATCTGATAGTCAGTAGAAAACAAATGTTAGCAGCTGACCTAGCCCTATGCTACCATTCAGGGGTTGGGGGTTTTGACGTTCGAGATTCCGCTCTTTGCTTCCAGGCTGGCAGTGCACTCAGCATCTTGTCAGTCTGCAGCAAGCCCGCCCGCTGATTCGGCAGCAATGCCATATGGGTTCAGGAGGAAAGCTACGCCCAACCCTCCTCTACTTGAAAGATGGTCCTACTGACGTGAGACTTTGTGTGTGAAAGGAGAGACGCAAAGAACAGCTTGTCTCAGAATGCTCTGAGTGAGAGGCTCAAGTGTAACAGACTGGTCATTAGTTTTCCATGAGTGGAAACTTGGGTTGGATTCCCATTCCTTATATTGTAGGTCACTGGGATGTTTGTGTAGCAGATGCTAGTTGCATAGCCTGTTCGTTACTAGTCTGCCCTACCATGTGGGAAACCTGGGTTTAATTTCCAATCCTGGTAGGTCATAGTATTGTCAGTTCAATGGGGCAGAGGGTGAAAATCTAATTCCACTTTTATGATTGTTCCAATTACCATAGTAACTGCTTGTTTTTTCTGTTGCAAGGTCTGGCTTGTTAGCTACTTTTAAAAACAATTATTAAGGGACATGTAAACATTTCCCATGATCATCTCTGGCATTTGTAATTTCAATCCCAACCCCTGTATCGACTTGAGTTGCCAAGAAAGGGATAGTAGCACTATCATGAATAAAGGTTTCTTTATGGATATATGGATAACTGGGACCCAGAATCTTATGAAAAGGTCTGAAAGTAATTTTAAAAAACAGCTAAATCCCAAATCTTTCCCATCTCAATACATTCTTGTGTATTCAAGTCATTATGATTCCAAAAGGTCTACTGATTAACGAGGATGGCTGCTTATAAATTGCACGAGTCTTCAAGAATGCCTGGTTGCTGGGGATGCACCTGCGCCAGCCATAACCATGTTTTAAATGGAAAAATAACCAGAGAAAGCCCAGGGTTTGTCACACAGTATATTAATACTAAGGAAGATACTGCATTTCCACATAGGAAACTACAGGATAGGTTTAGGGAATTTCTGCTTACTTACATGGCAGGTGTAGCCACATATCGGAGGGCAGAATTTGTCTCATAAGCGTTTAAAAACATTTAAATGAACTAATTACTTGTGTATAATATTTTTCTGTGAGATGCTGTCATTAAGTCAGCCTCTAGGATCTGTTGGGGACCCTCCAGTTTTCAGTAGGCCCCATTCTGAAGGGAAAATGTACTGATGCAGCTTTACTGGCATCCTTTCCCCTTTGGCTGTGTTTCTGGGTTCATGCACCTATAATGTTAAGAACATATAGGTCTACCAACTCAGGGCAAAGCCTGCAGTATCAATGTTACCAAGAGTAACGTCTCTCAACAGATTTGCCGATAGGGCCTGATTTAGCACTTAATGTAAGCAGAGTGAATTCGACCCACGGTGAATAGTCACAATTTGCACTGTGTTAGTATTGTGTGCCTTATATGAGTAACCATTTGTGTTTCCTGACTGAATGGCTTGTAACTAACCAACCCACTGTGACTTTCCAGTTTGGCAATTAAATGTACAGGTCAAGATATGCTTTCAGCAAATGGTTGAACCATCAGAGCTTTATTTTCATTTTTGGTGATTATTCCTGCTAGTAAAGCTTGATTGCTCAGAACACACCAAGGTCAAGAAAATGGTGAAACTAACATTTGTTTTAGAATTTAAATGTTTGCTGAAAAAATTTCCTACTATTTTCTTAACTCTAGTCAGTACTTTCCTTTGGTGATTTGGATCCTGTGAACTGCAGTCCTTGAGCTTTAAAATTCTGCAGGAAGGGAGACTTTTTTACAGAAGTCAGTATTATTCAATAGAATTCATCTTCCAGGGACAGAAAATGCTTTTAGAACAGGTGGAATTTCACTGGCAGATGTGAAAGTCTCTAGATTCCATCATCAGCCCCCTGAGCCATCCCAACCCAATCCCTTTCCTTCTCCCACAACAAAGCAACCAATGCTAGCAATTTTCTGTGAGACAGAATATAATCATTAATCATGAAAACTATAAAGCTAGGTCTCTGTCTTCCACAATAGCAACTTCTATTCAACAAGGGCTTTGGGGATCTCACATATGGAACCTCTTAATAAGCACTTGCAGTGTTTAATAAAAAGACAGTTGACAGTCCTTTCATTATGAATAACATTTTCCTCTGAGAGGTAGACCTGACTTCATCAAATGGTAGAAATAAGATTGTCGTCATGGCTCCATTCTAAAGATGGCTGCTCAGGCCCTAATTTGAACTGGCCTATTGGATGGAGATGTAATTTTGTACTGCACAGGATTATTGCAAATGTATTAGTTCCCTCTACAAGAATCTCTGAGAATGGCAGGCTGAATAAGCCAATTCACGCTTTCTTTCTCTTGATGATTTTCACAAGCTCAAAGAAGCCAAATGGAATAGCTTTACCTAATAGCTGGCATGTGGCCATTCCCCACTCCAAGTGATCACAAGATAGTGACTGTTCCACCATCAGCAGCCAGAGCTGGATCAAGAAAGCCATGGCACAGGATCAAGAATACAAAGCTTAGAGGGTGGGAAAAACAGTGGATTGGAAAGGCTCATATAGGTCAGGAGGGGTGTGTATGTGAAAGAGAGAGAGAGTGTATGGTAGGGGAATAGTAGATTGAGATCAACCAGTACTTACTTCTTATTCCAGAGATTCATGTGCAACAATACAATGGCCTTTTGCATGTCTTAAAATATGTTGTGGGTTTGGAAATAACATTCAGGTGACGCAATTAGACTCAATTGCATCAACTTTTCCCTTAATCAGTATAAATGATTCTTCTCTCCTCAGCAGAACTGAGCTGAGAACAGTGGATCTGAATCTACTCATTGTTTGGGACAGCTCAGAGCTGGACTTTTTTTGGCTGAGGCCCATCTCTCGTCTCTTATGATTTTAAGAGATGATATATCAAATATGCAGCATTTGTTCTGTTATTTTAGGGTTTTTAGAGATCTGAGAGTTCTTACAGTAGCTTGAAAATAATATAATGGAGAGAAGAACATAAGAGAAAGTCAGAAGAATAGTGGGTATTATGTATGGAAATCTCAATGACTGGGAGTACACCAATTATTTGGAGTCTCCTAAAGGGTAAGGATGTCATGGATGTTAAGGCAAAGCACTTGTGGTTATTCATGAAACAACTACATGAAAACATTGGGGAAGTGCAGAGACAAACACCACTTCCCAAGTGAATTTTACCAAACTACACTGCCTCTTCTAAATCCCAGAATTATTTCCTTCAAAAGCGACAGTATTCTAAGCATAAAAAGACAGTCTGGTTTAAGACTCTCAGTATGTTAATACTAAATATTCAACTGAGGTAATATAAACATTCTTTCTAGGCGTTTTTGTTTCCAAATGTGTATGTCAGTTCTGCAAAGTTTAAAGAACTTCTCTGGGGCAGGCCAGGGCCGTTTTAAGACCTTCGTAGGCCCTAGGCACACTTGCCTTTGTAGGCCCCCCGACCGAAATAATTAATTTGATTTTAAGCTATTAATAAATAGTTTTTAAAATAAAAAAAAATTATATATAAAGAATTTTTTCATAGGCCCTGAAAGTTTCGTAGGCCCTAGGCACTGTGCCTATTGTGCCTAATGGATAATACGGCCCTGGGGCAGGCTATCTATTTGGATTTTCAATCAAATGGAGAACTGTATGTGCTACAGTGAAGTACATTGGAACAATGCATAAAGATAGGTGATGTCAGTGCCCCATCTGTGACAAGTCTGTGAAGAATGCATGTGCTAAGGAATGCATTTGTCACTTAGCAACAGCAGTGGTTAATCCATCAAAGTTCTGGAGCAATGCTGCAAGTGAAAGGAATGTTGGGTAGTTTTCCTTTGATGGTAATTCAGGGGGCTGTCAGCTGTTGCATCCAGGCATATTTTCCCCTTATTGGGAGGTTAATTTGCAGTAATCTACAGGGGAAAGCAAGAGCCTCAGCTGGTGGAAACTGAAGTCAATGGTGTAGCCTGGTCAAAAAGTAAACAGAGGAAAACAGAAAAATAGCCTTAATTTCTGGAAAGAGTAAAACCTTGGCCCCTGCAACTTTTGAAACCAGAGGGTCTCTTTTATTTGCTACATTGGCATTGTGATGAATTACATCCACTAAGGGTCTGGCCCAGCGTATTCTGCTTCTATACAGGCATGGATTGCCCTCTCCATCTACAGATAAGTAGTGTATGTTCTTACTGGAAGGTAAAAACTTAGGACCAGCAAAAGATCTATGCATTTATTTAAGGGACTTATGCAGTGGCTAGGTCTTGTGTTGGACCTCTACCTACAGTGGATTTCACCTGCAGGGAATAAGAAGCAAGAACAGATGGGCTTTTAGTAACAAAGATCTTGTTTTTCATGCCAATATCTCAGTAATAAGTGATGAGTGGAAAAACTACCCCAGAGAATTTTTGAAGTATAAACAGAATTGAATCTTTATAGAATATTTTTCATATTTGTTTTATTACCTTCATGAGATATCACATGTATTTAAAATTTCAGAGAAATTGGAACAGTTTATTTTTGGCTTCAGCCAACTTCACTTGTCTTGCAATGACTTGGCTCTAGTTGATCAATTTGTTTGTTATCTGGTATGCTGGGCAGCATCCTAACTTCAGCAAAGAAATAGGGCAGTGTGTATGTAGGTATCTGATACAGTTTCAGTGCAGGTTCTCCTTTAAAACTATCTTTAAAAAATAATTCATGACCAAAACCTCTGTAGTGGCCTCAGAAGAGTTGGTCACATGGAGCATATCTTGGCAAGACTCAAAATAAATTGTAAGCCAACAAAGCTCAGCTCTGTTTTTAAGCTTGTAAAAATAGGTATCTGTTTTTGTAAACCTGTTCTTTCCTGCTGTCTCATTGATTGACTGAGATTCCCATGCACAGACTGAGAATGGGGTGGGGCTGGACGATACTTTAATATGTTCCATTCTTTTAAATTCAGTTTAGGTATTGGAAAGCTTTTTGTTCTTCTTATACACTGATAGAGCCAAGGTTTGAAAATCAGCCCATAAATCAGCACTCACAATTTTTCACTTATAGCTATATTTCTATGTGCAGAACCTACATTTGCATGTACAAATACCATCAGTACATAAAAATCATGTAGTTGGAACCAACCTATATGCATGTGCATATATCATTTGTATATGCAAAGAACTGAATTTGTGACTGCAAAAAATGTAACATGCAAAATTATAGGTGCAATACGGTAAAAGTATAGGCTTGGACCCACAAAGGGACTTAAGCATTGTAATGGTAAGTGCTGTGGCACCTAGCATTCAGGTGCCTAAAAATCATAGGAACAACACTGCAATCCACAAAGCCTGAATTAGGCATCTAGATTACCTATAAAATACACTGGGGTGTCAGGAACCTTCAAGTGCCATCTACAAAAGCCAGCATGATAGTTAGGGAGCTGCCTAAACTAACCAATGGGAGATGCTGATGAAAGCGGTTTTTTCTAAGCCCCACCCATCTCTTGGAGATTGGCACCTATGTCCATGCTATTTGTTGAATGGGGAACCTGCTTCCTGGAGTCAGGGGGCGTAGGTGCCTAAATTGTTTCCTGTGGGAATGAATTAGGCACCTGTCTTGCTCCACATGAAATGGCCAGAGAAGGAGGTGGTGCCAGTGCCACTGGTGGCCACAGTATCATTTTTAGCCCAGTGGTTAGAGCACTCACCTGGGATAGGGGAGACACAGGTTCAATTGCCCCCTCTCTCTGTGGGGGAGAAAGGTGGGAGATCCTCTTCAAACCCTTTCAGGTGAGTGCGTGGATTACTGAGCTATGCGATATTCTCTTGTGGGGCTTCCTCCATCTTTCCTCCTGAAGCTGTTGCACTGTGGATAAATAATGAAAGAGTGACTGGAACAGGGACACTGGACACTGGGTCTCCCACTTCCCTGGTGGGTGTCCTAACCACTAGCCTACAGAGTCATTCTCCCTCTCCCCCGCTGGTCCAATGACTATTTAAGTATTTCTCCACAGGGGAACACCTTTACAATTCTCAGAGCCTAAAACATTCTCCTGAGAAGTGAGTGTCCCTGTTCAAATCCCTTCTTCCCCTTTTGCAGGGGGGGCAGGGGGAATTGAATCTGAGTCTTCCATGTGCCAGGTGAGTGCGCTAACTACTGGGCTAAAACTGGGGTAGGCATAACCACCGCCACCGCTGCCAGAATTTGAATGGGAGCTGATCTGCTAGGTGCCCTCTGAGGATGCCTAGCAGATTGGGTCCCGCACGTGACCTAGGCAGAGGAATGCCTGTCTTCCCCTAGTTCGTGAATCACTCTGGGGGCTTAGGCAGGAGATAGGTGTCTAGGTGCCTTGACCAAGGCAGCAGTGCACAAGCCCAGAGAGAGAAACGTAGGTGTTGAGAGAACTTTTACCCTGAAAACTGGGTTCAGGCTTTGGTGGGGGGGCGGGGTTTGAAGATCACAGTGAAGCCTAAAACTGGGTTTTAGGTGCCTGATTACCTTTGTAGCTCTCATCCTTAGTCCACAGAGTACGATATAAATGCCAAACTAAACTTAGAAACAAATGGTTAGAGTATCCCTAGCAGACATATTACAGGTAAACATACCGCACTTTACAAGAAGCAGCTACTCCTGAATTCCTCAGGTACCTCACTGGTGCCTGGGGAGTCTGCCAGTATGTGGCTGACCTTCACAAGCTAATTAATGTAGGCTGTAGGCTGTTAGAGTAATACACTCTTACCATCTTAGAGCAGAGAAGAAACTTTTGCCATAGGAAACATGTAACTTTTCTGTCACAGTGTGGGAGGCCCCTTAAAGAGCGAGCAGGGTCCAAAGCCCCGGTTACTTGTTAGCTGCCTCCTAAGAAGGCAGGTGAGAGCTGTCTGACAGCAGAGCCTGGAGGAGTAAGGAGAGGGGAAGGTGAGAGCTGCCTGAGAAAGCCTGACAAACAGAGTGGGCTAGTCAGGAGATTGGCAGGTGAGAGCTTCCAGAGATTAGGAACCTGGAGGAGGTCTCTGGGGAAAGCTGCGCAGCGTGGGAAGTTCTCTACAGGTCCTCTCTGGAAGGAGGGAGGAATTGTCAGGAAGCCAGGGGAGAGGCTAGCTAGCTGACCTTCCGGAGCCAGAGGGCTGTGGCCAGAGAGGGGTAAATCCTGACAGCACCGGATAGAGATGACTATTGACTCTTTGAGCTGGAGTTCTGAAGCTGGAGAGCTGAAGGCAGGGGCTGAGGTGTAGTGTGAGACACTGGAGCTGTACCAGAGAGCCTGTGTTGGCTGAGATGCTGGGCCATGGCTGGTTTGTTGATGGACTGCTGGGACTTGAAGACTGAATGAAGGTACCATTTGGAGTATGAAGGGGAAGTCTGAATTATGGTCATGAGACTTTTATTATGGTTTACGTGTACAGGGCTTTCTCTTGAAATACATGAATCCTGCAGAGGCTATTCTACTTGAAAAGTCTTTCTGGACTATTTCTGGGAAGCACTTAAGGGGAAACTGAGGCAGGTGCTGCAATCTGATGTTGGAAGGCACCCAAGGAGAGGCTACGTTATGACAATTTCCCCTTAAGTTTTCCAAGAGACCGTCAAGGTTCTTATTAAAGTGAATTATACAGCTGTGCCTTCATCAGGAAAGGGTTGCTTTTGGAAAACAGTTGTGACTCTCTGGGGAAAATATCCAACGTGTCTACTCAGTGACAGTTCTATCAAAATATATCAGGCCAGATTCCCTAAATCTGCTATCCAGCGGCATGTCTCCACTGACTTCAGTGAAGCAACACTGATTTACACCAGTAAAGCATCTGATGCATCATTGGGATAATTCATCAATTTAACTTACTTAGCATCCAGAAACCTGACCACTAGCTAGGTGTCCAGTATCTGTGGCAATTATCTAAAGAACTTGCTATATCACTGCTTCAGGTATCATGAAGAATGGTCTGAGCATTGTTTAATTCCATCATCATAAAAATAGAACAGTGAAAATGCTTCTTAATGGTTTTTTGGACTCTTCCCTAATCTCCACCGCTTCCCCTATACCCAGTCTAAGTAAAATAACTAGCATGTGGCATGTTCTGCAGATGGACCAGCATTACCAGCATACAATATAGCTGTGCATATGGGGTGCACAGATGTTTCTATTGTTATTTGTGTAGCTACATGCAATGTAAGTAGAATTTTAAGGGAAAGAGGGGAGCAGGGAGAGGTACCTACAGACATACAGGAATAAAAGGCAGAAATCCATTGACTCGTGGAAGATAATTTGGTTGTCCTTATTGATCTTTATCAGGGTTCTCCCCAAAACTGTGTTTTACAAGGACAAATGATTGCTGTAAAAGACTGTCTGCTCATCCCCATCCACTGAGCCTACAATTATTTATGTATTTTATTCAAGTATTCTGGATACAGATGTCATTTCTTAGCTTAATATTTATTATTTCGCCTGTCTTGAAATGAAAATGTGAACAATTTGCTCTTTGGAGTTGAGGGGTCTCTAATTTCATTGGAGAAATTGTAGCTATTGAAATATTTTGTAACTCTTTTTAAAGCAATTATTTGTGGAACTCACTAAATACCCCTCTGTCTCCTGCAGCATCAGGACAATAGGGATAGCTATATATATATATATATATATATATACTTTTTTTTTCTGACAGAAGCATGCTAGTATTGCAATGGGATTCTGTCCTTCTCTGAATTGATACAGTATAATCCTCCTCATCAGCAATTTATGTTCAAGATCGAGCGGATTGCAAGCATGGCAGATCATGACACATACAGGGTATGTCTACACTGCAGGTGGGGGTCATGCCTCCCAACCTGGATAGACAGGGCGAGCAGAGCTAACATACTAAAAATAGCAGCGTGGATGCTACAACATAGGCTAGTGACCAGAGTACAAGCCTATACGACCACTTGGGGCCATATTCAGGTGGCTAGGTATGCTGCAACCTGTGCCACTGTTATTTTTAGCAGGCTAACGTGTCTATCTTCCTGGGCTGGGAGGCATGCTCCCAGCTGCAGTGTAGGCACCCCCATATAGTCTATCCACTAATGTGTTGTTTATTACATACAAAGAATTGTTTAAATGTTAAGCTTACAAAGTAAAACACTTAAAAGTTAGGAAACACCAGAATTAAGGTTGCCTGTGTGACTGGTCCCTTGTGCACATGCATTATGATACTGTCTTTAATCACATGATTGCTATTTTTTGGGGGGGGGGGGGAGGTTTGCACAAAACCCAGGATGGATCTAAAGGAAAAGAGTAGGGACGTGTCAGTTTTAAGCTAATGTGCTGAGTCCCCCTCTTTAGCTGACGACTGGGAACAGTCAACATATATGGTTAGAGTGGCTGGGAATTTTGAAATTTCTTTTTGTAGATCATTTTTAAAAGCTCCTGGTGACCATCCCTCCAAGCTTACCAAAGTCATAAACACAAACAGAGATTCCTGAAGTGGAGGCTTAATAAGAAAGTGTAGAGGAAAATGTGCTGAACTTTTAGAGTCTTTACCTAATGGGATTGATGAAAGGGTAAATTTCAGGTAAGGGAATAAATGCTCAATATGGGAGAAAAAAGTAAAATCCTTTTCTTTCCATATGAGAATGAGTCATTTTCAGTGCTGAATTTAGGGGAAACTGTTTGTTTTTTTTTCTTTTTTAAAATGTTCAATAAATAATAATTTTTAAAAGATGTGGATGCTGATTTAATTAAATGAATGACATTGTTTTCCCAAATATGTCGTGCTTTTTTTTTCAGCTCTACAACAAAAATATTTTCCATATTTTCTCCCATAATCTTGAAGTGAATTATCTTCTTCAGACAGATGTTCAGAGAGCATTCAGGCAGAGCTAAAAATGTTGGAAAGTTTATGAAAATGTTCGCATTCCGAGGTGGTGCTGCAAACACGGTGCTGCCCAGTCAGTGTGTACACAACTACAGAATTCTTATGCTAGCGTCTGTTCAGGACTTTCAAGGCCTCAAGATATTGGGATTCGGTTTAAGGTAAACTGCAAATGTAAGATGTTACTTAATGTGTGTGTGTGGGGGGGGGAAACAAATATAGGAAAACATGACAATAGTATCTTGGGTAACTGAACAACGAAACTAAGTGCTCCTAATCCAACTTTTCACTTCAAAGTGTAAAATGAATGCTTAAGAACATTGTGAAATAACGATTGTGTGTCAGAGTTACGGCAGGAGACAAAGTACTTCAAGGACTGCCAGGGTTTGGTTTTTATTGACGATAGTGATAGTTATTGTTGACTGTTTTTCCTAACTTACTTTCCCAATATTGCTTATCTGGAGTTGCCAGATGACACATGCAGCTGGATTAAATTCCATTCTGTTGTATCACACTGACTCATTTCTTTTTCTTATCTACAGAAGTTTATTATAAATAACCTCTGCATTTCTGCAGCCATCCTCTTAGGTTTCTTTTTAGCTGTAGAGACTAATACATGTGGTAATGATTTTAAGTGCATACAGTGGGCCAAACCCTGGTCTGTGCTTGGTCCCCGATACAGCTTAAGTGCTGTCCTGAACAGGGCTGCTTTCCAGAAGCAGAGCTAGGATACCTAAGGACTGTATTTAGTAAAAACTTTTTTTGTTCAGTTTCCAAATGCAAAAGTCAATTAACTTTTTCAAGAGTTTGACAAGGTGAAAGTTGAATGGAGTTTTATTAGTGAATCCCAAGAAGGGGGACTTCTATTATTCCTTTATTACTTTAAATGAAAAAAGCAAGCATGTAGGTGATGGTAGTCATTCCCCTGATGCTTATGTGCTGTAGTATAACTTGGTGAAAGATCACAAGACTTAAGGGCAAAAAAAATGACTGCACAAAGGTGGTTAGTTAGCTGAATCACAGAACCATAGAAATGTGGGACTGGAAGGGACCTTGATAGGTCATCTCTCCCAGTCCCCTGCACTGAGGCAGGATTAAGTACCATTGGTGGTTTTTAGGAACAGGTTAGACAATGACAGAGATTCCACAACCTCACTAGCTAATTTGTTTCAGTGCTTAACTACTCTTACTTACAGTTAAGAAGTTTTTCTTAATGTCTAACCTAAATCTCCATTGCTGTAATTAAGTCCATTACTTCTTGTCCTGTCCTCAGTAGATAAGAAGAACAATTTATCACTCTCTTCTTTATAACCATCTTTTATGTACTTGAAGACTGTTATCATGTCCCCCTTAGTCTTCTTTTCTCCAGACTAAACAAATCAATTTTTTTTTCAATCTTTCTTTGTAGGTCATTTTCTATAACTTTAATATTTTTTGTTGCTCTCCTCTGGACTCTCTCACATTTGTTCACATCTTTCCCAATGTTTGGTGCCCAAAATTGGGAACAGTACTCCGGTGGAGGCCTTATCAGTGCTAAGTAGGATGGAAGAATTACTTCTCGTGTCTTGCTTACAACACTCCTGTGAATACACCCCACAATCTTTTTTGCTATTTATTTTATTTTATTTCTCCCCCCCGGATAAATTGTTGACCTATCCACTATAACCCCCAGATCCTTTTCTGCAGTATTCCTTCCTAGGCAGTCATTTCTCATTTTTTATCTGTGATTTTTCCCTCCTAAGTGTAGGACATTGCATTTTGTCCTTATTGAATTTTATCCTATTTCAGACCATTTTTCCAGTTTGTCAAAATCATTTTTAATTCTAATCCTGTTCTCCAAAGTGCTTGAAACCGCTCCTAGCTTGGTATCATCTACAAACTTTATAACTGTACCCTCTGTGCCATTATCCAAATCATTTATGAAGATATTGAATAGAATGTGACCCAGGACAGATCCCTGTGGTACCTCAGTCAATATGCCCTTCCAGCTTGACTATGACCCATTGATAACTACTCTCTGAGTACTGTTTTCTAAATGGTTGTGCATCCACCTTATAGTAGATTCCTCTAGGCAATATTTACCTAGTTTATTTATGAGAATATCATGTGAGACAGTATCAAAAGCCTTACTAAAGTTGAGATATCACATCTACTGCTTCCCACTATCCACAAAGCTAGTTACCCTATCAAAGGAGGATACTAGATTGGACATGATTTGTTCTTGTCTGTTATTTGTCACCTTATTATCTTCCAAGTGCTCACAAATTGATTGTTTATTTGCTCCATTATCTTTCTGGGTACGGAAGCTAAGATGATTTGTCTGTGATTCCTGGGCTGTCCTCATTCCTCTTTTTATAGATGGGTACTATATTTGCCCTTTTCCAGCCCTTTGGGATCATTCCTGTCCTTTACAAGTTTTCAAAGATAATCGCTAATGGCTCAGATCTCTTCAGCTAGTTCCGTAAGTATTTTAGAATATGTTTTTGTCAGGCCCTGCAAACATGAGGGCCCTCTGACTTTTCCAATCTGACAAAATATAAGAACTGGAAAATGTAATAAGAGCTTTTCACTCTTGGTCCAACACCAGTGACTGGCACCTTGATTAGCTCTGCATATTTTGAAGCAATTCAGAATAAATCCACACAGCACATGCCTTGATATTGTGGTAGTTGGTTTGAGAAATGAATATTCTGGAAATAACAATTCAGAAATATTTTGAAGTCTCTAAAAAATGCAGATCAAATCTGCCACAAAAGCTGGGTCAAGCAGCGGCTTGGCAATATAGTATTGATTTGAAAAGTGCTATTTTTTCAGTGCCAATGGAAAACTGAAATCCCTTGTTTCCTTCATGGAAAGGGATTCCTGACAATGAAAACGGTGATTGTTTCACTGCAGAATGTTATCAACCAATTATTTGTTTTCTTTCAAATATTTTTCTAGTTTTGGATTTTTTTTTAAAGTGTCCAAAGATGTGTGTGGTATATTCTGCATATACAATGGAGATTCTTGTTTGCCAACAATGCACAACTCATTTTAAAAAGGCTGTTGGAGTGCATGTGTGTGTATGTATGTATGTGTGTGTGTGTGTGTGTGTGTATATATATATATATATAAATATGTATATACAAATAACTGCTAACCAATTTTCCTTTAGTTCAAGAGGTGCATGAGCGTTGTGGCTTTTGGAGCAGGAAGACCTGAGTTCTATCCCAAGTGGCCATAGTGTGTGTTAGCATAGTGCAAGAACTGTTGTCACTATGTGGCCCTGGATTTAGTTACCCTCGTGTGAGAAGTGGAATTTGAATTCCTGCAAACTCCAGAGGCTCAAGGACAAATTGCTTCTAGCTAGCCAAGGTAACGAACTGGTGCATGTGTGTTTATCCCTGCCCTCTACTGGATGGAACCATAACTGCACATCTCTGTGTGTCAAAGGGTTTGTTCTTCACTGCAAAGTCAACTCAAGTTATAACCTAAATGTTGTCACTAACCTGACTCCCATCCACACCTTAAAATCTCTAGCTTGAGTGGGGTGGGTCTCACCTCAAGATAGCTGGCCCGTCAGGGGGTATAGGCTGAAATTTTCGTGCTGCTGCTTCTCAAGCTACTATGTGCTTTGTGGGCACAGTTAGAGTTCACTCAAGCTCTGTTAGTCCCCCAGCACCTTCCCAAAATTCCTTCTAAGTTCTTTGTGTCTGTCAACCCTGCTTCCACACCAGAAGCTAGCTCCAGGCAGTATAAATAGCCTGCTTTGAATTTTGGACACTGCCTTGCATGCAGCTTTCTATATCTGTACCAATTTTGTAGTGCTCCTCAAAGAACCACAACTCCTAGCCTGGTGACTGACTTAGGACATTCCTGTTCTGTGAGGAGCTGGATGTTCAACAGTGTCCAAAGCATGGAGCCCATGTACACCTTCGACACCTCAGGTAATGTGTGTGGACTTGGAGGAGGAGCAATCGCAGTTGAGATAGAGCAGATACTCACCCTTCTGGGCACAGCCAGTTTGGGCTTGCCCAGACTGTTTGGACCTATTGAGGAAGAGATTGGAAGACATAGAAGAGGAACTAGCCTAGTATCCACTGGATAAGGAAGCAACTCACTGTTATGGTGTCACAACTGGCACACGGGCAGTCATGCCTAGTGGTCAGAACAGGAATTCAGGCTGAGTCAGGTAGCAGGAGGTCAGAGTCTGGGCCAGTGGGCAGACTAAGAATCAGGTGTCAGGCAGGATCAAGTTACTGGAGATTGGGGGTAGGTGCCAGGTTATAAACAGCAATCAAATAGCTGTCTGAGGGGGGATTTGATAGCATCCTTCAATTACCTGAAGTGGGGTTTCAAAGAGGATTCCAAAGAGGATGGAGCTAGACTGTTCTCAGCGTTAGTAGATGACAGAACTCGGAGCAATGATCTCAAGTTGCAGTGGGGGAGGTCTAGGTTGGATATTAGGAAAAACTTTTTCACTAGGAGGGTGGTGAAGCACTGGAATGGGTTACCTAGGGAGGTGATGGAACCTCCATCCTTAGAGGTTTTTAAGGTGTGGCTTGACAAAACCCTGGCAGGGACGATTTAGTTGGGGTTGGTCCTGCTTTGAGCAGGGGGTTCGACTAGATGACCTTCTGAGGTCCCTTCCAACCCTAATCTTCTATGATTCTATGGAAGTTGAGGAGAAACCAGGGTCAGAAGCTGTTTATCACAAGCAGGGTCTGGAACAGAGATGTGCAAGCAGTCCATGTTGTTGCTCAGACAGCTCCCTTCATGGCTTCCTGGTTTAAGTACTTGTATTGGCCAATCAGTGGGCTATTAGGGGCTGCCACACAGATCCTGCTGGGTGGTACTTCCTGCCCAGCCCAGCTTGACAAGCTCCTCCCATGGGATCAGGACCAATCTCTGTCACTGTAGAAGAGGATGGTGTAGGATGGAGAGTGGGCTTTTTATGCAATTCCAGTTGTAGTTCCACTTGAAGGCAGAGGAATTGCCATATTCCGCACCTATCTCTTTCCCCTACCCTACCCTGGCTGGCCATGTGCAATCCAAGATGGATTCCAGTGTGTGTGTGTGTGTGTGTGTGTGTGTGCGCACATGCACACACGCGGGGGGGAGGGGAATTATTGTGGCACACACTGGTGCAAGTGTGCAAAGCAAATATTATTAATACAGGTCCTGCAATGGTAGCAAATGCAGGGAAAGGAGGGACAGGGGCGAGCATAGCTGTGGAGTATGTACATAGCAGCGTGCTTTTTCTCAAACTGGTGGTTTTTTGGAAATCCAGAATCCATGCACACAGCATATGCATTATAGCATTTTCAGAGACAGCCAAAGCTTTATAAAAAGAAAACCAAACCAGCACTGGCCTAGGAAATAAGTCCGCTGCATGGTCTATGGTGGTATTAAATCCAGAGCACATGCAAAGACTCTCAAAATATGGATCTGGGCTCTGGGTGGAATGGAGGGGGAGGGGCAGCCTGCAAAGGCATAGCTGTGTTGGTTCTATGTTGCTGCATCCTATGTCAACATTCTGTTTATACTGGTTTGAATTTTAGTCAACCTCTAGGCAACGATGCAGGAGAACGTTTCATGCTGCAGGAACTCCACATGGATTATCTGGTTTCTTGAAAGAACAAACTTCCCATGTTGCTCCTTCTCAAACTGCCTTGGAGCTCACTAGTCCCTTCCTGTCATTAATTTGCCCATCAGCCAGCAGATAACAAAACAGCTCTATGGCATTGATGAATAGCTTTTCTCCAGAGACCTTCAGTCAGCCAAATGTACATTCCACCACCATCCTGCACTTACTCAGTGTGTAATTAAGCCTTCTTATGCCAGGTGCTCTCACACTGGGGTAAAGCTTCATGAGCCAGGGCAGTAAAGGATAGGGCTAGGCCTCCAAAAATAACAGTGGGACAGCCATCCCACTGATATTCATATCATCGGGTAGGAATAAAGACTTAGCTTGTCCAAATTAAAAAACAAACAAACAAAAAATTCCTGGATCTATGGCATGCCATGGCATCATGCACTCTGCTGGTGCATCTCGCAAATCCAGCCATTACCCATCCTCTGTGGTTGACCAAGGCCTTCAGAACATTAGGTTAGTATTCTTTCTGGTTTAGATAACCATTTGCATCTTGGGACTGGGGGCAGACTATGGCACATGTTTGCCATCAATGGCCCTGACACAGCTCACGAAGCCCATTTACTCAAAGCCTGCTATTATCACAGGGACATTTCCAACCTTAACTACCTGTGGGTGAACCTAAACTATATTGCCGTGCAAATCTCCATCTCCACAGAACTGAGAGTTGTCTTTCCAACACCAAAATGACTAGCTACTGACCTGTAGAAGTATGGAGTGATCAGCTTCCAGATGGCAATAGCAACCTACTTCTGGATTGTCATGGCCAGTCTCATTTTTGTATCCTGGCATTAAAGGGCCAGTATAAATTTCTCGCACAGCTCCAGGAATGTGGCCTGTCCCATGAGGAAGTTCTGGGCCCACTGCTGGTCATCCCAGATCTGTGTGACAATGTAGTCCAGAAATTCTATTCTTCTTGCTTCAGAACCACCAGTCAGCATAGGCAGATTCCACAGCTATTAAAACCTGCATCAGCTGTCCATGCTGCTCCATGTCTTCTTTCAGCCTGTATGATCTCCTTAGCAAAGCTTGTTGCTAGCTTCTGAGGGTCACAGGGTGCTGCCAAAAAACCCTACATCATGTCTTGTGCCCTGTATCTACCTCCTGTTCCCCAAATGAGAATTCCCTGCACAAACAACCGGAGGTGAAGTACAGCAATGAGTAGTCGGGCTAACACAACTTCTGCCCATGCGCCCAGAGAGGACAGACCACTCTTCCCTCATGCTTCTTCAAAGATTTCAAAGAGCAGCTCTCATTAGTGCAGCACTAAGTTCCAAGGTATATGCTTGAGGTATATATGTAGAGCCTCACTTGGTTCAGAGAAAGGCCAGTGTGGATGCAGTAACTAAACTGTGGCTCGACTTCTCTTTTGCACGGTGTACTAGCTTAGCTCAAGTGGAGAAACTGGAGTAGAGTGATCTTGTGTGAACTCTGCAGTGGAGCCATACCCAAAGGCCCTATATTGCTGAAGAGCATCCTTTGTCAAGTTATCAGGCTGGATTTGGGTTCCAAATTGAGGTGCATAGAGATAATTGGCCTATTTTTCAGAGACATTGAACACCTACAGCTCTCACTGAATTAAATGAGAGTTGCTGATGCTCCATGCTGCCTGAAGCTCAAACTATGAGCAACTTGACCAAAGTTGTGTGGTTACTCTGGAACAGGTGTGGGAGAAGTCAGCCCTTCTCCCCAGTCTTGTAAAATGATCACTAAATCTTGCTTCCTTCTTAGCTCTAGCAAGTGGCAGTGTAATCTGTGTATCTTCTCCAGCAAATGGTATGCTGTACTAGAGGACGAGTTGGGGAGAGTGAACTCATAAGGCTGCCTTAGGACACAGTCAGAATGGATTAACGTCTTCATCTGGCCAATTCTTTCCATGTTTTGCTCTCTAATGGGCGATTGTTGCAGCAGGAGAATCCTGGACCAGAAAAACTGCTAAATAACACTTAAATTTACACAATAGCTCTTTAGAAAGAAAAATGTTTACAAGAGATTTTGTTGTTTAAATGATATAATTTGGACCTACAAATCATCATCTTAAAGGTGGACCATCTTAAAGGTCTCCCTTACTGTGGCTCCATTTCAGCCAGGTACTGAAGCATGTGCATAGTCCCATGGACTTTAATTGTGCACATGCTTAAATATGTGGCTGAACTGGGGCATAAGACAGATGTCTTTTAGGGTTAAAATAAAATTACAACTCCAAGTGCCAATATGGTCTTAAAACATTCCAGATACCTCTTCCCTGAACCGTTTCTATACAACGGCTGTTTAGTGTTGAGGATACGAGCAAATGTTTACTCATAGCTTACTTTATATAAGGGACTGCTTGGTTAACAATGTAACACAGGTCTATAGGATATACAAGTATACACAGGTAAAGAGGCAAGAGTCAATGGAACTGGATGCAAATAGGTTTTACCTGTTTGGAATATTTTTCAAGGGGGTGTAATGTGTATCCTGTCTCTTTAGTTACCAAGAAAAGTGGGTTTTTGTTTCCAGATAGCATTGGCAAAGTAAACAGAAAGAACAATGAAAAGCAGGTCTACTGAGTAAGAAGGTGCCATTCATCCAAGTTCACTTTTCAGGGTAATGCCACACTGTAAGTTTAGTGCCAGCTTAGTCAGGCTTTCCATAGTGGTCAACATAGCGAACTGATGCCTTACTTATTTTCTGCTTCACAATTTCTCTCTCTTTCAATTATTTACTGACAAATGCTTTTTTTTAAAAACAACCCCTGTCTCATCTTGCCACGGCTTTATACAGTAAGTTAGACAAGGGCAGGGACTGACTTAACATGTTTGTACAGATCATAGCACTCTTGACGGTGGGTGAGGATTCTCGGTGCTACTGTGTTACAAATAATAAATAGTACTTATAATAAAGACAATCACTAGTGGGCACCTTGGGAAGCCAGTAACTATCTCTGTCTCAGGGGAGGCAGAATCATGAGTGAATAAGAGCTAGAGTGCAAAGGACACTGGAGAACAGTTGCAACTTTCCCCTCCAAAGAGTGCTATAAAGAGGCTGCTGCAGGCAAATGTGGGCATAAGAATGTCTGAGGTGCTGTTACACTTACACCCAGGCTATGTCTTCACTGACGGCGGCAAATTCGCCGCCATCAGATCGATTTCTCTGGATCGACTGAGAGGTCAGTGAAGACCCGCTCAGTTGATCCAAAAATCGACGTATTAAGACCACCTTCTCAAGTGGCACGCAGAACAGAAGCAGAGATGTCGACAGGAGTTACGCAAGTTTTTGTGTAGCTTGCGTAACTCCGGTCGACTGCCGCCGAATCTCGGAGGTAAGTGTAGACAAGCCCCCAGTTGTGATACATGCAGGAAGATATGCAGGTCACTACCTTATATTCCCATTTCTTCTCCTTTGACAAGGCATTCAAAAGAGAATTCCAACATCAGAAGTAGAAATCTGATGTTCAAAACAATATACAGGTGCCACTGAAAGCACAGAACTTTATGATACCAGCACATGTGCCTCCTGGGTCAGAGCAAAGACTGCAGAGTATGCTATTACCTTTGGAATTGTAGCTAACACTAGTGAGACTTCTATTCTGTCCAGCATCTGTTCTCATACGGAAGAGAACTAGATACCTCTGCATTTATAGAATATGAGAGTCAGTTGTAGCAAACATCACATCTTGTTTCTTTGATCTCAAACAGAGGGAAATACATTCACAAAGGTTTTAAGTCCTACAGTCCTCTGTTTAAATATTATCTGTCTTCACTGTCTGTACTAACTTCAAAGAGTACGTTTGCAGGCTTGTTTCCCTTCAGTCATCAGGTATGCCGATCCCTGCACATGTAATGAATGGAACAGGAGATAATGTAGATAGATGGCAACACTTAGTGTTCTACAGATAGAGCAGTGTGGTGTAACATTTCTCTGAGTATCGCCTAAAGAACTTTTCTCACAAGCTAGGCTAGAAAACTTAAAAAAAAAATTTTTTTTAAAGAAAAAGCATAATTAGAACTTTGGTTGAACAGAATAACATTTCTTAATAAAACATGTCCGCAGCTTCCCTTTGAAGAATGAGGGTTGAAGGTCCATTTTATTATTTCCAAAGCTATGATTGAAAGTGTAATGTACTGTCCGAAATAATGATAAAACAGTGTTGTAAATAGTTGTAGAAAATTGGGTATATGATGCCTTATGGTGTGCAGAGAGACAGTAGCTAATTTTTGCTTTGCTGACCTGAAATGCAAGAAAAGCTGACCTGAACAGCAGTGACTTTTCCTGTGTGACTGTAGTCCCCGATTAAGTGGATGTTTTCAGTGCTGTTGCTGGAACGGGACTGGACATCATACTTCCTGAGGAAGCTGTGTTGCCAAGGGAAAGAGACAAACTAAGGGAAATGTGTTTAAGTCCTGGGCTTCCATGAAAATGTTCCTGCCTCCTGCAAATGCCCCGAGAGCCATCTGTTGCTTCCAAAGGGAAAATTGGGAGGGTACTCTGAGAGTGGAAGATGATCGTTTTGTTTGCTAGGTCTGGGTCAGGGTAGCATATGACAAGTAGTAGGATTCAGTTCTCCTCTGCATTGGCACTGAGAGTTTCCTCTTGTATTACATATTTGAAACATTTGCCTGCCAGCATATCTGCAACGTGTGTTTATGGCCACTGGCTTGCTCATGCTTATCCTGCTTTTGTTTGGTATTTATATCTTGGACTGCAGAGAGCCCTAAGTCTCTTTCGTGTGGCTTGTGTCACATGTGCTGCTGTGTGAGACACTTGCCACCCTGCTGGAGTTCTCTCTGCTTTCTGCTTCGCATGCTCTCCTACATGGTTCATCCTTTACAGATGCCTCTTTTTTGGCTTCCATGGATCTTCTGGTTTTTAATTTCTTTACATGTGTGTATTCATCCCATACAAACCTACTAAAACATGCTTGGTTTTTCTCTCTGTCTTTCCTGCCATCGCACATTGAAGGTTCAGATCTGTTAGACCCTCACTGACGCTAAATGCGGCATAGCAAGAACTGTCCATCACACAATTAATCCTTCTTTGTGCGATCCTTTTAAGGGAGCTAGAATGTTTACTTTTCTCTTTCTTTCTTTAACCCTTTGGACTGCGGGTAACCAATCCCTCTGGTTCCATGTGTGAATGCGGCGTACCTGCAAGCTGTTGTTCCTCAGTTAATCCTTTTAACACCACTTTCTTCCCTACCTGACACCCATGGGCAGTGCAGGGAGTGGAGCACTAGTCAGGACTGCATCTGAATATTGGAGATACCAAGCAACAGTAGTCCCCTAATGAAAACTCCGCTCTCAGCATTTGTCATGCATTTCTGGAGTGAGTGAAATGGGGAAAGAGAATGGCTTGTGAAGATAGGAGGTAGAGGATGGTGGGACACTGGAAGAAAACAGTGGCAGCGACAGCAGCAGGAAAATGTCTCAAATGCAGGATATTTCAGCTGCTGCTGGATGTCTTGGCTAAGCTGTGTAGTCAGGGCTGGAACTGGAAGCCTAGAAAGAACAAGCTTTTCATCCCAATAACAATTCCCTTGGCTGCTTCCTGCGCAGCTGAATGTGTTGCATCCTTTGTCATTGCCTACAGAAGCAATTTTTGCCAGTTAAAATGTATGTTTTCATTAACAGTTTTTGCTGTAGTAACTTGAGCAAAACTATCAGAGCGTGAATATTGAGCGTAGCTTTAAAACTCTGGAATTGGTTCAGAAGATTCTGCTCTCAGAAGCTTGCTCCAAAGATCATTTTCAGAACTTGTACCATAGCTGTGGTTAAAAATTGAAACCAAAGGAACCACTGCCAGGTCATATCTTTGGAGTGAAGAATCACCACATCATATGCAGGATTTTGTTCTTGGAAGAAATGGTAACATATTCCAGGCCTTTATGTCCTGAGGTGGAATTTGAGCAGATCAAATATAGCAGCAATAGCATCCCGTTTGCTTTGTACAATAGCTGGAAAAATAATATGGACATAGAGTACCTCTCATTCACCTGAAGATCAAGATGCAGATCCCGCATCCAAACAATGAATGGTACTCCCATTGACTTCAAAGAGAATTCTACATGTATGGCTGCTATAGCATCAGGGACAAGGGAAATAGTGCAGGAAGCTGTAAAAATGGGAGATTATTACTTGTAACAAAAGCAACAGTATCTCTAATTTCGATAGCCTCAGTATCACAGTCCAGTATTTCATAGCATAGGCGTGCGCAGCACACTTTATTAGGGTGTGCACACGTTACCTAGGGAATTTTACCTGCGTCTGACCCACCCTTATGTTCGGCGGCAGCTTGCATCGCGTGCCAGTCCTTTCCCCCCACCGAAAAAACTGCCAGCGTGCTTATTTTCGGTGGGTATTTCGAGCCCTGCATTAGGGTGTGCCTGGGCACACCCGGCACACCCTGTGCGCACACCTATGTTTCATAGCTACAATTATACAAGTCAAAGAATGCCACGGGAGAAATCTGGGTCTAAAATGAGGGTGGGGAGTGACATGCTGTGAAATATTCTATTGTTGCTTTCTATAAATCAGAAGGGCGGTAAGGGGGTAGAGTTCACTGCTTCACTTCCTGTTTTTTCTGTTTACATCTCTGAAGTGTTTCCTGGGTTGTTGAGTATGCTCCTGATGCTCCTGTATGGTGTGAAATATACATGACAGGCCTAGTCCTGCAGTTCTAGCTCAGGCAGGCATCCCACTGAAGTCACCGGAAGTTTTGCCTATATAATGAAGACAAACTTTGGTCATATCATCCCTCTTCAATCATTACTGTCACTTTTACCGGATGGCTGTTTTTTCTATCCAACTGACATCATTAAAGAACATCATCATTTTTCTCAAACTGGTCACTTATTTATAAGTTCTGTCCTTTAAACCTTCCTCTTGTTTTGGGCATAGCTGTCACCCTGCAAAAGGTCAAGTGTGGGATACAGACTCCAAGTGAAGCCTAAGTAAAATCGCCATTATCTGTGGCTTCTCTGTCATGAGTCAGTATGTCTGTTGTAAATAATCTGCAATAATGAAAAGACCACAGGACAGATGTAAATTTGAGCACTAAATGAAGAGCAGTAAGGTCTTGAAGAGATCTGTTTTCTGAAGCAGTTTGTGTACTTGGGGTGGGCTGTTGAAACTGATAATTTACTTGAAGATCCAGCCAGGTGAAGATTGCTGTGATTAAAATTCAAGTTTATTTACAAAGGCTGAGTCTATATTGACGGCGGCAAATTCGCCACCGCCAGATCGATCTTTCTGGATCGATTGAGCGGTCAGGGTAGACCCACTCAATCGATCAGGAAGTCGACGCTGGTAAACCACCCCCTCAAGTAGCGTTGCACTGCGTCGACGGGAACACTGTTCCCGTTGGCACAGCGCAGTGTAGACCGCGCGCAGAAGGGAAGCAGAGCAGTTGACATGAGTTACGCAAGCTACTCTGCGTAGTTTGCGTAACTCCCGTCAACTGCCGCCAAATCTCCAGGTAAGTGTAGAGCAGCCTAAAGAAAGCAGGGAACTGAACTAGATGCTGACTGCTGTTGATTTTCATTTTAGAAAGTTTTTGGAATTGCTTGTGTGAAACAGAATGAAATTTAAAAAATGGAAGTACCATAGAACTGACTATAATGAAACAGCAGTTAATTATTGACCTTGGTTGTCTTTAAATTGTCAACATTTACTACACAGTGGTATTGGTGTTACTGTAATTATTTTTTTTCTAGCATGTAAGCTCTTTGGAACGGGGACCTTTTCTTACTTCTTGTCTCTGAAGTACACATGGTTGACACTAATGTATATAATTTCAGGTATCACTGCGTGGCAACTGTTTGTGAATGATGATTTTTTAATGGAGGCTGCTCTAATCATAGGCAACTTGTACTGATTCTTAGAAATTAATTTAGATTAATAGATTTTTTAAAATTTCAATATTTTAAGTTCATATTTATCATAAATGGACACCACCAGTCCCTCTATTTGCTTCAATAGAGGCCCCTGCTAACAGTCATGTTAACAGCTTCTTATGCCATGCACTTGCTGATACTTATCAGAGGCAGCATGGTCCAGTGAATAGGGCACTGGATTAGGACTGAGGAGATCTGGATTCTATTTCCAGCTCTGCTGCTGTCTTGCTGTGTGCCCTTGATCAAGTCACTTCTTCTGTGTCTGTTTTCCTTTCCAAGGTTTGTCTTGTCTATTTTGATTGTAAACTCTTCAGGGCAAAGACTGTCTCTCACAATGTTTGTTCAGTGCCTAACACAACAGGGCTCCACTCTCACTTTGAGCCTCTAGGTATTACTGTAAATTCACAACCTAAGAAGAATACTCAATAACCTTCCTGCATAATTTGCAGGTTTGCAGAAGATGTTGTTCCATGTAAAAACAAAGAATGCGAATAGCTGCTTCTGTTGACAGTTTGAATGTTCTGGGAGATCAAGGTGGCCTATAAGTCAATCAGCTATTACTGTGTTCAGGTTTCTCTACCCTGACCTTTCCTCTCTTCTCTACCTCCCCAGCCTTGTGACTGTGACAGATGTTAATCTTTTATAATTGTTCCAAGTAGCAGTATTTCCTCTTCTCCTTCACTTAGTCCTGGCTGCAAGTTTTTGGTGAGATCCTTTGCTGGATAACATTCTGAATATGCAATTACATTTCAAAAGTAGCCATGAATTTTGAGTGCCTATGTTTTTGATAGGCCTTTTTTCAAAGATGCTGAGCACTGGAAGTCCAACTCATTTTAATGGAAACCGTGGGAAATTAGCACCTCTGAATATCAAGTCTCAAAGCGGGGTAATAAAATCAGTGTCTATGTTCTTGAAAAATTTGGGGCAAGTTAGGGTTCAGTTTTAAAGTGTTAGCTTTCTAATATATTTATAAGACAGAATATAAACAATCTTAACTGAGAAGTTTCAAACTTCTGCCCATTTAAATTGAATTCTAATGCTCCTGTATGCTAATCTAATGCTGTGTTTGTAAGTGAGGAATAACTTTGCAACATTAAAGGTGACAAGGCTCTCCTTGTATGAGAATATATATCGGGAAATATTCAAAGCTGCTATATTTCATTTGCTATCTGTTTATTTTTTAACACAGATCAGGTATAAAGGAGAACAGGATTCTTGAAATCCTGTATGTTTGTTCTGACTGGTGATAGCTACAGTTTAAACAATCACCTCAGGAGGAAATCTGTTTTGAATCTTTAGGGATGCAAAGAAGTACAAACAGTTTGATGGTTTGTTTTTACACAGGAAATTACTATTTTACAGGATGATATTGGATATCATGAGCCCTAACTGTTGGATAATTCTCCATTTCATTGAGAATATACAAAAATATAACATTGCTTTGCCAGCCTATAAACCTGTCTGAAAACGATCCTAAAATTTTGCAAACACATAAAGTCAGACAAAAAAAGTAACATCATAGCTAAAAGAGAAGAGAAGAGGAGAACAGCACCTTAAATTAATATACCAATCTATAATAGTCACAGCTGAGATTTTACTGACATGATCAAATGTTTCTCCAATATATTAAAAACTTATTCATACATTTCTGATGTAATGTTTTTAGGAGCAAACTTTCAGCACTGGATATGGGGAATTCATGGTTTCACTTCCTATAATATAATACTGGTGGGTGCTGTGTTCTGACAATTGTATTCACTCAAGTGTGATAGGGTTGTAGAACATAAATCATGGTACTGCAAGGAATACAATGCAGGCTCTACTAGAATTGCCACCTACAAAAAATGACACTTTTCCTTCTGGCTGAACATGTTAAGAAGACCAGCACTGTAAGTCACTGAACATTGCTCTGAGTATCTGCCTTTAATTTGTTATTCAACCTGGGAGCTTAATTAATCTTCATCAAAATTTCACTGCAGTCTTTCAACATTCCCTCCAAAATCTACCAACACTTTGTTAATATTTCTAGCCTCCTACTAGTTAATGTTTTTCAGTTGTATGCTAGTTAATGATTTTCTGTTGTCTATATTTCCTAACAGTTCCTTCCACCCCAGTTTGCAAAGCATAGGGTATGTCTATATAGACAGCGGCAAAGTCACCGCCATCAGATCGATCTTTCTGGATCGATTGAGTGGTCAGTGTAGACCCGCTCAATCGATCAGGAAGTCAACCCTCTCAAGTGGCATAGCACTGTGTAGATAGGGACGTGGTTCCTGGCAGTGCAGTGCAGTGAAGACGGCGCACAGAAGGGAAGCACAGCAGTCGATGGGAGTTATGCAAGTTCCTCTGCGTAGCTTACATAACTCCTGTTGACTGCCACCGAATTTCCAGGTAAGTGTAGACCAGGGCTTAGTTGGGATGTTTTTATTGTGTTGAAGTACTTATTTTGTGATTGGTTAGCAGAATATTGGAATAATTACTGGACTAATGTATATGGCATACGCAATATTTCCATACATTATAGCACTAATATAGCTAGCCAGATTAAGGATCAAATTTTGCAGCCTGTGGTGAAAACAAACACCATTAACTTCAATAAAGTTATTCCAAATTCATATCCACCTATCTGAGAACCAAATATGGGTCAGAATTAAGCACCTGCAAATCTCCACCTGCAGCTCTTCTCTCCTCCAAACTGTCATACACATATAATAAAAATTGGTCCCTGACCCAGAGAGTTCATGCTCTTGAAACAATCCTGAAAACAAGCACTAAGAAGTCACTGGGGAAGGAGAGGGAGGAATCAAATAGGCATTCAATTTACAGTTTTCTTCTCAATTAGTCCACTACCTAGAATTAAATGACTATTTTCTCCTGGAATGTAATATTTGAAGGGTAGGGTACAGTACTGCCAGCACTAAGGGTATGTCCAGACAGCCTGGCTCAACAGACTCAGGTTTGCAGGGCTCATGCTAGCACTCTAAAAAGAGCTGTGTAGACAGCACTTTGAAGTTGTGGCTCCGGCTCTGATGGCTGGGAGTGAGCAGTCAGACTCTGGGCTGCAACATCAAAGTGCTATCTACACAGCTGCTTTAAGAGCACTAGTGCGAGTCCTGCAAAACTGATTTTGTTGACCTGGGCTGGGAGGCTTGCTGCTATACAGATGTACCCAAAGCGCTCAAAAATCACGAGATTGGGTTAAAATAATGAGAGTTAAAAAAAAAACCAACCAAACCACACTGGGTTCTTTTTATTTGCCTTCTGGTTTTTGAGCCTTTAGGGTGCACACAAGTCACATTTCATGGTTGTGGAGAAAAGCTTGATAGACCATCTTACTTTCTGAAAGGGAAACCTGAGATTCTCATGAAAACACACTACTCCTGGTGATGGGGCTTTAAGAATAACACCTAATATTGTGAGACTTGTGAAAAATTGCAAAAATTGGCAACATTGTAATACATTTGTGAGAATTGTTAATTGTCTTGCAGTAATTCCTAAGAGCCTTAGTCATGGACCAGGACCCCACTGTGCTAAGTGCTGTACAAACAGAACAAAAAGACAGTCCCTTCCTCAAAGAGCTTACAACGTAAGCAGTTATTCTAATGAGAATGGCATTTGCTTTTGAGTGCAAGGCCTATTAAAAGGATTGGTTTTTTTGCACCAGAAGGAGACATCTTTTCCTTCCCTTTCCTTTTGACACCTGCATCAGTAGAAAAGGTTGTCTCAACCCAGACAAATCCACTGTCCAGAGATTCTTGCTTTCTTCTAATGAAGTGATTGCATCTGACGAAGTGGGTTTCTGCCCACGAAAGCTTATGCCCAAATAAATTTGTTAGTCTTTAAGGTGCCACAGAACTCTTGTTGTTTTGCTGATAACGGACTAACATGGCTACCCCTCTGGATCTTGAGTCCTTCTGTTATCATCACGATATTATCTATCAGTTCATTCATCTGAAGTACACAAACAGCTCTAAACACTGATCTGATGGTCTACCTTGATATGGAACCTACAAAAAATAACTTGGGACTAGAGAGGGTGGAGAGTATAAAATCATATCAATTCATACATGGTTAGATAGGTATGTTATAGTAACTGAAAGTGCTGAGAGGAGAACAGCAATACTAAGGATTTTGCTCTTCTGCTCACTATTTCATCATGAGTACAGCTGCTTGAACCTTCCAGACTTAACCATTTTTTAACAGATTTAGCTCCTGTTTGCCAACGGTATGAAGAAATGGTGTGCTTTTTTTTCTGAATTAATTAGCTATTTGCATTTTGTTCAATCCCAGATTCCAAATGGAGATGTCAGTGGAATTTCACCACCATTGATCAGCTGAGGAGCTGGCTCTTTATGTGAACAAATGCACAAGGGATTGTTAATGAATGGCTTATTGCAAGTACTCATTTGCCATTCACCATGCAAGCTATGTGACTGGTCACCAAAGTCACATGGTATTGTAGTATAGCCTCAGGGAAGCTCTCACCTGCACTGGTTGCCTCCAGCCACTAGAGATGCCCTGGGCATGCCCCCTGTGCTGCAGATATGGAAGGGATGATGTAAGACCAACTCATACAAATAGGGCACAACCTCCTTCCAAGGTTCTGTGAGGATTGGTGTAAATAAAAGGGTTGGCAGCAGATTGACAGTGAATTATCTGTGGTACTGCATCACACAGATGTGTGGGGTGGGTGGAAAACTTGCTGGGATAAGGAAGCAAAATTATGTTGCATTGGGAAGACCACAACTGCATTCTGAAAAAAAAATTATTCTCTTATTTATAAAAATGATATTGAAAAAGAAAGTGCGAGGACTTTCCCATTCAACAGAACCATCGACTCCCATGGGAACAGAACTGGGTTCTTCATCTGAATAGCCTAAGACAAAATTCCTTTACTATCAACAAAAATCAAAAAAATCAACCAAGAAAAGGACTTGCCTGCTGAGATAATTAAGGTACAGCCTATATACAAAGCAAAGTTAGGCACGGTTATGGTGCGAATAATGTAGGGGGAATTTTCTCAGCTTGATGCAGGGGATTAGACAAGATATGTCCCTCTTATTCAAAATTCTGATCCTATATGAATTTTGATTACTGAGTGGCTAGTGGGAGAGAGAAGGATGTGAAAAAGGATTAAGCAGAGAGAATGGAAAGATTAAAAAAGAACAGAGGGAGAGCAAAAAGATGGGAGAGATGAGAAAATCGATTGAAAGTGAACAGGTGGAAAAGGAGTGAAAAATATAGGTCTTTCAAGGTGACCATGTTTCTCGAAGCTACCTCTTTTCACCTGTGTACTGAACTGGTGTCTTGTCATCATGGGTGGTGCTGGCTGACTGCTCTTTGAGTGAGTTAAGGGTACCCAGCAACTTGCACCAGGTTTCTGGCACTGAAGTCAATGGAGCTATGCCAATTGACACGAGCTGAGGAGTTGGCCCAAGATTTCCTAAATATCAATTCATTTAGGTTTAATCAAGAGAGATTATTGCAAAGCAAAAATGTGCTTGACAAATCTATAGTAATAAAATAAGATCTTTAACAGAGCATTTTCAGAAGCATTGCCAAGATAGCACGTATTATCTTGCCAGACATCACAGTATACAACTAGGTCATGTTTGTTTGCATGATGTGTTCATTTCCCATTTCATTGTTTAGTATAGCTTAAATTTGTAGGCTGTAGCAGAATTGCATGTCACCAAATGGGAAAATAAACACATCTCCATTGTACTATTTATAGTAGTAGCAAAGCAAAGGACTGAAGCTAAGCATAAGCGATCTAGGAGGTAAAGCTCTATGGTGAATGTTAAAAATATGCAGTGTCTAAAAAGTGGGATTACCGTACCATATGTCAGTATTCATAATGCATTAAATCCTTTAGGGAAAACAAATGAGAGATTGTCCCACAGGTATGGACACAAATACATTTAGAAATCCCTCTTAGAATAAACAACCCTTTGAATCATCCCCTTATTCTACCCCAGCACCCCTTTAATCCTCCTGACTGGGGAAAATGGCATTTTCCCATGGATTTAATAACACAATGAATTCAGAACAGATGGCACACATGGGCCTTGGTTTTCAAAGTCCTTGCTCCTTTTTATCTTCCAGTCCATTTTGCATTCATTAGTGGCTTGCATTAGTTTTGACCATATATCTATTTGATCTTAAATACATCGAGCCCCATGATTGCTTATGAGCTACTGCCTCTAGTACATGGTAGTTCTGTATGGAGTGTGACAGGGCCTAAAGGGGGCATGCAATTGGTGGCAAGGAGACAGTTAACATGCTGAATCGAGAAGCTACCGCAGCTGTCTGCCCTTATTGCAGGGATTGCCTGGGAGCTGAGCCATGTGGGAAATATGGCTAGGCTCATCTGCAGGTAATTACTGCATCAGTAAAAAGGGAATGCTCAAAAAACTTGCTCATTCTACTCTAGAGAAACACAGGAGACCAGACTCAGTCTGAGATGGGAAGGCAGCTTGGTGGTGAGAGGGCCTTTCATTTTAATTTAGATCTACAGCTCCTCATCCAATTGAATTTGGCTTCCTCTCTTTAAGGCAGCCTCCTGTATTTAAAAGACACTTAGCTAATCCATACATGAGCTTTTCCTAGGGTCTTTGAGTGACAAGGCAGAGCTCCCTCTAACTCTGTGAAAACCTGCAATACAGGACCATGTTGTCGGGATGAGCTGTAAAAGTAGAATGTTTGAACTGACATAGATTCTGCTGCCTTTCGGCTGTCAATGTCCTTCCTAAAGGGGGTGGAAGGTACCAGATGGTTAAGCTTTAAGTGAGGGAAGGAATTTACATTTGTGCATCAGTGATGTGAGTGACACACATAACAATGCCTTTAGCGGAATTGCCTTTGGGGATGGAACCAGGGACCTCTGGGTTCAAAAACCTCTCCATGAGCCTCTCTTCATATCATCTAATACAGATCTTCTCCAGGGGTGGCGGAACTGGGGCTAGCGCCCCTGCAATGGAAATATTGTAGGGACTGATCTATGTTTCCTCACTCAAGCGTCTGCCACCTCTGGGTTTCTCCCAAGATGGACACCAGGAAGTTAGACCCTCCCCTTGCTACCAGGAGCTCTCTGGCATAGAAAGTTGGGTTACACCAGGGACGCTTCACAATAGTATCCACTCCTTGCTGCACTCAGACATCATCTACAGAGTGGGATGATGTGTATAAGGTACTCCTGTCCCATAGCTTGTGACAAATGGGTGAGCTGCTTTTATAATACCCCAAATAAGACACAGATTGTTTTAAATACCTTGCAAATTCACCATTAAATAGGTTCTAGGGATGTGGTTAGGGGACATCCATTACGTGAGTGCTTTATGAAAAAAGAGGGGGGGGGTGTAAAGTGTCAGCAGATGGGACTCAAGAATATGCAGCATAGTTCCTGGCTTTTGTCGGACCAATAAAACTCCTTGTTGTGCACTGCAAAATAGCTTTTTATATGCAGCACTTTGCATGGAGCACTTAACAGGATTGAGTTTCCTTAGCTGCAGGTATGATATGAGTACACACAACATAACCAGGTCCATCCAAACGCTGAAGGCTTTCTTGTACTTTGTGGAATTTTAGGGTTTGGACAATGTCTGATGTGCTAGACAAGCAGGGCTGTTCCACCTTGCTAGCATCTCTGGACAGTGGGCCTGATTCTGATCTCCCTTCTGTTTACACCTATTTTCTATTTTTTGCTAAAGAGAACTCCTACAATCCAATATTCACACTAGCAGGAAGCTGAAACCCTGAAATCTTCCTAGTGAGAACTGACTTAAAAAAATGTAGACAAAGTTAAGATGTGGGATTAGGTGAAAGGTGTGCCATGGAATGCATACAGTGTCTTTTAAAAATTCATTATTGACACTCATGAACTTTCTATACAAGCATTACCAAATCTTATTCATAACCTGTATTTGTTATCTTTAAAATACATACTTGTGTTTGATCAACCTTTTATCATTAACTGTGTATTTATTTTGTTTAGATTCCAAAATTCATAACCATAGATTCTTGATCCTAATGTAAAGTTCTTTCATTTTTCCATTGAAAGAATTTCCCATTCTTTGTTTCTGCATGACATTATTGTAGGATGATCTATCCTCTTCCAAAAACAAGCTGTAGCATATCTAGCTGCAAGTAGTAGTTGTGTTTATCAGTGGGTCCTTCTCTGTGTCAATGGCCTCCTTTGGACTTTAACCTGGTAGAACACTATGGGTTCTGTGTGTAGCTTAACATGAAATGGGTTCAACACAGTGCCGGCTTTACATATTCTGCCACCCTAGGCAAAATAAGAACATGCATCCCCCCCAGGTGGAAAAATTTGAGTATTTGCAGAGGTGCAGGGGCTATCATTCTTGTCAATTTCACCGCTCTGCTGGAATGGTGAAATTGAGAAGAAACCCAGAGCAGTTGGAGCCTTGCTCTGGGAGAGGATGGATTGGCTGCTGCCCACTGTACCTTATCCAATCATTAGGAATGATATTGGGAAAAGAGAAAAGGGCAGGAGGAGGAAGGGACATTCTAAAGAGGCAGAATAGAAGGTTGGAGAGAGAAGGGCTTGTAAGAGGGGAAAAAAAGACTGGAAGAAAGAGGGAGAAGACTACCAGCTACATAGTCACTGATTTGAGAGGTTTATGATGTGAAAAGCTTCCTAGTGAAGATTTCCCTGGTGATACATTCCTTTGTACCATGTTGGCTGTTTTTGACCTATTTCCATTAATGGAATTTAACATTTTATTTCTCATATGTAAGGCAAATACAAGACTGTGTCTACAGGTTCAGGACAACTGCCTTGCTGATTTAATTAATAAAACAGAAGTAATTCCAGAAAAGCTGCACAGGTCAAGAACTTCTCCTCAAGCCTGTCCACCTGTAGTATGTTAAATGGTGTAGATGTTATACTTTAATACAGATAAAGCACTGTATCAGTAGGAATATCTGTTTTTCTCCATCTTTCTGTGTACGAATAGAAAGCAGTTGTCATAGATTACTATTCAGCATATGCTGATTGTTTTGAAATCACATTCTTTCCTAGAACTGTAATGCATTGAAACTTATTATCCAAATTATTCCCAATAATTATAAAATTAGAAGGTTCTGAGATACCATGAAGACTCTTAGTTACCATGATGATGAATACAATGTAAAACTTATAATATTTTGTGGATTTTTTAAATTTACCATTACATGGGCTATATAGATTGCACTTTTCTATGGTTTTCTATTTCTCTCTCTCCCCTGCCCTGCCACTAGATCTCTTGAAATCAATACAATAAATAGATTTTTTAAATACCTCCCAAGCTTTATCTCTCCTATATTCTCCAGATGGCTTACTCAAGAGACAGAATATATGGGCGCTGAGCTGCAATTAAATTATGTAAGTGCATACCAAAGAGCAAAAGATCAGAGGATAGACCTGAATGTGAACTTAAGAACACACACAAAGTTTTCAAGCTCTTACAGCTCCAAAGTAAATGGCTATATTGCAGAACAAGGTATGAGGGTTAGGAATTGTTCCCAAGGGAGCTGATGACAATTACCTTTTACTCAATTCACGCCCCTCCCCCCTTTGTTATTTTACTACACCATGTTCTACAGGTTTATTCTATTTCAGGTGGGAATTTTGATCAGGGCTGACATTGGGAACAGCACAGAACATGCACAATGACATTCCTTCCATCAAAGAACAGGCAGTAGCCTGTAAAGTATGGGGAGTTAAAGGAACAGTATTTGTGTAACTCTGCTGCGTGTCATAGGAAGTCAGCACCCATGCTGCTACATATTAGGACATGGTTCCGCTGGAAGCAGAAAGCCTGTCCAAAAAAAAAAAAAAAAAGAAACTTTCTGAGCATTCCCAGATTACATCTGTAGTTTGTCCAGCAAACAACTGGCCTACACATTTCCCTGAAATATGGAGATGCTTTGGTTGTGCAATCATGCCTTGGCTGATAATAGGCGTCCTGTGAAATCTGCAAATCATCAGTACGGAGATAACAAAAGAACTTAGCAGTATTATTTAAGTTAAAAGTATTTAGAAATATGTCCCCAGTAGAGCTGCTTATTTATAGCCTATCCCTAGATTTACATCTCTAGAGTGAATTAATGCCTCCATGTATGATATGACAGCTGTTGTGCTGGACTGGAAATGAACAGTGACTGAGGAGATGGCCAGCACAATGAGAGAATGGTAATGGTCTGAGGGCAGCCTGACATTCATAGCTGACATTCGTCTGCAGTGTGATTTTCTAAATGAACTAGTTCAAACCCCGTCTTGTCAAAATCCTGTCATTTTAGAGGCTCTTACAAGAAAAAAGCTAAGAAACGGATGAGCTCATTCTAGTTCTAATTCCACAATCTCAGCTGGAACTAATTGCCATTCTTGTTGTCAGTCTCAGGAGAGAGGTTGATGAGGAAATAGATGCTGACCTATGCTCTCACCCCTCACAGGCAAGTCTCTGATCTTGGGGGAGGAGCATGCTGAGAGACTGGGGGAAGCCTGCATTGAGACTGCCCGGCTGCCCTGTAGAGAGCTTCAGCCTCCAGTGTTGTGAATCCAGAACCTTCCACTAACACTAAATTAATAATAATAAAAAAAAATTACAAGCATAAAAATTCAGATAATATTAATTGAAAAACCTTCACAGACTGAGAGAAGGGCTAGGAGGAGCTTTCCCCTCTATCACTAGAGGGTGCTGGCTCTTCAAGGGTAAACTATGCTGCACATGGTTACAGTGGGCAGGTCTACCATCATTCTGAAGCAACAGTGCTCCAGAAGGGAAGAGATAAAACACACTGTCAAAGATTCACTGTCTGAAATGGTCGAAATGGAGCCAAGTGGTGAGACCAATGGAAGAAATAGCAATGACTCATGGACAAGTTCCTTCCCACCACTTCTGCTACCCCAAATGCTGCAGTAACAAGTCCAAGGGCTTGTCTACACTTACAGCACTGCAGCTGCACCGGTGCCACGGTAGCGCTTACTGAAGATGCTACCTGAGCCGATGGAAGAGCTTCTCCTCCCATTGACATGGTGCTGTCTATTCTGGTAGTGAGGTTGGTATAATTGTGTCACTCGGTTGTGGATTTTCCACAGTCCTGAATGATGCAGTTATAAGTTTATAGTGTAGACCAGGGCCAAGAAACCTTTACTGCTTCTGCTCTGTTCTTTGTTGTTCTGCACTAAGGCCTTGATTCAGGAAAGTATGCCCATTCAGGACGGCACTTAACCAAGTGCTTAAGTCCAATTGAAGTTGGTAGGTCTTCAGCATCTGTTTAGAGTTATGCGTGTGTTTAAATGCTTTCTTGAATCAAGGCTGAACACAGTTACAGTAATGTCACTGAATAGCAGGATTCAAATTCTCCTCTGTTTTATGCGGACACAGCGTTGTTGGTTTCAATGGCATTGCACCAGTGCTGGCTATGAGGAGATTTTATCCCCTTGCAGTTCAAATGTAACCAAACATTTTGGACTAGATCCTCAGTTGGTGTAAATCAGCATAGCTCCATTGTAGTCAGTGGAGCTATGGTGATTCACATCAGCTGAGAAACTGACCCAATGTTAGGAAACAAAAATGTAATTTATCAGTAGAAGTTGTGTTTAAAAATACATATGAAACTTTTAAGAATTATAAGTAGATTAGTCAACCTGTGTTATGGATGTAGATTGGTCAAGTGTGATCAACTAATGTACAGTTTAGAAGATGTAAAATCGTAACTGAATGTCACTCTGTTCTTGGACATCAAGTAGTTACAACTACATTCTTCCAAGTAAATAGCAACGTGAACAATATCCACTTCTTTGCCCCTGTGTATTTACAGTAGCAGCATGCAATTTCACTAATGTATGACCTGTTTCACCACTGTTACTTCAGATTTATGCCAGTATAATGTCACTGAAATCAGTCAGATTATTCCAGAGTAAAACCAGTAAACAGTTATGGTGAATCAGGCCCTTTGTTTCCAATCTTTTTAAATAGTATTTTTTCTTTCTTTACTGAATATTTGAATTCTTAGGTGTGTATCTATTATCAAGCACAATTAAAAACACCCCCTTTATCTGAGGCTAAAATACTGCTGAGGAGGCAGCATGAACTCAAGAAACCTTAGCATAAAAAAAAGTAAATTATCACAACCATTTTTTTCTTGTACTGACTCAGTATAGCCTTTTTTGTCAACAACAAGAAAATTCCGCCTGCGTGGAAGTAGCTGAAAATGTGCTGATTCATTCATGTTGAATGTGTCATGCCAAAACTCATAAATTGGTTAGTGAGAGATGTTGGGGATTCCTTATGCATGAACAGTTATAGGTGAACACCTAGGTGAAGGGCATGACACCTGAAAGGTCATTTTCCAATATTTGTAGTAAATACTTGGATTTCACTTGTGAATGACCTTGCTGTCAGGATGATCTGGGCATATGTAACATAACTATTCCTAGGACAATGTGTGTATGCATTTGTATACAAGAGTTTTCCACTACCACCTCTTGCATCTCCCCTCCCTCAATTATAATACTAAGTTACGTTTTGGGGAAAGGCTTCAGGGCCTTCTCTCCTTCTGGCAAGACCAGCCCTGAAGGGACATGGGCCAGATTCCAGGAATTTCTTCTCTCTCCAAGCAAGAAAAGCCTTTGTGGTAGGGTGAAAGCACAGTCTTTAGGGAAAAAAATCTATCTATGAACCCTCTTTAACTACCAGAAGCAATCTTACAGGAAATGGAAAGGTTATGGGCTGTCGTTTCTTTCCCCACCACATTATATTCCCTCTCCCTAGATCAGTAACTACCTTTTGAAAAAAAGCTTCAAATTAGCTTCAAGGCTAATTCCCTTTCCAAAAGGGAGTCCTGGGTGCTGGCTCCTATTCCGTGTGGGAGATGTAGGGGCTAGCCTTTATATGGACTCTCATGGCTGCAGCACCCTCGTTTTCCTTCCTGGTGCCTGATTTTTCCAGCTACCTGTGCCAACCTGATTCCATTTCCCATTCTGCCACTTCAGAAGTCAAGCGATGGTGTTCCAACTTGACCATTGTCCTTGAGTGTGTATTATGACCCTTGGGCAGTAGCATTTTACTCCTTTGAAGCCTAGTGGCTAATCAAACTTTGGGGCCCTGCAGGTTGTTTCTCCTAGGAGAAGAAATTGATGATAGAACCAAGAAACTTACTAAGATTACACATGAAGTCCTGTTTTCCTGAACACAGTGGGAATCAAATCACAGGAGACTGTTCCTTTGCCTGCTGTTCCAAATCTGCCTTTCTAGCCAGCATGCAGTGCCCCAAATGCTTTCTTTCTCAGCTTTCTCTCAGGGCCATGTTACCAGCACTTTTGTTACTGTCTGCTTGGCTTTCTAGCCTCTTCTGTCTCCCCTGGCTCCTTTTCTCTCACACAGAGAAAAACCATTCCACCAATAAAAGCCCAAGCCTCTACATATGCTATCAGTACCCTGGGAAAACCGCATGGGTCCTATGAGTCAGCTTTATTTCAAACTTTCCATGTGCCTGTTTAGTGCAATACTGCTATTATTTCAGCCATTTCTTTATGTATATCCTGACTGAGAGGCGGCAGTCACATCCAACCCATAATGACAAGCATGTGCTTAGTTTTGGTCACTTGATTAAGTTTCAATCAATGAGATTTGTTTAAAAAATCCTGAAGATATAGTCTTTCTCTCTCTGTGTTTCTCTGTCTCTCTCTCTTTCTTTTAACAGGAGGAAATTTTAATATCCAGTGCATTATTTTTCCTACGTAGAAAATCACACTTTTCTATTCCTTTTTTTTAAAAAAGGCAAACACATTGATACACACTGAATCTTCCATGACCTGTAGTAAACTGAGACTGTGATTAATGGAAGACATTCTTTCCAACATCCCTTTTATGTGACAAATGTTTTATTCTTTGCTTAGGCATTTCCTGAAAGTCAACTTTTTTTTTTTTTTTTTTTTTAAGTTCATAGCCTTGTGCATAGTCTTACAACGCCACCACCTGACTTTCTACTATTCCAAGGAGTGCCTTGCTAAAGGTGGTCAGTATAATAGTGGTGGCTCACCACACTCACGGATGAAAACTTTGTCTCCATTACCTGTTCCAAACTGATTTAGACATTTAGCATGTTACAGATGCTGCAGTTAGCATTATATCTATCAGACAGAGTCAACAAATATGCCAAGAAACCTTAGACATGAATGACAATGCAAGATAAGAGATGACCAAACACAGAATGCGTCACTTCTTAAAGATGCTTTACAAATGCTAATGATGTTGCCAATTGCTTCACACACGTTGTGCTTTAAAAAAATTTACTTGTGAAATAGATAACTTGGAGACATTTCCACTTAATGTGCTAAGTTTAACAAATACAGGAAAAGCTTTTCACTATAAAGGAACAAAATTTTATACTTTTATATTTCATTTCCTTCCCTCCTCTTTTCCTATAGATTTAGTTTTTTTGTTTCTAATGACTATGAGAGAAGACAAGGTGAGCGCTATTGTTGTGAATGAGGGACCAGTCCTGCTGCCTTTGAAGTCAATTGCAAATCTCGTTTGTTCCAGTGGTGTCAGGCCCATAGTGTGAAGCAGTTTCTCATTTGCAAAAGGAGACATTCCAATAATGGGCAGGAGAATTCTTCATTTTGCCACAGTTGTTACTGAAAACACATTTATAGGCTGTGTACAGTTTGGGGCCTGACACAGTGCTGCCTTGCTCCATTTGTACATCCGTGTAACTCCATTGATTTAATGAAACCAGTGGTGTGTTTCAGTGACATAAAACTGGTGTAATGCGGTCAGGGTGAAGAATGGTTTCAGAAATTCAGACAAGATGCCATCGTATTCTACATTTTCCATTGTATTTAGTTTTAAGGTGAAGTGATAGGATATTTTCTAGAAGCTGATGGCTGGCTTCAGTTCATCTTAACTTTTTTGTCTTATAAATATGTTGGGCAAGATTTAGCACTCATTACATCCATGTAATCCCATTTTGCGTGAGTATAAAAGTAGAATAAGATTTTTACTTTTTAAATAAAAAGGGATTGATTCTCTACACTGTTCCACTAGTAACCCCACATTAGCATAAAATTGATGTGACAGAATGAAAACTAAGGCCTATAATTGTTTTTCTTTAAATTTCCATCAGATGGGTGAATGTTGTGTCTCAAATGCAAACCAAAGACGATGTAAATGATGTTTTGAATTGTCCAAGATCAATGTGTGGTTCTTAGAAGCCCTTATTGGCACAATACCTGTGGAAGTCTGCTATTAGTCTGGAGAAACCTTCCACTGAGCTTGTTTTATGAAAATTTGAACCTCCCATTCCTGGAATGTGAGAAGCCTATTCAGGTAATATCAGAGTATGCTAGCTGTGCAGCATGGTACAGTAGCAGAAATTGCATTAATAGTCTCGCCCTTTGTGAATGGTGTTGAGAGCCATGAATGTCAATAACCTATCAACTGATTTATCTTCTCTCCTGAAAGGTAAAGGAAATAAATAGACTGATTTTTACTGTGCTATTGAAAAGCACCTTCATGAAACCACTGATTATTATATATAAACTAATAAACAGGCTACTTTTGTATTGTTTGCATCTGGGGCTTTAATAAATATTCAACCACAGGCAACAAGTTCCAAGTTTAATTCAGTGTTTTTCTAGCCCTAACTAATACCTACTTCACAGCCATAAGGTAGGTGTGTGTGTGGTTTTGTTTTATGGGGCAGAGGCAAGTAAGAAATGTTTTAACTTCCTTTTTACAAGAGTCCTCCCTCATTTTAGTGTCAGATTAGCACCAATATTATGGAAAGTGGATATAATCTCCCTTTTGATATGTAAATTCTTGATATCAGAAATTCTGAATGGATACATTATTTAGACTACATCAATAAATCCCACAGAACGTTGATCTTTCTGCCTTATTAATATTGTTTATTATTTTTGGGGGGACAACACATTGGAACTTTTCCTGCATTTGGGTCTTTGGTAGGTTGCCTGCTATTAGGACAAACAAAATTGGGTCAAATTCTGCCCTTAGGTGTATGCAGTTGCCTTTGAAGTCAGTGGGCACCATAAAAGTGAAGCTTTTAAAGATTTAATGGAAAACACTGACAGTTGAAAGCTTGCATCCTAAAACTGTATGTATGTGTGCGTGCACATGCGTCCACCCATATCTGCATTTATACTTGTGTGGAATGGAAATTTGTTGTCTACATCTGAGCGTTAAAAAGGTGGGAGGGAAATACTCATGTGTTAGCCCTTTATGGAAACTCTCAGAGACAAGTAAGACCAGCTCTGTAATGAAATTCACCATTCATGAGTAACAAGAGTTCAGAAAATGTCAGTAAAGCAATCCACTTTACTGACAAGAGCATAAAATATTCCCACCCTTCTCTTGCTCACTCTGGCTTCAGCCATACGGAATTCCTTCACTGTCTGAACTCCTTCACTGGCCAGGAACAGGAGTCCTCCCCTGCAGGGCTATAAGTAAGTCCCCTCCCTGCCCTCCCTCCACCTCTTTAAAGGAATGCATTGAACAACTACCTAAGAACAGTTGTTAGAGAGACCACCAAAGTGGTCCTTGGTTTAGACACTTCACATGGAATTACTGTGCACAAACCATCTCTTGCAGTCTGCAAGGAACAGTTGGAATTCTCTGAATTGTTTCCAAGTCTTAACTGCATTGTAATCCTGGAGGCAAAAATTCCGGCCTTTGGTCCCATTTAATGCTTAAAAGCTTCCTAATGAAGTCCATCTTTTCATCATCATAGGACTTGCTGTTTTAGGGTATTATACCCACAGGAATATATACATATAAATATATATATATCTTATTGTAAGCAAAAGTTTTTCTTTTGAATGTGTTTATTATTAGTATACAACAGTATGGTAATTTACGGAAACAACCAATTGGACAGCATCCCTGGAAAGAGGATTGAATCAGCATGTGTACGCCTGCCTATTGGTGAGAAACCATAATGGGATAATTACATTTAAAATTTGGTCAAAGTGCTTGCTTTTTAGACAAGGGAGCAAGGGGGAGAGAGCATAACTCGTTTGGGGCATATATTAGTAATGTATATGTCTTACTGTGGTATGGAATGAGGAAGAATTGATGTCTGGGAAGGAAAAGAAGCGAGAGAATAGAATGCGTAAGAAGGACTACCAACCGAGGCTCCACTAGAATGTGTGATGCAGAAGTATGATAAAATGTGACCCGAAAGGGGCTTTTATTGTGTGAGAATGTCCTGCAGCAACCATTAGGATTGGGAGAACAAATTTAGATTAGTTGTAGTGAAAGGAAAAATGTTACGTTATGAACACAGCGCCAATCAAAGTAAAATTCATTCTATAGTAAAGCCTATGGAAAGAACTGGAGTGAAGTTTGTAGTGAAGGTGATTGAGCTCCCTTCATTGAAGTGTGGGTCAAAATCTGAGCCCTGCATTAAGAATAGGTCTATTCTTTCCAGGTTTACATCCTATGCATTCCTACTGACTTCAGCAGGATTGCATAGGGTATAAATCAGTATTAGAATTTAACTCATTGTTTGCAAACTAGGCTTTCGCTAGCCCATAAGGGCTTAATATCAGAATGCAAGCATTTATATAAACTTCAGCAGAAGCAGTTGGGCCCTCATAGCAACATGAGCATCCTGCATGAGATGAATTTACTATTATCTTCAAATTTCACACTCGATGCACTTTAAATATCTTCTTTCTACCCTCAGTTGTAAAATTTCAATAGAATGTAAAAGAGGAATGAAATCAACAAGGCTGTATAGAATTACTGTCATGATCACCTTTCTATTTGTTGTTGAACAAATCTATAGAATTCTAGAGGAGGAACAGAATTCTCTGAAATTCGATATAATGATTAAAATATATGGAGATGTTATTTTCTATTAAATTCTATAGAACTAGTACATATGTGACTGAACATATGAGAAAAGGTTTCTTTAGCTTTTTGTTCTATCTTTTCCTAGAAGGTACTATCAGGATCAGTGTGGTAAATGTAGAATGAAATATAGTCAGAATTGTTTCAAATCTCAATACACATCTGCCAAAGGAGGTGAAGTATTGTCATATTTGGTGTGATCATTTTTATTTTCATATGAATTGTAACTCTCTCAGGCACCGTACTGTAAGGCTGACAACATTACTTTAATTCATGCTGTCTTAATGTAATTTTCAGTCTGTGTAAACAATTAAAGTTTACTGATCACACTGAAGATCTGTGTATCTTGACTGGACTCAGATAAACTTACGTCTGAAGTTTACAGAAGGTTACAGAAATGGGGTCTCTGTGTTCAGCTTGTAGTTAACAGAACTGACCATTTTCAGCATACTTGAAAGGAAGACAAACATCTCAGGATCTGTCCCTTTCAAACTTATCTCTCCTCCCCCCCCACACACACAAACAAATGGCAGGAATTATAAGGATAATGAATGAAGACAACACTGAATAATATTTGCACAGATAAGATAATCTTGAAGGTAAACAGAGGATCAGTGCAGCCAAAGAGAGATGCTGGTAGTCGACAAGCAAAGCCCAGCCCAGATGGGCTGAAAATTACATAATCAATAAATAAGAGGAACAGATTCTAAATTGGCTTAAATTGTCATAGCTGCCTTGGAACCAATGGAGCTCTGACACTTTACACCAACTGAAGATCAGCCTCTAAGTGACTGTATTTGTACTTAACTCAGCAATTGAAAAAGTCAGGGGATAAATTTGGTTTTTTAAAAATATATAAACAAGAGGAAATACTTGCTTGTGTTTATATTATAGCTGATTAAACATCTGAAATATTTAGTCATCAAATAAATTACCTGATGCATACTGCTATTTACTGAATGGATTTGATGAATGTTATTCCACTAGCTATAGGACAGGCTGAATACCACAAACACCATGTGTCACATAAATCAATCTAATGAGAAAGAGCAACCTTTGCTGACTTCCATTGGTTCGTTTTTCTTTTCTTTGCCCCTTTTGAGAACGACAACCACCTCAGAAGAAGTAGACTCCTGCAGATCTCAGTCGGTGGGGCTGAGTCTCCCATGCCTAGGCCTGTGCTGATGGCTGCCCAGGCATGGATAACTGGAGGCTGGGTGAGGGATGAGTCCTGTCAGACCCCCTGAGGGATGCAACTCAGGGAGGAGGACAGACCTCTATTCCTCAGTTCCTGGGAGGGAGCATGGCTGAGGACAACGCTTGCTCAGCTGACTACAGATGGTCTGAGCCCCTGAAAGGAAGGTGGCTGGAATTGCCTCAAGATGTTTTCTCACCTGCAGACATTAGGCCAGACTGTAGCTTGCCAGGGGGTCCCTCAAGGGAGGCCTGTGGCATATCAGGGCCTGACTTGTTTTCCCCTTTCCTTTGTTTTTTCCCCTGAACCCTGAAAAGGTCAGCTCCAGTGGAACTCAGCTGAAGGGCTGACTTTCCAACCCAGTCCTGTACAGCAGAGACTGACCAGACCCGGATGATGAGGGGCTGAGTGAGGATTCTGCCATGGTCCCACAAGCAAGATCTCTACATAGGGTGTATTCAGGAGAGCAGCTGGAGTGCTGACTCTGGCATTTGGTTTATCCTGCTGCTTATATTTCAATATATACACCTATCAGCCCTATCAAGGAATTGTGCTGTTTCCATTAATGCTGTTCTGGCATTTCAGGAAGAACTCTCTCTATCTCTTATGATCCTCTGCCCTTTGCTTCCTCTTTGTCCCCACTAAGAAGATGGTATTACAGCTCTTGTGAGTGTCCTCTCACCACCTCGAGTTGCCAGATGTTGAATCATCTCCCATCCTTCTCAGCCTGGGAATAAATGTGTGGTAGTTGGGATATGTTTGAGATTGTAACTTGGATCATACACATGGTAGTGCATAATAATGCATGATAAAGTGATAGCTTTAGATCCTGGGCCAGCTTTCTGAGTTGTACAATATAAATCACACCCCATTCATTCCCAGTTTGTTTTCATAGGTTTAAATTTGAATTGTGAGAAGGAGTCCTTAAATTATTTAGACTGTTTAAGTACCCAGACTTCTGGATCTGAGAGCATCATCACCTCACACTTGTCCAACCCCATTTTCTTCATGTTCTTCCCTTCAATGTCACCCATGCAACCCGTCAGTGGGATCACATAGATATACATGACTGGAATTTAGTAACTGATTTTGCTGATGATACACAAGGAGGGTTAGACTCCAGCTAAGTCCCTCTCTGCTATATTCACTCTGCTTTATCTTATTTTGCCAAAATAACAGTGCTTTTTTACAATGACAGGAGCTCTGCTATCAGGGTAGCAGGCATAGTATAACAACCTGAATTCAATAGAAATGGAAGTAAAAAAACTCTTACTTACTAAAGTAAGCAGACAGAACTCTACACACAAGGAAAACGTTTGTTCAATGTTATTCATGATTTACTTTCATTTGACTTTAATTTTATGACTCTCTTTAGAGTTTTCGTCATTAAGGGCCAAGCGGGCATTATGTCGTATCACTTGGAGTTTACTAAAACTCAAGAGCAAGCAGCTCTACAATGTAATTTAGAAGCACCAATGAAAAGTTTTATTGATGATCTGTCAATTTCTCCCAAGATTGTTTGCATAATGCTATAGTAGCTAAGGGTCTGAGCCTGCAGATGCTTTCTTGCATGAGAAGTCTTTACTCATGTGTGAATTGCATAAAAAGAAAAAAAAGAAAATGTGCACACACAGACTTGCAGATTCAGGTTCAAAAGCTGATTTGGCCTTGACTGACCTTGGAAGTCTTTTAATAAAGAAAGAGTAGTGATCATCAAGGTCCCTTTTTTTATGCTACTTTTTTATATTTTCTATGATATAGAAAAGTTGGAATTTACTAGTGTTGGAATCATAAAAAGCTCACCCCTTTATCAGTTGCATGTTAATATGGGATGTGGATTGTGATGAGGACACAATGATGCGGCAGAGTTTGGTAATCTATCCAGTACATTCCGTACTCTGAAAAATGAGTATACTCTTTTTCCAAGATTAATTTAAGCTATTTCCAGAAGCCATGAACATAGGCTCAGAAGGGAATAGTATCTAAGTAATCTATCTACATATGTTCTGCATTACCCTAACATTTTAAACAAATATTGCACAGCAGAGTATATATGAAAATGTTTTTTGATTTGGGAACCCCAGATAAATGACCTATTTTTGTCCATGAAAGTAAACCTATAGATTCTGGAAAGTTTCTCTGCATAGATCTTTTTCCCCCTCATCTGAGAGGAGATTGCTGCAGGAGTTGAGTGATTGAAAATGTTTATCTTCTGAAATCTCTTTGGTGGTCTAAGTTGGTGTTCTTTATCCTGTTCTTAAGGTACAAATGTCCATATTCCACCATTCCAACTGGCATTCCTCAGCAAAGACAAATACAGTTTTTGCCTGGACAGTGAACTACCTTCTCATCCCTAGAGATGGGCATTCTAGCTTGGGTTAAAATAAAAGGGGCCTGGTCCAATGGGAGCCTCTCCATTGACTTCAGTGGGCTTTAGATCAGGCCAATGGAATGGTAGCTAGGGCAAGCTCACACTGCTACTGCCTGTGATGCATTATTTTGTGGAATAATGGATTTACCCGAGAGTTTGTCCACACTTCACATTTAACTATTGTGACAGGGGCTACCGGAAGATAGTAGAAGGCCGCTATGTTAGCCTAAGAATGGCCAAGGCCCTGTTCCCCTAGCAGCTGCCCAAGGTTTCCCTCAGCTGATTAGGGCCAGCTGAGGCCAGGGTCAGGTGAGACCAATTAAGGGCTGCCTGGGAGCAGATAAAAGCTCCCTGCCAGCCAAGCAAGGGGCTCTTGGAGTTTGGAGTGGAAGAAGGGGCAGGCCCTTGCCCTTTGGAGTAGCTACTTAGCCCCAACAAAGACCAGGGTAGGGAAGCAGCCCAGAGAGAAGTCTTACACAGTGCCTTGTAGCAGCAGCCAGCCACTGCTGTCAGCCAGGGTCTCTGGGCTGGTGTCGGAAGAAGCGGGTGGGCTCAGACATCCCCTACCCCAGCCTTAGAACCTTAGGTCCTGAGGGCACTGCTCAGCCTGTGAAGGCCTGAAGGAAGATGGGGCAGAGGCGAGATGGCCAGCATCTTAAGACTGGTGGAAGCCCCGGGTGGCCATTTTGTGCCCAACACACTGAAAAAGTGCTCGGCCCATGGGAGCACAAAGGCCACCCTACCACACTATTCACAAACCAGGGTCAGGGACATCTTCCAGGGTTAGGGACATCTATGTTCTAACCACCTTTTTATATTGCTGGTCTGGATGGTATGGCTGTAGAATGGTAAGAAGATCATGCCCCTGTGATCCACATGCAAAGGGAAACCCTGTATGGCTGGATCTCTTTCTCTTGTGGAAAGGAGGCATCAGCCACTTTTGTAAGGGTTTTCTCTCCTTATGTCAGACCCCAGAGAAAACACTCCCTTAGCGTAGCAATCCACAAGCAGGGAAGCCACAGGGAATTTGGGTTAGCCACGTGCACATCCATTACCCAGCATCAACTGAAGAGGAAAGTAATACTACCAGAAGCTGTCTTAAATTTTTGTGTGGAGCCTTCTCCTTGCTGGAGAGCACAGTTAAGAGGGAGACTCTTAAGGAGCTCATTTGGAGGAAAAGGGGCCCTGCGTATGTGGCCCTGTGCCAGCCGTGGATCCCCATGATCTGTGGATGGGCCTTTGAGTCTCCAGTGCTCTCATCTAGCAACCTTTTTAATGGGCATCCAAATTCACTTTAAAAACTAAACTGACAATGAATAGGAGGTTGAAATATCAATAGCGCTATCTCTCTGTCACTAAAACTTTTTTCCCACAAATAGGGCATGTTTCTATAACTTAGAAATTGTAATTTCTCAAAAAACACATAACAATATTAACCCATAAATTCACTCTTCTATTTCCACTGTGTTCGGATCTGGTGAATATTACAGTCCAGTCATATGTTTCATTTAGATTTGACAAAAACAGTAAATTATGGCTGCAGGGTACATTGTGTCATAGTGTACCAGAGTGAAAATGTGAGACATTTCCAAATCTCTCTAAACCAAAGGCTACCAACAATTGATTAGAAATATCTGGCTTCATATGTAAGTTAGAGAGATACTACTGAATACCAACACTGTAGATTTAGTAAGATGAAAGTAATTGGGTATGCTAACTCTGCAGTAATCAAGGGGTGAGGGAAATTTTCATGCAACTAGTAGAGTGTAAAATGGTGTTGGGCAAATTAAGAACCAACTCAAACTTTCACCTTAAACTCATACCAATTCTGAGCCCATAACTTTTAGAGACTTCAGGTAAATTTTTCTTGCTCCATTTCCCTGCATCTCTCAGTTCCCTCATTTATGAAAATGTCCTATAGGATGAAACTAAAAGGTTCAGAAGAAACTGATTTTAAGATCTAAAGAATTGAATGGCAAATTATATTCTGTTTAAATCAATCTTGAAAATTCAAGAGATAATTATATCCTGGAGTTTTGTAGTTTTGTTTAAAAATTCTAAAGATAGGTGGTTGTTTTGCATTTAAAAAAAATCTCTAGGCCTTTTCTAGAAGGGTTGTTCTATAAGGGTTTTATCCCATAAGCAGAAGTAAATACAATGATGGAGTGTGTGACACAGTGCTGGGCAGCAATCCTTTAACCAGCCCTCAGTCATACACGCCCCAATTGAGTGAGGTAAATTGGAGCTGGCTAGCGACACCTGCACCTGATTGGTGAAGGGGAAACAGCTGTCTGTCTAATTAGCTGGGGCTATATCTAGGCCCAGGTGAAGGAATGAGAAGGGGAGGGACTGACTAGAGGCCCTGCTTGGCTGCAGAAGTGCTTGAGGCAGCAAACTAAATTGTATGTTGTAAGAAGGTGAGGGGACTGCACACTGTAAATAAACTACACTGGACTGCTAAATCAGAGGGTTGTGGAGTCATTTGTAACTAAGAGGGTATCCAAAGCAGAGTGGCTGCAATGGAGACCCCTTACATGTGGGGGTTTGTCTGCGATTTGCTGAGCCAGCAGAGGAGTTGTCAGCCGGGAAATGGAGGAGACCCTGATATGGCTGGTAAAGCAGCAGGAGGCGATGCAGAAGGTCATGCAAGCCTTTCAGCAATCCTAGCAGGTGGAGTGGCAGACCTTGTGTGCCTGGCAGATGGAGCAGCAAAAAAGCTTGCAGGATTTCCTATGGGAACAGGCCACATACAACAGCAGCTCCTGCAAAAGATGGTGAGTCCCATGGTGGGGGATGACCCCTGGATGCCGGGCTTAGGACTGTGCTAGATGGGCCCTGCAGGTGTCCCAGATGTGTTCCTCTGCACTTTTGAGCAGGTAGCCACGGGGGCCAGATGAGATAGGGCAACCTGGACCCTACAGCTAGCTCCCTACCTGGGGAGTGAAGCTCAAGCAGCATATATGGCACTGAGTGAGGAACAGGTCAGAAATGATGAGGTGGTGAAGTTGGCCATCCTGGATCAGGTGGGGCTGTCCTCAGAGAGGTACTGCCAGAAGTTTCAGTCCGCAAGGTGGATGGTAGGAGGTTTGTAACCCCAAGCATTTGCCCAACGGTTGATGGATTGGGCCACCAGATGGCTACGGCCTGATGCCCAGATTATGGGGGAGATTATAGATGTGCTCATCCTAGAACAATGGTTCTCAACCTTTCTAGACTACTGTACCCCTATCAGGGGTCTGATTTGTCTTGTGTACCACAAGTTTCACCTCACTTAAAAACTACTTGTATTTTTATGTCTGATTTTGTATGCAAAAGTGTCACCGCACACGATTACTGAGAAATTACTTGCTTTCTCATTTTTACCATATAATTATAAAATACATTGACTGGGATATAAATATTGCACTGACATTTCAGTGTGATACTTGAGCCAGTTTTTTACTTGTGAACTGTCTGAAGCCTGAGTCTCTGGCAGTGGGGCTGAAGCATGTAATTTAGCTTCGTGGGGACCACCTGTGGTATGGGGCCCCAGGCAGTTGCCCTGCTTGCCATCCCCGAATACTGGCTCTGCACTTGTAACCCCCTAAATCTGTCCTGTGACCCCACCTGAGGCTGCAACCCCCAGGTTGAGAAACACTGATCTAGATGAGTTGATGTACCCCCTGAAAGACCTCTGAGTACCCCCAGGTGTACACGTACCCTTGGTTGAGAACCACTGTCCTAGAACAATTCTTACATGGTCTCCCTGACAACATAGGGGTCTGGGTTTGGCAGCATCAGCCAAGCGCTGTGGAGGCTGCTGTGAAGTTAACCGAGGATTACATGGAGGCTGACTATCTCCTTCCATTGCATAGTTTCTTCCATTAAAAACAAAATGTTTTCCATGATCCAATTGGAAATACAAAAAGTTGAACTAAATGTCTTTTGGTATTATTTGTAAGTTGTTGAGGAATTGCTCCTCTTAATGGATACAGTGGGCTCTTCTGTTTAACCTATGGATGAAAAACCATGACTTTCCTTCTAAGAGAACAGACCTCTTTTTCCTTTGTGAATTGTATATTTGGAACTAGAGTGACCCGATAGCAAGAGTGAAAAATCGGGATGGGGGAGGAGATAATAGGTGCGCATATAAGAAAAAGCCCTGAATATCATAACTGGTCATTGTATTTGGAACTAAACAGAACTCCTTGGTCTCCTACATTCCTGTACAAAAGGAATTTACTCTGCATTCAAAAAAGCAAGACTACTTAAATTATTTTCATATTTAAAGAGGACCATTGCACAGAGGACAGGACTTCAACTATTTTTTGGCTTTGTGGTTGTATCATATTTGATTTTCTCTGGCGTATGATTTCTTTCAAATGAAATAAATACTGCACAGAACAAACTGGGATTAGAAACTTCAAATGTACTTCCCACTCCCTCTTCCCCAATCTCCATGGAAAAATCGTTTAATAGCTTTTCATGAGAGGAAGTGTCTGTTTCTGGAGAACTCAGACATTTGTCCTTGACTGGAATTTCAACACTACCAGTATTATATGCTAAAGGTTAAGGTGCATATGTGTTTTATTATCTAGTCCAGGAACTTTCTAAACTCCATAAAACTCCGCTGCTACCTACATGATCAACCTCATCCTTGTCTACTCTCCAATTCCCTCACTTATCTCTGCTGGCACCTCAGACCCCATCTTTGTGCACTTTTCCACATTGACATCCATGACTGGAATATTTTTCCCATTGTAGTAAAGTGAGCTTCACTCATGCACTTTAATTTCCTTGTTGAAATATATACTTCTTACTCAGCTAGCCAGACATAGCCACTGCTTCATGACCTGTTAGAGTTCATTTAGAAAAAAATCTGCTGCGTGCCTCAGGTAAGTGGTGCTTCCTCTGCTTTTGTTAATGAATGTGCTTGATTTCTTTGGTGTAGGGAGCATGGCTCATTCTTTGTTCTGAATATTGTGAGCAATTGGTCAGTACTCAATGAATAAAAAATTAGAAGCCAAATATTGGGTGGCAATGTGTGTGCACATATACATCAAAAACTTGTGGGGAGCAGCAGGAGCATGCTGTGGAAGCTGGCTGCCCTGTCTCTGCTTCCTGTGGAATGTCACAAACCTCTGCAAGAGTTGAGGGCCACAAGGGACATAGCTGGGAGAAATACATATAGCCTCTGTGTTTAAATGCATTTACATATGTCACTGCCTGAACCAAGCAGTCATTCTTATGCATTGTGTGTAAATTATTTCTGCTTTTAGCAGGAGTAGAATGCAGAAGAGAGCTAAATGTATATTTGCTTTCAGATTGAATAGAGACAGACCACAAACCCACCTCAATTTTTCCATCTCTATATCTGTCCTTTTGGCGGTTTGAGGGATTATGCCATTTTCCTTGTATTGTTGTTGTTAACCACAATTTGGCCACCTTCTGTATCAATTCCTCTCAATTCTAGCAAGACCCCAACAAGTGATAGATGTTAAAGGGTTGCAGGTTGCATATAATTCCTTTTTCCTGTGTCATGTTGAGGAAATCACTTACCTACCTGTAAAATGGGGAGGAGGTGATGCCTACCTGTCTTTGTAAAATGTGTTGTTGCAAAATGATGCAACATGTAAGGGGGTATTAATTGCATTACTATTTGTTTTAACAAGATTAATATAGTTACATGTATTTGTTTGGAAAGTAGATGGACTAGCCTATGTAAAGCCACTGGAGTCTTTAATGGAGCTAATTTCTATCTACAATCAAGGTTAATGCTATGGGGCAAAAAGCATACAATGGAAACGACCATCAATTTTATTATTTCAAAGTCTCTGTGGGCCTCTAAGGAATCCACTTTAAAAAATATGGAAATATAATTCCCTAACAGTTAAGAGAAGGTAATGGACAACGATTATTGGCCTTTTGTTAAAGACATGGTGTGCTGCACTATGGTGGTGGTGGTGTGTGTGTGTTTTTTTTTTTTTTTTTTTTTTTTTTTTTAATTAAAAAAAAAGTTGCATTGGCTGGAGCAGCCCTGATGTTAGACTCCTTTTTCCTTTGGGATGAAAAACTAACAGTCTGCTCGTGCCACATACTGAATCCCTGAAGTGGTTGCTGCATCTGATACTGCATGGTGCTGAGTGGCCTCAACTCTGTGATTTCACTGGGAGACAGGAATGCTCAACAGCTTTTGGGATTAGACTGGAATTGTGCGTGGCAGTAGACACCATTTTAAAAGGATCTCTGTAAGAACCTTCAGGGGGTCTTTGGTTTAGTCTTTCTGTTATCTTAGTGAATGATAGAATAAGAAGCAGGACCAGACTTTACAACAAAACTGCTAATGAAATTGAAAGTTTTCTTACAGTTTGACTCTCTTATTAGCAGTTGGGAGACTTAAAGCAAGGCTGGCTAACACCCACTTTCTGCCTAGTGCTCTTGAAGTCTTTACAGAGGGCAGTCTGCATATTACCATGAACAATATCATTCTAATTAATAGGCCACTTTAATTTTATGTGAAGGTATTTCTGTGACATCATCACTATGGTACCAGAATGCCTCATAACCACTTAGTGCTAGATTTTGCCTTTAGGGTATGGCTCTGACTAAGGGCTGGTAAAGAGAGAGGAGGACCTAAAGGACTGTGCTTCAGGGAAGTACAACCCCTCTCCGTTCCTGAGTGCACAGAGGTTATCTAGACCCCATTGTCACTTCAAAGGATGTTGTCTGATTCTCCTGGGGCACTTAGCACAGGGATTGGTACTATAGCCCTTCATCTTTGGGTGATGGTGAATGTCCGAGGAGGGCCCATGGGCCCAATGGAGGGAACAATCCCTATTCTCATCTAAATGCAGGCACCACAACTGTGAATGTTCTCATGTGCAGAAAGTACAATGAGAAAAGGCTCCTTTCTCCCTACCTCTGCCCTGGCTAATAACAGTCTGCCCTGATGGCACCTTTGGAGATAGGGGTATATCATTATCTTCATTAGGCAACTTCTTTGCCTCAGCTTCCACAGCTAAGCGACTTAGTCAAGGACATACACTAAATCTGTGAACTGAATTCAGGTGACCCAAGTCACAGTTCTGTCCCACCCACAACATCACCAACTCAGTCCTTATTTCAGAAATAGAGGACTTCAATGAACACAACAAAATATGTTTTAGAACTTGGAAATAGCAACTTGGTGCACATGACCTTTCAAAAACCTCTCGGCTTGACTGGCTTGTGGTAAATATTTTTCACAATTATCTAAACAAAAATGTCACCTCTCAGGAGGGGCAACCTATGAGAATATCGGATCTTGGATTGGAGAACATTCTGTTCCTTCTGAAAGAGAGTTACAGCTTGTTGAGGACAGTAGATGCTCTGACACTGTGGTGAATGGAGAGGTATAAAAACTTGATAAATAGATATGCTGAGAGTATCCTGCAGACAGTGGAAAAAATTGCAGCAGAACAGCCAGTACATGAAACCGAAAGGAAAGAATGTCACCGCCATGGTCCCTAACAATCAGACCTGCCAAGTTATGACCTGAGAGAGTGAAATAAATTAAAATTTTTGGAGACAGCACCACAACAACAGATGATGCTCTGAAAAGCCTGGGTCAGATCCTCAGCAGCTGCAAAAGGATGTAATTTGGCTGCAGTGCGGTTGCTGTGACTTACACCAGATGAGGATCTGATCCCTTGAACAACTTTTTACAAAAAGTTCAGTGCTACTCTTTGGATAACTTACTCTGAAACAGAGTTTTCAATTCCCAGCTCTTGCCTTTGAGGATGGCTGTAACTCAGCACCCTTAAGGGATCACATTCCCTACCACAGACTGGAATGTTAATATGATGAATAATACAAAATTAAACTGTTCTTGGCAAACCTGATCAAAACTATTTTAAAAGGAAGCGAGAAACACAACTGGCTCCTTTCCATTTAATATCACTGACGGAGTCAGAATTGTTACAGAATTCCAATGTGCTTAGTCCTTTTGGAGCATTTGTCTTATGGGGACAAAACGTCTGGTTCAGTTTGCACTTATGTTTTGCAAATTAAGGTCACAAACGGCAAGAACAATCACCATTTAATACCTTTCAAATGCTTTATTTGTATTAGGGTAGAGCCTAAATGCCCTAATCATGGACCAGATCCCATATTTTAGGTACTGTGCAAACACAGGCCAAAAAGATGGTCCTTGACCGAAAGAGCTTACATTCAGACATGTGCACATGGCACTAACCAGGCCATGTGGTCATTTGAGGGGAATTCTTAACCCCTCTTCTATGGTCAAGAAGGACCCAGCTATATCTCTACCATGTAGGAAAGGAGTAGGGCAGGCAAGAGTCGAAGGTCTGTACAGATCTGTGAGTGGGGCAGAACTCAGCACCTAAGGGGAGAGGAAGGTGTTTTGGGATAGGCTGGAGAACGGTGGGGTGGGGCCACTTGATTCTCCTGGTAGTGTCACCTGTGGGGCAAGAGATCAGGCAGCACAGGAGCTATGGCAGCCTCAGGGATGCAGCTGTGGAGCAGTTCTGCCGCTGGCTCACAGGAGGCGGACATTTCCTTAAGCCATGTCTACACTGCAGCGCTAATTCAAATTAGCTTAATTCGACTTTCAGAAGCCGATTTATAGAAATCGCAGCAGACTGTCCACACTACGCTGTTTGTGCTGGTCTCTTGCGTTCACACCGACCAGTCTTAATTTGAATTACAAAGCAGTGCAATGTGGGTAGCTATCCCACAGTGCAACAAGCCACGGTGGCTGTTTGGAAGAGTGTCTTCGTCCCAGGATGCAACGCTGCTTCCCCTACCCTTTCCCCCCACCCCAAACAAACAGGAAAAGGATTTTCGTGCTTTTTTTTTTTTTTTTTTTTTTTTTTTTAACCTCCCCCTTGATCGCCATTGCTGCAGAGACATGGAGACAGCTGAGCTCTGCACTGTAATTCTGATTGTGACAAATACTATGTGGCTTATCATGGAGTATGTTAGAAATAGAGCAAGCAGGCGAGGCAGGTACTACACCTATGCCACTGTGGCAGCCGTGCTACAAGCAATTGAGCAGAACAATTCCCGATTGCTGCAGGCTGTAACGTTTCATCTGTAGTCCGTGGACCGCAGGTTCTGGTGCAGGGAAACAAGCACAGACTGGTTGGACCGCATAGTTATGCAGCTGTGGGATGATGATCAGTGGCTGCAAAACTTTTGTATGCAAAAGGCAATTTTCCTCTGGCTGTGCTCGGAGCTGGCACCGTACCTGAAGCGCGTGAACACTTTGCTTGAGACAAGCCATGACGGTGGAGAAGAGAGTCGCCATCGCTCTGTGGAAACTGGCAACTCCTGACTGTTACCGCTCAGTTGGGAATCAATTTGGAGTTGGTAAATCTACAGTGGGAGCTGCGGTGATTCAAGTGTGCAGTGCCATAAATAGACTTCTGCTACGAAGGCTAGTGACTTTGGGAACCCCATTGTGGCAAACCCCTCCACTATGTCCTGAACATTTCCCAAACTGCGGGGGGGCCATTGATGGAACGCACATCCCCATTTTAGCACCTGCACACCTCACGACCGAGTACATAAACCGTAAGGGGTACTTTCCCGTGGTTCTGCACGGGCTTGTGGATCACAGGGGTTGTTTTACAGACATCAATGTGGGGTGGTCTGGGAAGGTGCATGACCCTCGTATATTTCATAACTTGGGGCTATTATGAAAGATGCAGGCGGACACTTTTCTCCCTGACCAAAAAATTGACTTCGGGGGTGTGGAAATGCCCATAGTGATCCAGGGGATCCTGCTTACCTCTTGTTCCCTTGGCTAATGAAGCCCTACACCGGCCACCTTGACAGTGACAAGGAGTGTTTTAATAAGAGGTTAAGCAGTTGCAGAATGGTTGTAGAATGTGCCTTTGGGCGTTTAAAGGATAGATGGAGGAGTCTCTTCACTAGACTGGACATGATATCACAGAAGGGAGGTACTTCTCACTCTACTTGCCGTGTTCTTCATAATGTGTGTGAAGCCAAGGGGGAAAGGTTCCCCCAGGGGTGGGCTGTGGAGGCAGAAAGACGGGCTGCCACTTATGGTCAACCTGATGCCAGCACTACACTGAGAGCTAACCACGGAGTGCTTTGCATTAGGAAAGCTTTGAAAACCAGGTTCTGCAATAAGATGCAAGAGTGACTTCTGTTCAAGTATGTTGTTTGCCTTTGATGATCTGACCCCCACCTCACTTCCCCTGTATGTTGTTTGCCTTTGATAATAATCCCACCCCTCTTAGATATCTGTGCCCGACAAATCCCTCTCCCTCCTAAACAATATATGATTTAATAAAGAAAAGTTTTGGAATGATAAACTTTATTTTTTTAACATTCAAGTCATGGATGAAGGGGGGTTGGGGGTGGGAGGGTTCATTCACTGTCTCCAGGGGTAGGGTAGCTGGCTGGCCAACAGTCAGTGTGGCCACCGCAGCTTTCTGATCTCCTCCACTGGGGTGGAGGCGAGCACATACTGCATCCTGGACAATCTCCTCTGAGACCTGTTGGGTGGGGGAAGGGGAGGGTGGCAAAGCACTCGGTTGAGGAGCATTATGGAGGGGCTGCAGGGGGCCTCTGGGCACAAGAAGCTGGAGCAAGTCTGCCTGGTCCCGCAGGAGTCGGAGCATCTCCTGCATGGTGCTGCGATCATGCTCCTGCATTTGTCTCATGTTATGGGACAAGGTCAGCCACTTCGCTCTTTGGTCTGTCTCTGAGGTTGCTGAGGCGTTCATGAGCTCTGCAAACACGTCATCTCTGCTTTTTTTATTTATTTATTTGTTTCAGATTAGAAAAAGGAAAGTCTATCCGCAGCACTTCTTAAGGGTCGGTCCACTGCTGAGGTGGCTACAGAATGAAAGAAAAATAAGAGGGTAGCCACAGGTAGCATAATGAAGAAAATGATACAAATGTACCATTTTCGATAATGAGTCCATGAAACAATATAGCAAATGATTTCCTCTCTCTGCTTGTATTACAGAGAGCAACTGCAGACAGGGTGGTGGTGGTGGGGGGAAACTATGCTTAAAACACATGAAGCCATGGAGCTGGCTACCTAGATTGCAGAGAAGAATCCTACCGTGGAGGGAGGAAAAAGGCAGCCCTCCCCTGAAAATTTTTGAGGGATAACAGATTACATACATTACATTTTCTAGCATTTCTCATCACATAAAAAAACTGATCGATAGGTAACCACCCAGTACAGTCAATGAAATGCCTGAGAGCCCCTTCCTGCCCCCCCCTGCCCAATGTACAAGGACAGAAATGCTAAGAAGAAAACTCACCAGATGTGCCTTCCCCAGGATCATTTGTGCTGTCCTGTGTGCTGCTGGACTACTTGGGGGTCAGGAATAAGTCCTGACTTTCTGGGAGAACGGACACCCCGCTCTCCTGCACCCTGCTCTCCACAGATTCCTCCTCCTCCTCGTCCATGGAGTCCTCCTCATTGATCATGGACTGTGAACTAGTGGAGGTATCGATGCTGTGCGGAGGCACAGTGGTGGGATTGCCACCGAGAATTGCATGCACCTCATCATAGAACCTGCATGTTTTGGGAGAGGAGCCAGCTGTTAGCTTCTCTGGCTTTCTGATATGACTGGCGCAGCTCCTTGATCTTCACTTGGCTCTGCTGAGCGTCCCTGTGGTGTCCCTTTTCCAGCATGTCCTGTGATATCTTCCTATAAATGTCCAGATTCCTTTTGCTGGCTCTGATCTGAGCCAGAATGGACTCCTCTCCCCACAGTCCGATGACATCTAAGACCTCTGGTCGACTCCACGCTGGAGTGCATTTGGGCTTCACAGTAGACATGCGGAGAACAGTGGCAAAGCTCTCTCCACACTGGCAGCAAGCACAGGAAATAGAAATTCAAATCTTTCTGGGGCTTGAGGGGAGGGGACCGTGGCCACAAAGCAGCACAGCGTGACTGTCCAGAGCGGTCAAAATGGGGAATTGTGGGATACATTCCGGAGGTCAATTACTTCGAATTAAGTTCATTTGCGTCTACACTGACACTAAGTCAACTTAACAAATTTGAATTAGGTGCTATGCCACTTGCAGAAGTGGTCTTAAGTAGATTTTACAGGCACCTTAGTTTGAGTTAAGAGTGATGCCAGTGTAGACGCGAGTGTTATTAAGTCAATTGAAGTGACATTAAGTCGACCTAAGTCACCAGTGTAGAGCAGGCCAAAGATCCATGTAGGGTGCTTAGTGTTTTTCTTTTGGGTGGGTTTTTTTGGGTATAAAGGGACTCCTTTTGTGCTTCTGCTGGGCTGACAGATATGTCACACAGTGAGGCTGAGTATGTGTGATTTCGCAGAAGGGGTTCTTCTGTCTTCTCTTTTGTGACACAGAGTAGATAACTTTCAGAAGTCTGGGACTCATTCTTTTAAGAGGAACATTACCTTGCTCCCAGACAGGTGGCATCCCCCGCCCCTTCTGCTTGAGGCTGAAATGTTCTCAGGATCAGCTGAGCAGTTCAGAGCCAGCCTATATAAAGTATAGGGATAATGTGGCACCTATGCCGCTTTAACCAGGCCCGAGGATTTGAACCACACATTTATAGATACAATTCAGAGTAGTCCACTAATTCTCTCACAGGGAGACTCTCTGATAGCCTTAGGGTTTCCCTGTGTTTTTGAAATTAGTGTCCATTAGAATGAAAAAGGAGCCAGAACATTTATCTGCTAAAGATAAAGTATATTTAGCCTTTGAAAGGGTAACTTAAAAAATGTATGGAAGAGCAAAGGAGGTGCATAATTTTTTTAAAATAAACCAAGTACTTTGCAGGTTCTATTTATTTTTTGTGTTTAAAAAAAAATGATTTTTTTGGGGTGAGGTTTACATTAAATATCAGTTCTTGTTTATACCAGGCTTTTTGGAGGTTATTTTTCTTTCAAACTATAGGTAACAAAATTCCAGACTCCATCCAAGGTGGGTTGAAGAAAGGAAAAAAATTCTGGGAGCCACTGTATGAGTAGATGACTTATGGTGTTTGATTTTATGCACTGGGTCCACCACCTGTATAAATGATTCAGTCCAAGCTATGATACACTTTGTGGTTTATTTTTCCCTCTCCATGAAAGCCCCAAAGGCAAAATATACATTCAAGTGGTCACTCAGCCTCCTCCAAATGGAGCTAGACCTTTCCCTGTAAATAGGCCTCTCCTGATGTGGCAGTTACAGGTGATTTCCCCCCCCCTGAAAATCATATCAAAGATCCCTTTATGGAGGAGACCACATGTAATGCTGTGAAACATTCCTGCTCTCCAGCCCTCCTGCTTTACAGTCTCTGTAAGCAAACATTAGAGCTTAGATCAGAGCGTGTGGACACAAGATAACCCCCATCCACAAACAGTGAGTGACTGTTAAAGCTAACACAACAAATATGTTGTCTCTCTCGACCCACTCCCCTTTACTTGGGAGAGGGGAGTTCCTCAGAACTTGCAGTCAAAGAATTCTTTGATGTGTTTGAATCTCTGTACTAAGGTTGCTGCTCATTGACATGAGAAACTTTAGAGCGGCTGCTCAAGCTCTGTGAGGCTGAAGTTTCACGTCAGGCTGAGACATGATCTGCAAAGCTTGCCAAGACCATGTCTGATCTCAAATTGCCCTTGGAATACCCAAAATAGTACATCTGATGTGCCGACATGTACATCATGCTGTGAGGCTGCGCATGTTTGGTTGCATAAAAGGCTACTTCTCAGTCTTTTGTTCCTGTGACTAATATGGACTGTTTCCAAAAGTCTGGGACCTGTTCTTTTAAGAGGAAACAAAATGCAAAGCATTTTCCTTTTTATAAGACCAAGGGAACATTTCACAACAAAAATCTTTTTAAAAAATAAAGAGAACCCAAGTGGTATTTCTGCCAAGGCTCTGAGCTCCTGATTTAGAAACCCATCCAACTTCCCTTGAAGTCCATTGCAGTCTTTTCAGTGACTTTAATGGAGTTAGATCAGGCTCACAAATTGTAAGCTTCTTGGGAGGGGTCAGTTGCCAAGAGGACCTTTCTAGTCATGGTGGAAGAGTGTTGGATGTACTTATTTAAATCCCTATTCCATTTTGCTATAAAATTATGTAGATCTTTTGTTTCCACATACATTAGAATTCTCTATATATTGGCTACCAGCTTCTTACTGCCTTAATTAAGGGACTCAAATTGTGTGGGTAGTCTAATTGTGGCCAAGATTTTCAAAAATAGGTACCTAAAGTTAGAAAGACAGGTTGGGTGAGGTAATATCTTTTATTGGACCAACTACTGTTGGTGAGAGAGACAAGCTTTTGAGCTTGCACAGACAAAGCTCTGTGTAGGCTCAAAAGCTTGGCTCTCTCACCCACAGAAGTTGGTCTAATAAAAGATATTACCTCACTCAACCTGTCTTTTTAATATCCTGGAACCAACATGGCTACAACACCACTCCATTTACCTAAAGTTAGGTACCTTAATCCTTATTTAAGCACCTCACTAGACATGTCTTGATTTTCAAAGGCACTGAGCACACCCCATTGCCAACAAAAAACATTGGGATTTATGGGTGCTCAGCACCTTCAAAACTTGGGCCACTTATATTTTGGTGATTAAATGTGGCTTTATGTCCCTAACTGTGGGTGCCCAAGATTGACAACTTTCATAAATTATAAAGCCAGAAGGAACTACTGTGATCATTGAGCCTGACCTGCATAACACAGGGTATAGAATTTCCCTGAGTTAATTCCTGTTCGAACTATAACATCTGTTTTAGAAAAACATCCAATCTACATTTAAAAGTTGCCTGTGATGGAGAATCCATCACAGCCTTTGGCAAGTTGTTCCAACGGTTAATTACTCAGGCTGTTAAAAATGTGTCATTTCCATTGTGAATTCGTCTAGCTTCCAACTTCCTACCATTGGATTGTTATATCTTTACTTTCTAGACAGAAGAGCCCCTTATCAATGTTTTATTCCCCATGTAGGTACTTATAGACTGTAATCAAATCACCCTTTAACCTTCTCTTTGTTTGCTCCTGGAGTCTGTCATCGTATGGCATGTTTTCCAATCCTTTAATCATTCTTGCGGCTCTTCTCTGAACCCTGTTTTGACCCTTTTATCTTAACTGTCACTTTGCATGGCATGGTGCTTAGATGGAAATATTGATTAAAAAGGCAATGTGGAGCACTGGGATTTAAATTTAATTCAATAAAAAAAAAAAAAACCAAGAGTTGCTTTAAATAAAGTATGCCTACATCATTGGCACCAGTGAGTCTTGGCTGCCAGAGCAGCCCCTTGAATCCATTGGCCATAAAGTGTAAATTAAAGAAGCCATTATGGATCAAGCCCCCAGTCAGCCCATGGATTGATAGAACTCAGCCATCTTCCCCCACCGTCATTCCCCAGTCTTATGCCGAGCAGAGACTGGCCACGCCAGAGAACCTGGCCCTGAGTTATCTGTGATTGATGACTATGAAGAAGAAAATGAACTAATATTCCTTTTAAAATTCTGTGTTAGTATTAGTGTTATTAGTATTAGTTCTTAGAGAAATGGCAACTGACCTTTTATTTCAAAGCCACTACCAAGAAAGAGCCACTTATATCCCTAAGTTTATTCATAGTTGACACTGATGCAGCAATATTTAAACTGACATGGAAAAGTTGGTTCTATAGTAGGAACATCCATGCTAGCAAAAAAAAGGCACCATGAAAGGGAAACCGTTTCAGTGTGTGGAAATTATAACTCTGTAGGTGGTATTAAGGAAGCATTTCCTTCTCCTAACCAAGAACCCCTCTAACCCCAAACCATATCAAATAAAAGATTAAATTAGTGCAATCTTCCCACAGCACATTTTCAAACAGCCTGGTCTACAGCATTCTATCAATGCTCTGAGAGCCACAGAAACTAGACCCTGCTGCTTTGATTTAGAAAATCATTTGGGTTTTTTTTTTTTTTCAACTTCACTTGGCAACTTTTTTTGGTTAGTGTGACTAGTTAGCCTCAGTTCTGTGCTACAGGCAACATAGGACCCTGATTAAACACCTGGGGAACTAATTGATACATATGTTATATTTCTGTTTCCTTTAGCTTACTTCCAGCCTAAAGATAAATATGAAAAGCAATACACAAAGCCAATTTCAGGATCTCTTCTCCATCAGCTACTATTATTTCATCAGAAGATTTGGATAAAGATAACATTGTCTAGACAAAAAGATAGAAGCTTTTCTTTTCTTTAAACAAAAATAAACTCTCAAGACTAAAAAGCACTAAAGAGTCTAACTGGCACTAACAAAAGCCACACAATGCAAAGATAAGGATAGCTGAATTTGGATGACTATACTTAATTCATGCTGTTGATGAGTGCTTGTATACGTTATTAGACCATCAGCCTTAGCTTTGGTTTTCTTGGAAGTTGCAGGTTCAAGCAAGTCTCTTGCTTTGCACTTAATTTCCTAGGTTTCTTTTACTTTTATCACCTTTGTCATCTTGAACCTTTCAGAAGTTATATTATCGGGTAAAACATGTTATGGCTAGGGGGAAATAATTCAATACAATCAACTGCAATAACAAGACTTTTCCACAGTGCTTCTAAACACTTTTGGACTCTAATTTTTACAATAACATCTGTAAACTTAACTTTAATGTCTTCAATAAATATTTTCTGCACAATCTATACAATTCTGCAGGAAGGACATAATTTATCTATTACATTCCATAGGCTGGCTCAGAAGGTCTAATTTTCTATTAAATTCTGTGGAATTTTCCCTTCACACATCTATCACTGGAAACAGCGGAAAGAGGAGAAATATGACTTTATAATTGTATAGATAAGGTGTCCATACTTTCAAAATAAAGAAACAGAACCTGTATAGTGTCACAAAATATTCATTCATAGAATCAGTGATTCATAGAAGATTAGGGTTGGAAGGGACCTCAGGAGGTCATCTAGTTTAATCCCCTGCTCAAAGCAGGACACCTCATGTTTCTGCCTGGTTATGAACGGGGACCTTTTGTGTGACCTTAACTCAAGTGTGGTGGTGCTTTAAACATTAGTTGGCAAATATTTGGGGATATTTGCTACTGCTTGAGTTAGTGTTAATATCATCACTCTGTGTATCTTGAGTTTTATTTTGCAGTGTAGCCAGTCTCATTTGAGTTAGGCTAACTTAAAAGGAGTTAATTTGAGTATAGCTAGACTTACTCTGTCTCTACTGAAGATTTACCTTGGGCACTGATGCAGGTGTTACCCCTAAGCTCCCTCCCATCCACATACAAAACCCTCTCACCCAACTTTATTGGTGCTTCCAACCTGGGCTAGCTGACCCAGCTTGGAGAATAGACTAGAACTCAGATTCCCCTTTTACTTGAGCTGGTAACCCATTCACTTTACAGTGAAGATGCAAACTAAATCACTTGATTTCTCATAGTCCTCCACTGTCCCTCTCTCCCATATGCCCAGAAGAACTGACAAGTTCTCTCCTAATTCACTGGGAAAGGATCACAGAGTGACTCATCTTTCTGCAGCACAAAGTACCATGGGATGTGCCCCCAGAAGTTCTAGCAACACACAGAGGTGTGTGCAGGACCCGTGAGGACACAGTAATCCAGGTATGGCTTTGCAAGGTGTTTGTTCACACCCAGGTGCTTATAACCTTAACTCGGCAGTGATGACACCAAGATAGTGCTATGATGAGCTCTCAGGTGCTCCACATTTCATCTCTGTTCTTTGATCCATTCTACCTGGATTGGCAAAGCTCTGTATTTAGCCACCTAAATAACTGTAAAAATCTGGCCCTTAGTCTATCTATGCCTGTTTCTCATTTGTAAAATGGAGATAATAGCACTTCTCTGCTTCACAGGTGTGTTGGGAGAGGCATAAGTGCATTGAAGATTCTGAGGTGCTTTGATGTTATGTCAATGGAGGCCAGGCAATTACTTTAGATAGCTTGCTGTGATTTTTGTCTTTTGAGGATATAGCTCCAAGGCTTAGTTACGCCCTGAGCTTTGCTCCCATTGCTTTCAGTGGAGAAGTTGAAGAGTTTAACTAGAGAAAAAGGGACATACTCTGTGTACAGTTATGAGTGAAGAAATCTCAAACAATAATAAAAAGCAACTCAACAAAATAATGGCCCTATTCTGTTATTATTTGGACTGTTTTGCTCTAGCACCAGGATTTAATGTATTTGCTTGAACTCTTCAGTGGAATTTAAGTAATTTATAATGAAGTCTGTGAGAAGTTTTGCCTCGGGACAGGCTGAGTAAGCTCGTCAGGGTTTGGCCCCTTATTTCACTGTTTTCATTTCAGTTTCTTGAGGGTTCATTGCTCATAAATGCATGTTTGTTTTCATATGATACCACCACCAAAAGGAATAACTTTTAAATATTTTTGTTAGATTTTGTGTTTTACTGTTTTTAATACTTAAAATGTCTAGTTCCCTACAAAATATTATTGCAATTTTACCTCGTTAGTGCCCAGTCACTGGCTTCAGAAAAAGACTTGGGTCTAGCTCTTCAAAGGTATTTGGGCACCCATCTCCGATACCTTTGAGGATCTGGGCTTCAGGTCCTGATTTTCAGAGGGTCTGAACACCTGCTGCAGCCATTGATTTCAGAGGGAGTTGTGGGTCCTCAATTATCAGTAGGCCTGTATCTTTGCCCCACAGAAGCATCTCCTGTTCTGGAGCTGCCTCCCTCCTGCAAGGACTAGGCTCTGCATTGGGAGGGAGCAATTGGGGACCTAGCAAAGTCAATGGATCACCTGCTACATTCTCCTGTGTGGCTCTCTGGACTTCTTCCAAAGCCTATTGAAGTTGTGGGGCTTTTCGTTTACTTCACTGGGCTTTGAAAGAGGCTCTTAAGGAAGAATCCAAAATGCAACTGAAGCGCCTAAATCCAGATTCACACACTAAGGGATGACCAGTGTTTGACATCCTCACGTGCCTAAGGAGCCTGATCTGTAGGAGCTGTCTGAGCACACCTACCGAACCAGGCCCCATTCACAAGCTGGCTAGAAGAGGCAATGGTGCCCACCTTGTCATTTTTAACTCAGTGATAAGAGCACTCACCTGGGATGTCGGAGACCCAGATTTAATTCCAGCCTCCCTGGTAGAGGGTTTTCTTCTAGTCTAGTGGTTATATTCTGATGTGGGGCTCCTTCAATCTCTCCCCTTGAAGCTGTTCCAGTGTGGATTAACGATTAACGAATAATTGGCCCAGAGAGAGGGAAAATGACACTGTAGACCAGTGATTAGAGTGCCTGGTGGTGGTGGGGGGTTGGATACTCTAAGCCCTGTCTTTCTCCTCCAATCACTCTTTAATCTACAATGGAACAGCTTCAACAGGAGAGATTGAGGGAGTCCTACATCAGAATATCATATAGCTCAGTGGTTAGAACTCTCTCCTGAGAGGATAGAGACCCCACTTCTCATTCTTTCTTCCCCCTCTGCCGGGAGGGGGGGGAGGGATATGAACCTGGTCTTCCATATCTCAGATGAGTGCTTGAACCACTGGGCTAAAAGTTATAAAGCTACCACCTTCTCCTGCTATTTTGTGTGGAATGATGAAGATGCCTAACATCCCCACAAGAAACTACCTAGACCCCTGCACCAGGAGAGGGGCTCCTGTTTGTGGATCACTAGCAGAGTTAGGCACCTCCCTACATCCTGGACTCAGGCACTTATATCTGAGAAAGGAGTGGAGCTAAGCACATCTGTGTCTCTCATTGGCTAGCTTAGGCAGCCCTTCTTGTTTGGTGTGCTGGCTTTTGTGGACCACATCTAAGACACCTAACTCTCCCCATTCATTGTATCAGGAGCTTAGGTGCCCAATTCTGCTTTGTGGATCACAGTTTGTTCCTGTTGTCACGCTGGCTGGATTTGGGTGGGAGGGGGGTATTTATTATATTATTTAACATCAGTATGTCAAAATCATAATTCATATGAGATATGCTGCATCAGGTACTGTTAGAAAGGCTATAATGTGCTAAGTATGATTATATTGTTTATGTTCATGTGTTACACGTGTAATGGAAGTTATGGATATGGTTGATATATCTGTATTTCAAATTGTGCTGTGTCTGGCGACACCCCAGACAGGATGGCTGCAGCACTAGCCTGCTTAATGGCCCATTAAGGAAACTCACAGGTACAATGGGCCCAGGAGGAGAAGCCAGGGATACCTGATGAATCACCAGGACTTACTCATGTGACCCTGGACTTCATCTTATTCCTGTAAATTTCCACAAGCAGCATGGCACAGACCAAAGGACATAAAAGGCAGCTGCACCCACATCCATTTTGTCTTCGGTCTGTCTTCAGTCTCCAGCCTACCTCTGGATCAACTCATCTACAACTGAATTGAAGCTGTGAAACAAAGGACTGAGACCCATCTAGGTACTGGATGTACACCAGAGGGACTATACAAGCCTGCAAACTCCACAATTCTATTAAAAACCTGATATATATGGACTTCCAAATCAGTTGTATGTGTCTGATTGCTTTAATCCTTTAACATTTCTCTTATAGTTGGTTTCTTTCTTTTTATAATAAACCTTTAGTTTTAGTTACTAAAGGATTGGCTGGCAGTGTGGTATTTTGGGTAAGATCCAAACTTATATTGATCTGGTACTGTCGCTGACACTTTGGGGTCAGGAGAAACCTTTTTGGTAAAGAGCATAGAGTTTTAAATAACTGGTCTCTTTACTGGACCTATTGGCTGATTGGGAGCCGGAGACTGAAATGCAGTAAAGTAAATGTATATTTTTATTTTGGCTTCTTGATAGCCAGTGTGGGGAATCAGAAGCACTGTTTGTGGCTGGTTGGGAAGTCTGACTTCAGTGTCACCCACCAGTGATGGGAGAATCTGCTTTCCTTTTGCAGCCTGCCCTGACCTTGGCATTTTCAGGTGGCTACCCTAGGCATAAATGGGTCACACCTGTGATTTTTTTTTCTAGGTACCTAGTTAGGTGCCATGGAGCTCTGTGTTGCAATACATAAGTCTTTATTGTGGATTCCACACTTAGTGCCTACCCTGCAGCAGTTAAAGAGAAGTCAACCATTTCCTAGAAAGGAGGTACTCAGTGCTGAATGTTTCTGATTTTGGAATTTGTCTTCATAGCTGGAGAGTCTTCTGTTGTATTTTCTTTGGATGATTTCAGTGTCATAGGGACATTTGGAAGATATGCACGCAAAAGTTGTGCATGTCCTCATTTCAGTGTATTAAATGTTTCTCCCTTTGTTTGGTTTTTATTTTCTTCTTTCTCTTCTCACCCCACCACCTGCTCTGCAACTCATCTCATGCTATTTTCATGTTTCTTTTCCTTTCTCTCACCAAAATGCTATCTTCCTGCTGCCCCGATTGCACCATGCTGGGGTGAGTTGTCCACTTCTGAAGCCAACATTTTTTATGTCATTCTCCTGTCAACACTTGTTCCTCGTGATCCCAGTTCACCACTTCTGCTTGGATCTGATGCACTCTTTTCTGGAAGACTCTTCTCTCCCTACTTCAGCTTCTTGACCCCTTGCTCATGGGAGGAGTGAATGTCAGTCCCGCCATAAGCTAGTTTGTCCCATGATCTCCAGATAACACTCTTTGCATTGGAAGCTTCCTCTAGGAAGGTTTTTTGCAGGTATCATCAGGCCTCCCCAAACTGAAGTTCACCATGCTGGTGCTCCAGCGTTTACCTCACTAGGATGAGGCTTACTTAGGATCTCTGTTTTACGCAGTGCTATTTTGCACAGTGGCCCATTGACTCCAAATTATTTGCATGCCAAGTAACAGTGTTGTCCACTACTCCAACCTTGAGCATCCTTGTTTCACTTGCAAAGGTCTTTGCTTAGCTTGATAGTCAGGCACTGGATTCCCATGTCTACCTGAAACAATGGGCCCTAATGAAGTCTAATTTAATAATGAGAGAAAAAAATAACTATCCTAAAAGGCATTTTCTATTCTCATCTATTTTCTTCACTAATTACCTTGGCTAGGTTTGTACAGTGCCTTGTGTGGCAAAACACCCTTTCATTTGTCCTGCTACTGAAGTCTCTGGTTCTCCCACATGCTCTGTCAGAATGATCTTCCAGTAGCAGGGCCTTACCAAAATTTTTTCTCACATACTCATCTTTCCTGGAGGCTCCTCCCTTGCATCATAGTCTGCAATGTTAAATGTATTGGATTAAGTAGTACTATGAGAAAGGGAGTTGACATGGTATTTCCTAATTATGCCTTTTCTAATAGCTTTCAACTACACTGAGAAAAAAACTTAACTGAAATATCTTCCAATGCCATGTCATTCTAAAGAAGAGTTCCCAATTGAGGGTTGCTCCAGACTTAGAGCTAATATGAAAAAGTTGTGCTTTTCAGATTTTGTGGTCCATATATCCAGTGTATGCTCCAGTTCATTAAGTGAATTTACTGTAGTTTCATTCCCTATATTTGCATAAATTGGTGAAGAGGACAGCACAAATTTCCACACCATTCAGTTCATACAAGAACTAGCTGTATACTCTAATTCAATTTAGGTTCACAACCACAGGATTTTAGGTGATGAGGGGCATAAGAAATTCTGTAGACAAACCTTTTGGGTAGATGCCATCTCTATTTTTAATTCAGACTGAAGAAAGCATTCAATCTAAACTCTTGTCGACTGAATTTCCTTTAGCTTTTAATTGGACTGCAGCTATTGGGTGAAATCCTGGCTGAAGTTAAGCCAATAGGAGTTTGACTTCAGTTGGAACCCATCATTACTTTCTAAAGGAACAGAAGTGGATCTCCTCCTCTCAACTCAAGACTTTGTGTCTGATTCTCATTTACACTAGAGCCTCTTTATGCTACCACAGTGGTCTAAAGGGGCCCGCGTCTAAATGGAAATAAAGTCCCTTGTACCTCAGAAGAAAAATTGCTCTATATAGAGCAAAATCATAAAATAACTAATATTGTTTTGGTTAAGAAGCAATGAGCATGTAGCATCAGGGGTATCAAAACAAATGAGAGAAGATCACATTGTCTTGGAACCAGATGTCCTTTTCAATGTAGCCAGAACCCTCTTGCTGAAGTGAATGTTTCCCCTAAAATGGTTAGAGGTGGCAGCATACCCAAAAGCACTTCAGGCCAAATTGTCTGCTGGTGCGATTGCGTGACCCTCCATCTGTGTTAATGGGAAGTACTGATGGGACAGTTCTTTAGAACATCACTTCCTAAGGTGTGAGTGATGGGGTGAACTCCTATCACAGGCTAGAGAAGGGAAGGAACCCCAAACAGAGTCATACTTTGCACCTGGGGGTGATTAACTGCTTGCCTTCTGTCCAGAAATGATGGAGCTATTATATAAGGTCTATTAGACAACCGGGCTCTATAAGCAGAGTGAGGGAGCCCACCCTAAGGGAATGAGAGACTACAGAATGCAGGATTTTCTTGTAGGGAAAAAAGCCATAGGCGTAGGTCAGGATCTTTGAGGGGAGCCCTGAGGTGGGATTTGGACAGGTGGGAAGTCAATCAGGAGGACTCACAGGAAGTAGGATAGGCTTCTGTGAGGGAAATACTGAGGTAGGGGCTACAAGGAGCAGGGAGATCCCTAGGGGAAGCTGCCAAAGTCCTTGGCAGGAGGGGAAACCTGCTAGATAAGAAGCAAGAGAGAAGAACTTTGTAGGAGTTGAGGGGGCCCAGGAGTAAGGCTATTAAGGTCTTCAGTAGAGCTCAAGAAGTGTGGAAGAATTATTTGGATGTTTAGTTTTGGACTTATAGTTGGACATTTTTAAACCTCTGGAAGGGGGCTGGCCAGAGAGCTAAGTCACAGAATGCAAAGGACAAGCTGGTGCAGTGCTGAGAAAGCAACAAGAGAGGTATTAGAGATGCTGACTGATTCCTGGTACAAGGAGGTTCTACAACTGTGAGCAGAGATAGTTACAGTGCCTAAATATAGTTTTAGGCACTTAAATTTAGGAATGTGTTTAAAAAAACTCTTGATCAATAAACCTAAAATACCTGATCTTAAAATGGATTTTCTACACATAAAAATATCATACTGGAACTTAAATAGATTGTTTTTGGTTCTTCCAAGGCTCTAAAGAAGTATTTTTCTGTCTCCTTTCGATGATAGGAATCTCCGGTTTCTGGAGTTACAAAATAGTGGATCTTAAACCTGTCACTGGTGCAAGAATGATCATGGGTATCTGGCCCATCATGGGTATCTGGCCATTGTAATATTCTGGAGGGAAATGTCCTATTTGGGGGGAAGGAAGAAAACATTATTTGGCAGGCTGATTTTTGAAAAATAATGATTATTTCCAAACCCCTCAGCAGTTCCAATGTTAGTCCCAGGGGAAATGGATTTGTTTCCAGAGAGAGAGAATGAAGTGGTCAAAGCCATGTAAGTTTAGTACATCACATGGCTTTGCATTTCACCATGCATAGCACTACCGCTACCACACAGATTGATGTGGAGTGTTTGCAAAGATATATAGATGTTATGGAACTTAAAAGCATGTACATTGTCATGTGAATATTGTGATTATCCATGTGTCCAGAAAGGGATCAACAAAGTTTCTGGCTAACAGAAAACATAAATTGTCAGTAAACTATTTGCTGAATGCTTTTTCAACAGGTTGTTCAAATTTCTTGCTCATAATGAAACTTTGTGGTTTCTGAAATGAGCAATAAACAAGATGACTATAGTTTTTAATATTGCGCAGCACACTGTACAGGGTCCTTGGCGGGGCTTCAGTGAATATTATTGGAAATCTATTCTTTCCATAAGCCTAAATTTGGAAATAGCTACAACGATACTAAGTACAAGCAGATTGTGAAAGCAAAATCCAGCCAAAGTAACATCAGATCAGCACTGGACCTATGTCATCCTATTTGTTTTTCACTTACAAGTCTAAGCTGATGGCCAACAGGTTTAGAAAAATTCCTGCACTTCCAAACAAGGACGATATAGGAATGGGAGATTACATGGGCAGTTGGCTGTCTGAACACAGTCAATTGGCTCAGATGCACTTTCCAATAAGATAATAAAAACAGCGTTCTGCATAAAGAAAAAATTCTTGTTTGAGAAGCTCTATGTGGTGTCAGAGATATGAAGAATATTCACAAGGGGCACCTGAAACCAAATGAAACTCAGTGGGGTTCCCGTTTTATTACAAGCTCAAAAGCTTGGTTTGCTGGTTTGCTTGGAACACTCAAGGCCCTTTTGGGATGAACAGGGGCCAGCTGATGATTTCACACTGGAACAGTGTAAAACTTGCAAAAAACAAATGTAGCTTTGCTGAGTTTCACCTCACACTTTCTGGAATTCATCGGAAGCCTGGACTCAAGGTGGAATGCAGCAGGCGCAATGTTACGCGGAGGGGTACAAAAAGTTTCCCCTGGAAAACCAAAATGCTGAGTTTCACACAGTTCTACACAATAGCTTACATCCGCAAAACTGGAGTGCAGGGTGAAGTGTGGTGGAGCAAGGTACTGAAGGCCAAATCCTTCCATGTGTTAGAACATCTTAGCTTTGCACGAGTGAAGCTATTTTAAAACCCATTTAGCTGGCCACAGGAGAGTCATCCCACACAGAGAGCGCCTCAGATGAGACAAAGCTGCTGTAGCCATTATGAGAACACCTTCTCTGGAGTAGGTATGGAGGGCATAATCAGAGAAAAGAGGCCTGACTATGCCCCAGCAATGCCACTTTGCCATAAAATCGCTTTGGGCCTAGGTTGGGAGAGTCCCAAAGTCCAGTCCTTCCCTCTGGAGCTACGCTGTGTGCTCTGGGGTGCAGCTGCACATCTAGTCCGTAAAAGCAGACATGCTACCAGCCCACAATATTTTTTCCTCATTACTCAACCTGATATTTGTATTCCTCCTGGATATTGTCACTGGTGTTTGCCATTCAGAGTGATTTATCAAACTAACAGACCACCTTAGTAATAGAAGAAATGCCTCTGAATAGTCAGGCTGCTGGGGCTGAATAAAACCACATTTGGTTCTACCTGGATCCTAACAGAAGAGAGTGGGTCTAATACTGCTGCTCTCTGCTCTTATGTTTTTTATAGGCATTTAAAAAAAAAATTGTGATAGTGTGTGGATCTAGGCTGATCTTGAATTTTTGGGGGCTTTGGAATCCAAATGAAGATCAGGATCAAAACTCCATAGCTGGCACCTATGAAACCAAAACTGTACAAACACACAATTCAGGACTCTGAGCTGCTCAAAATCCATATTTGCTTTAGCCTAGTGAAGCTCTGATTTTGGGCCTTTTAAATACAGATGGTGACCGACCCATTCGACTGAGTTTGATGCTGAATATGATGTGCTCAGTTAATGGTATTTACAGTACATACCTGAAATAATGTGAAGAGAGAGAATGGTTGCTGGAACTAACTTCTCCTGTGGATTGTAATTCTCTACTCCCTACCCGCTTTCCTCTGTTTTGTTGCACTTTTGAAAAAATTGGAAAAAAAATACCCCCAAACCACTCATTTCCTCAGGCAGATATACAACTAGAAGAAGAAAGCTGAAAGGTGTTCGGTTACATTACCACAGACAGGTGAACCAGTGCTGAAATCATCAATTATATCCATCACTCCATTGGTTTTCTTTCATCCTAGCAGCTATGCACGGGCACCTGAAATTCATTACAGGTGTCTTCAGAAATATAGTGGTGTTGTGTAGGTGAAATCAATCATCAGACAGATAGAATCACAATGATTGCAAGTCTATTTGCAATAATCATGGCAGTCTGAAAAATCTTGGAATATCCATAAAGTGGAGTGAGGAGTTAGGCAGAATGGTGGTAAAAATTTTTTTTTTTTTTTTTTTTTTTTTTTTTTTTTGCTACTACATTTTATTTATGCTGCTATTCTACTATTCAGATCTGAAGGACAACTTGGAATTAGAGGGTTTTTCATCCATGCAGTTCTCAAAATCTCAGCAGGAGGTCGGTGGGTGAGGCGGGGAGAATTGGGAGAATAACTGAGTTCAGAGAGAAATTAGAATAGAAGGCATCATCTAAGGGCTTGTCTAAACTGGGTTGATTTGACACACATTATTTAACATACAACACACAAGCAGCACTAATAGTGTGCACATGGAATGGCAGTGCTCTGTTTCAATTTGCATCATTATGTACAAACCTTGTTGGCTTGCTGAATACTAAGAATGGGGTCGCTAGGCACTACTGTAACAATAATAAAAAAACAATAGGAAGGAATCTACTCATTGCATTAAAAAGTATATAAATGAAACAAAAGTGCACTCTTCAGAGTGCTTGACCACTAATCAGTGTGAGCTTTAAGAGCAGGACAAGCATACATGTTTTGCTAAAGGAAGATATTGAATTGTCACAAAGGTGTCAAGCAGAGGTCAAGGAGTTGAAGAAGAGTATATTCATCAAGTCAGAGGGAAGAGAAATGATAGGATGTTTTTCATGTAGCAATCCATCCATCAGAAAATATTGGAGGTCAAAAGGTCCTTCACACAGAGTACCAAGGGTCAAGGCTTTCCCTCTCATTTCAAGAAAATTCTAAAAATAGAAATGACACTGGTTCTAATAAAATAGCATATATTTGACTATATAACTACTGCATGGTGATAACAAAGGAAAAAGAGCTATACAATACCCTTGCGCATGAAAAAGCATAGACCTAAATGTATGTTAAGATATGTTGCAACCTGTCAGAAAATTCTGTTGCATGCTATCAAACTGAATTGGAAAATAGATAACGTAACAGGTAACAGGTGTGGTCTAAAATAACAATGGAAGCACCAAGAATATTGAAACACTGGTCAGAGAAATACCACTTAAATAAACTTATCCTCTAAAAGTAGGCTCCAAACCCTTCCATAAACTCTGTAAGCCCCACAAAAACTGATGGTTGTGTGCTAGATTAACAATACTAGACAGTGTAATCTTCAATCACTGTCGCAGAAGTCTGCAATACCAATGTGTTCTTACATGTTCTTTACTGGCTACTTATTTGCTGGACGTAATCCAAGTTACAACCACTTGTAGAACTCTAATTTTTTTTATCAAAACATTTTTATTTTAATTTTTTTTACAAAAATGTAAATGGTTGCCAGAAAAAATGTAGGTCGGTTGAAATTTTTCAGTCAACTGGAGATTTGAATATTTTTACCAAAAATGATTTTTAAAAGCCCCAAATGTTACTTTTCAGTTTTTAATTAAAGGGAAATTAATTTTTCCCAAAAATATTTTCATGAAAAATGGACTTTTTCCCAGCTCCAATTATGTATCCTGTCCTGAACCCTCCTGCATCCCTTTCATTTCTGGCTTAATTTATGGTGCCAGGACTGATCCAGTGCCAGAATATATCAGGTTTGGTCAATCCATTCAATTTTTATGCTATAATCGCTCAAGTTATTGCAATTTACAGAGGACTTACCTTTGTCTCATATAACATCTGCTGGTTTTCAGGAAGATTGGATGGATTAAAAGATTTGCCAGCTGATTCGTTTCATTGTCCCATTGACAGCTTCTCATTTCACTCTTCCGCGGGAGTATTTTGGATATCATGTGCTGATGGCTTTAGACTTTGAAAACCTGTTTTATTTCGGTGCAGATATTGAGGTAATGATCGACTGAAGAATTATAGTTCTCAGAAATGATTCTGGGATATGTAGACCTGTAACGGCTGTAACTTCATGGAAACCATCAATGGCACTAATATCTCTCCACTCCTCCTAGCCTTATCTGAAAGGCTGCCATTGCAGTAAGGATTTTAAAAAAACATCCAGCACTCCTATGGGCAGGTATTTGGAAAACAGGTGAAATGTAATGTGACTTGAGTACAATTAATTATTAATATCAATATAGTTATGAATGAAGTATATTTGTGTAAACCATGTCTGCTTGGCGCGGTGTTCTATCCTCCTGTAGTGGCACCTAGACCACATAGAGATTGATGAGTCTGCTACAGAGATAGTTAAGTGCTGTGGGGCTATTAGCTCATGCAGTAGGGGCTATGTCTCAGCAGTGCTAAATTCAATCAGACTATTGTCTCTTACCTCTTCAGACACTCATCTTGGGGTTTCTTTGTCTTTGTAAATCCTCAGGACCACACCTGGCCCAGACAGTGAAAAGTAGCCTCTCTCCATGGATGCCCATTGTTCTATAGGCTCTTTGAGTTGGTCCTCAGGCTTGCCTCGACTCAGGTGACCAGCTTTACTTCAACAGTTTTGGAACCTAATATGGGAGTTGTACTTTGTGTACCTCATGTCCCCATTCTCCTCTGTGGGCCTAGGTTCATTAGCTAGACTGCATCATGGAAGTTGTAATCATAGAATCATAGAAGATTAGGATTGGAAGAAACCTCAGGAGGTCGTCAAATCCAACCTGCTGCTCAAAGCAGGACCAACCCCAACTCAATCATCCCAGCCAGGGCTTTGTCAAGCCACACCTTAAAAACTTCTAAGGCTGGAGATTCCACCACCTCCCCATTTAGAAGTAATGTAATGTAGTGGCACAGCAAGAAGAGACAAACAAGCATCATGGAAGATGTAGTCCTGGCTCATAAAGCAGATTGGATTCACAAGGCACTTGAACTATAAGTCTCATCAGACACTGGCAGCATTTCCAAATAAAAATGTTTGATTTTTTTTTAATTGAAATTTTTCACCCAGGGTTAATTGGCTTCTTGATTCTTCATAAAAGATATCCATGGAAAAAGTCACTGAAAATTTTGGTTTCACTGAAATTTTCCATGGAGGAGAAAATCCATTATGCAACCAGCTCTAAATAACATTAATGAGGAGTTTTAGCATGTACTGTAACTATTTTACAGTCTAGTAGTTAGAACCCACAACTCCCACTTCAGTGCTCTATTTCCATCTTTCTCACTGCCTCTCTTTGTGACTTTGAGTGAATTGCTTAAGCTTTCTGTGCTTCCGTTTCTTCATCTGTAAATGGTTATAACAATAATTCCTATCTCAGAGGAGTGTTGAAAGGTTTATATAGTTATTGTTCTTGAAGCACTTTGAGATCTCTGGATGAAAAGTGCTATATAAGTGCAAATGTGTTAAAATCAGACAGTATTTTGGCTCTGGCACGATCAAAAAGTCAATTGCATATCAACTTCAGTTTCAATGAACATTATATCAAAATGACTCATTTATGGACATGTAGAACACAATTTTAAATGAAAAGACCCCTAGGTTATTCTCTATTAAAATATAGAATGTTGGCTGAGATGGTTTCTAGGAAATATTCTCAGGTAATAATGCTGTATTTTACTACAAGATAAAGGGTGAAGTCAGTAATACTGTAAGAATGTCTTGAATAGATGTTGAATTTTTGCTATGTGCTCCATTTTTGTCCACAGAGAAAATGTTGAAATTCTCACTTTGTCTCTCTAAAGTTGATGGCCTTAATACCAATTGATATCTGATGTTGGTAAAAATATTTCCCAGGATGACTGTGATTTCTAAACATAGTAACTTGCTCTTCCATCATTATCACATCAGACCCACAACCCTTGTCCATAATTTTCTCTGTGTGCACGTTAAAGCCCACATCATTTATTGCTCTTATTGATGCACATCTGGTTAGGCGTGCCAAAAATGAATTATTTTCAGTGTAAAAAACCAACCTCCTTCTTGACTTCTTTACAGATCGTTTCCTTATGCAGTATTGACTGATATTTTTCTTTGAGAAATATTTCCTTATCCTCAAGATTATATTTTTTTCCAGCTCACTGTGGATCATTGTGACATGCTAAAACCACAGATTCTTTGAAGGGCCAACATTAGTGCCTGTGGTTAGCCGTTAATTTATTTTCTAGGAAATGGATGTCTCTTGGTTCCTATTAATATTATAAACACATTCTTTATTTCTGATTACACCTATAACCTTTTCCTCACCATCTTTTTACCCATCCCTATTAAATATTTGATCTCTGTTTTTAAAATTATTTCCTGAAAATGTAAGGGTGATACAGCTTCTCACTCATAATGTCTTGAATAGTTAATATTGTGGCTTAAAACTGCATATTACATTAAAACAGTATATTGAAAGAACATGATTAAAGTTGCAAAGTCAAGCACACAAAAGTTAGGAAATGCCAAAATGAAGGTTGCCCTTGCAGTATTGTATGTATCCACTATGATACAGTCTTTAATTAATGATCACATACTATTTCTTCCCGCACCGAACCTGTGCCTCCTTCACTGCTTACGTAGTGAACAGCTAGTCAGGAATTTAGAGCTGGTCAGGAATTTTCTGAAAATGTTGAAACCAAAACTTTTTGCAGATATGTATGGGCTTTGACCAAACTTTCATTAGGAAAGATTCTCAGGTTCACGATAGACTGTCTGGTCAAAGCTACGCGTGGAGGAGGTGAGGAGAGTAAAGAGAGAGAGTGGGGCCCTCACCTTGGCTGTAGGAACTCAGATTCAAGTCCCTGCATTGCCCGGTACTGAGCTAAGCCACAAACCTGGCTCTCCCACATCCTGAGTGAGTGACCTAATCACTGGGCAAATGGCTATTCTGGATGTGGGTATGTCTGTTTCTTTCAAATATTTTTTCCACAAAATATTTTTGAAAGGTCTGAATTTTGTTCCAATGCAAAATGAAAAATGATATCAAAACCTCAATTTTTCTTCCCAAAATGGAATTCTTGTTTTTAGACTACTCTTATTCAATATTTTAGTTTTTTTCTTGTCATTGTTCAATGTGTGGTCCATTGCCCCATTTCCTGAACACTGTTTATGTCCTGCTATGAAGACGGTTATTAAGTTCCTCATTGGCTTATCACTATAAGAGTTAGTTTTTACTATTTATTTTAGTATGAGTGCTTCACAAGAATTAATTAATCAGTGTTCACAGCTGCCTCGTTAGCAGAGTGGTATTATCCTCACTTTACAGATGAGGAACTGAGGCACACAGAGATGATCCACTAATCGTGAGTGCTCAATTTAAGACATATAAGACCTTATTTTTCAGAGGTTTGGCATTATACAGCACTTTATGTATTCAAGCACAGCTTCTACTAACTTAAGTTGCAACTCTGAGTGCTCAGCACTTCTGCAAATCCTCCAGGATCAAAAGTCAGGAATCTAGAAAATGAGAAACACATAATTCATCACCACCTTGGAAAAGCTTGTTTTAAGTGACTTGCCTAGTATCACATAGGAATTCTTCAATTCAGAGGCAGAGATAGGATCCAACTATCTATGACAGCATTCAACCTCCTTAACAGCAAGCCCATCTTTTGTTTTCCTGCAATCCCTGCTTCATTCACCACACACCTTCCAACTTCTGCAATAAATGTCACAAGTGTCCTACAGACAGTGTCCCTTCCCAGTCTTGCTCCACCCATAGCACAGGTCATACTGTGCACTCAGTGAGGCAGAGGTCCTGTGGGAAAAGTAGCATGTGACTATGTAATTAAAGACTGTATCCTAGTGCATGCAGACAGGCAATGTTAGCTGTGGCATTTAGTAACTTTTGAGTGCTTGACTTTGCAACTGTAATCATGTTTTTTTTTTAAAGAAACATTGCTTTTTAAAATAACTAGGAAATTACATGTAAACACACACACAGCCTCACTGAAAAACAAGAAATTACATTATGTATAATCATATTGAAAAGCCATGAGGGTGTCAGCAGGATTGGAACCTTTATATGCACCACACGGTCTTGCCAATTGACTTCTGCTACTGGAGTAACTGATAGCAGTAAAATCATTGATGTGTAGGCCTGGAGGGGACCTTGATAGGTCATCTAGTCTAGTCCCCTGCACTGAGGCAGGACTATGTAATAACTAGATCATTCCTGACAGGTGTTTGTCTAACCTGGTCTTAAAAACTTCCAGTGGCAGAGATTCCACAACCTCACTAGGTAATTTGTTTCAGTACTTAACTACCCTGACAGTTGAGAAGTTTTTCCTTATGTCCAGCCTAAACTGCCCTTGCTGCCATGTAAGCCCCTTGCTTCTTGCCCTGTCCTTAGTGGTTAATGAGAACAGTAATTTCATCCTTTATCCAGATCAGCATTAGGGGAATACAACACTTTCCAAGTGAGTTTCACAGATATTGGCTGACCGCAGAAAAAGGTTGATTCTCAGGAATGCTGGGTTCCATTCCAGGCTCTGGAGGGGAGCATGTTCTAGTGTGCACAGATTCATCTGCCTGTTCTACCCCAAGGCTGACCCCTTTTGCTTTTTTCCTCCAACTTATCCCAGTCTCAACCCTTCAGGTTTCTCACCCTAAGTCCCAGTGTCCTTTCCTAACCAGTTGAGGTCTCCCCAGTCCCTTTGCCCTATAAGGCCAAGTACCATCCCCACTGTTCCTCATCCAATCTTCCTCTGTCCTCCAGCTTTAACCTCACATATGTTCCCCAGTCCCACTGGGTTCCAGTCCTGATTACCCTCCCTGGGCTGCTTGACCAATCTAATTCCCCTGCACCTGCAATCTATTTGCCCAGACAGTCCCATCTCTCTCATTGTTCACCGGCTGCTCATCAGAACTGCCTTCTCTCCCTGCACCTCTGTCCCCCTACACCCTTCTAGTTCATGGTTCCAGTTTCCTTGTCCAGCCAGTCTCCTTCTCCCCACCCAGCTCCTCATCTGATCCCACTTCTCCCCCCATCCCCACTACTGGCTTTCAGCCCACCATCACTCCCATTTCACTCTCTGTCATCTGGCCCACCCAGTCTCAATCTCTTCCCACCCCAACTCCCAGTCCCACTTTCTCTCTCTTTCTCTACCATCTCCAGGCTCCTTGTCTCATTGGTCTGTCTCTTGACCCTTCTGCATTTGAATCAGGCAGTTTTCTCCTCCACGTTGCCTGGGCCCAACAAGGGGTAAGCATTTAGACCACAGATAAAGTATTCCTGCATTCAGTTCCAGTGCCCAGCCTTGGCTTGCAGCAGCTCAGAGCAGCCATTGCAGGAAAAGTCCTGCTTAGTTTCAGGCTGGAACATGTTCAGTGTGGATGGAATCTTTGTGCAATTTAGCTGCTAAATTCTAATGTCTCTACTGAGCATGTGTGAACTACCTTTTTTCAAAGGTCAAATTTGGGAAAAATTTATGTAAGGATGGTAAAAGGCATATTGCCTACACAAAGGCCACCCAGCTGCCAAATTTCAAATTGCTGCTTCAAAGTAGTCGGCGGCTAATGCTTTTCAAAGAAAAAGTTCCCAGAATTTTTTAAAGTGGAGAAAACAGTGTATTATTTCCTAGCCTAACTCTCAAAAATGGCTGCACCTTTTTGGCTGAATTTTCCCCAAAAATTTAGCCTGAGGCAAACACCTGGCATGGAAAATTTCAGCTCAAACAGTTAGTCTGGCAAAATTATAAGTAACTGAAAAAAGGAAGTGTTGGGCCACCAGCCTCACCTACACACACAACTCACACACAACACACTCTTTCTCTTCTGATCACTAGTCTTAAGACTCCACTAAGGAGGAATGCTCTCCTGGAATCAATTACCTATTGATATTCAGAATGTGAATGACCCTGGTTTTTAAATCAACACTGAAAGAGTTCTTCTGTCTTGCTGTTGGGCACAAAGCCCAGAAAAGAAATAAGTAAAAAATATCAGACAACTCCAGGGGTGAAAAAAAATCCTCAGATCAAGAAATAAAACAAGCAATTCAAGAAATCATTTAGAGTCGTTCACCTGTTTTAGATCTAAGGCATCAAAGTCTGTGGACCCTGCTGATGTGCATTTACAGTTTGTTAGTGTGTTTTATTCTAGTCATTTCTGAGATGAGACTAGATCAAAGTGCATTAACAAACTGTTAATGTGCGTCAGCTGGGTCCACACGTACACTTCGTGCACAGCAGGTTACTGTGGGGTAGATTCACACTGCAGTTTCTGACTAACTAAATGCTCATATAGACAAGCCCTGGGTGAAATTTAATGGCTTGTACCAGACAGCAAGTCAGACTGGATGATGTATGGTCCCTTCTGGCCTTAAACTCTGAATTATGAGCTGGAGGGTCATACCGTCTGCATCTATTAAAAAGATGCCAAGTGAAAGTGTGACTTTTCTGGGGTGGATCCTTATACACTGAGTGGACTTTACCCACTGACCAATTTCACCTGTTTATTCCAACAGCCATCAGATGACTGCTGGTCACTCCTGATGCAGTCTAAAGTTGAGCACATGATTTAGAAGGGAAAGGCTCTGTACCACATTATTAAAACCATCAGCCTTTCACTTCTTAAAGTAGGTTCTTGTGTTTAGTTTTAGGGCATGTGATGAGAGAGCCACACTTGATGAGAAAATGAAATTAAAGTAAAATACTTCATCTTTATCCTAGTTCCTGGTGCCATACATGGTGATGTAAAATTGCTTGGCTTTATTTGATACACTGTACCTTTCTTTAAGTCGTTGCTCTAGTTTTGAGATGCTGTGTAAATTGATCCATCAACATGTGATGTGACAATTGCTAAGGTTACCATATTTATGAATAAACAGATTCTTCTGGCAGCCATAATTCCCAGAACCCATTTAAAAGAAAGAAATAGCATTTTCTTCCTGATTGCACAAATCATATAAATAAACTTTTGATAAATAGCCTGTTATAATAACATTCCAATTGCTTGACTCTGATTTGACCAGGAGGTCTCCACAATTGCATTTCTATACTTATTGATGACCCAATAAACTGAGGTTTGGAAAACAGTACTTTATCTGAGAGAGGACAATAGCTCATATAGAGAAATAGTATGGAGAAAGAGGTCCCTGAGTACATGTGTATGCAGTTCTTTTAGAATGAGCCACACCAAGAAGCTAAATTGCCTTTCTTAATGACGCAAAATTTCAAAAACTTCTGGATTAGGCCTCTGTTAGTGAAACAGTGTTGGCTTGTGTAGTCCCCATGACTTACATCAATCATTACTGGTTCACATTATGTAGGATTTGTATGAAGAAGGAGTACAGGTACATTTCAGTATGTATAAAAATCAGTGTACTTTAGAAGGTATACAAATCAAATAAAGTCTTTGCTCCACATAAGGTGAATGCCTCAGATACAAATGGACAGCACTTACTGCTGGACAGCTTTGCAAAAACTTTGCAAAATGATAGCTTGATAAAATGTAGACCATTTTCCTAGAAATTATACTGGTTTAAATGAATTTTACTTTATTTCAGATCAAAGTGAATCCAATGTTAAAAATTGGTTATCATTATGGTCTATAGCTATATCATCACCCTTCCTGCCACTTCATTACATAGAAAGAGGAGGGTAAAATGATGGAACCAGGAAATGGACCACAACCATAGTTAGCAAGACTTTTTTCATTCCATGGCTATTTGTGTTTGGAACTCAGATCTATCCAGTGGAGTTTCTGTGTGCCAGTGGGCATACGAGATGCTCCGGCAGTTGTTATTAGAAAATAACTTTTAATGATGACCTTGGTCCTTTAATTTTAACATTTGTTCCTTGCTACTATGCACTGTGGTATCTGAGTCACTTCAATTATATCTTATTCTATTCATATGGAAATATTGTGGTAACTGCGGATAAATTCTGACCTAAATTTGTGTTCATTCCAGTTCTATGCCATTCATGATGGCTCATGTTTTCATCTGTTTATCTGCACAGATGTCAAAGGGCATAGCTGGGTGAACAGTCTCAATATGATGTTTTGAAAAAGCCATCAATTTTACAAAATTTCTCCGGAAAGTCATCCTTTAATCTTTTCCTTACTATACTTCCACTGCTCAATTCATTCAGTGACCAGGAATCCTCAAGTGTAAGCGGTAATGTTCCAGAGTTTTCATAAGTCGTAGTAAGCCAGTGATGATTCACTCATCTAATAATTACTTATATTGCTTTGCACTTGTATAGCACTTTTTCATTTAAATGGCTCAAAATGCTTTAAAATATTTCAGTTAACGCTCAAACTCTCCCTGCTAGTACAGTGTGAGATAGGGCTTGTCTGTGTGGGAAGTTACTGCGTGGCAAGCCAGAGTGTGAGTCTACAACAGTAATAAGCCAAAGTGCACTCTGGGACTTTCATTGCATAGTAGCAGTGTCCACACAGCAAGTTACTGTATGGCAAGCTGAGGTGCTGCTGGTTTACACCCTGGCTTGCAACACAGTAACTTGCCATTTAGACAAGCCCATAGAATAAGATATGTAGGGAACACTTCACCTTTCTCCCCTCCCTCCTATGAAAAAAAGTTATGGTCTCTTAATTTTATTGGTTGTCATTTGTTTTTTAATTATGTGAAAAGATTTATAGAAATGCCTAATTTACTTCCTCCATGCTAATTAATATGCTATTAATTATTTTGTGTATCTATACAGAGGAGATGAATAAGAGTGAAAATAGCAAACTACATAGTCCCAATCTTTTCAGTCTTTTCTCCTGTGGAAGGAAGGAGTTTAAAGTGAATTCACCTTCCCTGTCTGATTGCAAGGGAAGGGCTATGGGAGCGGTTGCTTGGGAGGCAGAAGGCAGAGAATGCCTCTGGGAAGGTTGGTCTCTACTCCTAACATCAAAGCATGAGATTGTGTTCTGATTCATGTAAAATCTTTTCAGTCGTTCTGTTGGATCATATGTACTTTGTCACTGGATCACATCTACTTCCTTTTGAAATATCTAAAGTTCAGGTAGCTGAAATAACTGTCCCAATTAATCCTGTAAGTGTAATACTTTTAAAATTGTAGATATCTGGGACAAAGACATGCCCTGAAAAATATTTCAATGAGATTTACTCATATTTTTAGGTAGTCTGAGCAAATTCTGCTTTATTTGGTGACTCATCCTGCTGTCATGCTGGAAAGAGGAGTGAGTAACCTGGGGGGAGGGGCGGATGGATTAATCTTTATAATTTAGCTATATACTCTGATTTGTCTAGGATTAGAGATGTATCCTGCTGTACATTGCTCACCAGCCACTAACTCCCTGACTTAAAGATACTTTGCATTGCTCAGAAACAACTGAAATCAAGCCACTGTTCTGAGTTCAGCAGAGCTTTTAGAATATAGATATTTAGGCCTGCCTGTAAAGGCCTCTGATTAAGTATATTCTTATCACTTAGCTAGTTATAGGGGTATAGAAACAAAGAATCTAAATCACAGGCCACTTGTCTATGGGCCTTCTTTCACTGTGACAGTTTGAGGCCTTGTACTTCCCGGTTATGGCTGCCTCTGCTGCTTAGCTGAAGTGTGTGGTCACATCCACACATTACAAACAAATTACATTAAAACAAAGCAATACCAGGCTGTTAAGACGGTGATCCAGTCTAACACGTCCAGATAAAGAAAAGATCCTAGAATGTTTAAAGGAAACTTGGTTTGATAGCATTCTGTCTGGAAAAAGAATTACTTATCAACAGCTGTGGTTGTAAAATCTACTCCTCATTGTTTTGTCTTCATGGTACCCAATTCTCTATTATCTATTTGAATGATTTCTGTCTGGTTCTTTGATTGTTTCTGTCTGTTGCATAACTGTGATCAGTTAAGGTGGTCGGATATGATTGGTTAAAGAATTATGTTAGGACTGGTTAAAGAATCATCTTGTAATATTGTTAAAGAAGTGATTGGTTAAGATGCATTATAAAAACTGAGGTAAAACAGGAAGTAGGGGGGAGATTTACTGGTGTAAAAGACTGGGGGGTCCTAATGGATGCTTGCTTGAAAAGATCCCAATAAACCTGTCGTATTGCCTGCTGCTGGACTCTGGACTTCTGCTTCTGTCAGCGAACTAAGAACTGAAAGGACTGGGGAGGGGGTCCTAACAAGAGCTGCTAAGAATGTAGAGCGTGAATTATCCATTCTCTCCTAAAGGTGGTCTCTTGACATGTTGGGATTCAGACACCTTCTTAGGACGCTTGTGCTGCCCTCTTTTGTGAACAGAGGATTTCTGTTTCCAAGGCTGTCGTCTGAATATGTTTCACCACAAGGGTATTTTCTGTAGTTGTCAATATTAGTGAAAAGGACAAGAATGAAGACTTGTGGGAAAGCTGCCTCAAAGGATATGCATTGCAGCTATGGCCCCCAAAAATGCATTCACAATATCTCATGGGTTTCACTTCTGTCTCTGTAATCTGATGAATCATCCTACTCCCAGTCTGGAAGGAAGGGAGAATAATCAAGGGGGGATACTGTTTATTTCAAGATTAGAGAGATGCCCACACTGATTTGTCTGGAGTACAGCTGGGTTCCTTCAAATATCCCTCACTACTCCTGGCAAACTGGCCAGACTTGGCACAGCTCAGAAACAACTAGTTTTTGAGCGCCGCCAAGTCTCATTCATTCAGATCAACTGAGTGGCTGAGGGAAATGCATGGGAGGGGGAAGGGAAACCCCACTCTGATTCTAAACAATCAGCTTGGTTATATGCAAGTGCCTAATCTTAAAGACAAAACAATTTATTCCCTTGGATTTTCTGTTTTCCTTCCAGACTCCGAGCAAGATGATTCATCAGAACGTAGAAATTTTAGACTATACTGAAACAGGAGTGAAGGTGTTAGACTATTTCTCAATGCAATTCTCTGTCCTGACTAGCCAGAATTTTAAGGGTATTATAATGTCAGAATTGTAAGTAAGAGACTGTACTCAGACACCTGAGGGATAAATATTTTTCATTAGCTATTGTATAGTGATTAGACAGAGTATCTGATTGCAGTTCTGAGAATTGCACTCTTGTTCCTGGTACAGAGTAAGTCTGCTGAGAATAACAATTGACAATGACAGTAGGTAAAAATTCATGTTTAAAATGAACCTGTCTTAAAAATGCATGTGTTTAATACTCTATTGCTTTAAAATAATTTCCCCTTTGATTAAAGTATTTTAACACAAAATCCATTCAGATAAACTCATATCACTTTGTCCCATCTCACAGATTCTACTTTGGAAAGTGACTGTGTAAAAATAGAATCATGGGGTCCTATTTTGTTATTTGCCAGTGATTTCAAATGTGCTCAGTTTACAAATATGTTTTTTCTAAAAGCCAGTTGATTAACCATTGACTCTGAGTGCCCAGCTAGACTCTTTCCATTTTATGCATCATCCCCAGTAATAAGTATTCTTCATTTTAAATTCGGAGTGACTACTGTGCAAGAACATAGTCTTTAGTAGATGTGCCTGATTCCCATTGATTTTGATAGGCACCTAAATACTTTTGAGGATCTTGGCCTTCAGAAATAATCCTGTGGATGATGCAGGGATGGAATAAAGAATCCTATTATATATCTCCTTCTTCCATTTTATCACAATCTTCTTGCATTACTTCTTCCTCCTATAGTGGTATTTAAAGAGATCTGGGCTCTTATCCCTTGAGGCAGTTTTCCCACAATTCTTCACTCTAAAAAGAGCATCTCTTCCTTTTAATTCCATCATCTACAGATAATCTCAAATTTCCATCAGATTCTTTACCTGGACACTCTATCTCTTATAATCCAATATTCCAGCCTTCCCCAGGCTCAAGAGAAATTTTAGCTGTGTTATTTAGTAATGGGAAAAATGTATGGTTGAAGAACCCTGTGCTCTGAGCTCTTCTGCCAGTACTTGGGTCAAACTAGTGTTTTAGAATGCAGCTCTTTTCTGAGGCTCTTGATACTTGCAGAAACCTCACCAAGGAATACTTTCATTTTAAACATATTTTTCCAAAGGAAACGTACATGGCTTATAAACACCTCTTTTACAACAGAGAAAAGTCATTAATGACATTTGAAACACAGCTTCCAGAGATCAAGGCACTTAAGTGCATGCTTAAATCATATAGATTTAATGGAATTTAAGCACACACTTCAGACCACCTCTGCTCAGCAAACCACTTAAGCACATTCTTCATTTTAAGCATGAACGTAAGTGCTTTTCTGAATTCAGGCCCAAAAAGTAATTTTGGCATTTGAAACATCAGTACAATTTTATCACTATTATCCAAATGCTGGAGTTCAGTCCAATGCCTGGACACAACCTGTAGTAGTGCTTAGATCTTAAGGCTTTGAAGTGCTTTCATTTTCAGGCAGTAGAGAAGATTTACTGTATCACCTGGCTATCATTTACGCAGTGGTTCTCTTGCTATTTTATAACTTGCTTTAGGCCTGGTCTACACTTAAAAATTAGATTGACCTCGCTACTTCACTTAGGGCTGTCAAAAATTTTGTGCCCTGAGCACTGAAGTTAGGTGTAGATGTGGCTAAGTCGATGAAAGAATTCATCCGTTCACTTAGCTACATCCTCTTGGAGAGATGGATTGACTATATTGACAGAAAAACCTCTTCCATTGATGGAGGAAATGTCTACCATGCTACAGTAACATAGCTGCAGTGCTGTGCTGCTAGAGTGTAGACATACCCTTAGTCATATCTCTGTGTTCTACAGCCTTCCTCTTTTGGAAAATGGTGGTTATTCCTCCTCTTGAGAGAGAGAGAGAAGGTTCTTGATAACCATATGTATTCTACTAGTGCCCACTGTTAGCTGTTATCCTGATGTCAAAGGTCACTTCAGTCAGAAATTTGCCTAATCTTGTGACTTTTCTAAAGGTAAAATTCTTTTTGTTTTCCCCTGAAGATCTTTGTTGCATATTATGCACTAGTGACATGCATGCTGGAATGAATGCAGAATGTTCTGTAAAGAACCATAGTATAGCCTGAAGAAGAGAATTTCACTTTGCAGTTGTTAAATACATTACAATACATAAGTGGCATAGAGTATAATGCAATCCAGGCCTTTCATATAAAAGTCCAGTCCCACAGAATGCAGAGAATATAACCCCGCAGCTAAGACTCTTTATACTAATAATCTTAATTCCTTCCCTTCAGTTGCATTATTTCAGGATTATACTAATGTAACTCAGAACAGAATGTGACTATAAGTGAACATAGTTACAAAAATGAATTCTCTTTGCAAATTATGTCTTTTATGTATGTAGTATATATTTGCTCTCTTATTTATCGGAGCATCAATTGCATAACATATTTTTAGCTATCTGCTACATAATTGCTAAAACAATTACCGGGGGAGCTGTTTTCACTTCTACAATGTGGTATCAGCATCTTCATTATATAAACATTGCTTTTTAACTTCATAACATGAGTGTACTATTCAGCTGGAAAAAATGTGGTTCAGCCTTAAATTTGGCATGCATGCTGAGTTTGAGTGAATTTATTCTTCCATATTATAGAAAAATAATCTGGTAAATCATTTTTAGTTAAAAGAATGGAAAGAAAAATAGAAAGTTACATTTTTACATTCTTATTTTTGTTACTTATATAATTCAAACATGGGTTAGTGTTTTTAGCAGAATAAAATGTTACAGGCAATTTGTGGGCTATTTATTCAGCTATGCAGTCACTACTTATACATTTGATGAAAACAGGGTTATATCGTGTTTTGTGCCTGCAACCACAAGCAGTGATCTCATAAACTAAGTAGGTTTAGACCTAAACCGTTGTTTCAAATCGGAAAAGCTTAATTTTTTTCTTCTAATAATGGATGAAGCTATTCCTGTGTGTCTGCATATATTAGGAAAGGTTTTAAAATGCTTAAGGAGTATATGGTGCTTATATAAATTTAAGTTTTTAGTCATTATTGTTATCTTTACTATCATAGATCAAATGTGTATATCAGAGTAGGGCAAATACTACAAAAAATCTGCAAGTATTTACTCAATTTTTAAAAAAACTCACTTTTCAACTGTGCTCATTCTCCTTTTTTATGTTGTACAGATGCTCATGCTCCTTATGTATGCTTTCTGCAAACACACACCACATGTGTGAAGGTTCTATGCATTTGGGATGAGATTGGCAAGATTTGAGATTGAAAGTCAGTTGATATTGTGTTCCTAAATCACTTAGGTGTTTTTGAAAATCCCACCTTGGATAATTTTCAGAGTCATGTGAGCCATTTATTTATCAGACACGAATCTGTCTCTGCAGGACTTTTTTTGATATTCCAACACCTTGAGCAGCTTCAAAAAGCTGTCTTTAAAACAAATCTAAGAAGAAAATATTTTCTCCTTTGTCCCCCTAAATTCATGGTCCCCACTCCAAATACACATGACCTGAAGAGCAGGAAGGACAACATTAATCTCTGCACTAGTGACAGCTTTTCTGTATGTGATAATGTCATGATTTTAAATTCTTGCAGGGCTAGAAACAGCAAGAACTTTATGCCATTGGGGAAAGGGAGATTCCCAGATTCTAGAAGGTAGTGGACTTTGAAGTCGTGATATTTCTATGCATAGAAGCTATTTCAGACTGGAAATAGGGTGTACATTTTTAATATTGAAGGTAATTAATTAATGGAAGAATTTAACAAGGGTTGTGGTGGCTTCTCCATCACTGGCAAATTTTAAAACAAGATTGGATGTTTGTCTAAAAGATATGCTCTAGTTCAAAAGGAATTATTCTGGGGAAGTTCTTTGACCTGTGTTATACAGGAGGGTGGACAAGATGATCACAATGGGCCTTTCTGGCCTTGGAATCTATTAATCTATTTATGGTTATGTTTGGAAATTTGTCATGTGCCACCTCCAAGCACTTTACAGTTGGACTCATGCTCATTTAGGCACCTGACGTTCCATAAGAAGGGATAAAAAAATAGTCCCAATAAAATATTTTAAAACTCCTGAAAACATCCTTAGATTTTTTTTTCTTTTTGTGGTGGTGGTGGGTGGGTAGCAAGTAATATATACAGCATACATGCTGGTGTGTGTGGTTCATTAATTTTATTAGTGCTCTTTTGAGATGCCTTGCATCTCAGTTGTGCCTTCATGACTTGTAAGTAATGCATAAACCCAGAACCTATGTCAAAAAACCCCTTAAGTGACACCACATCATCAGGAATTCCTTATAGTTGGGATAAAGCTATGCCTGACTGAAAAACTGGCTAAGCAATTTTCTGGACACTGTTAAACTTGTAACCACATTTGAGATATGACATTAATGAAACAATATTGAACAAGACATATATATCAAAACAATTATCTAAGAAATACTGTGCTATAGAATAGTGTGGATGAGACATAATGAGTGAGTGGTTGTGCTTACCTATTAATTGTACTAGATCTACAGATTGTTTTGCTGCTCATTATGGAGGTGCTGATTGTGACTTTATTGTTAAGGTTGAGTTGTGTTTTTTGCAAATAACACTGGGATTTAAACTTTTTTTGGGAGGTATGAAAAATATGGTGCTACATCCTCAAATTTTACAATCCTTTTTGAGTATAAAATGAATTTTCTGAAAATTTACAAATTAATTTGTTTCTTAGTTTGAATTAAATTAATTAAAAACTGGATTTTTTAAGAAAGTTAGCATCTGTTTCAGTCTTTTTTGTTCTGTAATATCTTAACAGGATAACAGATTTTTCAAATTTCCATATAGTAAAAATTTATTGAAATCTTGTGCATATTTGAAGAAAATAGACAGCTCAGCTCAATAGCTAAGGTAACTAACTCTAAAATGTGGTCATTGTGGCATAGCCAATCACCACCTTTTCTTCACAGCTAATTTACATGCAACAAGTCTATTGGTTGTAATGACTCAGTGGTATGAAGGAGACTCGGCATGTGTCAAAGTTCTCATTGGTAGATTACTTAGCCGAGCTGTTGTTTGTTCTTTAAAAGATCCACAGGTCTAAGCTGCCATGGGCATCAGTGCTGGAAAGGCTCCCTTGACACTGCTAGCTCAACTCCACTGCATATCCAAGGCAGAACTGCCAGGATAACTAATGCAGGAACACAGCGGGACCCTTAAAACACAGAGATATTGGAACATAGGGACTGGACAGCCTACATTCTTCTTTCATGTAGCATTGGTCTCTGTTACACAGCCCTCTAACCAATATTGCAAGTGGAAGACCAGATTCATCAGTACACTTTGTCTGCTGTGCACTGTAAACACAGCTTAATTAGTCAATGCACTCTGGCACCTGAATAGCCTTAACTGTCATGTAATGACATCATCAAAAGGAAAAATAGTTTTAAATAAACTGTCTTTAAAAATAAAAAAAAAATTTTAATCTCATCTGTGATCACAAATACTAAAATGCCTTACTCACAATCATATTTCTATTGCATGGCATCATGACAGAGACAAATGAAGGTTGTTTGGGAGCCATAACAGTCCATTTCCATACCTTAACATGTCTGAATTTCTTTTAAGTGTAACTTTAGCTCTGACTTCCTGAGTTTGTATTTCTTGATTTGGGGACAATCGTAATATCTTTATAAGGTTTTTCATATGTCAGTTATTTCTATGTACTCTCAAACTTAGTGTCATCTTAATGTATTTTTTTGTCTTTGAATTTTAAAAAGGTGACCATTTTTAGTTTAATTTTAGTTTATTTAACAAAGTGTGTGGTGTGTGGTGTGTGTGTGTTAAATTCCCCAGGATTAATGCACCATCAAGATAGTTGTAAAGGATACCAAGAAAACAATAGAAAATGACATGATTCGTCATATAAGCGCTGATGTTCACTTTTCATTATACTGTACTTTGGCAGAAGGAAGGTAGAAAGCAAGAAGATGTTGGTGGGGTAGGCCCAAATTCATTATTTTGATATAATGCGGCCCATTCTCCCTGGACAATATGAAACCATTTTGTATTCATATGGAGAAAGGCTATTCCTGTCATTTGAAAAATGACTAGTGAGCTTAGCCTATCTTTTCTAGCCACTAGTTCCTTTCAGTAAGTAACTGGCAACAGTTCAGGTATTTGTTTCTTATTGCTTAGCACAGCTCTCAAGCACAATGATTCTTTATACAGTATTGTAAGATTTATTTTCTTTCAAAACAATGATCAGAAAGAACAAAGGCATTTTCTGTCTATTTCTCATAACACTCTTAATAGGTTATCTTGAGTTCTTCTCATCACAAACAAGCATGAAATGGATAAGCCATCGGACCATAAATCAGTCAGTATTTAATCTAAAAATCCCAGCCTGGTGCCAACAAAAACATGATATAACTGTGGTGGCAACTACTGTACCTACAAGCAACAAGTCATGATACTGTCCATATAGACTACCAGTTTTCCAGTTAATTTATCTTATAATCCTCGAGTAAAGTCCACTCTACTCACATAAAGATCAAACAGTTAGTGTTTCTGTGGGTGGACTAATGGGCGCAGGTGGGGTGAGAATCAGACTGCTTACTATAACCTGGGGCTAAGATGCTTTTCTGTAGTACAGCCCCAGCAACTATTATTCCAGTTTATGTGAGAGAAGAGCAGCTACAGCTCTTTTGCACCAGTGGCACAGTATAATACGGTTATGGGTAAACATGGATCTTGCAGCCATTCCCTTGTCTTGCCACCTCAATCTACCTCAGCTGAGGCTGTTGTTGAGACCCTGTCCACAGTGTGCAGGGAATGAAAGCACCTCTGAATGCTTCCATCACCTATCATCCCTCCTGAATGTGCAGTATGAGTCTCGTGCTGGCCATCTGCATCGTAGGTGAATTTCACTCCTCCAAAATAAGTTGGCTTGGTAAATGTAGGTTTTGCTAAAGCCTTTTAATGAAGATACAGAAATTTTGACTACAAATGGTACAACAGCTGTCTGAAAATGTGTCAGGAAAGAGCAGATATATTTCTGCAACTAAGTTTTGGGATCTTATAAGACTCATATGTCTCTTCTCTTGCTTCTGAGGGATCTTGAAGAGATGGAGTGCTGGGTATGACTTCAAAAATCTTTCACCTCATCTAATTAACCTTTCAGAATCTTAATGGCATAAGAGAAGGAGGGCAGGATTATTTTCTACAACACAGGTAAGATTTCATCCCTGGTGCTTTGCAAATTTTGTTGCAGTGTTCTTCTGAAGTTTATCTGATGCTTTTTTGGTTTATGATATCTCTGAAATGGCTTGTCCTAATATCATGGTTTAGGGCGTGCTGCACTTTAGACCTCTTTCCGTCACCCTTGTGTACACCCTCAAGTGACAGGCACCTCTCTCTGGGTGGAATCACATGGCCCTACCACTCCTTGGCCTTGTCTACACTTGCGGCTGTGTAGGGTATGTGTAGCTACACACCATACTGAAAGGCTGTCTATGTCCACACTGTAGTGTGTGGCAAGGAAAGGCTGTAGCAGTGGAGAAAGACTGTGAAGCCTTTCACTGCAGCGGGGAAAGGCTGAGGCAGTGGGATGCTACCTTGCTAAAAATAGCAATGTAGATGGAGGAGTCACTACTTGGGCATGCAGAGAGCCATGTAGGATATATACCTCAGGGTTCTGGTGTGTCTGTACTCTACTCGCCTAAGCAGTACCTCACTGTCTATACTGCTATTTATACCCATGCTAATTGGGTGTGCAGTGACTGTACTGTACCTGCCACCATAAGTGTAAACTTACCCTTAGATGGGATCTCTAGGCTGCACTTCCCTGTTTTTCAAGAGTGTTAACTTGACAGCACCACCTGAGTTTGGCACCTTTAAGTCCTTTATCTCTAGGAACCTGCGACAGCAGCTGATTAAAGTAACTAAAAAACAGCTTCCTCAAAAAAAAACCAAAAAAACCTAGTCTTTATTTGCCAAAAAGGAACACCACCTTTAGGAAAATGGGTTAAAACAAGGCATATATAGTTTCTTGGAGGGCCACCTTGTGTACTGCAGTTCCTGTGTTTCTCTGGCTGCTAGAGGCTCATCTCCAGCCACTGCTGCTGATATTCTGTTCACATGGGATAAGAGGGAAGGTCCTCTCCTAGATCAGTAGCTGGATAGGAAACAAAGGGTAGGAATAAATGGTCAGTTTTCAAAATGGGGAAAGGTAAACAGTGGTGTCCCCCAAAGGTCTCTACTGGTACCCATACTGTTCAATATATTCATAAATGATCTGGTAAAAGGGGTAAACAGTGAGGAGGCAAAATTTGCAGATGAAACAAAACTACTCAGGATAGTTAAATCCAAAGCAGACAGCGAAGACAGAGGGATCTCACAAAACTGGGTGACTGGGCAACAAAATGGCACATGAAATTCAATGTTGATAAATGCAAAGTAATGCACATTGGAAAACATAATCCCAACTATACATATAAAATGATGGAGTCAAAATTAGCCATTACCACTCAAGAAAGAGATCTTGGAGTCAATGTAGATAGTTCTCTGAAAATATCCATTCAATGTGCAGAAGCAGTCAAAAAAGCTAACAGAATGTTGGAAATCAATAGGAAAGGGGTAGATAATAAGACAGAAAATATCATGTTGCCTCTTTATAAAACCATGGTACACCCACATCTTGAACACTCCTTGCAGATTTGGTCGCCCTATCTCAAAAAAGATCTATTGGAATTTGAAAAGGTAACGAAAAGGCAAAAAAAATTATTAGAAGTATGAAGAGCTTCCATATGAGAAGAGATTATTAATAAAACTGGGACTTTTCAGCTTGGAAAGAGACAGCTAAGGGGGGATGTGATAGAGGTCTATAAAATCATAACTGGTGTGGAGAAAGTAAATAAGGAAGTGTTGTTTACTCATTCTTATAACACAAGAACTAAGTCACCAAATGAAACTAATAGACAGCATGTTTAAAACAAACAAAAGGAAATATTTCTTCACACAGTGCACAGTCAACCTGTGGAACTCTTTGCCAGAGGATGCCATGAAAGCCAAGACTATAACAGGGTGAAAAAAGTACTAGATAAGTTCATGGAAGATAGGTCCAGCAATGGCTATTAGCCTGGATGGGCAGGGATGCAAAACCATGCTCTCATGGTCCCTAAACTCTGTTTGCCAGAAGCTGGGAATGGGTGACGGGATGGATCACTTGATGATTACCTGTTCTATTCATTCTCTCTGAAACACCTGGCACTGGCTAGATGGACCATTGGTCCAACCCACTGTGGCCTTTCTTTAGTTCTTATGTAAAATATAGAGTCCAGAGTGTGCAGAGGGAAAGGGCATATGTGGGAGAGTTTTAAAGATATGCTTTTTGATTTTTGTTGTTGTATGATTACCAAAGTGTAAACTGTCTGTATAATTACAGCTATACAAACTATGTTAATGGAACATTAAGGTTGCAAAAGTGACCACTCAAACATTAGGAAATGCCTGTGCAACCTTAATTTGGCCCCCTTGTGTGTAGTCATTTTGATTAGAGATGGTCAGGAAACAAAGCTCTGCTGGAAAATATCAATTCACTGAACCTGGTTTCTAAAAGGAGCAATTTGGGGAAAAGTTTGGCACTAGTCCTACAGCTGAGTCGTGCTGTGGGGTTGGTGCATATACAGTCTAGTCAAAACTTAAAACCTGCCAGAGGATGGACTGTGATCAAGTGCTGATAGTCTCCAGAGAACTTAGCTGCCAAACTCTTACAAGTCTTTACTGAACATGTGTGAACTGAGATTTTTCAGAAGCTTAAAACTTGGTCTAATTTGGGCAAATTTTCATAGGAACAGCAAACTTTCCCCAAAAACTTCAGCCTGAGGCAAACACCCACCATGGAAAGTTTCAACTAGGGATGTAAAAATTAGTTTAATCAAAAATCCATTTAAACGTTCTAAAAATAGAATGTTTAAATGGTTAAACGCTGGGGGAGGGAAGGGGTAGCCGCAGCTGGGCAGCTCTTGCTGGCGAGGAAGTGCGGAGCCCAGCATGGGGGGAGTTGCAGCTGGGCTCATTCCCCCCACACTGGACTGCGCGCCTCTTGTGGGGAGCCAGCCCAGCTGCGGCTATCCCTCTCCCTTAGTGCTGGGTTTTGTACTTCCCCCCACTCACAGGGAGACAGCCCAGCGGCTACCCCTCCTCTGGGCTCCACACTTCCCTGCCAGCGAGAGCTAGCTAGCTGCTTTCACTGGTGGGGAGCCAGCCCAGTTGCCGCTTCCCTTCACCCCTCAGTTTAAATGGTAATCAGCTATTTAAAATGTTTAAACAGCTGATTACCGTTTAAATGGTTAACCTTTTACATCCCTAGTTTCAACCAAATGGTGGAAGTTTGGAAAAGTTATAAGCAACTGAAAAAAAGGTCTTATAATGGGAAGTTTTAGGCAACCTTAATAATAGGCAGCATTACCAGCTCTGCCTATAATAAAAGGTCATAGTGTTATAAGTCATATTAAACGCATTCATAATATGATTGGTAACATTATGAATGTTTATAGTGTTCTCTGGTGAAATTTTGGATCCATGGTAGTTACTGAAATATGAATAATCGTAAATTAACATCTACAGGCCTCAACTGAGATTGGTATCTCATTGTGCTAGGCATTGTACAAACACAGCCCCCGCACCAGCAATAAAAAGACAAGATTGACGAAGGAAATATCATTTTCTTCATTTTATAGATGATGCATATGGTGAGGCAGGGCTGACACACAAAGAATAAGTGACTTGCTCATGGACACATAGGAAAGCTATAGCAGACCTGGGAATTGACCCAGATCTCCTGAGTCCCAATGCAATGCTAAGCTACAAGATCACCCGTCCTCCTTTGAAGACTCTATGGTTAAAGCTCCAAATAGCATCCATTATAAGCCTAATTTTCTACCGCCTGCCCCCAGTTTTACTAAAAAGAAAGCCACCTGCTTACAGTTTTGAATTCTTCATATCATCCCAAGAAAACCCTGTACTGGGAAGTTTTGTAAATAATCAGACAAGGGTTTTAAAGTTATGGTGTTTTGAAAATGTAGCCCATAGTTTACTTCTAAAAGTCATTTTGAAGTTTGGCTCATGATCTCTCCAAAATGACTTGGCTTAGAAACTGTAAATATGTTTTGTTTTGTTGGCTGTGCTGAGGAGAAATGCCTTTTAGTATTTTTGGGGAAATTTTTTTAAAAGTGATAAAGGGCTGTTTTTAAGTGTATAAAGAGCATAGTTTATAAATTTAGATGTAAACTGACCTCCTTCTGTCTCTAGCTACTGGGCTGCGCAAGGGTTTTGGGAGGGCATTGATTTGTTGGTAGACAAACGGGACAATGCAGAGGGATAGCAATCTGGGAGGGTGGCCAAGGAAAAAGGCAGGAAACCAGGAGAGTCATAAGATTGGGGGCATAAGGAGAGATGAAATGGAGTCAAGCTTCCTGGCCAAAAATTGGGAGGAGGGATATGACACTGGTTATTCGTTGAGGAGGTGAAGGAAGCGCAAGGACCTTCGAAAGTATATATAGTACGAATGAGTGGGCTCTGGGGACCCAATGGAGTCATACAGGGTGGATGACTCCATTAATGAAGTAACTCAGGGAGATGTGTCTATAGCTCTCTAGTGCTCATTTCTAACTTTTGAGGTCATGTTTAATAATTCTTTGGATATGATGATACATTTTCTGGGCAATAAGTAGGCTCATTGCTGGAAACTTTGTTTCCTAAGAAAGTAGGGTTTTTTTTTTTTTTCTTTTCAACAAAGAATCTTAAAATTGTGAAGTCAATATGTTGTTTGGGCTTTTCTCATTTCTCTGTCGTATATGAGTATTCCTACAAGTATTGTGCCATTTTCTGTTATCTCTGGATGTGTTTTTCCCACCTAAAAATAATATAATCTCCTTCTTGGTCTAAAAACACTATTAACCCTATCGTGAGATACTGTCTTAACCATTACTGTAAAATGTAGTTAATCTCAATATGCAGGGATTTAACTAACGGTAAAATGCCTTATACACATCCATGTCTTTAGGATGGGCATTTTTCCCACTCTAGAACTCAAAAAATGACATGATCAAATTCAAGGAGGATGGTAGGGAAGGGGAAAGTATTGTCTCCAGAATGACAGCTTGCAGTCGTTTTACTGGGTGTGATCTGAAAACTTTGAGATATTAAGTTCTGAAACTTGTACTAAAAGTTTTAACACTGAAATATATCCAGGGAATCTCCTATTTAAGATTAAATAACAGTGCTAACTACTTGTCAGTATATATGCATGCCACTTTTTGCAAGAGTAAAGATGTTAAACTATTGTTCTCACCAAATTTCATTTATGAAAATATTTAACTGTATTTTACCTATCTAAAATCCTTCCTGCAGTTTCAATTAGATACACTATGCAAGAAACGCCTTAGGTAAGAAGCTGGGGGCAGAGGAAAGAGAACAAGGACCTCGCTCATAACTTTTATCCCAGTGATTAGGATACTCACCTGGGGTATGAGAGACCTAGCAGTTCAAGTTCCCCTTCTGCCTGAGAGGGAGGACGGATGTGAAAAAGGATCTGCCACCTCCCAAGAGTGTGCTCTAAGCACTGAGCTATGTGATATTGTGAGGTGGGAGATCTCTCAGTCTCTTCTGTTTAAGCTGTTCTAGTTTGGATAAACGTTAGTCATTTGGAGTAGGGGACTTGATTTCCCACACTGGGTTTTCCACACTGTGGGTTAGTGCTGTAACCATCAGTCTATAGAAACATTCTCATGCTCACTCTCTCTCTCTCTCTCTCTCTGACCTTCTGACTTTTGCATGGAGTTAGCATGCTCAGAGCACACCTATCAGATTGGGTCCTGCATGTGAGTTAGGAGAAGAGTGCCTATCTTCTTCCAATTCATGAACGCACAGGGTCTTAGGCATCCATACACGCGGAGTGAGGCAGAGAGCACATGACCAGAGGCAGAAACATCAGTGTCTAGGGAACTTTTTATACCAAAAACATAGCTGCTGCGTGAGTTTAGGTGGCAGCTGAGCAGGGGCTTTGTGAATAACGGAGGCACCTTCATCTTGTATGTATATACCTAAAGTGGCAATTAGGTACCCAAGTCCCTTTGTCAATCTAGCCCATTGACTTCAATAGTTCTTTCTTCATAAGGACTTAAGACCGGGGTCCCTAGTACTTTAATTCTTTGGGAAGAAAGACGCTATAGCAAATGTAAGTTATTATTGAATCATACAGCCATATAGTGCTGTGAATTTTTAAGAAGCAGCCTTTGTTGAAATCAACCATTGATTTAAACAAGAGTGCTGCTTAAAAATCCATGACATGCAATACTGTAGGTCTTCAGTGCCTGGGGCCAATACTTTTATTTGCACCGCCCATTGGTGGCAGCAGTGGCAGCACCTCACAGGGCGCGGGGGGGTTTGCAGGTCCGTTTCCCGCTCCCCCCCACTCCCCTCCACTGTGGGGATGGGGGGTGCAGCGAGGAGCAGGAGTGACAGGCGCAGATGACCCTGGGCCGCCTGGAAGTGGGGGGCTGCCTGGCCCCTGAGTGGCTAGTGTCCCTGTGACTCCCTTGTTGCTCCCAGTGTGGAAGAGGAGGGGCCGGGAGGAGACTTGTTCCCCCTGCAGTGGGAGCTCTCGGCCACCAGCAGGCCTGAACTTGGGTCGGGGATGTCAGCCGGAGCGGCTTCTCTGAAGAGGGCCCGGGTGGTGTTCCCCCCCCCCGCCGGCGCCCAGTGGCATGGCCCTCTCCCACCATCCCCCTCAGTATGCCACTGATGGCATGAACTGATCAATAAAAATGACATCCTGAGGTCCCTTCCAACCCTAATCTTCTATGATTCTCTAATTCTAAAAATGGAAAATACTTATTTAGACCAGCTATACCCTCTTCCTTTCGGTATAAGAAAATTTTCTACAATAAACTCAGTGTATAGCAGTTTCGGCAACATGGCAGTTACGTTCAATAATATGGTTACTTAAACTCTAACAATTGGCATGCTAGTAAAATTAAATTGATCATATTTTTTTCAGAAGTCATTGGTGATACATGTAAGCACATACATACCTGCGTTCACGTATACAAAGTACTTGCCTGCAAATACAGTTGTTGACGTGTTGGTGTGAACTACTTAAAAAGAAGAGATGCTGTTGAAATTGTTCCTATCAAGATAACACATTTTTTTAGACTAGTCCAAATTAGTGCTTCTTTCAATCTGGGAAGGAGGGAAGGGGAATCATGGGAACGTGGAAGAGAATTTCAAGTAAGATCCAAAGGCTTGCTCAAATTGATACTGTTTTCCTTTGCAAAATGTTTATATTGGTGTGCCAAGAATTTTTAATATGCTTTTAAAAGAGCTATGCATCCACTACAGTCTAGAAAATGAAATCAGACTTGTATCGGTATTACAAATTTCAGCTGGTTTGCACTCGTGCTGGAACTAGGGGTGCTGCAGGTGCTGCTGCACCCCCTTGCTTGAAGTAGTAATAGCAAACACCAAATAGATGGTTTCCATCATCAGCATCCCCACTATAAAAGCTGTTCCAGCACCCTTGCTGGTTTGTTTATTGTAACACAGCTGGGTTTATAAAGCTACAGTTGAAACTAACTGCAAGAAATGGAATAGCAATATGCTTTTTCACAACTTCACGCTTTATTTCACGGCAGCTTTTAAACTGTGGTGTTTATAGATCTTTATCTAGGTGTAACTATGTAATGCAGGTAGATGTGTATTTATTTGCATGGGTGTCATTTGTCACTTTCTATATCTCCAGCCATTGGCCTGGGTCGTGGGGATGCGTCTAAATGGGCTTATTGGCCCAGGCGGCTTTAAACTAAACAATCATATTTAGAAGAAGATGTTTTTCTGAGTTCAGTTCGCATTCTGATGCAACCGCATTTTTCCTCTTGCTGATGGCAGTATAAAATGGACCTAGTTAGTACTGAACTAGTGATTTACTGGATTTTTCTTTGGGGGAGAAAAAAAAGGCCAATGTGCCTTAATGATAGGCAGCTAAAATCATAATTAAGTATCTAAGTAAGTGGCCTGATCTTTTTCTATTTTATTTTCTTTGAACCAAAGGGAGGTACAGTTACTCATCATCTCTGAAAATTAAGTTACTCTTTTTGGAATGGAAATATGGATTTAGAAGCCTATATTTAGATAGCCAAGTAAAGTTTTAATATTTTGGTGCCGGAATGTGGGAAAACTGGGATTTTAGTCTCAGCTCTGCCATGGACTTGTGTTATCTTGGATAAAAATTTTCAACTTCTCTGTGGTTCAGATTCCTTGTATTTAAAATACAGAGTGTTACTTACCCAGCTTTTAAAATTGCATTGAGATCCATACTTGAATAGTGCTAGATAGGTGCTACTAAATACCCTTTCTGCAACAACTGTTTTTCACAGACAACCTATTTATGGCTTCTAGAAGTGATTTTAAGATGAATTGTGATTCATCTTTAAGCTGAATCAAGGACTACAGTACATTATAATGCTGCAATATTTCATTTTGCAGGGAAAGGAAGTGCATAAATGGGTGCAAATATAGTGGACTTTCTGACTTATTTATGTGCATAGTTCCCATTAAAACTGATGGAAATTACTAAAAAACAGGCAACCATGGGAGAATCAAATCCACTACCTGCATGTTTGGAAGACTTTCTTTAAGTAGTGGATGAACCATTGATGTTTTCAATATTTCTCAGTTACAAAAGCCTCATAATACCCTCTATTTCCTCGTAAGATTTTATAACAGAAATAATATATTAAGATGTTGGACAAAGCATGCTTTATCCTTGTCTCATCATGCTGAAATACCTGGAAATTATTTATTTTTTTAATGTTCCAGAGAACTGTTTTGGTGTTTGAAATGTTTCCTGCTTTCAAATGTAACTAAAAAGAGCAATAAAATATCTGTATTTCTCGCTCCAAATTTGACCTTCCTGGATGTCCGATCGTGATAGTTGCAGCTCAGCGCACCTGGATTACACACACAAGTTCCATTCATTAAAATGAACAAGAGCCGCACCAGCCCATAAGTGCTGATGTTTTGCTATGTACTTTCTTAAAAATTAATTAAAAATACATTTTTTTTTCAGAAGACACATCTGTTATTTTTGCTTCCTGTGGCAGATTGCTTGCTCTCTCTTTTCCTTGTTTCCATAAAGTAAGCGTCTCTGCACAAACTTTATACTTTTTTTCATACCTTCTAATACATTGTTTTAGATCCACTCACACTGAGAAATCTTACTGTGGTGAATGTATTGGTCTGTCATGGTTATTTACTAATATTCTTCCAGAAAGGTATATACTGCAAAGGTAATTGTATCCCCTGCCCTATGCTAATGAACCTCAGTAGAGGCTCGATCCTGAAAAGAGCTGAGCACTCTGCTCTTGATCTAGCAAAACACTTAAGCACGTGCTTAACTTTACACATGTGAGCAGTCCCACTGAAGTCCATGGAACTACTAATGGACTTAAAGTTAAGCACATAATTCAGTACTTTGAAGGAGTGGGGGTTTGAGTGCTCAGCACCTTCCAGGATTGAGCCCTGGTTTATTAACTTTGATACCATGGTTTTTCAGTCTTAACTTACAGTTTACCTGCCCAGGATAACTTTTCTATTGATTAATGCAATCTGCCTGTGATCATCCCTTTTGTTTTCAGTGTAATGTTTGACTGTGTACAAACACAAGTGCATCCGGGCCACCTCCAAAGTAAATTAAGGGCCACCCAAGTGATAATCAAGTTAATGTGTTGATATGGACGTGGCAGAGAGAGATTTAACTCTGGTCTTGAGAAAAAAATCCTTAATGTGCACCATGTTTAAACACACAAATGTCGGATGCCCAGCACAAATCAGGTTTAGTTATTAATACAAATCTAGAGATAAGGTATTTGACAAGAACACACTTCTGTGCACACTGAAACAAAGAATGTTATATAATACTGGGAGTATCAAACAGCCTTTTTTAAGTCTCACTGAAATCATTCAGGGAAGGGAATTGAATGCCAGCTCCATTATCACCTATAGGAAGCCAAACAATAAGGCATTGTATGCTTGCTGGCTATGCTACCAGGCAGGAGGAGTTAATGCATCAGGCACTAGCTAAACTCAGTCAAGCTAATGTCTGTCAAAGGGGACATGTCTGCTAACAAATTCATTATGTATAGTCTATTTTATGCTATCATTAAAACAAGCAAAGAGGAAAACATTTATAAGGATAAATACAGGAGACTGAAGTGAGCCAGGCGGGAAATAATTGGCATACTTAAAACTGGGCAGTAAATGGCTTTTCCATTTCTTAGGAAATCCCACAATTTTTTATTTTTTCTCCCATTTTGAGATATAAGAAAACCAAAAGGTTTCAAAATTTCCTGCAAAACGATTAAAAAAAAATTAATTTCAGGTCAATCAAAATGATTCATTTTGATAAAATCAAACCCTTTCGTGCTGATTTTGACCTTTTTAAACTTTAAAAATATTTCATTTAAAAAAGTCCTTTTGAAACAAAAATCAAAACATTCTGATTTGAAAATGTTGAAATAGGGATGTTTCAACATTATCAAAATATTTTGTTTGGTGTTTCTTTAAAACATAAATTTGCGAACATTGACACACTTTTAAAAACACATAGATTTAGAAAACGTCTCTTTTCGTCAGAAACATGTTTTGATGAAAAATTTCCAACCAGCTCTAATTGTACTCTTTCATCCATTGATCTCAAAATACCAAAGGCAGGAAAGTGTTCCTATCCCCATTTTTCAGAGTAGGAAACAGAGACAGAGAAATTAAGTAACTTGCCCTAGGTGACTATGTTTTAGGCTAAAGAATGAAGAGAGTGCAGTGACAGAGATAAATTGATAAAAATATTTCCTGGTTTATTTTCTCCAAATTGAAATTGATTGATTGATTTTTAAAGTTCTGGAGCAACTTTACTGACCAGTTCTGGCTTAAATAGCAATTAATGCAGGATTTTATTTTTATATATTTTATTATTTAATATAAAGCTATAGATGGTATTTTTATCTCTGTAATTCTGCTAAACCTTTCCATGAGAGATGCAACATATCCTTGAACAGAGATGTAACCATCAATCTTCATTGTTAAGGTAAATTCTTCTACTTTAAATTATACCATTTCACACCATTCTGTTAGCTGTTGCCTTTCTTGCTTTTCTTCATCCTCCATTCTTGTGCATAAGCAATGGCACCAGTGAAGCAACAGAAAGAACTAGTGAGAATTTCTAGTACGGATGCCCTGCCTTAACCAAGGACTTTTCTTTTGATAGAAAAGCCCCAACACTGTGGACCCCTTCAAAGAAACAACAAGAGAAATGATATCTTCACTAATAACTATGTGATCTGACTGCATTAATAGCTTTCTGATGTTACCCCTGTGCAACTTATTCAACTGGATAGTTTGAAAGCTTCCCTTCCCTGTACATATTGAAAATACAGAACATTTATCAAAGGTGATGGAGAAGGAAGGTGTTTTCAGAACCCCTCCTCCTCTCTTTTTCCCTTCACTCCATTACCACTTGTGAGTTCACCCTGAGGTAACAGGGGAACACATTTTGAGAGCAATGAATGTAACTGGTATTCAGATTGAAATGGTGCATTGGGGAGAAAGAGGTGGAGAAGGAGCATTCCCTTACTCTGGTAGAGTACATCTCTTCCTGCCCCTTCTGGATATTACATAGCCATTCAGTGAGAAACACTTATCACTAGCTCATGATTTATTGACTGGGTGCTTCCCACACAGAAAAGGCAGGAATTAACTTCTTAAAAGCAATTTGGGGTTTTTTGTCTTAAAAAATGTACCAGATTGCACTAAGTAACAGGTATGTTCAAAAATTTTCCTGAGGAAGGACACCTGCCAATCCTTTACAAATGTCTTAATGTCCCAGTCCCACCTTCAGCATATTGTCCTGTTTAATTGTTACATACAATATTCATCAAGGTACACTTTTTTTGTATTGTAGCAGGAGATTGCACCTTGTCTGGTTCGTGTAAATAGCAACAAGTTTATGTTTACTATAAATATTAATGAATGAAATGGCATTTCTATGGCACCTATCTCTGTAGTCTGAATATTGCGTTAATGTGTTAAGTTGCAGCATCCTTGTGAGGCAGGAAATTTATTAACTTATTTTACAGTCGAGAAACTGAAACACAGAAAGGTTGTTATTTGCCTGATGTCACCTGGTGACTATAGTAAAGCCAGATAGAGAACCCAGATCTCCTGACTTCTAGTTCTGTTCCTTAACTACAAGACTGTCTTTCCTGTAAAAGCAGTTCCGCAGATCAGAGGAGTGGTATTAGTCATTCATTTTCAGACACGTCCAAAGCGGGTTTTGCCTTATATAATTCATCACCCTTTGAAATAACATCATGAGGGGGATTTTCATTTCATATTTTACTTTTAGTTTTATAAATTTCATCCAGGAAAGTTTCATTATTAAGCCAAATAAAAAATACACCAAACTAGCAGAAGCCCAGTGTCATTGGTGACAGAGTTTAGGAGAGTCTGTTTTTCACAGGCACAATCCCGTATGCCTCAGTGTATAAAAAGTATTCTGTACTGTAACAATGGAACATCATAGATGACGGGAAAGATGAGGACCAGGTACATACCTACCATCTGAGCCAAGTGAGAAATAACACAGAGCTATTTTCTAAAGAGTTCTTTATTAGAACACAGCCAAGAAAATTAGCCTCACACGTTGAGTATGAGGATAATGGCTGCTATAAACAACACTATAATATACCCAGTGTGTCCCAGGGGGCCTCTGTGGCAGAGGAGGGTGTGACCCACAGTACCTCAAAGTAGCACTCTGTAGCTCCCATATTCATGGGATTGTATATGGTATATGGTTGGTATATGGTTGTGAAATTTCATACCAAGCATACCTTGTAAGGTACTATATGAAAGGTCATGATCTGCTGAAATTCTGTTCTGTCAGAATATGCATATTGTTAGTGTGTATGATGGATTGAGGTTTTGCTATATATATTTGCTATATATATAACATAATGAAATATGTTGTGTGTTTGGGAGATGCCCACTGCTAGCTCTCCAGTGACTAAAAGGGTGATGACCCACACGTAGGCAGCCATTAACTGGCTGTTGACCAGCAGGGGAATTCTAAACAAGAGATTTACAATTAAATAAGACACAGTTGCACAAGCTCCACACAATGGAGATTGCTCAACCCTATGACTCAATAAGGCCCACCAGAACATGCCTGGGACAATACCTTCCCTGGGGCATGAACTGAAAGTATAAAATAAGGAACAGTGGCACCAGGAGATCACCTCTCGCCTCCCCCACATATACAGAAGGCAACAAGAATACCTTGCTACAGAGCCCTGGCTGTCAAAATGACTGAGTAATCAACCTGAAATCTGTCTCTTCTGTAGTTATTCACATATGACTTAGCACTGGTCTAGTATGGAATGTGATGACAGATTTAGCAAGGTGTCCTCCATGCTGTTCCAGCATGCTAATGATTCAGATAATCCGATTTCCCCATATCTTTGTGTATGTGTGCAAATATTAACAGAATTACAGAGACTGGATGTGCTCATCATTAGAAGTCAGAACTTTACTGCTCTCTTGGAGAGTGCCTTCAGACTTGGCATTGTCTCTGGCTTTAGTTATGCATAAATAACAAACTAAATGGATAGATCAGTTGAGTTAAATCAGAAAATGCTACATTTTAGCTAGGAGTGAGTGAAAGGTCTGAGGTAAAATCCCTAACTGGGAACAGGTTCTTATCAGCAGAACTAAATCAGAATAGTGGGAGTTCTGCACACCCGCTCTTGGGACATAATGATAGAATCATAGAAGATTAGGGTTGGAAGGGACCTCAGGAGGTCATCTAGTCCAACCCTGGCTCAAAGCAGGACCAACCCCAACCCAAGATGTCATGTGGCAATTTTGTATATGGCATTTGCATCACAATATTTCAAAAAGGAGTTTTATTTGCATTACATTGTGGAAACTCATCCCCAGAATGCCAGTGCCAGGAGGAAGCTGGGCACACAGGCGAGAGGAAAGCTGGGAAGAGCCCTCACTTTTAGGAGCTCATCTCTGGAGTGTGAGGAGAAAGTGGTTGGTGGCATACTTATGTTGCTAACACTCTCCTGCTACTCATGTGCCATCACTGGAGCATGATCTTTACTGGTCAGGTTTCGTGATGTGACGTTTATGTAAATATTGTCTGTTTTGAGGTTAATCAAACATGGCTAAACTCCACTCTACATCTGAACACCTTTTATCATTTATTCCAAATTTTTATTTGGGAAGGAACTTCTGAGAAATACCACTGGTTTTTGTGTGCTTTCAGCCTTGAATGTCTCTTCTTATAGTTGACACTAGATAACTCCTTTCACCTCTTTTAGACTGACCTGTTTCTCCATTTCACATCTGATGTGAATCATATGCAAGACTTCAGGGTGGTAGTTTCTTTCTCAACCAGTTTATTTTTGGCATGCGGTATACATCCATCAAAACGGAGTTATTGCACACACCAAGCCGGAACTCATTCAAGTAGGTCACATATGGTAACATGATAAACTCTTAGTTACTGGAAGTAGGCTTCAAATAATGTGATTAAGCTTTTATGTTTGTAAATTCCACAAATGACATGTCAAGTGATTTAAAACATTTGCAGTTAGTATGTATCACCAGAAAAGAACTGAGACTGCTCATTTCTTGGACTTTCCGCATTCCGCTCCTTAACCCAGACACACATTCATTGGCATATGCTCATTTCCACCCAAGTCTTGACTAATGATATCTAATCAAAAGGGAAGAAGACCTCTCCTAAAAAGAAACAAACCAATGGCCACAGTAGCTGATTCAGTGCTTTGGTCACTGCAACTCTAATTGTTCTAGAGCAGTGGTTTTCAATCTGTGCATCTAGATTTCCAAAAGGGTCCGCACCTCCATTTGAAATTTTTTAAGGGATTGCAAATGAAAAAACTTGAATATCACTGCTTTGAGAGTAGACCTGATTAAGAAAAGTTGTGCCTAACTGATTGGGTTGGGCTGAGGAGAGCTAACAGGCTAATTAGCCCACGAGGCAGAAGATAGAAAAGACACAAGAAGAAAGTGCAAAGTGTGAGAGAGGCTTTCAGAGACCAAGCCTAGAGGGATCTTCCGGAGAAGATCTCTTCTGTTTTCCACACTCCATGGCCAAGGGAGCTAAGGATTGTGTTTTAGTGTAAATATGGGCTATACGAGCCTATAAAGGCGATGGGGAAGGACACTGTGAAATAAACCACATGAGATACTTACGAGAAAAAGCTCTCTGAGCTGCTTTTAACTTGAAAAGAGGAGCTGCCCTGTCACACCATTGTTTTTTTTTTATTTTTTTATTTTGATGAGTGGTGAATGCTTTTGTTGGCCTATGTCTATATTGCATATACCTTTGTCCTTCCCATTTCCACGGGGAAATGAAACTGGTGAAATTTTATAAAACAAGCAGGTCCTGAAGGTATTTGTGGCCTAACAGTAAGGACTAGAAACTTCATGTGTGAATCTATTTGCAAGAGATTTTCAGCCCAGTTTTGTAAACTCAGGAGACAGCACACATGAACTAGGCACTTGAACCTTATTTCACTTCCCAATAATTTGGAATGGCATTTATAGGAACATATTTTGGGGAGTTTTAAGTGGAGCATCATAATTTTGGGTTATAGCTGATGCGTATGTACTTTTTCAAAATGTATATTAAAGTGTGTGTGTGTATACACATATTTCAATTCTCTTTTCAGAGAACTACTCCCCCAAGGAGCAGGAGCAAGTAGTTTCTATGCTCCCCAGCATGCACAGATTTCTGAACCTAACTGCTTGTTCTTTTGCTCCTGTGTGGCTGCTCAAGGCCCACACAATCTATCCAGGTGCGTGTGTGTGTGGACGGGAAGAGAGAGATCACTGAATATAACAAAACAATACAAAATCCTCAAAGCACGGAAAGAAAACGAGCAAGTATTGTAAGTAAACGGGGCAGGGAGCAGACAGAATTCTTTGCAAAGAAATCCTTAAAACAGATGCTAAAATGGACAGAATCCAGAAAATTGAAGGCCAAAGAGAATTGCCAAAGGATGAAACTCTCAGAGATTAGTCCAACAAATCTGCATCCAGTCTGAGAGCTTAATTTTGAGCCTTTTTTCATGACAGAAAGTCTGAGGAAAACTGCTTTGGTTAGAAAAATGTAATGGGATATAGAGTTTTTCACATTATTGTCATTTGGTTGGAAGCCTGCCCAGGCTGGTGGTGATCTAGTGTCAACTGGTGGCTGCTTGGTGAGCTATATGAAATAAATTTCATGTCAGTCCAACTCATAGTGGATAGCTGTCCAAACTGAAAAACAAAAAACACTATTGTAATTGGCATATTTGCTGTCAGTCTCAGGAGAAAAGCCAAGGACTGAATGAGCATCAAGAATTGAACTATCCTCTGATCCCTAGTGGGTCCATCCAGAAGGGGGTTGAGGCACACCGGTGGGGCAGCATCAGTGAAACATGCATCGTAGCTGCCCATACCATAAATGTTTGGTAGACAGAGAACATCAGTTTCCAGAGTTGTCCATCTGGTGCCTTTTCCAGACTAAATTTATTCTGATCAAGCACGTCTGAAACACTTAAATGGCTTTCTAAATTGTTAGCGACAATGATTAACATCCTTTTAAAAAAAAATGCACGAGGCATAAAACTTTTACAAAAATTTATAAAGGTTCATCACAACCCTCCACACATTTTAATGCCCAGGTTTACAGGACTGCAAATGTATTCCAATGGAGTAGACGTGGGCGGAGGAATAGAAGGGAATGGATGGGTTTGAAGAAGCAAAGGAATGGGGTGAAAGTGGAGAAAGAGGGGAAGGGAGGCTACTCCCACAGGGTCCCAATAGGAATAGGGAAGGGCTCAACACTGCTCCCTGTTTGTGCTACATGTACAATTGTAGGAAATGCATGAGTTAATGGCCAGTTAGACACGTACTGTAACTGGCCATTTGCATACACAGTTACTGTAATTTGGCATGCAAATTAGGCACGGATATATATTCTGCACTTATATGCACATTTTTGATAATCTAGGGCATGATCTAATCTCATTTACACCAGTTTTACATCAGTATAAATTCACTGACTGTTATGGGGTACCTATAGATTTACATTGGCATAAATGAGATCAGAACAGGGTCTCTTGTCCTTATTGTTTTCCCATCTTTAGCTTTGCTGTTCACTAGTGCAGAAGTATAACTAATTCAACCTGTCTGTTTGCTTGCTACTTCCTACTCAGTTATCTTTAATAAGAAAACAGCAATGAAGAATGAATAGAAGTAGTCAGCTTCCTCTGCTCAGCTCCTGCTATGAATTCACTTCCTTGTCTGATTTCATACATGGGTTCAGAATGCCTGGCTCTCAAAATACAGACTGTATCACAGGAGAGAGAAAACTGTACCATAGCTTTTGAAATAGAGGAAATAAATATTCTGAATATTTTAAATAGGCTTAAAAATAGCGTGAAACCAGAGACATTCAATACACACACACACACACAAAGCAAGATAAATTTAAAAATTATTTGTACTGAGGTGGGTGAGACATGCTGGAGAAATAATCATCCCTTTAACTCACAATAACTAAAAGTGATTGAACTTTATAAAACCAAATTCTGTAGTTCCTGTAGTTCAAGTGTCCTTTCTGCTCATGATATGCATGTATAGTTCCTCTTAAAGGAAAATTCCTGAGGTTTTATAATAAAGTTTATATATGTAGCTCAATATATATTATCCGTAGCATTTAATTTAAAAATACCCAGTATTAGCAAAATAAAACTTACCTGTGAAATTTTCTACTTTTAGATACCTATCATATTTTGTAAGCAGACATATTGTGAGGGAAACAGAAATATCTCTTTCCTCTGATGTTATTCCTTCTTCACACTTCTGTTTAAACCTCCACCAGGTAATATTCTATTTACTTTAAAAAGAAAAGAAACCGGAGATTTGGGAGAATAGTTGAGAGTTCTATCTACATCCCCACCCAGAGTGAGCCATCATGCTTTTGAAAACACACAGCCCTGGGGCATAATTCTGTCACTCTCACCACATGCAGTATTGTCAGCTCTCTCATTGTTTTATCTCAGATCTTGAGATTAAGGCTCATGGATAATTTTCCATTAAAACTTCTTTTGATGGAAATTTAGGTCTACAGCTGAAAGACACTTTACATGAAAATGTTCAGCTTTGCTAGAAAAATTTTCATCAGAAAATGCAAAAATGAACATTTTTGGCTAAAAACCAAGTAAATTTGGTTTTTGGCCACCAGTTTAGGTTTTTTGAGGTTCAGTTTTGAGGTTTTTGGTTTTTCAGTGAAAAATCAAAATTTCTTCAGGAACCCCTCCCAGCATTTTCTGACCATCTCTACTCATGATACTTGGTATTTTTCTTAAAGCCCCAGATTCTGCAATCCTGTGATTATCTGAGAATCTTAGTATTCATATTTGTTATAAAGTAAGTTTCCAGCCCTCCTGGTTTCAGAGACAAGCTTGAAAATGAAAATGAAATGAGTCTTTTTGGCTCCAAAACTAGAAGACATTTTATTATTTTTTAAATTTTCATTATTTTTAAGCTAGGATTTTTAGGGCCTCACTCATGTTTGAATTATTGGGGTTGGCAATATTGCACAATATTTTTACACTGCTGCAACTTCATTGACTTTTCCAGAATTACAATTGCTTTTACACAGATATCAAGTGAGATCAAACTCATGATGCAGTATATGGAAATAGGAAAAATCATTGACACTGAAAAAATAATATAAATTTTGTGCAATTGCTTCATCAAAGAAAATAATGTCAAGTTATCCTGTTCACCCTATTGGCCTCAAATAGCGATAAATAGAAACATGCATAAGTATAGTCACAGATTATGAAATTCTCTTCTACTATTGAACCTGTCCAGAAAAAAATAAACTAAAAGGTCAATTCTTGGGCAGGGAAACCTTATGATGCACAAACGTACATAATTTAAGGAGGATCTAACTCTCCAATCCTAATCAAGAAAATGAAAATATATTTTAATCATTTCCAGCAATATTTTATTAATCATATCCTGTTTTCCTGTCAATGTCTCCATCTTGCAAATAGTTTTGAATTTCTTTGGCAGTTGTTAAACCACTTTGAAGGACTGAGTGGTGACACCTACTCTACGCAAATGCTTGAGAAGGTCTGGCATGGAGAAGCTCACAAAAAAGGGACGACAAGATACTTAAAACAAAAAGAGGCAGCTGTAACTGATAGTTCCTGTCCTTCTAACCCTTGAAAAAAGGGAGGGTGTGGGATTGTCTGCAAAGTGAGGGAGAGAGAAAATTAATTAGGGTTGCTTTGAGTGAATAGCTAATAAGGAATGACAGGGAAAGAGCAGGCAGTATGGAAACCACTAGACATCTGTATTTAAAAAAGAAAAACACAACAAAAAAACTTTATTTGTAGCCTTTGCTGTGGAGCTGCAAGAGTTGGCAAAAACTGTAGATACAGCCCTTCTACAAACAACGAGAGTCCATTAAAGAAGCTGTATTCAGTTAGATCTTCTCAGCTTTTCCAACTTTACATGTAGAAAAGTATTATAAACTGATTGGAATTTTGAGAAATGATTTGAATCATTTGATTGGCAAATATACAGGGCACTTGTCTCTAGAAATGTCTTGCATGTGCCAAATGAACCCTTAAAAAGTCATACATCTGATTTTTTTTTAAATAAATAATATATTAGCTTCTTCTGAGCAAACTTCTTCAGCCTTTACACAGGTAAAACTCCTAATGATCTTTGATTAAGGAAGGACTTGCAGGATTTGGCCCAGTAGGAATAACTACGTTGGCACAGGGTATTTCTTAGGGTAGTCAAAATACAGCTACAGTCATTATATCAGCTGAGGACACTAAGCTGAGAGCCCCCTTAAAACAAAAACCAAGTTGCTAAGATCAAAGGGCACAATGACACAGAGCAGAAAAATTCTGGTACTGAGTGGGGATTCATTCAGTATAAAAAGCAAGAGCAGCAACAATCCTAGTGACCACTTCCTCCCTGCCCTCTTTGCAAAAGTTATGGTTTCTAGTGGTGATGGCCCTGGAGAGTCCTTGTACTCCCAAAACTTCCCTTGTATTCAGGGCAAAAGAGAAGGGAAGCTCCTTGTGACATCACCCTCCATTACACATCAGGGCAACTGGAATTCAAAGGCCAGACATAATCTGGCCTGTAATGCATAGTAGGTTGCCATAAAATAAAGATTTCCCCCCCCCCCTTTCTCCATACTCACCAAGAGAATTTCCCATATAAATAGTTTCTGAAATATACTATGCCCTTCTGATGATGAAACTTCTGCAATTTATAAGAGAATGGAAAAAAATATAACAAGATGCTTCAAGTGAGTATTTGAAGGCCTGACTCTGCCACTTTCTCCTGTTGAGTGGAGTCTTCTCCACATGTAGTCAGTCTCACATCACTGCTCCCACCCAGGGGAGGGCACTGGGAGATAACAAACTTTGTGAGGCTGCATGCAAAGCGATCTCTCCATATCATCCCACCGAGGATGCTACAATACAAAAGCTTTAAGACCAGGGGACCAGTATATTAGGGGAGGAACCAAACCCATAGTCACAACGGCATTGTTGTGATCCATTATATGATTTCAAATACAGTATTATAATACCTACTGGAAGAATGTATTAAAGCTGATGGAGTTTTCTTATTGTTTTCTGAAATTTGGACCTAATAGTCACAGGTACGGCACAACTTCAACTTCCATATATTTCACTGATGTTCAGTGTCAATGGGCATTGCTTTTAACTTAGCTTTAGTGAGAGTTGCAGATGCTTAGTCAACCATTAGGCATGATCTTTGTAGTAAAAATTACCATTTTTAAAATAACCTTATAATTTAGGACCTGAATTTTAAAAACAATGGTCAGTTTTGCATATATAATTTTGCACTCACAACTGACTGTGAGTACAAATTCTGGCGTTAAGTCTGACTGCCTGATTGCACCCAGAAGTAAGGAATTAGATGTCTAAATGTTAGCACTGGCATCTACAGTAAATTGCTACAACAATTATGCACCCATAGTGAATTGTGGGAGCAAAATTGTACCTGCAAAACAGATGCTGCATTGAGGCACCTTAAAAATTTGACCCTAAATCTGTAATTTCTAAATTTAAAAGATGTTTTCATATTCCAGAAGTGACACTTAATAAACTTTTTTTTAATTAAATTCCTTTTAGAAATTCTTCATGTCTACATACTTGTTTTGAGCTATGACGGTGGTGCTACACTATCTTTTCATACCTGAAAATAGAATGAGTCCTGTAGAATTTAATATAAAATTATAACTTCTCTGTCTTCAGCTTTCAAAATAAATGTACATACCTGTTATACCCTGGCAACCATAGCATTTCAATGAGATCTTATTTCTAACAGCTAGCATAGGTAAGCATTGACCTACTTCTATCTGTGCAGATGATCTTTCTGGGGTTTTTTATATAACATATTGTTTAGCTGCATGTAAATGTAAATATCCTGCTTGTTTAAAGTTCTTTGGCAGAATTGTGCTCTCAGAGCTTCAGGCCATTTGAATTTCTGGGTGGACTTCAAAGTTATTGCTTTTACCCTTTAAAGCCTGAACTGGTTTTAGACCTGGAAACCTGAGAATTGCATCACTCCCCTTGCCGTGCTGCCATACATGCAAGCGCAGAGATGGTTGAGCTGAAGAGCCCTTTATACATAGGAGGAAGCTACTCACAGGCATTATCTATTAAGACTCTGGAATCTGCTTTCCCATTTATCTGCTAAAGCCTAGATTTGTTAGCCTTCCACATACTCTGCAAAACCCATCTTTTCTCCTAGGCAACTGAAGGTAAGAAATGTCCAAAGGACTGTGGAGTTTTCTGTGGGCTTGGAGGTCTTTTTCACTGAGTGCCTTACTTGTGGAGAGATAAGAAGCCTCTGTTACTGTGACACTGGCAGACCGGGTGCCAGCTCATGCCAATGTCTCCATGTCTTAAATGAACATGGACAGATACATGGCTCATCTGTGGGATGGTACTGTTAAAATAGGTATGAGAGTTATAAGAATGAGTCTAGTGTTTAGACTTTATTGAATGATTGTGAGTTGCTGCATGCATTAATCTCACTTATAACATCTGTATCCCATATTGTAAGGTCATATTTGAGTGGTTGTATTTTGAACCTCTGAGACTGCGTAAATCACCAGACGAGAGATGTTAATTAATGTGCAGGGCTGATCTTCAATAGAAAGTGTTACGCCCTTCCCAAAAGGAAAGGCCCATTAATAGCAGATGGACTATTGTGGGACATTGCAACTGGAATTTCATTAACAAGAGGACAAAAGACTTTTGTTTTTCTACTCCTTTCCTCATGAAGTTGAGTCATGCAAGTGGACTCCTCTCATCAGCTGAGTTTGCCGCTTGAGTCTGTGCACATGGCATGAGAGGGATTAAAAACAACAAACAAAAGGAATTTGGTATCTCTATCCTGCTTGGACTCTGGGGGACAAAATGTTTCTATGCATAAAACAGAGATCCCCAGCTGCTTAGCTTGGGTTAGCCCTAAAGATATATAGAGCTTGCGGATTATAGAAACTTCTATTATCGTTTGAAATTTAATTGCAACTCATTTGTGCTTACCTGCTTTAACTTTGTAAAATAACATTCTTATTTCCTTTTCCTATTTAATAAGTCTTTATGTAGTTCATTATAGGATTGGCTGCAAGCATTGTCTTTGGTGTGAGATCTAAGATGCAATTGATTTGGGGTGAGTAGTAATTTTGGGATTGGGAGTAACTTGATGTGATTCGTGGCATAAGTGGCCATCTATCAGGAAGGTATACTCAGTTGGGTGGCGGGATAAATCTGAGTACTCAAGGGGACTGTGATTCCATGTTAAGGTTATTATAGCGCCTTTAAGAATTTATGCTTGATAATTGGTTGGTGAAATTTAAGTACAGAACTCACAACTAATTTGGGTTGCTGGGCTTGGTTCCTAATGGTCTGCCCTAAGGTTGGTGCTCATGCTCTGAAGTCACTGTAGGCGATGTTACAGTTACTATTTATATGAAGTTTTGCTGGGTGAATGTAGCAAGTGTAGTATGGCACTAGCATATGGGATGGGCCCCTATAAACTAATTAATTAGCCTCTTTATGGATTGAAATACTTAATGAACACCAATGTAAATCTGCAGCACAGTAATGCCAGGGAAATCAATAGAATTCCTGAAGATTTATACTGCTGTAACCAAAAGCAAAATTTGGCCCTTGTGTCACTTCATAGCTACTGCATTGTTCACAAAGAATTTTGCTTATAATTGTTTCAGGACAAAGCAGACTTAATGTATTACAACATGCTGTGATACTGAATGACACAACATTGAGAAGTTTGATTAAAAGATGTGACGAATTCAAACTTTACCACTGTGTTGTCTGCCCTAAACTGATTCACTTTTAATGTTCCCTAGATCACATAATGTTTGCTGTGTTATACCCCTCAGTTAAAAATTCCATATTTTTGTCAGAGCCAAATCCACTATAAATACAACAGTCTTTTACTGTAATTTATTGCTTCAACTCTGTGAATTACTGCAGTAGTTTTAAACATCTGGTCTGTCACATCATACTTATCACTGAACAACAACCATAGATTCAGACTTGTTCACATTAATTGAGTGGTATTTGAAAAGGACCATGAAATCACAGTAAAAATCCATTACATTTAGAATGCTTGTTTCTGTGCTCCAGGTTTTGTCATGAGAAGAATTCATGTTGAGCCACTTTCTGCTCTCATTTTTTACTTTGAGTAAAGGTTAACTTAGCATTAGATATTTTGCAGAACTAAAGAGGTAGAAGTGAAATATATCCTTGGGTAGGGGGCCAGCAAAAAGCCTGTCTCTCTCTTAAGGCTTGTTTTGAAGGTTAATTGGGCCATAAGTAGTTCATAGGCCTTTCAGCGGCCCCCTGAACAAAGGTGAATTTCAGTGTTAATGAATAGTTCACCAGAGATTTGGTCATCTCCACATAGAGGAGGGGTTTAAGTCTGTTCATTGCCTAAATAAAAACATTGACAATTACACCAAATTAGTAATTATTAATAGTAAAAATAATTTGTCTATTCTACAAGTAGTTTGTATTAGAAATAATGTTTCATTTACTGGATTATGTATGTTTTATGAGTTCTTTCCATGTTTTGAAATGTTGAATTATTTGTGCCAAATGGCTAACATTTGCCAACTTCCATTTTTAAAAATGAATTTTAAGTAAAATAAAAATAATCAGTTAATTAATAACAGCAGAATCATGAATATTTGAAAATCTAGTGTAACCCCACACCTTGGATAATTGGGATGAGGTTAACTGAAGGAGCTGTTCTGTAGCCTTCCTTTAACTGCACCATGTCCAGTGGTGATGGGTTTTGGGGAAAGCAGCCGTTAGTTCATAATTCTGGGTGAAATTCACCCCTGGGCAAAGGGCCTATGTAAAGTCAATGCACCATTTAAATTCCCTTAAGCCTTTATTTTGAAGTCTGAAATTGGACTGAAGTGGTAAATAGGTGTGTTGTAGGTCTGGGCTGGGGTTTTCAACAGCACCTTATGACTTGGGAGCACAACTGCTGTTGACACTGGGACTTGTGCTACAAAACTATGAAAGTCCCACCCCTTCTGGGCATCCTGTTCTGAGTCTGGAGAACCCACAGTGCAGTAAATAGCAAAGTACAGCCCTTAGGGGACATGACCTAGCTTCTAACCAAGTTTTTACTTCAATGGCACTGTAGTAAAATAACATTTATTTTACTTTTGTTCCGGTAACTAAAAAGCTTTACCATGTCAGTAATTGATTTGTGTAATGCATATAGTTTTGCTTTTCAGCAAATAAAACTGGAAGGTAAGGAGTACTTCTCCAAATGTCCATGTGTAAATCACTACTAGTTACCCTGTCTGATTAGACAATAAGGGATATTTTTGTCTCATTAAGAGTGAAAGACTCTTCTCGAGAAGACCCACATGCAGATCTGATAGGAGTTCATGCTAATGGTTCAACATGCAGCAAACACATTATGCTATGGAACTTCCTTTTAAGTATACTGATGTGTTGTCACTTCTCCTAGCATATGAACTACTACTGCTAACTAATTTTCCAACGTACGTGGTAATGTGCACAGGGTAGCTGAGCTGGGAGGAGTATCACACTCTCAATGTTAAAAAAGAAATCTAATTCTTCCTGGGTATTTGTGTGATAGATTTGCAGGGTCCAAGGGCACGGGCGCCAGACTGAGCTTGAACATCTACACTGCAATTGAATAGTCCATTAGCGCAACCCCCACAAGCCCGAGTCAGCTGGCATAGGCCAGCTATGGGTTTTTAATTGCAATGTAGAGATACCCATAGAGGAGAGGTGCAGGAGAAACAGGTTCAGATGGCTGGTCAAAATAGCACAAAGGACTTCATGGAGCCAGAGTTCTATTAAAGGCTTTTCAAAGTCAACATCTCCTGCTCATAACATGTTGATTTCAAGCTTTGTCTGTGCTTTGAAAGAAGAACAAGTTAGTGAGAATCACTCCCTATCTCCTGGTGTTGCAATTCTTTTCAGCTAAGCTCAGCCCCACTTCTTCCTGCTGGGATTCTCTGACAAACTCTGCAGAGAGGTCAAATACCTATTATAGATTTTCTTCCCTGCCATATACTGGGCACACCAATCACAGGCAACATGTTTCCCCCCACCCCTTGTGCCCCCGTTAATGTTAATGTTTTGCTTATTTTTCAAAGAATAGAAGAAATAACTGGCCTCCAGCAAGAAAAAGAGTGAGGTTAAGCCTCCACATTGCATTGTACTGCCAAAGTTCCAAAAGGATGTATTGTGGTTAAATTCCAAGGTGGGAACTGTCCCCTGCAGAATTCCCTCTCCATATAGTTCTCTTCCCTCCTGAGTGGGCCATCACTGCTTCCTGGGACTTGAGATGAAGGCCTCCTGGTGAATCCTTCATTCTCTTCAGGCTGACGACGTTTGGGGGAAATTCAGGTCTACTTTTGTCTATGTTTCACTAATTGGCACTTTTCTGCCCACAAGATGGCAAGTTGGGATGAATGCAGTTTGGTAGTTTTGGATTAGGTATTTTCTGACTAGCATTTCTTTGAGTGCAAATAATTTCAATTTCATTTTATTTTTGAGACAAAAAAATGCATCCCGTGTATGGCACTTCTTGAGTTTTCAAACCACATTCGCATGTGTGTGCATGTATAAATTTTAACGTTTGGGAAAGAAGCAGAATGTAGAACCTTCTGGATGCTTCTGCTACATACGTCTCACAACACACCTCCCTACTGACCTGTGAGATGTCTGCTGGGGAGGTCAGTGGCCCTCTCTGATATGAGATGGACATTTGTCTTGAATTTTGCCAGACTGCATGTTGTCTTTGGGATTAGGACATGTACTGCATTAGAAAATAAACTGAGATCACAAAACTTATTTCATTTTTATAAACTAACTTGGTATTTTAACCAGCTTCGTCAAGAGAAAGTGTAGTAAGACTCTAGCTATCTCCCTGCCTTGGCCCTCAGCTGTGATTCATAGACTGCAGGGAACTCCAGTCTGATTTTGTTCTTTTTATCCCATGCTATTTCTCAAAAAAACAATTTAGCAATTCCATTCTAATGAGATCTCCTCCCTGCCCATCTATCCAAATTCCACAGAACAGACTTGCAGATTAGGTCAGCAGCCTACTTTATACGTATGAAACTCAGTCAGACCATTGACGCATACTTTTGGCTATTCTACAGAGGTCCCTTGCAAGAAAGTCCAAAGGGGTGAACAGCAAAGGCTTTATTTTAATAAATGAGTCTCTCTGCTCTCTCATGGCAGGCCTTATTATTTGTGCCCAAAAAACCCAGGTAAATCCCATTTACAAAGATTCTGTTTTAATAAGTTAATACAGCACTGGGCTGGATTTATTCAAATACTGCACTAATTCAGGATGAACATCTGATGAAAGACTCTTGGCAAGGAATTCTGCTACCTACAATAATTTTTCTTACATGTGTAATTTTAGGACGGTCTACCATCATTTCAGTCAGCTTTGAGGAGATGGTATGTAAAGATCTGTGAGTCTAGAACCTTGGTCTGCAGAGCCTGGGAGAGCTGACAGTCCTACTTCACCACTAGAAGTTCATGTAGTGTCCCCTCCAGCCAGCATTGTGGCGATGAGGTGCCACAGGAAGTACTGCCGAAAGGGTCCATATCAACAGCACCCTGTGACTTTCTGATTGGACCATTCTCACTATTTAAACCTGAAGAGCACCACAGGAAGTGATCTAAGTTACCAGGCAGATTTCTGGCTTGCTGTGACTCCAGACCTCACCTTGCTTTCTGATTCCCAGTCTCTGACCTCAGCCTGACTCTGGCCTCCTGATTCCACCTTGAGGACTACCTCTAGTTTCTGATCCTGGCCTGACTCTTGCCTGTTGATCCCAGTTGTAGTGATTACTCTGACCCCTGCTTGCTAACCACTGCCTTGACTTGCGAACACTAGCCCAGCTGTGACTGCGAGGCCAGACTGCCTAAGACCTGGTCCCTTACAGTGAGAAGATGTTTGCTCATGCTGTACAGTGGTTGAATTCTCAGCAGAAAGAATCTGGTTCTATAACTTTAAAAGTTTATTTGCTAGACACTGTAGTGCTGATCCAGTTGGCTTCTGAAAGCTTTGCCTGTTTTATGCTCAGAATCCTAACCTGTCTGATGTTCGAGGTTTTTTCCAAAGCTCCATATTGTGAACATGGAGCAACTTTGATAATAAGAATTAGGTTTACTTATTTATTTTATTCATAGATTGCAAGGCCAGTAGGGACTATTGTGATCATCTAGTCTGACTTCTTCCATAACTCATGCTATAGAACTTCTTCAAAATAATTCCTACAGCACATCTTTCAGAAAAACATCCTGTCTTGATTTTAAAAGTTGTTAGTGATAGAGAATTCACCGCGACCCTCAGTAATTACTCTCACTGTTAAAAAGTATGCCTTATTTCCAGTCTGAATTTGTCTAGCTTTGGTTTCCAGACATTGGATAGCATTATACCTTTCTCTGCTAGTCTGAAGAATCCATTATTAAATATTTGTTCCCCATGTAGGTACTTATGAACTGTAATCAAGTCACCTCTTACCCTTCTTTTTTTAAATAAGTTAAATAGATAGATTCAAGGAGTACAATCACTATAAGGCATGTTTTCTAATCCTTTAATAATTCTCATGGTTCTTCTCTGAACCTACTCCAATTTATCAATCTTTCCTTAACTGTGGACACCAGAATTGGACACAATATTCCAGCAGTCGTAACCTCAGTGCCAAATATAGAGGTAAAATAACTTCTCTAGTCAACTAGAGATACCCGTTTATACATCCAAGGATTCCATATATTAATTTTTATAGAAGCTATTACATTGGTAGCCAATTGCTGCAAAATATTAAAGTATTTTAAAACCTTAGAAATAATAAAATGTTACCCTCATTGGGCAACACAGAAGCTACTTTAAATGCTATAAAACTAAATATAAAATTAATCAAATGGCCATGATTGAAAACAAACGGAATGTGCTGATTTATTTTGAGTTCTGAAGGTCAATAAAGTTGTGCTCTGGCAGAAAGCCCAGGATTACAAGTTTCAAAATTGAGAGCTCCATACTGGGAAAGTTGTCGCCAGTCCTGGAGAGCTCAACTTCAGGAATGGACAGTAAGAAACATCTCTAATGATATAAATTGCTTAATTGGTCTTTGGTAGCCAGCCCAAGAAATATACAGGCTCACTTGAGAATGTTGGAGAAAAGATTTTATGGCCCCACTCCAGCAGAAAATATTTTTAGCTTTCCAGGTCACGTAATCTTCCAAATATCTCGGACATCGTTCTGTTGGAGGTCAATCTGCCATAGAAGCTCCCAGTTCCAAACAAAACCCGTCCATGTCTATGCATTGTAGAGCAACTGGGAGGAGGGAAGCTAGTTCTGCATTATCCACAAGGCCAGATTTTAGTTCTTACTAATGTTTTCCGAGGCTTGGCTCAGACCCAAAACCTCACACCCCAGACCCTGGCCAATAGGCCTGCCTTCTGAGACCTACTTCAAAGAACAGCTCGAATTTATAATTCGGCTGAACCCTCAAGGATTGGCCCAAAGATTACGGTATCTAATCTCCTGCTCGTCAACGGAACACAGGCAAGATTACTTTTAAAACAGGGAGAGGTTTATTTACAAGAATAACAGAACCAGCAACATATATAGGCTTAAAGCCAAGACCCATATAATAACCATGGACCAACTAACAACAAGAGTTTTACTCACTACCAGGACCTATATCAAAGGAACGAAGGACGTTGGACGGGATCAGGATCCGCACCCAAGAATAACAGGAATAAGGAAGCACGACTAACACCATGGACTCCAGGTAAGCTCTTCTTCTTCTTCTCTCTTTACGTGAATGACAGGAACCAAATGACTGAATGCACTCACATAGACTGCCACTGGAATGGACGGCACCAATTCCAGTGAGCGCAGGATATTTATGACCTGTTTTCCTGCCACTTTTGCACTCCTCCCACAACTGTGCTGCACACAGTACTCAGTTCTGCACATCACCCTCTCAGACTGGAGCACACAATACTTAAAGTCTGCACTCAACACCATTGGAACACAGAAGTTCATACAGAGGTCAACTAAAACTCTAATGACCAAACAACGTGGTGCCAATCTGTGCATATCCTTGATTATTCAAGCTCCTCATGGGGGGAGTTCCAGATTACAATTCCTTTCCTTGATGGGGATGGTGCCACAGCCCATCATCCCATTGCACTCAATTACGAGTCCAACACAACTCAAGGCTTGAACCAAGCATTCTATCTTTTTGCTGGCATTCGATACAGAGAAGCTTGAATAGCATTTACCCAATTCAATGTCCGTTAACCCGATTTTAGTCAATTTCACGTTAAACTTCAAAGTTCCAGGGTTAAATAGCAATATTGTACCTTTATGTTGGCCAACCATATTTTTACCCAGATTAACAATAAAAATGATAAAATAATAATTAATTGAACAATGAATACAATTCCTTAGGGATGTATCAAATATTCCCAATATGCAGCCGCTGAGCCTCCTGGATGGAATAAATCCCTCCACCAATTGTTGGTGGTCTCTTGTCTCACCCGCTTCAACGCTCGTTCGATTCTTTGGGCTGAGTGATGAACTGTGAGAGCCTCATATTTGCTCTGTTCTGCCAGTTCTTTCAACCTTAGAGCAAAATCAGAGTGGTGCAGAATCTGTTTTAACACCTCTAGATCTGCACCTAGGTGCACTGGCTGCACCTTCTGATATAACATATAGTGTCTATGTATGTCTTCGATCATAGTCCGGGGCCATTAAGATCCACATCACAGCCCTTTATTTTATACACATTACACAAACACAAATTTCTGCCAAGATCAGGTGTCACATTATAGAGACCATTTACAATCAATATATGACATATAGTCTTGATACAAATATAGGACATATTGACAATAACAATTGCTGAACTAGACACGTTAATGACCTTCAATTGGTAGTGGCATCTATTGCACTGGGATTTAAACATGCATGCGATACTTCTGTACAACCAGATTTGCATGTATATCCCAACCTAGATTCTTCCGTGCAGGTACTTATGTCTACCACATTCCACTGCCTCCGAGTCTCATGGACCCATTGTGGTAAATCTGTAGGCCACAGAAGTGATTCATTAGCATTTAAGCCTAATGGAATATGGGGATATATCCAAGCTTGGGTAGCCCTTGCAATTGTTAAGACAAATATCTCAACGTTGATATTTATTGGATTGAAAATAAAGTTGACAAAGTGCCACCTGGATTGGTGAGCCTTTTCAAATGGGTTGTTCATGTTGTGCATAATGATTTCCCTCAGTTCTGGGGGTAACATACCCTCCATGTCAGTCCTGATGATCAATTGGGCAGTTGACTGGGCCCAACTCTGTGCCTGAATACAGGCTAGGGCAATGGATATAATACTCTATAGGGTGTCTAGGGCATCCACTATGCATAGATTGTCTCTTATTTGTAATTGCAACCATTCAGGTTGCTACCTTAACCTGAATAACCAGTAACTGTTTTAACAACAAAGTTAGGGGCTGTGATAGCAAGAGAAAATCTTTACCCAATGACCCTAGCTTTGATGTGATGACTTCCTGCTCAACCACGTTTAATATTCTCAAACCAGTCCCCACACCTCCAAGTGCTGTGCCCAAAACATCTGGTTTTTCCAAGATGCCCCCTCCTGGATAACCATGGATCTGAGCCAATTTTTCCATTCCTTCCTCAAAGTTACTGGGTGTGACTCACATAAGGGTTCTATTTTGTGAATTTTTACCTGAAGGTCTACCTTTAGGTGCTTCAACAAATACGTTGGGTTCACGATAAGCTTCTGTTTAAGTTGTCTGCTAACAACTACAGGTCCCACATAGCTAACTTTAGGTTGATTCACTACAGTAATCTCTTTCCTGTCTCAACCCATATATACTAATACATGTCACACACAATTATCACTTACATTGACCCATACGTGGATGGACTCTACACATGTTACATTGTAGTTCTCCACATTTCCATCACAAAATTTGTTTCTATAACCATAGCCAGTGGATATGTTTACGAAATTCCGATCCCTGTGACATGAGATAGTAAATATGACTAATTGCAGTATACAATTTCACATGTACCTGACCAATATTGGGTACAAAACCTAACCTTACTTTAACAACATTGTATCCTGTTTTCTTTATTTCAGGTACATTTGAACTAATATAGCCACATTTTGGGCCAACAATTCCAGTGGTATTTCTACAAACTACTGATTTGTGAAAGGATGCCTCATTAGGGGTGTACCAAACACATTGACCTAGGTTCCCTATCTTTTGCTTGAATAATTGACCTATTATAATAGCCTGAATCGTCCCTTGGTGACTTCTCAAATTTCCAACCATTTCACCTGAGACATTACTAGTTCTCCCTTGCCATTCAAATTAACATTTCTGAATCTTAGTATAGGCATACACATCCACCTCTCTCTTGGATGTACTCAGTAAGGGTTTTCCCTCATAGGTCAAATGACTCTCTTACGGAAGTACTTAGAGATTTACATAAGTAGTGTTTTCCAGAAGACACTTCCAACCCATGACCTATTGTACACAATATCATGACCCAAAATATTATACAATACATCACTTTCAAACAATACAATTTAGGCAATGGTGGAAACAGTGAGGGTATCTGCAATAGAGTCAAACAGAGACAATCATTAAGCATCACCATCATTTGACCCTTTCCATGTCTTCTGCTGGGTACTAGGGAACCATTTACACACTGGTCTTCTCTTTTTGGTTCTCAATTCCAACTGGTATATGGTTGGGCTAACCTTGTTTACTATGGGGACAGACCCACCTATCCCGGACTTAGGATGTGAGCCTTTTCAGAGAATGTCCGGTACATGACGCATTTCCCTACTTCCCACTCAAGAAACTTTAATTTGTCACCCAACTGCTTATCCATTTTTCACTCATTCATCTTTAACTGGATCATGACTTGTCTCTGGACCTCCATGATAGAATCAATCAAACTCTTGACAAATTTATCCGTCAGGACCATTGGCTGCATTTCATCGGTTGGCGCACCTCCTACCCACCATTTTTCAGGGGTGCACATTTCCCTTCCTGTCATTACCAGGTGCGGTATGTACCCATGCATCGCAATGGATGATTGTATGGCCAATAACACAAGGGGCAATTTCTTGTCCTAGACTTTTCTGGTAGAAAAAGTTATTACTTTCCACAGAGCCATTTTCAGAGTTCTATTGGAGCACTCTACCAGGCCTGAGCTCTAATGGCGGCCTGCAACATGGAACCATTGGTGTATTCCTAGGGCTTTACACACTACCTTCATCACCTCGCTGGTGAAATGTGGTCCCTGGTCCCTTCGGGATGCCAAACCTGGAGAACATCTGTTCTAATAACACGAGTGTTGGTGAGCGTGGTGGTGTTATAGGTTGGATACGCCTCCATCCACTTAGAAAAGGGATCCACGATGTCAAGGCAATAGCGATTTCCACACCCCATTTGCGGTAGAGGCCCGATGTAGTTTATCTGCAGTCGCTTCCAGGGGCCTTCTACTGGTTGATGCCTCATTGGTCCTTTTCGCATTTGGTGGTTGGTGTTGTTTGCTGCACAGGGTAGGAAACGTCTTATGTGTTCCTCCACATCAGGCCATATTCCTGGCCAGCAAGCCACTCTAAAGATCCTGTAATGGTCTTTTTGGGACCAAAGTGCCCCTGTCCATGGGCTAACAATACCAACTAATGTCTTATGCTTTGGTAAAGCTATCACTGGTATCGCATCAGGTTGGTCTGTCACCTCCGCTAAGAGCAGTCCATCTTCGTTTGTAAAGATGTGGTATCTGCCCACTTTCCCTTCCTGCAGCAGGCTTTTGATCTGTAGATCCGATCCCTGCAACTCGCAAAGGTCTACCTGCGAGGTTGCTGGATGCCCTTCATTGATTTTGCTGATCATTTCAACTGCTCCGGTCCATTGAGCCTCTGGACCCACTAGAGTGGCCTCTTTTGTCAATTTGTCTGTCTTATTATTGAAGATGTGCAACTCTTCAGGTCCGTTGCAGCCTGCTCGGACCTTTAAGAGCCATGTTTCTCCAGATCTCTTCTTTACTTTCACCCAGGTGAACAATAATATTCTGGCATCCACAACTTCACCCATACGAACAATAATATTCCGGCATGCACAACCAGTTTTTCGTTAGATGTCTGCATGTCTTTGCTCTTCCACACTGGAAGCCAGTCAACAAATGCTCGGAGGACCCAATCCGAGTCTGTGCATATCAAAATGTTTTCATTTGGTGGGGAGGCCTCTAGCACTGCTGCTACTGCTACAACTTCTGCTTCTTGTGCTGAGTGGGGTAACACTGTCCCTTGGAGTATCTAGTCTGAATTCAATCGTACTGCAGCATAACCAGTATGTGGCATCCCCTCGCTGTAATAACAGCTACCATCAACAAACCAAATGCTATAATTCCGTTTTTTTTTTGCTCCTTAAATGACACTCCCAGTTTAAATGGGGAGGCCTCTTCCTCTAATGTTTGGGTGGGGAGTGGACACTTATGGTCCTTGCCATGCACCCATAATGCATATGGTATGATGGAAAGGTCCTTTATCTTCTCCATGTTAACCTCCTTATTCAGCAATGCTAGAGTCCATGCTGCCAAATGAGGATGGGAGATTCACCCGTCACTAGCTCTTCCAATCAGGACGTATCTGACTAGCGTATGTGTTGTCCGCAGACTGATGGGCACTGTCCCAATGATGTATTCCCATCTTTGCATGGCCCAGGTTAATGCTAGGACCTCCTTTTTGCAGGCAGTGAAAGGTTGTTCCACCTCAATTAATAATCTAGAGGCGTATGTAATCAGCCTTAGTCCCGTTGTATTGTCTTGAAACAAAACTGCATTCAAATGCTCCTTCGTCGTGGCAAGTTGCAACTGGTAGGGCTTATCAGGTTGCGGATAGGCCAGCGCTGGGGCCTGGGTCAAAGCCTTCTTCAGCTTAACAAACAACTCCTCCAGCTCCAGAGTCCATTCCCATACCTGGTCTTTCCTTAGCAACTTATACAAGGGACCTGCGAGTTTTACAAACTTCTCAATGAAGACCCTTGAGAACCCTACCAGCCCCAAGAAGGATCTCAATGAGCTGATGTCACGGGATGCTGGGAGTTTGCAGATGAATTCAATTCTCTGGGCACACAGCTTCCGGGGCCGTCCTTTCCAAGCAGCACTCTTAAGTAAGCCACCTTGGGCTTCGCTAGCTGGGCCTTGTTTGGGCTTATTACAAATCCGGTCTTCTGAATTTTATTTGACTGTGTTTAGCAGCCTCAGGTTCTCTTCTCACGTTACCATGGCAATTAAAATATCATCCACTTAGCTCAGCACACACCTCCGATCTTTTTCTGTGAGGTCAGTCCACATTCTTGCCACAACTTATGACAGATAGACGGTGAATTATGGCAGCCCTGGGCTAACGTACTAAAGTGTACTGTGCTTCGCCGATAGTGAATACAAACTTATGCCATGTGCTTGGGTGCAGCAGAATGGCAAAGAAGGATTACTAATATCGATCACGGAGAACCAGGTTGCACCAGCAGTCACAAATGCCATCACTTCCTGCTATTTGGCCATGATGGGGACCATATGAGGTATCACTCTGTTTAGCTCTTGTTAGTCTATTGTGAGTCTCCAATTTATGCCATCGGCTTTCATCACCGGCCACGCTGGTGAGTTACAGGGACTCACTGTTTCAATAATGACAGCTTGCTATTGTAAGGCCCTTACAGTCTCTTTCACACTGGGCTCTGACTCCTTCAGATACTTATATTGTAAAAGGGGCTGTGGGTTTGGACCTACCACCATGACTTCATCTTTGATCTGTCCACACTGCAATTTATTTCTGGCCCACACATGCGGGTACTGATTGGCAACATCTTCAACATCCTTCAGCCATTCTGGCTTATCTAGCGGCTCTGGTGCCTTTATTGCATATACTTGGTGCATTGCTGGGATGATCAACTCTTGGGTTGGTCTCCTGCAGTTCTGCCTCAGGATCTGATTTGGGAGGTCAACAATCATGTCTCATGCCTTTAACAGGTCCACTCTGAGTATCCCATGACTGTTGAGGTTTTGGATTCCAAATTCATTCCACATCTAAATATTGCCAACAGTGCATTTCACCTTTTCCAAGAATGAAACCATATTCTTGGCTCCATTAAAACCTTCTAGTGTCCTAACAGTCTTGATAGGCCAATTAATCAAATTTGGGTTATTCCTAGTGCACAGAATAGAAATTGTTGCGCCAGCCTACCAGAAGTGTCTGCTGCAAAGCTTCACATCGTCTATCAATTGAGACCCCCACAACTGGTTTCCCCAATTGTCCATTCTTATTCTGCCACCATTTGGGAGGCTGAGGGGTCTAGAACCCATCATAAAAGCGAGGCTTGTCCTTCCAGTTGTCCAGGTCCTTGGCTATGACCCTGGTCCAAGGTTTCATGGCCTGTTAATCAGTTATCAGTTCTTTGGTGGATAAACTGTTGAACTTATCAAAGTCTTTATATTTAGGTAGCCTTTTGAAGATGACCTTCCTGTACATTTTTGTCTTCGGCATCAGAGAATGCGAGAATCTCTCTCGTTTTTATTCTCATTTTCAAATGGTTTCCTTTTCACAAAGATCTTGGCTTTTCCTTATTTATGGTCACAGTTGCGATTTTCCTCTTTCCCACTCCTATTGTGAAATCCTCTTTCCTCAGTGTATGGGCTTGTCTCAGTCAGTTCTTGATTTCTCTCACCGAAAGGTTGGGATCTAGAGCTTCCATTACAACCTTTAATGTTGGATCCAGTCCTTGGAGCAAGGACTCCTTAAACTTGGCTGTGTTGTACTGTGCTATACCGTTCATGAATGGAGACCTTCTTGCTAGCCAGTGTAACAATCTTTTCCTTGCTAGGTAGCTTTCCAGCCTTTCATTGGGCCTCTGAATTTCTGAGAAATATTGGCCTGTTTTGGGGGTAGAAGAATCTGAAGAGTGCTTCATATACTTGCACCACTTCAATAGCTACAGCTGTCTGGATTTCTAGAGGAAGTGCCTGGAACTCCTCACTTCCCATACACTCTTGGCAGAGAGTGACAGTGTCTTCCACCCCTAGGTTGGGGGTATTGCTCACTCTTACCATCCAGTCTAGTGCACTCTCCTTATTCAGGGGGCCAAGGTTCCTTCTTGTAGCTTTGGCTTGTTTGGGTGTGTAAGCCTTGGCTTCTCTCCTCACTTCCACCGGATGATGAGATCCATAAGCAATCGTAGTTATTGCCCCCGGTGCCATCAGGTACTTCCCTCAGTTCATCGTCGGTGAGTGGTTGCCCTTTGGGGAACATATCCCCTCGTTCTTTTGGGGGGATTTCTCTGATACTGTCACTGTTCTTCCAAGTGGTGGCACACAGCATTCCTACTCTGAGCATGGGTCCACGCTGGTACTCCTCACGCTGGCACAGCGTCAGCAACAGCTGGAGTTGCTGCTGCTCAGGGTCCCAGAGTCCCACCTCTGGAATGGATGTGCTTCCATAGCCGATATTACTGCTTTCCATCTCTGCAGCTTCCCTTTTAGTTTCTGCTGATTCAGCAAGCATCTCGTGTGGTCTGCCTGTTCTACCTTCCTATTCCCCAGTTCCCTAACTATCTCCCTTTCTGCAGCTTGGGCTTTCTGGAGCTGCTTGGTAAGAGTTCCCACCTCTCCTGCCCTGGCTCTCAGTTCCCCAGATAAGTTTGCAATCTGGTTATCCAGCTGCAGATTCCTTTTAGTCAAGCTGGAGATCTGAGAAGCAGCACCCTGACATTGACCTTCTAGTCTCCCTATCTCGGCCTGCTATGCTGCTATCTGCTTCTCCCTATCGGCTACCACCGCCTGCTTCTCCTTCTTGTGTGTGTTAATCTCCCTACCCACCATGTAAAGCCCATAAATCAGCGCCCTTTTCCTCAGCTTCTTAGAAGGACTAGGCTTGGTCGTAACAAACCGTTCCTGTTTCCCCCAGGGTGCGAAAGGCGTCACACCCAGAAAACATATTTCCTGCCTATGGGTTTTTCTGTTTACCAAATAACTGTACACAGTAGTCCAGAGAATCTTTATTAATAACCATTTCCCATCTGCTGGCCCCAAATTTCTTCCCCATTGCTGGCCATCTCAAAGCCTACATTACTTCTGGAGCTCTGCTGGGTTTCAGCCAGCACTCCACCAATTGAGGGAGGATCAGACAATCACCCACAGATGTTGCCAGCATCTCTCTGCTCAGCCCTGGATCTCAATAAGTGCTCACCCAAACTGGCAAAATACTGCTGGGCCACAAGATCTCATGAGATTTGTGGCTCTACTGACACAAAGGCACCCAAAATGCAGTAGCCAGCAGATGAGATTTAGGGAAAACACAACCAAAACTGCAGTGTGTGATCCACAGTGGCAGTCATTACCATCAATCAATGCAGTGGGCCTGTGTGGCTTCCAGCCACACTCCACCAGGCCTCGGCTGGAGTCTCGCAGTTAGCTTCATCTGTCT